>NC_084497.1:6172487-6772487 GCF_030035675.1 Rhineura floridana | reverse complement strand
AGTTGGTGGGAGTCGCAAGTGGGGGGGGGGGAGTTGCTGTTGCACTCGGGCCATGCTTGCAGACATCTCATCCGGGCACATGGCTGGCCAGTGTGAGCACAGGATGCTGGCCTAGATTAACCTTTGGTCTGATCAAAGCAAGACTCTTTGGATGTTCTAATGTTCAGTCCAGATAGTCCTAGGCAGATTCTGCCATGTGCTTTTTGGGGGGAGGGTGGGGGAGAACCATGGTTCAGATGTACATTCAGCGATCGCTCCATTGCCTGGTCCTTTGGTTGGGACATTTATGTTCCCCCACACAGACCTCTCCTCCCTCCGAACCTCTGGAACCCAAAGTGGCCTCTGAACACGACAGGAAGGTGGTCTTCTCTCTCTCTCTCTCTCTCTCTCTGGATTGTTGAATGCTGACCCTCTTCCTCTTCCCCCCCAACCTTTGGCAGACGCTACGGTAGTGTAGACTCTGCCGCAAACGGGCACAGCGATGCGGAGTCTGCTTCCGGGTCAAGCAGACACACGAGCCGCCAGCCCTCTCTGGAGAGCAGGCACACCCTAGACCTATCGGATAGGTGGGTCCCTCTCTTTGTTCTCAAAGTGTGCCTCTCTTCTTTTTTTTGCAGAGTAATGTGGTTCTTTGGTTTTCTGGCAACCTGGGTTAGGCTGTTAGCATCCGTCCAGCTGTGGCTGTTTCAAAGCTCTTTCTTTTTTACTTGCTCAATGTTGAATTGGAAACTCAGGTGTTTTTTATTGTGGACTGAGGCCCCCGAACAATCTTTCAATGCCCATCCTTTTTTTAAAATGATGATGGATAATCACGATCCCATTGGGTTTTATCCAACCTTAGTCCTACTCAGGGTGGACTCATTGAAATTAATGGACATGGGGTTGTATTCAACTAAGCCCTACTCAGAGTAGGCCTATCAAAATGAATGGATGTGGGGTTGTAGTAACCAAGTCCTACTCAGAGTAGACTCATTGCAATTAATAAACCTAAGGTAGTCATGGATATGAACTTCCATGGGTCTACTCTGAGTAGGCCTAGCATTGAATACCACCCATGATTAACTTAGGCCCATGGTCCAAATTTCCCCCAAACCACGCCCACCTGCCCCACACATAACATCATGTATGACATCTGGTGTGTGGCAGGCAGAGACACAGCTGGAACGGTGTTCCTTGTGGGGAACCTGATTGCACAGCCAATCCCTGCAGAAAGTACCTTTGCCAAGCAAAGCACCCAGCATAGCAGTCCCTTGTGCTCTGGTTCCCACACGTCCAACCACCAGCTGGCTCTCAGGCACGTGGGAAGCGCTGCACAAGTGACGCTGGCAAGTGGGCGAGGCAGCCCACCTGTCAGTCATCTGATGTAATAATGACATTGGGTGATTGGCAAGTGAGTTGTCTTGCCTACCTTTTCCTGCTGGGCTGAAAAGGTTCCCCCACCCCCACCCCTGGCTAACAGGAAAGAAAAACATGCACACCACCCTCAGCCACCTCTCACTGATAAATTAGGCTCAAACCTGCGCCCACCAAATTCTAAAGAAATTCTGAGAATGAGGCACTTTTTTTCTCAGAGGCAGAAAAGCTTTTGAGAAAACGGAGGACGGATTTCAGCAGAGCGCTGATTCTGCTCTCCCTGAGTTCTGTTACAACCCAACAACCTTTCTGCTATGAATCCTCGCTTGCGCTATTTGCCGCAGCTTTTCATTTGTCTGAGCCTCCCTTTCCACGGGTTACCACCACGCACGTGCGCCGTGATGAAAAAGCTGCCCCAAAGCAAGGTGACCGCATGGCCGATGGCATCAAGAGGTCTGTCTCCCTGGTGCGCGCTTGCGCTCCTGAGCACTGGTGAAACAACAGCACAGCTGCAGGCACTCCCTGTGATGTGGTCTTCCATGCGCTCGTGTCAAGATTTCCTTTTGTGCAGTGCAGGTGTAGGAGACCTCTAACCTACGAGCCTAATTGCCGCCCTGGGCTCCTGCTGGAAGGAAGGGAGGGATATGAATCAAATAATAAATAAAATAAATAATTACGTGGGCTGTGCAGAGCTCATCCAATCTGGGGACCAGTCGCCCCATCCTGGATCTGGCCCTGAATTAATTTGGGGGTGAGGCAGGGCTAATGTTTAATTAGGGTTGTTCAAACCCTGATTAAATGTACTGCCAGGAGGGGTGGGGTAAGGAGATGGTGCATCTCCTTCTCCCCTCCCAGACGAGAGCTGGGAGAGGCGGGGTTCAGTTCTACAGGTGCTGCATTGCAAAGGGCAGGTGGAGGGAAAGCAGGACTGAATCTTCCGCTCACTGATCCTGCTGGGGTCTGCTGCACTTGCATCCTCAAAAGAAGTGAAGCTGACTCCTGCCGCCTGATTCATACTCATACTCATTTTCAGGCTAAAACCCTGAGTCTGATCATTGGCCAGTAACTGGGTTTACTGGAAGGCAGCTTTTAGGTGCTGGTGCAAGACGCAAACACATTTTTATAATCGTTCATACTCATTTGATGCGCTAGGGCCATTTTAGGCAGACCCAGTCCTCTACGCCCGGTGTAGCATTCTACGCAAGGCAGGCACGTGCCTCACTGGTGCAGAGAGCGGTGGAAAAAAGCACAAAAGGAACTGAATGCTGTGGAGAGGTGTACAGCATTTGGACACTTTTTAAAAAATGCGCCAGCAACAACAGGACCCTGAAGGACGCATAAGGCACCATTTCCACTCTGGAAAGGGAACCAAGCGCATCCAGAGCTCCAAAACCCAGGGACAAAATTGGGCCATCAAGGATTTCAGGATCCTCCCCCAGCCTCCCTCAAGCTGAAATAATTTCTTTGCTCTGACCATTTTTGCTTGGCCCTCTCCTCAGCCTCATTGTCAGAAATGGGCGCAGCTGCTTCCAAAAATCCTGATCTCCTCAAGCTCCCTAGGGGTCACACCCCTCGCATTTGTCGCCTTGTCTGAGGCTGACTGAGCACCCTTGTATCCAAGTGGGGAACCCTCCCCCACTCCCCCACTTTGCCAATGCTGGAGGTGTGGTTTCAGTCTAATCCAGGGGTGTCCCGTTATCATGTCTGCATGTGCTTCCCGTAGAGCTCTGCGCTTGCTCAGAGACGTTCTGGTGACTCTTACCGTAGTATCTCTCCAAGGATCTAAGGCTTTGTCTCCTACCCACAGTAAATCCTTTTGGTTCCTTCTCCCTTCTGTGTATCTCCCCTTCCCATCGCTGTGCCCCCTTGTTCCGTAATACGTTTGTTGGTGATTTTGGAGAAGACTATTTCGAAGGGAACGTGTGGATCAGAAAGAAGTGGTAGAGTCCTGCAATGGTAGGATGGACTTTCCAACTTCCGACTGAAGGTGGAAGCATAACAAGGAAGCAGCTCCTTGACGTGCTAGTTTCCATGTGCAGGGAGTTGTGTGTTGTTGTTGTTTTAAGCATTCAGGCATGGCAATCCCTTTGTAATACAGTTCACAACCCCATTTCAGGGCTCTGTGGGATGGGTAGGACTGCTTGGAGAGGTAGGAAATTGGGGGGAAATGTATCAGAGTTTTGTCTGAATACTTGAACTCAGCCCCACAAGGACAGGAAGATGGATCAATAATACATTTCCAAATTTTTTAATCAATGTTTTTACCTTTCCTTAATACAGCCAGGAATGATTTCATTTTCAGACTAGAACAAATTTGGGGACTGGCATGCTAGGTGAACCCTAAAATGAAATGGAGCGGATAGCAAGAAATGATTATGCACCGTTTCAAATGATTATACACTTTCCTCCAAGGAACTCTATGTGGCATGCTTGATTTTTTCCCCCACCTTCTCCACTTTTATCCTCGGAACAACCCTGCGAGGTGGGTTAGGCTGAGAGGCAATGACTGGCTGAAGGTCACCCAGTGAGCTTCATGGCCAAGTGGCGATTTAAACACTGGTCTCCCAAGTTCTAGCCTGACACCGTAACCACTTCGCCACGCTGGCTCACTGGTTAAGAACCCCTGTTTTGAAATTTGATCTCTGTGTTACAATGGAGAGGAAAGTCACAATCTGAAGAGCATGGAAGGGGAAGTTGTAGGAACATGGATCAGGCCAAGGCTCCATCCAGTCCAGCATCCTGTTCTCATAGTGGCCAATCAGATGCCTCTTCTGGGAAGCTCACACGAGTGCAAGAGCGACTCTCCCTTATACGGTCAGACCATCGGTCCACCGAGCTGAGTTTAGTCTGCACAAGCGATAGGGAACCTGGGACCCTTGCAGATATCTTTGGCCTCTTACTCCCAGCAATCCCATTATCCCACATGGCCAACACTCAGGGATAATGGCAGATGTAGTCCAGAAACCTCTTGAGGGCCACAGATGTCCCCCATTCCTGTTCTAAGGAGTAACATGTCCCTGCTGCGTGTAAGAAATTGTTGACTGTCTTGAGAAGAGGCATTCCTTCCAAGGAGAGATGTTTCATTTTAGATCAGGGATGTGGAAACCTCTGGGGCCCACCAGATGTGGCTGGACAACAACCCCCATCAGACCATGTGTGCCCCGGCTGTGGGCTTCCACATTTTAGGGATGCCAAGGAAACGATAAGTCAGATCCAGGTTTGCTTACAAGGAGAAGTTTATTGAGTAATTTACAGTGCACTGGCGTACCCAATAGACGGATCAGACTGCAAGGTCCTGCACAAACCGTTGACCAGTCTGAACCCCAAACTGGGCAACAAGAGTGATTTATATAGTATACTTCTTTAAGGACACAGATAAGTGATATAAGTGATTAATTGCTACAGAGCATTACATCATAACTTTTCCAGCATAGTAAGTTGTTGCACTAATTGGTACCGCTTCCAAACAGAGCATCCTGGCATCCTTGAGCTAGTTTTCTGGCAGAGCATCAGACTGCTCCTTGGAATGGTGGGCTGTGAGCTAACTATTTACATTGACCGCCCTTTGACTTATCTTTCCAGCTGCCAGAAAGATGCTAGGGGCTAAAGGATGCCAAGGCTCTGGAGGAGATAGTACAAGCCTCCATGCCTAAAAGTGGCTATACATTTGCCTACAGGCCTACAGACCATGGTCAGCATAGCCAATGGTCAGGGATGGTGGGAGAACTGCAGGGCCACAGATATCCCTTCCCTCACTTCCGCACTGACAGGCAGCAGCATGCCAAGGTTTCAGGCAGGGAGAGTCTTTCCAACCCCTATCTGGAGTTGCCCGGGATTGAACCTGGGACCTTCCGCATGCAAAGCAGATACTCTAACCACTGAGCTATGGCCCGGTCCCTAAAGTAAGATTCTAGTCCTCATGGTCCTGAATAAAGAGATTGTTTAAATGGGAACCCAGGAAGCTGCCAGACCATTGGGCCCATCTAGCTCCATATAGTCTACACTGACTGGCAGCAACTCTCCAGGGTTTCAGGCAGGGACTCTTTCAAAGCCCTACCTGGTGATGTTGCGGGTTGAATCTGGGAGCGTCTGCGTGTAAGGCAGGTGTTCTGAGCTAAAAATGGATCAGCAGGGGATGAATAATGCATCGGTTTCACTGCAGAAAAGAGATCCAGTCATTCAGAAATCTCAGATCAGTTAAGGGGATTTTGGAAGCATCCCTGTTTGCATCCTGCAAAATCACAAAGCGAGCTTGAAACCAAAGTCTCACTTAGGAAGTAGAGGAGATGCCTTTCCTCTGGTACAAACGTGTACTGAAGAGGAGATGCAAGAGGCAGAGATGGCCACTGACTTGGATGGCTTTAAAAGAGGCTTAGTCAGCTTCGTGGAAAAAGGAGAAGGCTATCTATGGCTTCTAGCCTCCGAATACCGATTTCCGGGGATTACAAGCGAGGAGAGTTGCTCTCACACTCGGACTTCTACCTGGGTCATCTGATTGGCCACTGTGAGAATAGGATGCTGGACTAGGATGGGCCCCCTTTGGCCTGACCAAGATGCCGGGCTCTTCTGACTTTCTGAGTGCATTTGGGCACATGCATAATGATCCTTGCCTCTTCCCCATTATGCTAGCAGCTTCCCGGCAAGTGTAGCCCTCGTTGCAATATCTTGCTGTTACGACACAGCCCTGTGGTGTCCTTAAAGGAAGAGGGGTAGAGGAAAGACCAGGGCGGTGCTTATAGTTCCATCTTCCTGTGTTTCGTGGCTGCTGTCTCTTCGTGCAACTTGTTGCTGCTAACAGCTGGGAGGACAAATGTGTGGGGGCAGCAGAGGGTGGAGGTGGTGCCTGCGGGAACGGAGTTTGGGCAGGGTGGAGGGAGATCAAGTCTTGCCATTATGAGCTGTTCCTTTGGATCTCACTCGGGGCTCACCTACAACAGGGAGGGGGACCTGGCTGGCCTTCCAGATGTGGCTGGACTCCAACGTCCAGCAGCCAGCATGTCCAATGGTCAGGGACGATGGTGGCAGTTGGAGTCCAAAAGCATCTGGAAGGCAACAGAGTCCTCATTCCTGATTCAAAACTTTTCCCTACTGCATGCAAGAGATGGCAGAATGCCTCTATTGATAAGAGGCATTTCCTCCTGAAAGTGTAGGGGATGTCTCTTCTTGGATCCTCCAGATGTTGCTGGACCACAAATCCCAACAGCCCCAGCGGCTAGCATGGTCAATGGTCTGGGATGATGGGAATTGTTAGAGTGGAGCAACTTCTGGAGGACCTCCAACCTGTATTCCCTGCCAGTGGCAGATAGTGCCTCCAGGTTGTAGCCTGAACTTCCAAGGTGCTGTCCAAGGTGCTGAAGCAGTTCCACCTGCTCCTTGAAATTTCAGGCTAAAACCCTGAGTCTGATCGTTGGCCAGTAACTGGGTTTACTGGAAGGCAGCTTTTAGGTGCTGGTGCAAGACGCAAACACATTTTTATAATCGTTCTGTTTTGGTAGCAGAGAGTACCCCTCAAGGGTGCATTCAGACTTTGAGCATGAATTTGGACACTAGACTGACAACAACATCAGCTTCCTTAATGAAGCACTTGCTTCCTTGCTTACTTAGCTATTTTATTTTTCCCACATTTCTAACCCACCTTTCCTGGAAGGAGCTCAAGGTGGTGCACGTGGTTCTCCCCTCCCTGTTTTGTCCTCACAACAACCCTGTGAGGTGGGTTAGGCTGACAGACAGTGACTGGCCCAAGGTCACCCGGTGAACTTCCTGGCCGAGTGGGGAATCAAACCCAGGTCTCCCCAGGTCATGGTCCAACATCTTAACCATTACACCACACTGGCTATCACTTACTGTGAAGGTATGAGCCCTGTTCATGTGTTCCAAAGAACACATGTGGCTATAAACCCACATCAGGGGGCGCATGCTTTGGCCCCGGCTCCAACATCCTCATCCCTGCCCAGTATATTCTGCACTAGGTCTTCCTATGTTGATCTGAAGGGGGCTTCTAAGTATGGTCAGCATGAATGGAGGGAACTCTATATTACTCACAGGGTACTAGTGTTGGGAGGCATCGCCTGACCCCCCCTTCAGGGATATTCCGGACCCCTACCCTCCCTGGAAATTCAGCTTTCAATTTATTTATTTTTAAAAAAGGAGTTTCTAGTCCCTTTTATTTGTGGAGATCCAGGGGGAAATGTGCAGGCAGTATTCTCCGCAGCTACCCACAAAGAAGTCATACAATTAAATAAATTTAAATCTATTCAGTTACCTATTTATATTTATCATCTGAGGGTTCTATTTTGATATCCACCACTACCCCCAGTTAGGCCCCACTAGGTGTTTCTATCCTAGGCAATAGTGCTATGCAAAAAAGGCTTCAGCCTGGTCTGAGCATTAGGACTTCCTTGTGGAGGGCATGTGATGTCTCTGCCCCACCAAGGATGGGGACCCTCCAGAGCTTGTGGGATTTTAGCTCTCATTACCCCGACCCTTGGCTGTACTGGCTTGGGCTGATGGGAGTTGGAGTCCAGCAACATCTAGAGGGCTTCAGAGTCCCTGTCTCTGACATTCGTGAAGCTCACCCCTGTTGCATGGAGAATTTCCACAGGCCTGGCAAACTTAGCTAGGCTTTTGTGTGAAAGTTGTTATTCTCCGTCATTCATGGCATGGCTATTGTGTTTCTGCCTGAGAAGAAAAGATGTTGAGTTATTGAGATATCCCTCTCAGCACCTGCTTCTCCACACATGTGACATGTCGATGTTCCAAATCGGAACCACTTTCACATCTCTTTAATTACCATGGCTCCCAATTAAGGAGTCATGGGAACAGACTTTCTTTTCCATGGCCCCCAATGAAGGAGGTGCAGTGGCGTAACAAATTTTACAAGGTGAAACCCTCAAAATCTAGTGTGTTCCCTTACTGCAGGGAACAGCCATGACTTGTTACTTTTTCCCCCACGTCATTGGGCTTCTCCTAGGAAGTTTAGTTTTAAACACAAACTTCTGGCCTCCTGCCCTCGGCTCCTTGTTAACCGAAGCAAAACCTCCCGTTCACTGTCTCTATTACCCTTCCTGCAACCTCTCCAACTACAGGCTATATTTCTTTTAAACCTTCTGGCTCTGAAGCTTCTAAATGAGGCCCTGCCTTACCTCTCCTCTGGTATTATCTTGCTAGCTGTCTCTCACTCTCAGGCTCCTGGCTTCGCTCGTACGCACAGTGCCAGTCTTGCAGACAAAGGCTCTGCTCATGCCCGCCAGCAGCCTTCAGCTTTGAGCCTATCCCTCCTTTTTATGTTGATGCTCTGTCTGGAGAGAGAGTCATCCTAAGGTACCCCTTGTCCCCTTCCATCAGCTGCTCCATCTGTCACAGGTGGTTTAGAGGAGAGGCTCAGTATCTCACATAGAGAAACTCCCAGTAGGCCAACTAGAGGACAGTTCCCACATCCCTCCCAGAGCAGGGAGGAGAGAAGGTTTGCCCCTCCAGATGTTGCTGAGATCCAGTTCCCATCAGCCCCAGCACATATGACCAAAGATCAGGGATGGTGGGAGTTGTAGTCCAGCAACGTCTGGAGGACCACAGGGTCCCCATCCCTTGCTCTCGAGAAAGCTGTGCATGTTTTTATGGTTTTTGAACAGGTTCTCATTTGTAGATGCAAGCCAGTAGATAGATGTCACCCAAGCGTGATGTTTACTGCCGTACTTACCCTGAACATGTCCGATCTCGTCTGACCTCAGAAGCTAAGGAGGATCAAGACTGTTTAGTACTTGAATGCAAGACTGCCTGGGAATACTGAGTACCATAGGCTTTTCCTCAACTCTACCGTTTGATGATTCTGTACTTGGAGTCCTGCACTGAGCAGGGGGTGGGACTCGATGGCCTTATAGGTCCCTTCCAACTCTACCATTCTATGAATTCCCCAGCTTGATTTGCCCTCCAGATATTTGGAACACCAACTCCCATCAGCCCCAGCAACCAGCATGGCCAATGGTCAGGGGCGATGGGGGGTTGTATAGTCTAGCAACATCTGTAGGACACCCTGCTGGGGAAGGCTGATGCGACCAACCAAGTCCAGCTCAGAGCAGACCCACTGAAACCCATAGACCCAAGTTAGTCATACTCGTTGATTTCAGGGGGTCTTCTCTGAGCAGGACTTAGCAGGATGCAACCTTACCTCTCAACCACACATGCTCCCAAGCTAGGACAGGAGCCATGACATGTGCAAATCCCAGAAGCCATTTCTCCAAGGAAGGAAGCAAAATGTTGGTGAGGGTTGGCTATGAGTGGGCCCACAGTGATGTCAATAAGCGCCTTTACTAGTCTATATGTATCTCCATCTTTTATGCTTGGTTCCTCTTTCCCTACACAAATACCCAACCCCGACCCATCACTGCAGCCCCACAGGGAGCAGCCGCTATGCGTCATCGGCCGAGCTGAGCCAGGGCAGTTCACAGCTGAGCGATGACTTTGACCCTGATGACATCAGCCTGGATGAGCGGGATGGCGACTCTTATCACTCCTGCCACAGTTCGGTTAGTTACCACAAAGACTCCCCGCACTGGGACGAAGAGGAGGATGACCTCTACCTGGACGAGGATGAATTCAATGAGGAGTACAGTGACAACGAAGAGTACTATCCTGAGGAAGAGACAGCAGAACCCGAACTCAAGTCCTATCACAGGGAGGCTTACCAGCAGCAAGAGCAACAGCAGAAGGGCCAACCGCTGCAGCAGCCACCACAACAGAAACCACTACAGGCACAGCAGCAGCAACAGCCACCACAACAGAAACCACTACAGGCACAGCAGCAGCAACAACAGAAGCCACTGCAGGCACAGCAGCAGCAACAACAAAAGCCACCACAGGCACAGCAGCAGCAGCAACAGAAGCCACTACAGGCACAGCAGCAGCAGCAACAGAAGCCACTACAGGCACAGCAGCAACAGAAGCCACTACAGGCACAGCAGCAGCAGCAACAGAAGCCACAACAGGCACAGCAGCAACAAAAGCCACAACAGGCACAGCAGCAACAACAACAGAAGCCACTACAGGCACAGCAGCAACAGAAGCCGCAACAGGCACAGCAGCAGCAAAAAGCAGAGCAGCAGCAACAGGTGCAACTGATGCAGCAGCAGCAGATACAGCAGCAACAGAAGATTCAGGAAGAGTGGGATGCGAAGGCAGTAGAGGTTCCAGCAGGCCAGCTGAAGGAGCCCCCTGTGGAAGAGGTCCCTGCCCAGGAGAAAGCCCCAGAGGACGACACCTCCAAGACAGAGGAGAGGTAAGGAAATGGCAGGCAAAGGGAATGGGGCAATTCAATCTTTCTCAGAAAATGGCATTCTTGAATGCTTGTTGATCCAACAAGTAGTTGGTTGGTTGGATTGGGTTGGGTGGGTGGGTGGGTGGGTGGGTTGGTTGGTTGGTTGGTTGGTTGGTTTATAGAGAAGTGAAGGCCAGGGTGGGGGACAATTTTACAATTTCCCCCAATTTTACAGGGGGGAAAACAGAAAAGAAATAGGGGGGAAATCCAAATTTTTCTATTTTTTTTCCGGGCCTTCACATTTTTATTTGTTGATCACATTTATATCTCACCTTTCCTCCAAGGAGCTTGAGGTGATGTACATGGTGCTCCCCCTCTCTATTTCATCCTCAGAGCAACCATGCGAGGTAGGTTAGGTTGAGAATCAGAAACGGGCTCAAGGTCAGCCGGTGAACTTCATGTCTGAGTGGAGATTTGGGCTCGGGCCTCCAAGGTCCCAGCACTCTAACCACTAATAATAATAATAATAAAATTTTATTTGTTAGTCGCCCATCTGTCTGACTTAACAGACACTCTGGGCGACTTACACAATATAAAACACAATTTAAAATATATTCATACAACAGTAAACCACCTGTTAGTAATAGCCTAACCCACCCCAGAAATCCCATAGGCCTGCCTGAATAACAAGGTCTTTAAGGCTCGACGAAAAGCCATCAGGGAGGACGCATGTCGAAGGTCAAAAGGAAGCAAGTTCCAGAGGGTGGGGGCCACGACCGAGAAGGCCCTCTCTCTGGTCTGCACCAGCCTAGCTGTTTTCACTGGTGGGACCGAGAGAAGGTCTTGTGAGGCCGATCTTGTTTGGCAGCATATTTGGTGATACTGGAGGCGTTCCTTCAGATAAACTGGGCTGAAACCATTCAGGGATTTAAAGGTTAATACCAACACCTTGAATTGGGCCCGGTATACAACTGGCAACCAGTGTAGCTCCATCAACACTGGGGTGACATGATCCCGGCGACGGCTTTGCTTTATTAAGCGTGCCGCCGCATTCTGTACCAGCTGCAATTTCCGGACCGTCTTCAAGGGTAACCCCATGTAGAGCGCATTACAGTAGTCTAATCGAGAGGAGACCAGGGCATGTATCACTCGTGGAAGCAGATGTATAGGAAGGCAGGGTCGCAGCCTCTGTACCAGATGAAGTTGGTACCAGGCTGCCCGACTTACTGCAGCTACCTGGGGCTCCATGGACTACACCCACATTGTCTCTCTTATGTTCTTGTGTATTGTATCTCAAACCTTTCTCTCAAATGAGGACCTTTTGTACAACCCCCTTGTAATTTGAGAGGTGTAGATTCTGATAAATTCCATTTAAAAGTTCCACGTTGCAAGTAGCCAAAACCAGGGTGGGTCTTTTTTGGAAAATAAATTCTGCAAATTTTATTTTGACCACGGTATCCTGTTAAATTGCCTGAAGAGTTTGGGAATAGGGGGCACTGTTTTACAGTGGTTCCGTTCCTATCTCTTAGGCAGGTACCAACGAGTGGCATTGGGGGATGAGGTTTCAGACCCTTGGCCTCTTAATTGTGGTGTGCCACAGGGTTCTATCCTCTCCCCCATGCTATTTAACATCTATGTGAAGCCGCTGGGTGCCATCATCAGGAGTTTTGGGCTGCAGTGTCACCAGTATGCGGATGACACTCAGCTCTATCTCTCATTTAAATCCTCACCAGAGTTGGCTGTTCCAAGTGCCTGGAGTCAGTAAGTGGATGGATGGGTGAGAACAGACTAAAGCTGAACCCTGACAAGACCGAAGTACTGCTCGTGGGTGACAAAAGAAGGTTGGGAGATATCGACTTGGTGCTTAATGGGGTGAGATTACCCCTGAAGGACCAGGTCCGCAGCCTAGGGGTCATCCTTGACTCCCAGCTGTCCATGGAGGCTCAGATTTCGGCAGTGAGCCGGGCAGCTTGGTATCAATTACATCTGATACGAAGGCTGCGACCCTACCTTCCTGCACATCAGCTCCCATGAGTGATACATGCCCTGGTCTCCTCTGTCTTAGACTACTGTAACGCGCTCTATGTGGGGTTACCCTTGAAAACAGTCCAGAAATTGCAGCTGGTACAGAATGCGGCAGCACGTTTGATCACACATTGTCGCCGCCGGGAGCATATACCCCGGTGTTAAGAGATCTGCACTGGTTACCAGTTGTTTACCGGGCCCAATTCAAGGTGTTGGTTTTGACCTTTAAAACCCTATATGGTTTCGGCCCAGTTTATCTGAAGGAACGCCTCCAGCATCACCAATTATGCCGCCTAACAAGATCAGCCACACAGGACCTTCTCTCGGTCTCACCAGTCAGAACAGCTAGGCTGGTGCGGACCAGAGAGAGGGCATTCTCGGTTGTGGCCCCCACTCTCTGGAATTCTCTCCCTTTCGATCTCCGTCATACCTCCTCCCTGATGGGTTTTCGCCGGGTCTTAAAAACCTGGCTATTCAGGCAGGCCTACAGAATCCTTGGGGTGGTTGAGTTTTTATAATGTATTAATTGATGTTTAGATTATTTTTGTACTGCTGATTATATATTGTATTTTATCTTGGTTGCTGTAAGTCGCCTAGAGTGTCTGTTAATTTGGACAGATAGGCGACTAACAAATGAAATTTATTATTATTATTATATATTTTGGGCTCCTGCTGGGAGGAAAGGCAGGATATAAATCAAATAATGAATGAATGAATGAATGAATAGGATTTTTTAAAAAATCTGAAAAATAATTTACTCATTCCATGTTCACTAAATCTCACTAGAATTTTTTTTAGAAAAGAACTTAAATTACGGAAATAGCTCTCAATCCAAAGGATGAAAAGGGTGTGTGTGTGGAAAGATGAAGAGTTGTATCCGATGTTAGTCCTGCTCAGAGCAGACCCATTGAAATTGAAGGACATGGCTAACTTAGATCCATTAATTTCAATGGGTTTACTCTGAGTAGGCTTTAGCCAGTGACAACCTGAAAATGTGTCCTGGGAACGTACCTGCTAGGTAGTGCTAACTCCTGTTAAGGTCTTCCCATAGAATTCAAAAGCTGTATATCAAGGGAAGAGGACCTTTCTTGCCCAAAGGCTGCATTCCTTTCCGGGGGCCACATGCCCGTGGTGTGTGGGGCCAGAGGCAAAAATGAATGGAGCAACCAACACAATTTTCTGCTTTTGTACAGTAGGCTAGTTTCTATGCACATTCCCCCAGGGCCTCCCTAACATCCATCCAGGCAAGCAAACGGCGTTATCATCAGAGTTCAAGTCACTTTCCCAGTCAGGCAGAAATACTCAAGGAGAGGCCCAGTCAAGGGTGTGATCTGAGAAAGGTTCTGAATAAGGATGCGGGGAGAAAATTGATTCAGTTTCTATCTAAAGCTGAATGTATCAAATTCACACTTTCGGAAGCAACCGAAACACAGCCATCCTTTGAAATTTGCGCTTATTTGAATTTTGCGATGCGGTTCGCGAACCTAGCAGGGCTTATAAGAATGCATCTATTAGGGGGAAGTGTGCATAAAAATGGGTATCTGAGTGAAAACAGCATCCAAGAAAGTATTCCGTCGGGAGAAATTGCTTGCAAGAACATGTACAGCAGACAAAAATAATGTGTTTACTGGGAGACATTCGTATTAAAATGCAGAACAATTTTCATGAGGATTTTTTTTCTGAAAGAAAAATTGCAAATTGCATCAGAAAAGTAGAGAACTGAATGTAAAGTTGGGGGGGATGAGAAATGGTGTCGTGAGCCATGCTAGCAAGGGGGAGACCGAAGCACAGGAGGAGGCAAGGAAGACTTGGACTGGGACATTCCCGTTGGGGAAGGACCCAGATGGGGGAAGGACATCAATGCAGCCTTCGCTTTGGATGCTGACAGGTCACCACCTGCCATCCCAGACCCCCCTGTAGAACCTTTCTATTACTTCAATAAAAGCAAAAACTACAGGTGTCTTGAGTTCCTTGAGTTCGGGCAGGACAAACGGAGCAAATCGAAACAGACAAATCCATCCCTACTCCTGAGGACCAGACAGAGAGGGTTAGAAGACCACATTTGGGCGCTGGACCTCAACTTACCCATCCCTGCCCCTTATTATAGACCATGTGACCTCTGTTTTCTGGTTACAGGGAGAGAGAAGAGGCTGAGGTGATAGACCCCAAAGCCCGAGCGAAGGCTAACTGGTTGAGGGCATTCAACAAAGTCTGCATTCAGCTCCAAGAGGTGAGTATCCCTGATCATTCCCCCCGTATTCAAATACAGTGGGTTTAAATTCCTCCCTTTGAGCAGGAAGCCTCACGATGGAGACTGGTAGCTCCGATATCAGTGGGGCAGTGAATCCACTCTGTGTTTTAGTCCAATTTTTCAAGGAACTGTCCAGGATTTCAGCACCTTGGACATGTCCTTGAAAGTTTGGACTATAACCTGGAGCTGATTCACTGCCCCACTGACATTGGAACCACAGGTATCTACTGAGGACCTGCCCCCTTTCCTAGCCCTTCCCTCCTTTCCTGGTTATGTCAATCTCCCTCTCACTAGCGCTGCTTCTGGAATTTTTGAGATGGATGGCAGAGGTGCATTAGGGATTTATCTCATCATTATTATTCAATTTTCTGAATTTTGCGCAAAATAAAGTTCAGTTCCACAGCTTTCATTTCCTTTAGTTCACGGGCATGGAGAACCCTTTTCAACCCACGGGCCACTTTCTCTTCTGGGCAACCTTCCAGAGGCCGCATGGCAGTGATGGGCGGGGCCAGAGGTAGAAGTGGGCAGAGCAACAAATGTACATTTTGCATGTGTGCCGCAAACTTTAACAGGTGGGCAGAGCCAACCACTTGACATCGCTACGATGCCAGGTGACAGTTTGAAAAGGGGCTCACTTTTGAAGTCCGTTTGCAAATGCTTTGCACTGAAAGGGAAAGCAACACAAAGGAACTCAAGGAAGTTAATTAATTCCAAAGTGAATCTTAGACCCTCTGCTCATTCAGTTTCTGAATTCCTGCATGGGATATATTTATGTCGTTCTTGTTCTTGTTGTTACTACTACCTGCTCTTCACCCTGAGGTCCGAAGATGGTTACAGCAATTTAAAACACACCCTTTAAAAACAATTTAAAAACAAGCTACAATTGCAAAAATAGGGTGGATCCTAAAAAGATACATCTCGGGTGTCAAAGAGGCGCGTCATCAACGTTCACCGAAAACTATATAGCGAAGGTGCCGGATGCATCTCTGTGGGGAGGGAGTTCCACCAATTAAGGGTTGCCCCAGAGAATGCCCTCTCCTGGGCCACCGCCACCCCCCCTGAGCTTCTGAGGGTGGGGAATCTACCAAGAGGACCCCTCTGCATATACCTATAGATCTACCTCTACACAGCTGTCTCCATTCCAGCAGTCGCTGTGGGTTCCATTGGAGTCTATTTGAGTTTGCATCATTTCCTCTTGTTGGCCCTCTGACCCTTTAATTGAGTTTTGGCCATACACTGTATATATCATTTCTGTTTTGTTTTGTTTTTTGCTTATAGACTCCATCTCCCATCTTCTATTTTTCATTTTATTTTGGCCCTAAAGCCACCTCACCGGGACTCCTTCACCCCAGACTTCACTTTTCAGTTGCTCAGAATCACCACCATCTTAGTGTGCCTGCATTGCTCTCTGTCTCTAGCTGGTAAGCATTCCCGAATCACTGCAAGAGGGTTGCACAGCGCACCTGAAATGAGGGATGCTCCCAAAATTCCCCTTGTCTGAATTTCTCCACAGACCAGAGCCCTGTGTTTCTGTTTTGATGATAGCCCTTTATTCAGAACCATGAGGACTAGAATCTTACGTTATGGAAAAGGAGATAGCTTATTATTAGAGCACGTGCTTGGCATGCAGGAGGCCCAATGGCCAACCCAGGAAGAGCTAGGAAAGACTCTATCCTAAAACCTCAGTATAAGGCAGCTTCCTATTCGATCAGTCCTTTATTCAGAACCATGAGGACTAGAATCTTACTTTATCTTTTAGGGAAAGACAGTAGCTTAATGGGAGAGCAGCTCAAGCCCTGTAGAGTTGTTAGATTCCATTCCCAAAAACAAAAAAAGCACATAAAGTCACGGTCTAATCAGACATGGTATGATTCTGAAAACTATATGTGAAAATGAATGGTGGAAAATATAGTCTATGGTTGATAGCCAACAGAATACCCAATAACGCCCAATTTCTAATGCACATGCACTTTACTATACAGAGTGTGATGTGAATTGTTAGCTCTGTAGACAATATATACATACACTCCCAATGACACCACGGCAATAGAATGCAGAGGTGTACTAATACAGAAAGATAAAATGTGAAGATAAAATCCACAACAAATCCCAAATAATATGCCAAATACATTTCGACTTGAACCAAGTTTTCTTCAGTGGCATCTATTTGGAGAGCTCCTTTTTGTGTGTGGATTCAGTTTATACAATGCCTTAAAATATAAAAAATATGTTAAGAATATATGAAAATACTTTTTATTAGCCTAAAAGAATGTACCAATTCATATTATAATACGTTAAAAATTTAAAAAATCAGGCTTACCATGTGAACTATGTAGCTGCTGCAGATATCATTAATGAAAATAACTTTACAATTCTTCCATAAAGCAGCATAATATAAGTCTCTGTAAATGTAACCACTCAGGATTATATTCAAGCAAGGATTTAAAATAAAATTTGTATCCATGAAAAATTTGCTCGCCCAAATGTACTAACTTCTTACTCTTATAGTCACTCTTATACAGTATGCATATGCTTCCTGTCCTAGGTCCACGCTCAAAGTCTCCAATTCCCTCCAGCTGTTAAACTCCCGTTCCCATAGTCCCTAACCATTGGACATGCTGGTTGCTGAGAGTTGGAGTCATTCAACTTCTGGAGGGCACCACATTGGCTACCCTTGAGTTACGGCTTGGAGGGCACAGTGATTAAGTCAGGCCACCCTATGCCCCCCTTCAACAGTGGGAAACAAGTATAATGAAATAAATAAATAAATAAATATTTTAAACAGAACAAAACTAATACCAAGTGGACACCCATGGCATTCATCCAGCTGGGAAAGTCTGCTGGAACAAAACTGTCTTCATTTCTTTCCGGATGTTGCAGATAGGGGGCGCCTGTTGTAACCTTCTCGACAGGAATGCTGTCCCACGGAACGGGGCAGCCACCCTTAAAGCCCTGCTCCAAGTGACTGTGGAGCAGGCTTCTCACAACTTTCAAACTTGAAGGCATGATAGACATAAGGTGCGACAACCCGCAGAGAAAGGAAAGATTCCACCTTTTCTAAACTCTGTGTTGGGGGCTGGTGGGAAGTCTCTTAGATAGAACACCGTATCAAGAAACATAGCTGATGTTTGAATCTTCTCTTTTTACAGGCTCGAGGCGAAGGATCCGGAGAATCGAAATCCCTGTGGTTTAAAGGCGGGTGAGTTGCCACCTCGGAGTGTGGACTTAGATTGGAAATGCCTTTAGATGGATCATAAATGGTGATGGGATTGTTTGCTCCCAGTTAAGGCCGATCAATGCCTTTTTGTACAAAAAGCATGTATAGAGTGCCTAGATCCACTCCCCTGAAGTATGTACTTGATAACAATACCTTTTTAAAAAAATTGTTATTGTTAATTACACACAATCACAAAGATATATGAACACACAACATGTGATACATTGCCATATTCAAAAACAAAACATTATTATTGTTATTATTTCCATTTATAGACCGCTTGCTATCTAAAAGATCTCAACTATGGAATTAGTATTAGTATTATAAGTATTAATATGAATCACTTCCCAAAGAGATTTCACAATACAATAAAACTTACTTTTAAAATTACCTAAATAAAAACAGCTAATATATAACAATTTCAAATCCAATACATATACTGACTGGGATAAAAATGCATAGATTTTGTTGTTGTTGTTAATGTGCCTTCAAGTCGATTACGACTTATGGCGACCCTATGAATCGGTGACCTCCAACAGCATCTGTCATGAACCACCCTGTTCAGACTGGGATAAAAATGCATAGATAGGTAGGTGCAGGCAGGCAGGCAGACAGAGACGTAGGTAGGTAGGTAGGTAGGTAGGAAGGAAAATACACACAGAGAGAGATACATAAATATGTATGTGTATATAGATACATAAATTCCTTTATACACACACAATATGCACATAAATCTATATTCAATCTGTAAATAAATATTTAAACATTCTTATTCATGTTAGGGTCTGATAGAGGTAAGACCACACCAAAAAATTATCTCCATCAACATTCTCGTCTTCTGTATGAATTTGATGGTGAGTATTTTGATTGAGAGTCTCCTCAGAAAGTTGCCTGGGTGTGGAAAGATTTGGCAACATATGATGAAACTCCGTAAGCTGGAATACAGTAGCAATCATTAATTGACAGGATCTCACATGCAAAAGTCACTGTTTGACAGGTGCCATTCAGTGGCACTCAGTATTGATCACTAGATGTGCAATAGCATCTAGCTTTCGGTCAAATATTGATCGATATCTTATGACAGAATTCAGAAACATTTATATTAACTTTACTCATTTGTGCAGTCAGTTAAAACAAACAACTTTCCCACTTCAACTTCAAACAGTGATTTCAACATTCCAATGGCAATGTGAAATTTCAACACTGACACCCGGTTTTCAAAGCTTCACTGGATGTTGTGCAAAATCCCACTTCATTACTAGATTTTAATTCCCAGGTATCCTTCATGCTTTGCATTTAAAGAGACAGGAATTGGAATTATATGAGGTTTTTCTAGAAAGCAGAAAGTGAAAGGAGACAGAGCTCCGCAGGCAGCATTCTGGACAGCCTCACTTCTTGCAAAGCCCATGGACCTAGACAAACATAGGATTGTATCCAATGTTAGTCAGAGTAGCCCTATTGACATTAAAGTTGATGGCTTGATTCCAGTGGTTCTACTCTGAGTAGGATTCCGTTGGATGCAACACAATAATTTAAGAGCAGTGAGGCTGACCTGCAGCTAGTCCAAATATACCGGAGACCACACTTGGAAATGAGATGCTAGGCTAGATGGGCCATGACTCTGATCCAGCAGGTCTTTTTCATTTTATGAAGGACCCTCTTTATATTACATCTATGTTCACCTCCAGTTGCTTTAAAAATGAGAAGTTGCTGGTCATTCCATACCCGCTCTCCCGATTGCTGTTTTTGCGTTAAACAGGTTGGGCAGAGCTGGTCTTTGACCAGACTCAGCATTAGGAGAAATGTCATGGAAAGCAACATATCTCTCTCATACGCACATGCACACCACTTTCAACTCCCTTGAGAATTGCCCTCCGCAATTCTTGCTTCATGGTTTGAGGCAAGGGGGGAGTCCCTTGACCTGGAAGATGTGGGGCATGCAAATCAAGGATTCTCTCTCTCCATCCCTTGCCTTTTCCGTGCAGTGGAAGTGCTGGGGGGAGAGGGTACAGAGGAGGGCATCACATGCCCAAACTTGCCACCTTCTATCTTCTTCTCCATATCATTCTTCATATCCAGGACATTTCTGGGTGGTGGCCTAAGGCCTTCCATGCTGGACACTGGATTTTCTTCCCTCCCTTCCTTTTTCTTTCGTCTCTCTCTTTTTTAAAAAAAACAACAACTTAAATTTGTTTTACTTTGCTTGTAAGGTGGCTCATGTCCATTGCAAAGCATGGCGATGGTGGTGTGAAGACATCAGCCATCCACCAACTTTGTTTCTCAGAGACATCTATACAAATTTGCAAATCTGTCATTTAAAAAAAAACAACTGATTTTAATATTATATTTTTATTTTGTTGTAATCTGCCCTTACATTGAAGGGTAGGTAAGGAAATCCTATGATGATGATATCCCACCTTTCCTCCAAGAAGCTTGAAGTGGTGTGCAAATACGGTTCTCCCTCTCTCAATTTTATCCTCACGCAACAACCCTGTATGGTAGGTTAGGCTGAGATGGTGACTGGCCTGCAGTCACCTAGCTGCCGAGTGAGGATTTAAACCCTGGTCTCTCCCAGGAAACCAGTCCGACACTCTAATCACTGCACAACACTGGCTCTATTATTATTGTTTACTAATATTAATAACTAATAACATTAATAACAAATAAGAATATGGGACAGGCAAGTTTGATGCAAATGGGCACCCCGAATCCGGTCTGCAACTTGCTGCTCCCCTTCTCTCCCCCTCCGGCACCACAATCCCTCATTTTCCTCCTTGACCTGTGCTTATCTGACTGTCTTTGTCTTTTTTTCCAGACCGGGCGGCGGGCTGATCATAATTGATAGCATGCCTGATATTCGCAAAAGAAAACCCATCCCTTTAGTTAGTGATTTGGTGAGGTTTCTCTTAACGTTTTCTTTTCCTCCTCTTTCTCTCTCTCTCCGTCTTTCTCTCTCTCTCTGGCAGCTGCTAGCTTTATCTGCTCTGGAACCGACGGAATTCCACTGTGTGTCCATCTGGAGCTTGGATAATGGAGGCAGATAGATAGATAGATAGATAGATAGATAGATAGATAGATAGATAGATAGATAGATAGATAGATAGATAGATAGATAGATAGATAGATAGATAGATAGATAGATAGATAGATAGATAGATAGATAGATAGATAGATAGATATTAAAATCACATGGCTTCCCTCTTTTAACTGATTCCAGGCACAAGCTGAACCGATAACTCCTTCAACAACTCAGAGCTGAAGGGGATTAATTAACTTAGCCTTTTTGTTTCATGTGATTGGGGTTAACCCCAATCTGTTAGCGGTTTTGGTAGATATATATTGCAATGGAGTGCACAAACAACTAGTCTGCTGAGACTGGTAGTTGAAAGAATAAAGGAACTTCAAGTTTATTACTACAAGGAGGTAAAGTCATGGGGCCTCCACTCAGGGGAGCCATTCCTAACTAACAAAGAACAAAGAGGGAGGAAGGGGAGGTGCAAAGCCTGCAAAGACAACAAACACTTCAGAGGGGGAATCAGCAGAAGGAAGAATAGATTGCTGTTCTGTTGGTCACGCGCACACCCACCCACTGGTTCAGGTCTTTTGTAACATACATTGGTGCCTTGCTCCCAACAGCATCAGGGGCAAGGAACACCTGAGTTCAAACCCTCCCTCAACCACAGACTTGCTAAATGTACTGTTAGGCGAGCAGGTATTCTTTCAAGTCAGACTCAATTCATGCATCTCAGAATCAGTGCATTGCGGGTGCAATGTCACCCTCTTGGCATCATCTGCCTCTTCCTCAGGGTTCCCTTCCTTTTCTATCTATCCCCCATCATGGGGGCTATCACCTACTCGGAGTAGACTGATTGACATTAATGGACTGAAGTAAGTCGTGCCTTTTCATATCAAGGGAGTTGTGAGTCTGATGTTAGTTGTGATCATAGTAGACCCATTGAAAAATGAACATGACTAACTTGAGTCTATTAATCTCGATAGGTCTACTCTGAGCAGAAGTTAATTGGAGGCAACCCGATGGGTCTGTTCTGAATGGGAGTAATCCTGGGTACATCCTATGATTGGTCTCAGGGATGGGCATCATCTGTGGCCCTCTAGATGGTGTTGCTGCCCCAGCCAGCACAGCCAAAGATGAGGAATGATGAGGGTTGTCATCTGACAACACCTAGAGGGCACCAGGTTCCCCCAGGCCTGCTCTAGTGCATGTGAGAGATGAATGCCTCTGTCTGGAAGATGAATTCCCTCCTGAGAACAGGGAATGCCTTTTCTCAGATCAGAGATGGGGAACCTGTGGCCTTCCAGAATTCTTTGCTGGATTCCCATCAGCTCCACCCAGCATGGCCACTACCAGTCAGGCAGGGATAATGGGAGCTGTGACCCAGCATGTTCATCTGGAGGCACACAGGGTTGTCCCACCCATGCTCTAGGACACACATTCCCCAACCTGGTGCCCTCCAGAGTCCAACAGCATCTCAAGGACCACCCCTGGTCTTGAAGCTAAGACGATACTGGAGGCCCTCAAGAGGCAGCTGGACAGCCATCTGTTTGGAATGCTTTGATTTGGATTCCTGCATTGCGCAGGGGGTTGGACTTGATGGCCTTATAGGCCCCTTCCTACTCTACTATTCTATAATTCTATGATATCGAGCCCTCAAGTGCTCATATGCCTATGAAGACCACCCATGCACGAGAGGAAGATAAGTCCTGTTTTACTGATAATTTTAATGTTTTCTAAACCACTTAGAAGTCTTTACCTTCAAATGGTGTATAAAACGTGTTAAATAAAAAATGTCATTAGAAAAAGGCACCCTAAGGGGGTGATCTCCCCCCAAAATACGTCCCCTCTCCATTGTTATATTAACAATAGGGCACTCAGGTTAGGGGATTATCAGCCAGCCTTGATCTGAGCCTATTATTATTATTATTATTATTGAATTTATATACTGCCCTTTCTCCCAAAGGAGCCCAGGGGGCAAGCATACCTGCAAAAACAATTGAACAAGAAAAAGAAAGTGTTCCATAGCAGAATAGCCAAGCCTAGCACCAGAGGGCGACCAGGGTGGAGCTCTGAGGCACACATCCCCATACAGGCAGTGCAGGCTTCAAAACGCTTGCCTGCAGGCCACACCTACCTCTTCCATCAGTGTGCACGCATACCTGCCGTCCCCCAAGACAGGCAGGCACCGCCATCTTGGTTGATGGCAAGCATGCGCGCTCGCACGCTGGTGCGAGACGTAGGTGACGCTTGCGGGTGGGCTGATTATCCCCACTCCACCTGTATTGGGAAGGGGTTTCTGTACGGCACCGCAGCCTGGGCCAGGCTGGTGCCCAAGGGCCCAGTCATGTCTGGTGCTGGCTCTAGTGGTAACAGTTTAAAAATGAAATAAATAAATAAATAAAATAAAATAAACAGTAATAAAAATAATTGTACTAAAGTAGTGGTAAAATAGTCGTAATGAATACATTTTTTCAATTAAATCCTATAGCAACCATAGTGACAGCTTGTTATGAACCTAATAATTTTTATAGGTGAACAATTTTGGGGAGCGTTTGCTTGCCCCACAAACACCAGTATCATTTCCCCCCCCCCAAATATTTCTGCTCGATGCAAACCCTGAGAACAGTGTTGGGGGAAGGAAGACCTCCCAGGCCTCCATTATCACGTCTCCCGTGTGGCACACCTTGTTGAGTTTGCCTCTGCTGCGCTTTGCTAATACAGCTCATCTTTCTTCTTTTTCCTTCTCTGTGATGCTGGTTTGGCTGCGTTGTCCCCTAGGGGAGCGGCGGTCAAGTTTCTGCGCTGCATTAACAGCATGCCCGACATTAAGCCAGGACGCAAATCGCTTCCACTACTCATCAGCGATCTGGTGAGAACGAGGTTCAAGAGTGAACAAACTTAGGAGTCCCCTGTCCCTAAGCACTGTTAATCTGATCCCACAAGACCTTGGGAGCTCCACCGGTTGGCCCAAGCAGGTTCAGGAACATACGTGGTCCCTTGTAGGCAGCTGAGAAAGCTGCAAGGAACTTTCTGAGCAACACAAAAAGTTCAACGTATGTGTGGGGGGGAAGGGGAACATTATGAAAGAACTGGGTCTGTTTAGCCTTGAGAAGAGAAGGTTGAGGGGAGATAGGATCGCACTCTTCAAGTCCTTGAAAGATTGCCACACAGAGGGCCAGGATCGCTTCTCGATCATCCCAGAGTGCAGGACTCCAAAAGACTCCTTTACAGGAAGGCAGGTTTCAGCTGAACATCAAGAAAAACTTCCTAACTGTTAGAGCTATAGGACAATGAAACCAATGACCTAGGGAGGTGGTGGGCTCTCCAACCCTGGAGGCCTTCAAGAGGCAGCTGGACAACCACCTCTTGGGGATGTTTTAATTTGGATTCCTGCATTGAGCAGGGGGTTGGACTGGATTGCCATATAGGACCTTTCCAACTCTACGATTCTGTGGGGATGCCTCTCGCCCTACTTTACCCCTCACCCCCGGAGCTCTTACATCTCTAGAAGTTGTATCCAACATTAGTCATGCTCATAGTAGACCCCCTGAGGGGAATGGACTAATTTAACATCAAGGAGGTCTACTCTCTGTAGAACTTGACTGGATTCAACCCATGCATTGTAAAACTTTTACCCAATTTTGTGGGGCGAAAACCTGCTGTCAGCATGGTTTTCATTGTGCAATTTACACATAAGTAGGCCTACAAGGTAGTCTTTCTAGGACATTATCACAAATGGCCCACCTGTACAACGTCCCCAGATTTCAGCCAGTTACCACTTCCCATTTTCCTGGGGCATAAAAATGTCCCAGAAATGCATTGGGGTGTATTGAGATAGTAGACACACCCCATCAATTTTCTCATAGAAAAATGGTCAGAGGCAAGACAATTAAGAGCAACATTCTGCCTCTTCTATGTAGATGTTTTCTGGCTCTGTGTGTTTGGGTACTGTCAAGCACACTAACCCCACAGACACAAACGATATCTGAGGTTAAGGTATCAGCCCACCATACAACTGGAAATCTCGTTGAAGTACAAAATAGACCACCAAGCACTGTTAATCTGATTTTTTTTCTCTTCGACATGGGGTGAAGCCAGAAATGCATGCTTTAAAAGAAAAACTGGATGGGTTTGGTGCACACTGAAAGGTGAATCTACCTAATTTGCAGTTCCTAAAACAATGCACAGCTCAAAAAGCAGCCATCCTTTGGAATTTTCCCTTCTCTGAATGTGAATATTGCTTGACGGAAGGCTGTGCTTGGTTCTCATATTGTTTCAGAAAGTGCAAATTTGATAGATTTTGGCTTGAAATGTGAACTGGATCAAATTTCTCCCCTATTCCTAAATATGAGAGGTACAACTGCCCAAATAAGATGACTACAAGCACTAAACAGTCTAGCCTTCACTGATCAGCAGCTGCTGGTGGCGTTTATGAGTTGTCGCCAACTAAGCTCTACTCTGAGTAGACCTATTGCATTGTAGTTGATGTAGCCCTAAGTTAAAATCGCATGGTTGTCGACCTGTTCTGTTGCAGAAACATTTGTCACCATTGGGGCGTTGTTGCGCCACAGAATGCGTAAGCAGGGTGCTGATTTTTGTGGCATGATAGCTTGCGCAATCTGTGGCACGCCGAGTTCCCGCTGGCGACACTGTTGCGTTCCTCTGGTGTGCAGCATTAAAACTCACCCATCTGCTAGCACGAGAGCCCTTGCGCTAGTGGGCACAGAACGGCTGGAGTCGGCCCACTGGAATGCATGGACCTGAGTGAGTCATAGACATTCATTTCAGTGGATCTACTCTGAATAGGACTACTGTTGGATACAATCTTTCATGTGTAGGAGACTGTTCAAAGGTGTGTTGGACACACCTGCTCCATCACCATCTGCCATGCTACTGCCAGGCATTTCCCTAGTGCAGTAAAATAAAAGCAAGCAAGCCACTGAGCATAAACAGAGAGCATTTCCTTCACCATTCGGGCCTAGTTGCCACTGTAAACCTGCGTCTGGGTAATACCCGCTTTTAACTGCAGCTGTATGGACATCCCAGTGTCTTTAGCCTTTCCTTGATATTAGTGAGGAAGGGAAGGCCATCAACACATGTTCAGAGGCAATCTCTTCCCTGTTGTTAGGACCAAGTCCTGTCCGCTGCAAACATCAAATCTGGAGTCTAAGGCCTGGTTTGGTGAATTATAGAAGGGGTAGCCAACATGTTGCTCTCAAGATGTTGCTGCACTTCAACTCCCATTGGCCCCAGCAGCCAGCATGTCCAATGGTCAGGGTAATGGAAGCTGTAGTCCAGCAGCATCTGAAAGGCCGCCATTTCTACATCCCTGATCTATGAAGTAGCATTCTCTACTGCATGCAAAATAAAATAAAATAAAATGGAAGAATGCCTCTATTTAGAAGAGGCATTCCTTGCTGGAAAAGGGGGGTGCCTTTTCTTACATCAGAGATGGCAGCACCTGTGGTCCTCCTGCTGGACTACAGCTCTCATCAGTCCCAGCCAGCATAGCCAGTGGTCAGCAATGGTGGGAGTTGAGAGTGTAGCAACACCTGAAGGGCCACAGGTTTCCCATCTCTAATGTGGCATTCCCTCTTACAGCCTTTTCTGTTCTTTGGATCCCCACATGTTGCTGGACTACAATTCCCATAATTCCTGACCATTGGACATGCTGTCTGGGGCTGATAGGAGTTGTAGTCCCACAACATCTGAGGACCCAAAGGTAGGGAACGGCTGTTCTATTGCATGCATGACATGGAAGAAGGCTTCTATTTAGAAGAGACATTCCTTGTGGGAAAAGAGGAATACCTCTTCTTAAACCAGGGATGGGGAAACCTGTGGCCCTCCAGATGTTGCTGGATTGCCATGCCCCTTAGTCCCAGCCAGCATGGCCAATGGTCAGGAATAGTGGAAGTCATCTGGAGGGCACTGTGTTGACTATACTTGAACTATAGTATTGTCCCCCTCCTTTCTCTGGGCAAGAGACAGAGAGAACATCCCTCCAAGACCCCAGGGAAAGGGCATCACTCAGCCATTTGCCCAACCGGTGAGTTTGTAAGAGGCTTTGGGATTGGTAGTCTGTTCACATAAGGTGCTGTTGCTTTGACAGATGCTGTACATAATCCTTGTCTGATAAGGAGCATCAGTCTGTCTTTTTGCGTCTGAATTTTCCACTTTTGTCCCCTTCCGCACACACCCTAATACTCCCAAACCCGTTCTGCTTCCCAAGAGATCACCCTCCGTCATTGTGTAAGTAAGGTGCCCCTTTCAACACATGGCTGCAGTACTGTCTACCTTGCTCCTTTTCCCTTGCCTGCTCCTTTTCTTGACAACTCCTTTTTGGCTAGCTTTGCAAGGATGTAGCTCAGTGGCAGAGCACTAGCTTTGCATGCAGCAGGTCCCAGGTTCAATCCCTGGCATCTCCAGTTCAAGAGATGAGATAGGGAAGGGAGAGTTGCTGTTGCGCTCAGGTCCTCCTTGCGTGCTTCCTGGAAAAGGCATCTGGTTGGCCACTGTGGGGATGGGATGCTGGAGTAGATGGGCCCCCTTTGGCCTGATCCAGCAGGGAAATCCTTAAGTCCTCATGTTCTTCCTCTGCTCTGAGACCCCAGGAACCTGCAGCCAGTCAGAGTTGACCAGCAGTGATGGCCAATGTTGCACCCTCCAGAAGTTCTTGGACCCCAGCCCGCATGTCCAATGATCTGGGATGATGGGAGCTATAGTCCACCAACATCTGGAGGGCACTGGGTTGGGGAAGACTGGTTGCATCCAATGTTACTCCTACTCAGAGCAGACCCATTGAAATTGATAGGATGAACTTGGCTGCATTAACTTCAATGAGTCTACACTGAGTAGAGCATTGTGGGCTACAACTCACTGTGTTAAGCCATGAAATGTGCATATCTGCATTACTTTTACAAGGTATTCATTCACCAGACAGGCCCTCTTCCACACAGTTGCTCAAGGTCCAGAGGTCTTTCCCCCTCTTATCATTTGCAGCTAAGGAACTTTGGGAATTGTAGTATTGTGTGTGCTTAGCTCTCTGTGTCAGAGAGATCCTGAGCCCTCCAAGGAAATTGCAGTTCCCAAGGCTCCTTTACTTGAAAGCTCTGCACAGAATGGCCAACTATGGTCAAGGAGCCCTGGGAACCTGGAATTCTTGTGAGAGTGCTGTTTTCCATATTGAATCCTGAGTCCCATAGAACAATAGTTCCCAGGGCTCCTTGATCGACGCTTGATCAAGGAACCATGGGATGTATCCATTCTTAGGCCAATTCAGGGCAGACCCATTGAAACTGATGGACATGGCTAACTAGAGTCCATTAATTTCAGTGGTCTACTCTAGGTACAACTTCATTGGATGCAACCTCAGAGTAAATATTGGGAGATCTTGAACTACAATACAGAGATATTGAGCTATGACTTCCAAGGCCCCTTGATTGGAAGCTATGATGAGGGCAACCACCGAACCCTGGCAACTGTAGTTTTGTGTGGCTACCAAGAGTTCCTCATTGGAGAGATCCCAAAGCACCTTGATTGGAAGCAATGAGGAGGATGACAGAATGTGGTTAAAGAACCTTGAGATCTTGTAGTTTTAGGAAGGGGACATTCCCAGGGCTCCTTGATCAGCCCTTGATCAAAGGACTGTGGTTAACTGTATGTTTGTGCAGGTAATATGAATTCTGCATTGGAGAGATCTTGTGCTATGGTTCCCAAGGCACCTCCATTTGGAGGCTATGCTCAGGGCGAGCAACGAACCCAGGGAATGGTCATTTTGTGTGGCTACCAAAAATTCCCCATTGGAGAGATCCCAAGCTCTCCAAAGCCCTTTGATCGTAAGTGATGATTGAAGTGGCCCAATGTGATCTTGTGACCTTCTCAACCTAGAAAGAGTGCTAGAGAGAGCCCTAACGGCCGTGGGGCAGCAGCATCCGCTCCAGGTTTTAGTCCAAACCTTCACAGGGCTGTCCAAGGTGCTTCAGAAACATGAAGCTGTGAAACTGGCTCCAACTCGAACTCCGTTTAACGGGGAATTCTTGCAGGATAAAGCTTTGCTGTGGCCGAAAATTCCAGTGTTTTTGTGGTCTCCTGCAGAGCTTCTGTGCTTACATCTCTTGCTTTCTCGCTCCCTGCTTGCAACATCTAGCTTGGACTATCCTTCCTCTTATCTGTCTACCTTCCCCCCCCCGAGCTTTTGCCTTTTCCTATTGGTGCTGCTGTTTCTTTTGTGTCTTTCCCTCCCCCTGCACCCTGACTGCATAGGTTGGGAGTGTGGGAAACGTTGATGCCTCTGTCTGACGTGTGGGGTGGAAAGGGGCAGAAAGTCAGGCTTTGAAGGGGACATGGTTCACATGCATGTCTTGCAAACCAGGGCCTGAACAATCCAGCGTGTAGCGACACGTGAAGACCTTGAGGGCACTTAAATTGCCCCTGCGGTTGGGGAACAAAAAAGATTGAGAGGGACAGGACATATGGGGCTGGGGGGAAGTGTCTGCTCACAAGCCAGACCCAAAAGATGGTGTTAGATTGAACTGGGTTTCAAGTTTCTAGTTTGTCAAGTAGTAAGGAATTGGCCGAATCCCATATATGTGATTGCCTGCCAGCGTGATTTAGAACAAGGATGGGGAACCCGAGGGCCAGGGACCCAATGCGGCCCTCCAGGCCTCTCTCTCCGGCCCTTGGCACTCTCCCTTGCCAGGATTGAGGATAGAGGGTGTGTGTTTAGGGAGCAATGTTAGGATTCTTCAGAACCTTTGTTGGGGCTTGCACCCTTTTTGTCATCCCGGGGGAAGTCTTGGAAGCGAGGTTGTTTTTCTCTAGCTGCCCGAGTCATGTTAACAACATCTTGTTTCTTTCCCTGTCACTCAATCTTTGGACAACACACCTCTGCAGGCTATGGTGAGTGTTTGTCTCTGTTTGTTTATTTTCTCCCTCTGGGGCTCACAAATCTTTGTCCCAACAAAGACTAGTAGAGGGCAAGCTCTCCCACCTTTGACTGAAAATTGGCTTGGTGTTGATGAATTCGTGGGGCCCCCAATATGGTTCATGATAATATTAATCCTTATAAGATCTTGGGAACTGTTTGAATAGATGTTGCAAACCTTCTATTCTGCTCTTTTTCTTAACCCATAAAGTGCTTATTAACCAAATGTGTAAAAAAAGAAATATCCTGAAATTTGAAACATTCATTGTGTTATATAATTGAACATACATTTATATTTGATTAGAGTTCCTTTTTTCTTTCTCTCTTTGTAAAACCAGGGCTAGCCATGACAGTTCTGGTGATCTGTTCTTGCTTTGTATTTCATTTTGTTTAACTAAAATTTTAATTAAAAATAAATAAATAAATGCAAATACAAATAAAGCCCCAAGGATTCCTTCCCAGTTTGTAAAGTTAGTGCATACACAATAGCGAACATGAATGCATGGCCCCATGGGTAACTGGAATCTAGTTTCAGCCATGGTGAAGGACCACCTGGAAATTAAAACACACGCACAGCAAAACAGACAGGCAAGCAGGCCCAAAGAGAGATACAAAAAAGCAATGGAGAGTTTTAGATCTGGATGAGAACCATAGCTACGTATAGCATTTGCAGGAAATGTAACTGACAATTGTATTTAGATCAGGAGTTCCCAAATTGTGGTCTATGGATCACCAGAGGTGGTCATTCAGGTGGTCTGTGACATGTCTTGGTATTTGTGAATGAAGACAGGAGATGGCACTGAATATTTATATTGACTTTTAATTGTATTTTAATTGCTTAAATACCTCTTATATTGTATTTGATTGTATTGCAGTCTGAATTCTATGGAATGCAAAGTGCAATATTATAAAATATACTATGTCACTGGTTTGGATGGTATCTTATTTCCCTTTGGATTTTAAGGAGAGTCTGGGGATGAATTTTGAGCCCATCTAAGGCTTTGGAGTGGGGAACCTGTGGTTTTCCAGATGATGCTAGATTTACAACTCCCATTATAATCCCTGATCACTGGCCATGCTAGGTGCTTGAAGCTGGAGTCCAACATCTTCTGGAGGGTCAAAGGCTCCCCTTCCTTAAACTGAGAAGTAATTGTATTCCCTGCTACATGCAAAACATGGAAGAATGTCTCTGTTTAGAAGATCGCATTCTCCTCCCAGAGTGGAGGATGCCTCTTCATAGATCAGAGATGAGGAATCTAGTGCCCTCCAGATGTTGCTGAACCCATGCTCCCATCATCATCATCTCTGACCATTGGCTATGTCGGCTGCTGGGACTGATGGGAGTTGGAGTTCAACATCTGGCGGTCCACAGATTCCACCCCCCCATTACTGTCCCATGTCTAGGCGAAGACCAAGTGAAAGAATCTACCATCACTTTTGGGTTTTTCACAATGGAATGTTGATATGCTTATTCGTTTATGTTCCCACAGTCCTTGGTCCAGTCCAGGAAAGCTGGTATCACGTCAGCACTCGCATCAAGCACTTTAAACAACGAAGAGCTAGTAAGTGCTCCAGTCCCTCCCTCCCCCGCCCTTTTTAATATTCTTGTATGATTCTTTGGTAGTAGTAGCACTTGGGACCCTCATGGGAAGTAGAAGCAAAAAAGAATGCGTCTTCCAATCAGGTTAATGCAAAGCAGGGCAATTCAAGTCCGGAAAATAGACAGCGCCCATTGGACCTGTCCATTTCCCTGCTGCTCAGAGCTATAAGGAAGCATCTCCCAGTTAGGTCAAGCAAAGGCAGGTCAACTCAGGACCATGGACAGCTCCCAATCAGCCTGTCCATTTCTCTGGTGCTGGGAGCTATAAGGAAGCATCTCCCAGTTAGGTCAAGCAAAAGCAGTTCAGCTCAGGACCATGGACAGCTCCCAATTGGCCTGTCCATTTCTCTGGTGCTGGGAGCTATAAAGGAGCTGCTGCTTCAGCAAGTGAGCAGCTCACACTGGACACTTATATAGAGGCTCTCCTCTGTTCTGGCTCTCAGCCAGGCCCTGATCTGGGCAGGTGTTTCCATGTGCTCCTCCCCCCAAGTAGCTTCATATGCAACACTACAGCAGCGGCCTTGAAATGCTTCCTGGTTCGCCGTCTTCATTGCTCCTGGGTGAGGGTTGTGTGTGTGACAGACAGCCAGGATCCCAGGCAGCTGGTGCAGAGATCTCCAGCCCTGGAGCAAAGATATCCAGATCCAACAGCTCTTTGGGGTCACACTGGCAGTGTGAAGATCTGCTGGGAGGGGGCATCCTGCTCCCTCAGCTCTTCTTCTAAGGAAACCGCAGTTTTCTTAGTTTGGACAGGACTGAACCTTGACTGAACCTGCTGGCTGAGCTATGGAAGATTGTTGTAATGGGTCTGTTATGATTGGTTTTAATCTTATTGTTGTAAGCCACTTTGGGTTGCTTTGCAAGGGAAGTGGCTAGATGATGATGGTGATGATGTCTCAGCTAAGGACCAGACTCATCTGAAGTCATCTGACTCAAACCAAATTAGGGCTCTGGATGGCTCCCAGTAGGTCCTGCTGGCTAAGCTATGGAAGATGTTGTCTCAGCCAAGGACCAGAGTCAGCTGAAGGCTTAAAATGCTCTTACAATGTCTCCATCCCCCTGGGAGAACTGTCCCAAGATCTCCCCTTGGGAGAATTAGTGGTGGGAAAGACACTTCTCTATCTGAATCCATAGAAAGCCACAAGCAATCATCATATACAATAAAGGACTAGAAAGATGAATAGTCTAGTATAAGGCATTGTATGTGTGTTCTTCATTGTTTCCCTGCAGAAAAACCATGTTTACAAGAAGACCCTCCAAGCCTTAATCTATCCCATCTCTTGCACAACCCCCCACAACTTTGAGGTGTGGACAGCCACCACACCCACCTACTGTTACGAGTGTGAGGGCCTGCTCTGGGGCATTGCACGTCAAGGGATGCGTTGTACCGAATGCGGGGTGAAGTGTCATGAGAAGTGTCAAGACCTGCTCAACGCCGATTGCTTGCAAAGTGAGGAGAAGCGCCTTGTTTGTTTGGGTTTGTCATGGGAACAGGGACTGTGATGGGCCAGTGTGGATAGGGCATAGAGTTCTGTCTGAACCAGGAGTAATAAAATACAGCCCATAGTTAATTCCCATTTTTATAGACTGTTTTTCTCTAGAGATAGTCACAAAGCAGTTTAAACAACAATCAAAGCAATCCATCAATCAAAACAATAGGGTGTTATTGAAATACTAGATCATTGCTGAAGCTGCTGGGAGATGTCGTCAGGAGATATGAAGTGTCATCAATATGCAGATGACCCCTGAAATCTATCTCTCTGTTCCATCTGAATCAGGAGAGGTGGTTGGGGTGTTAGCCCGGTGCTTGGACATGGTGATAGGTTGGATGAGGGCCAACTAATTGAGGCTGAATCCTGAAAAGAGAGAGGTGTTACATGTCTAGAGTTCTCATGTCGAGGAGGTAGGGAGACAGCCTGTTTTGGATGGACTTGCTCTCCCCTGGAAGGAGCAGGTCTGCAGCTTTGGGGTACTCCTGAATCCAACATTGTCACTGGAGGCTTAGGTGGCCTTTGTGGCAAGGAGTTCCTTTTTCCAGCTACTGCTGTTTGGCCAGCTATGCCCCCTTTTTGACAAAGATGATTTGGGCACTGTTAACATCCTCTGTTAACTTTCAAAGCGGATTATTGCAAGGTGCTCTATATGGGGCTAACTCTTGATGATGACTTGGAAACTTTGTTGTCCAAATTTGTTGTCCAAATGAATAGAATTCACTGTGATTACAATAGTACATGTAACAATGGTAGTAACACCTATTGTGCATCTCTCTGTGCCCAGGAGCAGCGGAGAAAAGTTCTAAGCACGGGGCTGAGGACCGCACGCAGAATATTATCATGGTGCTGAAAGATCGCATGAAGATCCGGGAACGCAATAAGCCTGAGATCTTTGAGCTGATCCAGGAGATCTTTGCCGTCTCCAAGACTACTCACACCCAGCAGATGAAGGCTGTAAAGCAGAGCGTGTTGGATGGCACCTCAAAGTGGTCGGCCAAGATCAGCATCACAGGTATGGCACACTGACTACATTCTTGTCTACTGTATTAAGGCTGTAATTGTACAACAATTGACTTGGCTGCCAACAGGTGGCACTGTGAACTACGGTGTGATGAAGCAGGCAGAGAGGGGACTTGGCTTTGGCAACCTGGTTTTGGCAAGGGCTAAAGGGGAAAGGGTCTATGACTTTGAGGAAGAGGTCTGGTGGGCAATAGGGGCTTGGCGAGCGAAGCAAGCAGGGGTGTAGCCCCTACTTCTTTATACAGAGAGAGAAGACTCCCTTAAAAAAAGAAGATGTATTTTAAATTGTATTTGTTTTTAGTTACTGTAGACCGCCCAGAGAGCTTCAGCTATGGGCGAGTATACAAGTATAATAAATAAATAAATAATAAATATTAAGTTTTGTTAAGTTGGGCACCTCCCTCGTATGGTTATGTTTATCGTACATCTGTTCAGAAAGATCCAGGGGGGGGTTAATTCTGTCTCTGCTGTATTTTTTTAATGTTGCATTTTGTTCTTTTACATTTTGAGAAGATGTGTTATTGGGTGACCATGCAAGTATAGCTAATGAATAAGTAAAAATGATAAAAACCAGGAATTAATCAGGAACATCTGGGAGCAAATGGGAGTAAAAGTTGATGGGTATGCGATGTGCTGCTAAACCAGCTACAGGGAGGATAAGACTATCAATGGCTACTAGCCATGATGGCTATGTTCTGCTCCAGATACCAGTTGCTGGAAACCGCAGGAGGGGAGAGTGCTCTTGCACTCAGGTCCTCCTTGTTGGCTTCCCATGGGCATCTGGTTGGCCACTGTGAGAACAGGATGCTGGACTAGATGGGCCCCCTTTGGCCTGGTCCAGCAGGCTCTTCTGATGTTCTTAGGAATGGAGCAAGCAATAAAACTCAACAATTCAATTCATTAAAAAAGATTTAGGCACAGAGGCCATGCAATCAAAGAATTCTGGAGTTGGAAGGGGCCTATAAGGCCACCGAGTCCAGCCCCCTGCTCAATGCAGGAATCCAGCTTAAAGCAGACCAGACAGGTGGCTGTCCAGCTGCCTCTTGAATGCCTTCAGTGTTGGAGAGCCCACCACCTCCCTAGGTCATTGTCATACCACTGGCTTCCTGTCACTTCAGCCCATTATTCCATGTCCTGCACTCTGGGACAATCGAGAAGAGGTCCTGGGAAAACTTGGGGTAGGGGGACCAGAACATTTTGAAATGAATTTATCTCTTTGTTAAAATCATATACTGTATAGGCAAAAAACCTTGCAGTTTAAGAATGTACCTGTAGCCAACAGATATTTCTATCAAACTTTAAAAAACAGGGAAATTGGGCAGCTATAGTGAATGCACCAGGGGAGCAGGAGACCTGACCTCCTCTCTGAGATATTGTACTGCCCTACAAATTTGTCAAAATGCAAGCACAATTTGGGTTGGTCTCTCACTGTCCAATCCACTTCCTGTGTAGCTTGGAAGTTGTTTGAAATGCTCATAATTTTTTTATAAACTTTGGAAACACAGTACAAGGTGCAAGACAGCTCCATCAAGTCCCCCTTGAAAAATCATTCTCCAGATAGCCAGTGTGACACACACACACACAATTGTATAGCGTGCAGATGGGAAGAGTTGTTTGATATTTGGGATATGTTGGGATATTTAAGAGTTGTTTGAAATGTTAATTTTTTTTCTAAACTTTGGAAACAAGGTAAATATTTAAAAGCAGATGTACCAACACACACATCTACTATATATTTTGGAAAGTTGCTCGCCCACTATGCATTTGGACACTTCTTAAGATACCGTAATCAAATTTTGTGTGATGTTTACAAAAAAAAAAAAAAATTATCAGGGCGTTTAGGGTTTTGAGGACAATGGGGCCACCTCTGTCCCTCAGAACTGAGTCACTGGGAGGTGGGGAGGTGGTCCCCGCCAACCAAACAGGGGATCGCTCTCCAGATAGCGAATGTGACACGCATATGTGAATACAAAATGGGAGGAGGCCATTTTTGCTCAGCCCTCTGAGCGAGCGATTTGGAGAGTTTGTGTGAACTGTTAAACCTTTTCCCCTGCCTCAATCTGTCCACTCACTCTAACTTTCATCTGCTTTCCCCGTTTGTGTCTTTGGGGGTTGTCTCTGGTGGTGGTCGTGGTCTGTTTGTGTGTGTGTGTGTGTGTGTGTGTGTGAATTGTGTGTTTGTGTGCCAGTTGTTTGTGCGCAAGGTCTGCAGGCAAAGGACAAAACAGGGTCCAGCGACCCCTACGTTACCGTTCAGGTTGGGAAGACGAAAAAAAGAACAAAGACCATCTACGGCAATTTGAATCCGATCTGGGAGGAGAACTTCCACTTGTGAGTGGTTCTGAAGACCCTTGTCTCTAACGTGCATTGGATCCAGGAATGGATGAATCTGTCAATTGCGGTTTCACATTTGTTTTATTTAATTAATTGTTTCTTTATTTAATTTTTACCCTCCCCTTCCTCCCAAAAGGGAGCCCAGGGTGGCAAACGAATGAATGAGCACCAAAACCATCTTCAAAACAAACCATCTTCCAAAAAAAGAATCTATTAAAAAAGAAGTCTTTAAAATAAAACATGGCTTAAAAAACAAATCTTCAAAAACACCTTAAAAAACAGTTTCAGTACAAATGCTGACTGGGACAAGGTGTTTTTCCAGTTTTAAATTCAGTTCTCCACATTTCCTAGCTGCTTATTGCTACTGTTATTTTAAATGCTCATGAAAATTCATCAGTATGTTAATGTGGGTTTCTCCTAATAAATCACAAAGCCTTGGGAAGAGTGAATTTCAAAGGACAGCTGTATTTATTTGAGAAGTGTTAATTAGGTAGTTTCTCATTAAAATGCAAACAAGATGGAAGTTTATTTGACTCAGACAGGGGAGCTGTCCTGCAGGAGGAAGGCCATCCTTCGAAATCCACAGTTCTTAGAATTTTGTAATAGAGTCCAAATATTGTGGGCAAGAATGCATGTATTAGCAGTAGTGTGGTGGCAAATTCAGAAGTGCAGAGTCCCTTCATGATTGACATGATAGCCCCCTCACAGCCACATCCCCTGTCCACTTTCCCTTGTCTCCCTTGCTCTCCCTGTCATCTTGTGAGTGCGCACTCCATGACAGCAGATGTCCCTATGAGCCAATCAGAGTGAAAGAAGTTATGTCAGCCACTGAGAAGACTCTTATCACTGAGAAGAGTTTTCTCAGTAGCTAACACTCAATGTTGTGTGTTAGCTACTGAGAAAAGTCTTCTCAGTGGCTGACTCAACTCCTTTCACTCTGATTGGCTACAGTCAGCACGAAAGGATAAGAATTCTTCTCATTTTATGCTGATTGGCATGCACATAGGGACCTGGCTGGGACCCTGCTCCCAAAAAAGTAAAGGGTCTATGATCCCAGACAGTTACACCTCTGTATATTAGTGAAAATAACATATAAGAATACATTGTGTTGGGTGAAATAGCTGTGCAGAAATGTGTATATGAGGCAAAATTGCTTTGCAAAACAAAAACAAATTGGTTTATTAGGCAAACTCTGTGCTAAAATGCTGATAAATTTTCATGAGGACTTGTTTCACTTTTGATGCCAACTTACGTTGAAACGTGGGGAACTGAAAGAAAAGAAGAAACGGAAGGTAAAATGGACAGATTAACCCATCCTTACCCCTTGGAGAAATTGAGTCCAGGGTTTGGTCTCCTCTCAGGGAGGGATCCCCATCTCGGGAGGTCTCTGGTTTGAGGGGCTCCAGATCTCTCCCTTTACACTAGTGTCCAAGTAATGCTCATAGCTGGGAAAGAAGTGATGATATTAAACCAGCCTTGGTTGGTGACATTGCCTCCTTCCCTTCCCTATCTTCCTCCACAACCAGTGAATGCCATAACTCCTCCGATCGCATCAAGGTCCGCGTCTGGGATGAAGACGACGACATAAAGTCTAGGGTGAAGCAGCGCTTTAAGAGAGAATCCGACGACTTCCTTGGCCAGACTATCATAGAGGTGCGGACCCTGAGCGGGGAGATGGACGTCTGGTACAATCTGGGTAAGCAACTGTGCAAACACAAGGGAGCTGCTGGCCCTCAGCCAGGCCAGAGTCTGGGCTGTCAGGTTCTGGGGCCACAGGGAGCTCTCCATCCATCCAAGTGGGCCAGTGGCAGGCGCAGAGTCCAAACTGGGCCAAAGTAAGGTCTAGGTCTAGAGAGAAAAGAACCAACAGCTGCCACCACTGAGATGTTTCTGGACTCTAGCTCTCATCAGCCCCAACCAGCATGGCCAATGATCAAGAAGGACAGGAGGTGGAATCCAGCAACTTCTGGAGAGCTACAGATTCCCCATCCCCAATCTGAGAAGAGGCATTCCCTAGCCTCAGGAGAGAATGCCTCTTCTGAAAAGAGACATTCTTCCATTTTTATGCATGCAAGAGATGGAAGAATTCCTCTGTTTAGGAGGCACAACCTCCCGGAAGAAGGGAATGTTTCTTCTTGGATCAAAGATGGGGAAACCCTCCATCCCTCCAGAGGTTGTTGGATTCCAACTCCCAGCTGCCAGCATGGCCAGTGGTCAGAGAAGACAAGGAGAGTTGGGGATCCAGCGACATCTGGAAGGCACCAGGTTTCCCCACCTTAATCTAGAGCAGAAATAAAGAAAATCAGGTAGGAAGTAGAAATGTAGGAAGCTCCCTTATACTTAGTCAGACCGTTGGTTGGTCTAGCTCAGTATTGCCTACACTGGCTGTCAGCAGCTCTCCAGGGTTTCAGGCAGGAGTCTCTGTCAGACCCTTACTCTGGGTCTGGTCTCATAACGGATCTCTCACACTGGCCCCAGCACAGGTCTCTCATGATCCCACTACTAGGTGCCACCACCTGACACTCTGTAATGCAGTACTGCCCTGAGATTGTGCTTTAGTTTCCCCCTGACTGATTGCCTGGGTGCACTTACAGGCCACAACCCCCCTGTGTTTTTCTGCCTTCAAAAATTACATCCCTGGGTTGCTTTGGATACCTGCTGCTGTTACACGGTCCCTTCGCCGTTGCCACCATTGATGCTGTTCCCAGCTTTGGTATTTGCTCTGCCCACCTTTCCGGTCCGCAATATCCAAGCCAAGGATCAGGCGTGTTGTTAAACCAAAACTATTTATTTATTAACACAAGGAATAAACAAGATTACTTCAAGTTCAGTCAACATACGTGTGGTTACATATAATAGTTTTCTCTTGATCTATTGTTGTTGAAATGTGCCTTCAAGTCGATTATGACTTATGACGACCCTATGAATCAGCTACCTCCAATAGCATCTCTTATAAACCACGCTGTTCAGTTCTTGTAAGTTCAGGTCTGAGGAATCAATCCATCTCTTGTTTGGCCTTCCTCTTTTTCTACTCCCTTCTGTTTTTCCCAGCATTATTCTCTTGATCTATCTTAGTCCTTAAACCTGCCTCACTACCCGCCTAAACACAGATCCACCCCTCCAAAACCCAGAACCAACAACCAACAACTCTCCCCTCTCCAACTGTCATCCTCTCATTTATACCTTCAATCACCCAGACACTCAGCCAATCACAACTCAGCATTCCTCAACCTTCCAACCTATGTACTCCCCGCTCTCATTCACTCTACTTACCACATTTACCCTACAAAACGGACACTTACCATAATTACTGTACAACATTTACAAGGGCATCACAGCCTCTCCCAGTCCTACCTGCTGGGGATTGAACCTGGCCTTCTCCGTGCGAGGACAGTGCTCTGCCACTGAGCTATGGCCCCTTCCCCCAGAGTCCCCATGCCAGCAATGGCTAAGGAGTGAGCGCTGGAATTTAGACTTTATAGCCTCTGGTGTGCCCTAATTGGCCCCCGGGTGTCAGCTGACAGAATGCTCAGGCAAGGCAGGTATTGCAGCCTAAATGGCGCCCTTGAGGCACGGAGGTCCTTCTCAGGCTTGCAATAGGAACAGGGCAAGGGTCTCATTCACTCTAGGTTAACCCTGCAGGGGGCACATGTCCCCTGCCAGGAGTAGATGTGGCCACCCCCACACACTCTCATGCACACACAGGCAGACATAGACAGGCACACAGGCACAGCGCTGCCTCCTTCTCAGCTGATCCATGCAACTTATGTTGGTGGGAGGGCAGTTTTTGTGGAGGGGACAATTGGTGTTATCCAGCAGGGTGCTGAGCTTCATCTATCACCATGCTGGGTACTTTAAAAAAAAATTGCCATGGCTGCCAAAATTGGTGGGGTCTTGGGAGTGTGGACATAAAAACTGACCGAGAGGAGCAGATCAGGCCGTAAACTGGGGTTCCTCCACCCTGCAGTAGAGCACTGGTGGAGAAAGGCGGTAAGGCAGAATTTGACCAGGTTCGAGACCTCTCAAGGTGCCTTTGTGGGGAATCCTGCAGGAAAGGTTGAGGGAACTGGGTCATTGATTGTTCTCTCCATGCTAGTTCTCGGCATGCTCGTGTTTGCACATGTTCCACAAGTGTAATACTTTCTCTCCTGTACTCTCTCACCCCTGGGCCATTTTAGACAAGCGAACGGACAAATCGGCGGTCTCCGGGGCTATCCGCTTGCACATCAGCGTGGAGATAAAAGGCGAGGAGAAAGTGGCTCCATACCACGTGCAATATACTTGCCTCCATGAGGTGAGTGGGGCGTGAGGTGGTGGTGCCACCTCTTTTGTGGAATCGCATATCCCTGCCACAAATGCACATACCCTAGTAATGACAGGACAACTTGCCTCAGCTCATTTCAGAATTGACTGGGAATCATCTCTCTCTCTCTCTCTCTCTCTCTCCTCCCCCCTCCCAAAATTTGGATAATCTGGATGACAGAGCTTAAATGTGCCCCCTATGCACTCATGAGCCTCCCAGTCCTCTTACAGATGCATTCTTCTTCCTTTACCCAAATCTTACCCTGTGGTGATATCAATGGCAGCCACAACTGAGATGTCTCGGTCTTTGTCTCTCCCTGAAGATGTTTGGAATACTAAAATGGCATCATTCTGGATGCCAAGGTCCCTGACATTTCCCAGGCCTCCTTCCACCTGAAATCCTGTTGTGTTCAAACATCACAACGAGTTCTTTTTTTAATAAAGTTAACAAATGTAACAATAAATAAATGGAGATTCCTTGCTGATCTGAGCATGCTCAGAAGCTTGGTTTTGGTGCCAAGACAGAAAAGAACTTCTTGGGAGACAGAATGGATGCTCAATTCATAACACAGCCAAACATGATGACCTGCAGAGGTCTGCATGTCGAACTGGGTAATATCACAAACTACAGTTGACGTCCCTACCATCTGTCTCTGTTTTCCCATTTGGAAGAGCCTCCTCCTCCTCCTCCTCCCCAGTTGCACGACTCTTCATTTTCATTTTTCTTTCCTCCTCCTAAACGGCACGCTAGAACCTCTTCCATTTCGTGACGGACATCCAGAACAACGGCGTGGTGAAAATCCCAGATGCGAAGGGCGACGATGCTTGGAAAGTATACTTCGACGAAACTGCTCAGGAGATTGTGGATGAATTTGCTATGAGATATGGAGTGGAGTCCATCTATCAGGCCATGACGTGAGTCTTTGTGGGGGGGAAACCCCAAGCTGGAGATGGGCTGCACCAGAGGGTGGGGGACTTCTGGCCTGTAAGTCAAATGCGGCCCTCCAGTCCTCTCTATCAGGCCCTCCAGATGTTAATCAGGCCACCTTTTTAGATTGCTTTTGTTGTTGCTGTTGTGAAAATGATGTGTCGGTGTGTTTGCCCCTTGTAGAACTCAGCAGGGAAGAGGATGGGGACAGAACTAGAATAACTTGGCTCCACCTGCTATTTGGGTTCCCTGCCTTCCAGCCCCAGTGAGCACCAGCCACCACTGGCAGCTGCCCCACTCTGCCTAATGGTAGGGCCTTGACAATAGATGCATAATACGAACCTTACTTCTAGCACGTTGGTGGCACATCAGCGGTGTTCAGTGTGCCGTTTTGAAAGCCACCAAGCAACAAAGAAGTTCACCCAAGCTTGCTCTGGATCCCTGTAAGGATTCTGTTAATCACTTAAAAATATATACATGTTTGGGGTTGAGATGGATGATTTCAACGAGTCCCCTTCCAGCCTCTGATTTGGGACCCTGCACCTGGAGGTGAGAAACCCGCTCTGCTGGCCAGATGAGTCCCCTTTGTTAGTTTTTGTTAGCCAGGTGGGTTAATGGGCCTCTCAAGTGCCCATTAACTGGTGTATGGGCCAGGGAGATCCTGTTGTTATTGGAACTATTCAGGAGAGCCCCCACTCCTGGGACCAAAGAGAAGTTTGTGTTTTTGAGGGAGTCAGAGGGAAGGCTGGGAGCTGGAGGCATGCAGAGAGGTTGGCTCCCTGCACCATGGCTTTAGGGTGCCTCCTGTAAGCCTGATGGAAAAGCAAGATATTGGATTGCTGATGCTTTGAACCCCTCCATCTTAAGCTCAGGTTGGAATGTGTGTAAATAAATGCAACACACGCGATTGTGATTAACAAAAAAAGAAAGGTTTTTATTGTAATATCATAATGTTTTGGCTTCCGCCTTCATCAGCTGCTAATATACAAACAAGGCCCCGCTGTGCCAATGTGTCCAGGGAGTATGTCCAAAAGTTCTCCCTCTTAGTCAATGCTGCTGGATCTGTTGGCATCTCTGTAGCTGTTATGGAAATGTCCAACAGGCTGTGGCCCTCAGTGTCGAAATGTTTTGCAACTGGTTGCAAACCAAGCCAAACCGAAAAGTAGGTCCCAACACACTGACATTCGGAAGAACAAGAACAAGGAATTGGGAACCAAAAAATGAATTCACAACAGCCTCTAATAAGGATGTGGCTTTATAAAAAAAATTCCGAAATTAAAAACATATACACAACTATCATAGCTGATTGAGCATGAGTAAATATACCCACCTTATAAAATACAATATGATCAGGGGACTAGAAACCAAGCCCTATGAGGAGAGACTGAAAGAACTGGGCATGTTTAGCCTGGAGAAGAGAAGACTGAGGGGAGATATGAGAGCACTCTTTGTGTACTTGAAAGGTTGTCACACAAGGGAGGACCAGGATCTCTTCTCAGTCATCCCAGAGTGCAGGACATGAATAGGCTCAAGTTACAGGAAGCCAGATTCCAGCTGAACATCAGGAAAAATGTCCTAACTATTAGAGCAGTAAGACAATAGAACTAATGACCCAGGGAGGTGGTCTCCAACCCTGGAGGCCTTCAAGAAGCAGCTGGACAGCCGCCTGTCGGGAATGCTTTGATTTGTATTCCTGCATTGAGCAGGGGGTTGGACTTGATGGCCTTATAGGCCCCTTCCAACTCTACTATTCTATTATTCTATTCTATGATTTTATGATCAAAACATATGCATATGCAACTAGTTGCTCCACATTTGCAGCTGTGCCAGGAAAGCAGGCAAATGTGAACATTCACACAGTTAACTCGACTCTTTTGCATGATTTCCTCCTGATGATAAGCCTCAGTTCATGAACTCTTTCCCTTGAGAAGCTGAGCCCTCCCCTTCCTTTGACCGGGAGGAAAGGAATGCCCAACTGCTGGCCGTTTCCAAAAGAGAGGAGAGATGAGCATATTAAAATCCCAGCGGGCAAGATTCTTCTTTTGTTCTCGCCCTTGAGACAGAAAACACAAATCTGCCAGGGAAACCAAGGCCCTTAGAGTGCCACCCCATTGGGGGTCTAGTGCAACTCTGACTGAGGGGTCCTGATCCACCGATCAAAGGGGGGTTGTGAGCTTTCTTTGCTTTGCTTTGAATGTTTATGGTCTGCATCTCTATTCCATCAATAACAGTTCTTTTTCGTTCACACAAAGTGGACTTGTTCAATGTTGGTATCCCGGAATCTGTTTGGAGTGGGCTCTGAGTCATCCCAACTTCAGCATCTTTCCTCGTTCTTCTCTCGTATTCTAGGCACTTTGCCTGCCTCTCCTCAAAATACATGTGCCCTGGGGTGCCTGCAGTCATGAGCACCCTCTTGGCCAATATCAATGCTTACTATGCCCACACCACTGCCTCTACCAACGTTTCTGCCTCTGACCGTTTTGCCGCTTCCAATTTCGGGGTAAGTCCGATGGTGCGTAGAACACTCATTTCTTACTTTTACCCTCTATCCTTTTTTTCCAGGAGGGGGGAAGGGGGGTGCATGGTGGTAGAGAGGGCCCTACCAAAAATGTCACTGCAGAGTGCAACATTCTTCTGATTTGGCATGAGAAAAAAAACTTCCTAGTTGTTCCTCTCCATCCCCACCAGAGCAATTTTGTTGATCACAATTTTGCCAAAAGGTATAGAGCGGGAATTTGGTAAGCATCCTGCTTTGGGACTTTCTGTGACAACAGGAAAGAGCTGGAAAGAATGTGCATGCAACTTCAAGACTACAAAAACCATGATGCAGTGTGACTGGGAGTAAGCCATGATGCAGTATGACTGGGAAACAAAGATGGCCTCCAACTATATCGCTGCTAAATAAATATAATTTAGTGAGAGATGAATTGTTGGAAATATTATCTTGTCTAATCTCTGGTGACTTTTTTGCTAGAGCCCCCTGTAGCGGTTGTCACAACCCGAAACCTGACTATAGTTTCCTGGCTTAGTGGGTCTAAGACACTGAAATTATTAGAAGTGCCATTGTTTTCTAAATAATACAATATCTATTTCAACCTGCCTTCCTCCAGGGAGCTCAGGGTTGCGTACATGGAGAAAAAGGCTACCAATAGCTACTAGCCATGATGGCTATGCTCAGCCTCCATAGGTAGAGGCAGGATGCTTCTGGACACCAGTTGCTGGAAACCACAGGAGGGGAGAGTGCTTTTTGCACTCAAGTCCTGCTTGCGGGTTTCCCAGAAGAGGTATCTGGCTGGCTGCTGTGTGAACAGGATGCTGGACTAGATGGGCCACTGGCCTGATCCAGAAGTCTCTTCTGATGTTCTGATGTTCAGAAGAGATCCAGGGCTTGGGTTTGAAGCACGCGATCCATCCACCTGGATGAAGTTAAGCAGGTTTGGCTCTGGACAGGGTTGGGATGACAGACCGTCTGAGGACCTCCCGTACACCACCTTGAGTTCCATTGATGGAAGAAAAGGCATAATATACATGAAAATGATGGCGATGATTTCCAAGAATCGAGAAGCAAAGCCTGTAATATCTCCTTGCTTCTCTCCACGGTGAAGACAATTCTGTTTTTCATTTTGCAGAACTTTCTGACTTCTGTTATGAGGGAGGGAAGCGGTGGTGGATTTGTAGCCCTGGTTGTGGCCCTGTTGATATATAGATGCACACAGACGACAATTAAGCCAGGAAGGCTTCAGAAGGGTGACGGGATGTGTCATGTGAAAGAGGCATAGCAGAGTATGGAAGGAAGCTGTTCTCAAGTTCATTTCCCTCTGTGCAATGACACTTGCTCGCCAGGGCTGAAAAGCGAATATCTAATACAGTTTACTCTGCTATTGACATATTTGGGTCCCTACTTTGGACAAGACGGTGGAGAGTTGAATGCAGATGGGACGCAGTCCGGAAGTCAGAGGGCTTAGCACTGAGCAGGAAAGGAGCTGTCTGGAAGGAAGCCAGATTGAGAGCAAGATTAGCCAACCTTGTTCAGAATAGGTCCGCGCAGCGGAAGCTGGTGGCTCCATGGAGCATGGAATCCACAATGGGTTTTTCTAGGAGCTTTCCAAGGTGTCCCTGGGAAAACCCAGAGTGGATTCCACCGCCCCGCTGACATGGAGTCGCCAGCCTCTACTGGGTCTGCATTCAGAATAGGTCCAGGAAAGGAAAGGGCCAGCACAGAAGGCATGACTGGAGTTCCAGCTGAGCCAAAACCCAGCAGGAAGAAGGTGCTGGCAGGCAGCAGGATGAGGCCTCAGACTACAGGCGTGGGGAACCTTTCACCCTCCAGATGTTGCTGAACTACAGCTCCCATCATCCCTGGCCATTGGCCACATTTATCAGGGCTGATGGGAGTTATAGTTCAACAACATCTAGAAGGTTAAGAGTTCCCTACACCTAGACTACCTTTACCCAGTGCCCCAACAAGGAACTACCAGATTGCATTCATTGGGGGAACAGAGTGTGATGTAACACCCTGTCCATAATAAATAACGGTGACTGAGCAATCCAGTGGTTGTGGCTATTTGTGGAGAGGAAGAGAAGAGCCAGGGCCGTGGACACAGGGCTTTCTGATGTACTCCTGCCCATGGAAGCCCAACACTTGGTTTGAGATCTAGCTACTAGCCACAGTGTCTAAGCTCTGGGTCCATATTCAGGGGTGGTATGCTTCCAAATACCAGTTGCTGGAAACTGCAGGAGGGGAGAGTGCTCTTTTTGCTCAGATCCTGCATGTAAACTTCCCAAAGGCATCTGATTGGCCACTGTGAGAATGGGATGCTTGGCTACATGTGCCGCCAGCCTGATCCAGCAGGCTCTTCTTCTTATGCATAATATGCAGCTTTAAGACTACAAAATCCCATGGTGCAGTGTGAGCAAGTGCAAAGTCCCCATGCATAGAAACAGCTGGCAGCCATGCGGGGTTCAGTTCTGGTGTGCTGTTCCACAGCAGCCAAATCTCAACATTCACCCAACTGTATGGGGGTAGGGGGTGGAGGAGTACAGGATTCTCAGGGAGGCACATATCAGTTGCACTGGGGAAAGTGACCTTGAATTGTGGCCCTTCCTGATGATTCTGCCATGGCATTTTATCTTAACAGGAGTTTTTAAATGCAGGCTTTTCTTCTTCCTCGTGCATTTGCCAACAGTCAACAGCAGAGGCATGATCACACACGCTTTGGGGGGGGATCTGTGGTTAGAAGCTATTGCTAACATGTGGCACTGAATACTAAAGAGCACTAACAGTTCCTCCAAGGTCAATGAAGGCAACTGAATGCAAGCAACCTGATAGCAAATGTCACGCAAATTTGCAGGAAGTATGGGGGCGTGGTGGCATGATTTCCTTGACTGCTACCATGATGAGTGTGTGTTAACAAGCCTCTGGCTCCGCTCCTGTATATAATCAATTCTGTTTTGCAGTTAGTGATGTGTTTTCTTGCCTCGTTTCTTCATCGCAGCTTCAAAAAAAAAACCGTTTTGATAAAGCAAATGTTAGGCTTTGTACAAACCTTCTTTCTTTCTTCTTTTTCCCTCTCAGAGAGAGTCTAAAATTTGGGTGTTTTCCCTCTCCCCCCCAAAAAACCAGACTGTGTCGCTTTAACCCTCTGTGTGCCGGTGCTAAGGCGTGCTACGGAGGCTGTGTTGTGGCGGATGCGCACCTGTGTTCTTTTTGTTGCAAGGATTGCTTTTTTTGTTGTCTCTTGCACATTAGCGTTAGGGGAAGATGCAGGATTGGGGGAGGGAGGGAGGAGTCAGCTAAGGGCAGGAGCGGGGAGCGGAGATGGTGGGGGGTCAGAGGGATGTAGGAAGATCACTCTGGGTGGGTCTGCATTGGGAGCGGAAGCCAGATACTGAAGGTTACCCAAGGACAGCCAAAGATATTTTGCTACCTGGGGAAATAGACGTGATGGTGCTGCCCTCCCTCTTCCATGTACACAACTGAACAGCACTGGGCAGTTGGACAGCGCATAAGGCAACCAAGCTGGCAATTGAATTTCACTTCAGCACTGGGCGATTGGACAGCACACAAGCCAACCTAGATGGAAATTGAATCTCACTTCAGCACTGGGTGATTGGACAGCTCCTTCTAGCCTCCTGACTGGCTTAGGTGGGAGGGAGGACCATGTAGACCACAGGGCAGCTGGGTCCACTCCCCACTTCCCAGCACCTGCCACCTGAGGCTGACTCCTCACTTGGTCTCATGCTGGGGCTGGCCCTTGGAGACACAAGGCCCTATGGGATGGACATTCTGCCTATCTCGGAGGGTTACATAAGAACATAAGAACATAAGAAGAGCCTGCTGGATCAGGCCAGTGGCCCATTTAGTCCAGCATCCTGTTCTCACAGTGACCAACCAGGTGCCTGGGGGAAGCCCGCAAGCAGGACCCGAGTGCAAGAACACTCTCCCCTCCTGAGGCTTCCGGCAACTGGTTTTCAGAAGCATGCTGCCTCTGACTAGGGTGGCAGAGCACAGCCATCATGGCTAGTAGCCATTGATAGCCCTGTCCTCCATGAATTTGTCTAATCTTCTTTTAAAGCCATCCAAGCTGCTGGCCATTACTGCATCTTGTGGGAGCAAATTCCATAGTTTAACTATGCGCTGAGTAAAGAAGTACTTCCTTTTGTCTGTCCTGAATCTTCCAACATTCAGCTTCTTTGAATGTCCACGACTTCTAGTTTTATGAGAGAGGGAGAAGAACTTTTCTCTATCCACTTTCTCAATGCCATGCATAATTTTATACACTTCTATCATGTCTCCTCTGACCCGCCTTTTCTCTTAACTAAAAAGCCCCAAATGCTGCAACCTTTCCCCGTAAGGGAGTCGCTCCATCCCCTTGATCATTCTGGTTGCCCTCTTCTGAACCTTTTCCAACTCTAGAATATCCTTTTTGAGATGAGGCGACCAGAACTGTACACAGTATTCCAAATGCGGCCGCACCATAGATTTATACAACGGCATTATGATATCGGCTGTTTTATTTTCAATACCTTTCCTAATGATCGCTAGCATGGAATTTGCCTTTTTCACAGCTGCCGCACACTGGGTCAACATTTTCATTGTGCTGTCCACTACAACCCCGAGGTGTCTCTCCTGGTCAGTCACCGCCAGTTCAGACCCCATGAGCGTATATGTGAAATTAAGATTTTTTGCTCCAATATGCATAATTTTACACTTGTTTATATTGAATTGCATTTGCCATTTTTCCGCCCATTCACTCAGTTTGGAGAGGTCTTTTTGGAGCTCTTCGCAATCCCTTTTTGTTTTAACAACCCTGAACAATTTAGTGTCGTCAGCAAACTTGGCCACTTCACTGCTCACTCCTAATTCTAGGTCATTAATGAACAAGTTGAAAAGTACAGGTCCCAATACCGATCCTTGAGGGACTCCACTTTCTACAGCCCTCCATTGGGTTGTGTCCAATGTTAGTCCTACTCAGAGTGGGCCCATTGAAATGAATCGACATGCTTCACTTAGAGCCATTCATTTCAATAGGTCTGCTTTGAGCAGAACTTAAACTGGATTCGACCCAAAGGGACAGAGGGTTACATTCAACTAAGTCCTCCTCAGAATCGACCCACTGAAATTAATGAACCTAAGTTATTGTTTTTTAAAATAAAATTTATATACCACTTGATTGCTAAAAAAAAGTTTAAGCAGTTTACAAGAAATATTAAAATTTTCAATAAAACAATTAAAAACAAGTCATTAAAACATTTTAAAAACAATTAAAACAACTAGCTTAAAAGATTAAGTCAGTTAATGAACCTATTAACTTCAGTGGGCCTACTTGGAGTACAACTAGCACTGAATACCAACCCAAGGAATTTGGAATAGATAATATAACTAAGTGTGAGGAATAGCAACATTTATTGTTGCTCAGGGCGGCAAACAAAAGCACAAAAATACTTAAAACATCATAGAAACAGACATTAATACACATTAAAATAAAACATCTTTTAAAACATTTTTAAAGCTTTCAAGATTGTAAGAATTATTGCCAGCAGCTCTTTATTAATTTATTCATTATTTATTTATTTGGGATGGAATTCAACACTAGTCATACTCAGAGTAGACCCTTTCAAGTTAATGGACATTACTAAGTTAGATTCATTAATTTCAATGGGTTTACTCTAAGTAGGACTAGTTTTGGACACAGCTTTGTTTTAACAAGATTTATGTATCACTTCATCCACTTTAGACAGAACCCTAACCACAGGAGGAAGCGATGGCCGCCAACTTGGATGGCTTCCACAGAGGATTAGACAAAGGCATGGAGGATCAGGCTATCAGTAGCTAATAACCTTGACGGATATGTTCTCTGTCGGAAGCAGTATGCCTCTGAATGCCAGTTGCTGGGAATCACAAGTGGGGGAGAGCTGCTGTTGTGCTCAGGTCCTCCTTTCGGGATTCCCAGAAGGGGCATCTGGCTGGCTGCTGTGAGGACAGGAGGCTGAATTAGATGGCCCGATCCAGGATACTCTTCTTACATTCTTAATACAGAGACCACACAGCGTGCACATAGAGGACATCAACATAAATCCCATGTGCATAGAACATGCACGCACTTGACATGCTCACAACAGGCGCACAATACTTGCCCTTCCTCCACATGCAGTGCCTTGTCAGGATGACAGGCATGGTCTTAGTTTCTTAATATCACTGCACAGCCTTAAGGGAACAGGGAAAGAGAGACATGCACTGCATGGAGAGCAGTGTGGTTATACATTTGGCACCACCGTGCTTGTTTCTGCATCTTTTGCACTGCGCATGGGTGCACATGCATAGTGTTATTAAGAAACAAAGCGGGTCATGGGAAACCAACTCTGGAGCCTTAGATGTTGGCAGGGAGCAATAGGCAGATAGAAGGTGGTAGGCAGGTGGCCTGTCTCATAAGTTGAATGGGGGGAAATCTGGGGCTCCCTTAGGGGAGGGGATGAGGGCTCCCCCAGGGGTGACCTATTTCTAAAGGACTGTTTTCGCTGTCTGCATGCCATGTCGCACCAACGCCGAGTCCTGTGTCCCCTCCTGCTTTGCTCAAGAGTCTGGGGAGATGTCATGAGCAGGGGCGTTGGGTAGCTGGGGGGGGACCTTGTCTGATGAGCCCAGTAGCTTGGGCCAATCTCAATTACATGTGTGGGGCTTGAACATGGGATCAGAGTGATTCCATGTTGTCACATTTTTCTCCAGACTTTTAATCATAGCCTTAGCTGTCACAGTTGCATCTCTAGGACCAGGAAAGTAGGAAGGAATGACCCCCACACACACATCCCCAAAATCAAACTAGGCACAGGCGATTTCACTTGAGTGGGGGAAAGAGGCTTTCCTGATCAGACACCTGCCCCAAGATGCACACAGTTAAGCCAGGAATTCATCTCCACCGTAACAACAGACCAAAGTTTTAACTCATGCCTTCTTTCCTGGGAAGCCTGATCAACAATCTCAAGTAGCCGGGGGGGGGGGGGCGGGAGTCACTCAGTGGCAAGGAAAAGGCACTCTCTCCTTGAAAAAAGCCACTCCATGTTTTAACTTCCCGTGTCCCCTGAGTTTTATAGCTCAAATTACGCCCTCAAATCAAGAGTGGAGAAACCAGCAGCTTGCGGGCCAAATCCAACCCATATGAGCATTTGGACCAGTTCCGCCAACCCCTCCTTGGCAGTGACAAGTGGGAAAGGCAAAATTGCTGTCCTTGGGAAGTGACACTTTGGAAAGGCAAGGTGCATCATGGAATAGTAGAGTTGGAAGGGGCCTATAAGGCCATTGAGTCCAACCCAAAAGTTGCATGCAGGCAGGGGTGTTATTGCAAGCATCTGAGCAGATTGGGAATATCAGTTCTCAGATGCTTGCAATGCTTCCCCTCCAGCTAACCACTCAAAGCAACAATTCCTAATAGTTTTCCCCACCCCTCACCTTTCTCGTCAGGAAAAAGCCAGGTGCAAGGGAAGCTGGCTGCACTGAGAGCCGTCACTCAGAGAGGGGGCATGGCATGACTATTACAAAGGGACCCTGCACTTCTCAGTTGGCCACTTTGTTACTGCCCCCACCCTAATTTGAGATAACAGGTGCCTTGTTCAAACAGCTTTCCCCCTCAACAGGATTCCTCAGCTCTGTAACCCCCGAACTGAAAGCCCCCCTTGCAGTTCCTTCAAAGGGGAACCCCAAACCCATAAATGTGGAACAAGGGTTTTCATTCCAGAGCTTCTGGAAGCTCTTCCTATGTCCCCGGGTGCCCCCCACCCCGATCCATTGGAAAAGAAAGCAGTGATGGTCCAAGGAGAATCTATTTAATCCTACACACCAGAGAGCAGGACATTTGTTCAACCGCTAGCATAGGTGCTTCTCGGGCTCCAGTGAGTAAGGTGTGTAGCTTTGTGTTATGCAGACAGCTCCCTGCCCCAAGGTGCATGCAATTTTTATTTTTAGAAAATCCAGAATAATTTCATAACGGACAGGGGCTGGTTTTCAGCACGGCAGGGTTGGAACAGGTGTAACAATAGGCGGGGTACACGTGTGGAAACGGGGAGGGCATTAGCACTTCCTCTTTAACTTCATTCACCTGCTTCTGGGGCCTATCTCTTCCCACAGAAAGAACGGTTTGTCAAACTGTTGGATCAGCTACACAATTCCCTTCGGATTGATCTCTCCATGTATCGGGTAAGATGCTTGTGATTGGGGAGGGGGAGTGGAAGCCCATGTCCACTTGCTGGGGGCTGACCTCCCACAGAGATATTTTAGGCCCCTTGAGCTTTCCGCTTTTTACAAAGATGAAGTTTCTGGTCCTTATTGTTTATGGTAATTTATTTATTTAGGTATTTATTTATTTATTAGATTCCTATCCCACTTTTCCTCCTGAAGGGAGCCCAGGGCGGCAAACAGTAACAAAACATCTTTTTTAAAAAATATTTAAAACAAGACATCTTAAAAACAATCCCAACACCGATGCTGACTAGGGTTAAGGTCTCTACTTAAAAGGCTTGCTGAAAGAGGAAGGTCTTCAGTAGGCATCAGATAAACAACAGAGACTGTGCCTGTCTAATCTTTACGGGGAGGGACTTACATAATGAAAGTGATATTATAACCCAGGAATGGGGAAACCTGTGTATCCCTTCAGATGTTGTTGGATTCCAACTCCCAAGAGCCAGCATCCAGCACGACCAATTGTCAGGGGCGATGGGAGTCCAACAACACCATCTGGAAGGCCCCAAGTTACCCATCCCTGCTCCAAGAGGCATTCCCCTCTCTCAGGAGGGAATGCCTCTCTTAAATAAAGGCACGCCTCCATCTCTCACATGCAGAACAGAATGCTGCTTCTGCAGCCCTACAGATGTTTCTGGACTGCAGTTATCATCTTTCCTGACCACTGGATCCCTCAGCTCTGTAACCCCCAAAGTGGCATGCCAGAAATGTCCCCCAGCCCCCATGTTCCAAACAGACAAACACCTAAGAGGCTTGTCCGGACAGGTTCTGGAAGGACCCATTCATGCTTCGAAGGGAGAGAGACACTGCTCCAGAGATGAAATTGTGTCTCGCACACTTGGAAATACTAACAAAAATGGTAATGATCCTTGCTGTGCTCTCTCCGTTTCCTTTTTCCCGGGCAGAATAACTTCCCTGCCAGCAGTCCAGAAAGACTGCAGGACCTCAAATCGACAGTCGACCTCCTGACCAGCATCACCTTCTTCCGGATGAAGGTAACGGTCAAGTGTCTTGAGGGTGTGTGTTTTTTAAAAAAATTAAACCCACCTCTAAAATATCGATATTAAGAATGATAATTTTGTCAATATTTCCTTTAAAATTATCAGTATTAATATCAATATTTGTTGGTGGGGGGAGGGAAATGGTCTGTGAAAGCAGTGGCTAGTGGACAAAGAATGAACTTGAATTGATACCAGCCTGTTAGGTCGTCGGAATAATTTTGAATTGAGCTCCTATTGGGGCAGTCCTATTGACATTGCAGGGCTGTTCCACTCTCCCGTACCATGTTTAACTTGTCTATGAATGAAATAGGCAAACTGGAAAGCAGGACAGTCACTTAGCTGCCTCTGCATACCGACAGATATCCCTGTGTATTGATCTCGAATTTTGTTGGATTATCTGATGAAACTGAGGTTACCATACTTTGGACACATCATGAGAAAACCTGATTCACTAGAAAAGACAATAACGCTGGGAAAAACAGAAGGGAGTAGAAAAAGAGGAAGGCCAAACAAGACATGGATTGACTCCATAAAGGAAGCCACAGACGTGAACTTGCAAGATCTGAACAGGGTGGTTCACGACAGATGCTGTTGGAGTTCACTGATTCATAGGGTCACCATAAGTCGTAATCAACTTGAAGGCACATAGCAACAACAATAATCCTCTCATAGAATATCAGGGCAATCTAAAAACATTTAGGCACATAAGGCACATAACAACAACAGCAAAGGCCACTGAGTTGAGTTCATTGCGAATAATTTGGATGTTGTATACCACAGAGAATTCACTAGAAAATACAACAATGCTGGGGAAAAGAGAAGGGAGTAGAAAAAGAGGAAGGCCAAACAAGAGATGGATTGATTCCATAAAGGAAGCCACACATGTGAACTTACAAGATCTGAACAGGGTGGTTTATAACAGATGCTGTTGGAGGTCACTGATTCATAGGGTTGCCATAAGTCGTAATCGACTTGAAGGCACATAACAACAACAAAAATCTGAAAATGAATATTTAAGACTGCAAAAAAAAGTTTTTTAAAGGGTCTGTGGAAACACTAATTAGGGGAGTTCAAAACCACATCCACCTGTGTGTACAGACAACATGGATTGTAGCTGCCGCTTTAGATGACGTTATCACACAAAGCTGCATGCAGTTGCTGTGCGCCACACTTTAAGAACAATGCAGACACACTAGAACAGGTTCAGAGGACGGCAACAAGGATGATCAGGGGACTGGAAACCAAGCCCTATGAGGAGAGACTGAAAGAACTGGGCCTGTTTAGCCTGGAGAAGACTGAGGGGAGATATGACAGCACTCTTCAAGTACATGAAAGGTTGCCACATAGAGGAGGGCCGGGATCTCTTCTCGATCGTCCCAGAGTGCAGAACATGGAATAATGGGCTCAAGTTGCAGGAAGCCAGATTTCGGCTAAACATTAGGGAAAACGTCCTAACTGTTAGAGCCATACAACAATGGAACCAATGACCTAGGGAGGTGGTGGGCTCTCCAACACTGATGCATTCAAGAGGCAGCTGGACAGCCACCTGTCGGGGATGCTTTAATTTGAATTCCTGCATTGAGCAGGGGTTGGACTGGATGGCCTTAGAGGCCCCTTCCAACTCTACTATTCTATGATTGCAAACCGCTATGTACAAAACGGCACTGTGAAAAAACAGCCCCTGTGCATTTCAAAGGCTATATGTGTACAAAGCTTAGGTGGTATATCAGTTGTTCATATTAGTGGGGCTGGTGACCCTGTGGTTTCTAACAAGCGTGCCTCTCCCCTCCCCTCCCGCCGTGTGCAGGTCCAGGAGCTTCAGAGTCCTCCGCGAGCCAGTCAGGTGGTAAAGGATTGTGTAAAGGCCTGCCTCAACTCCACTTACGAGTACATCTTCAACAACTGCCACGAGCTGTACAGTCGCGAGTACCAGACAGACCCAGTGAGTGGGTGGGGGTCACTCTCATGCATGGCACCAAGGGGTAGGATGCGGTGGGGGTCTTGAACCGGGAGACCCTGGCAGCAGGGGAGACCAGTGGCTTCAAGGTGAGGGGGGCAGTGAATCCACACTGGGATTTAGTCCAAACTTGTCAGGGAGCTGTCCACGGTGCTGAAACTTTGGGCCTGTTTCAGCACCTTGGATAGTGACTTGAAAAGCCCCACTGACAGCCAGACCGCAGTATTTTTTGGCTGAAGATGAAGCTGCTGATATCTTGACCCTGCTGTCTTGGGTACCACCTTCCCCACGCTGGCAGAAAGGTGGTACTGTAGCCTGCTGTCTGGCAGAAACTTCGTCTGCTATCCAGTCTCGAGACATTTATTTTTATGTATTGCATGTATATCCCTGATCTAAAAGCAGCATCCCCCAGTGTGCAAGAATGCCTCTTTACGGAAAAGGCATTCCCTCCTGAGAGCAGAGGATGCCTCTTCTTAGATGAGTGATGTGGAAAGCTGTGGCCTTCCAGATGTTGCTGGACTCCAACTTCCAGCAACCAGCATTAGATGATGATGAGATGTCGAGATCTCCCATCAAGGGATGACGGGAGCTGGAGTCCAGCAACATCTGTTAGCGTTATGGGTCCCCAGTCACTGATTTTAAGAAGGAACATTTCCTAATTCATGGAAGAATGCCTTTACCTAGAAGAAGCATTCCCTCACGAGGGAAGGGAATGATTCTTCCTAGAAATGGAACAATGTCTCATTCAAGAGAGATGAGAATACCTCTTCTTGGATCAGGATGGAAAAACCTGTGTCCCTCTGCATGTTGTTAGACTCCAGTTCCCAATATCCTCACCAGCTGGTCAGGAATTATGGGGTGTTGGAGTCCAACATCCCTGAGCTTAGACAGCTTCACATCACCCTGCGTGGCCCTAGTTTTCACAAGAAAACATTCGGAAATAAAGCAGCGGCCTGGAAAACAGGAATCATGAGGATGACTTTGCTCAATCTGATATGTCTTTTCTTTTGGGGGGGGTCCCTATTCACCCTGTTCTTTCAGACGAAGAAGGGCGAACTGCCACCTGAAGAACAAGGCCCCAGCATCAAGAACCTGGATTTTTGGTCCAAACTTATCACCTTGATAGTGTCGATCATTGAGGAAGATAAGAACTCATACACACCCTGCCTCAACCAGTAAGGCCACACTTGGGATCTGTGCGTGTATCGTTCTGTTTGCCACACCTTCAAAATGTCACCCTGGGCTCCTGCTGGGAGGAAGAGTGGTAGAAATCAAATAATAAATAAAATAAATAAAATATTTATTTATTTATTTATTTAGCACATTTCTATTCCACCTTTTCCTCCAAGGAGCTCCAGGTGGCATATGAACAAGGTTCTCCCCCACCCAATTTTGTCCTCACAACAACCCTGTGAGGTAGGTTAGGCTGAGAGAAAGTGACTGGGCCCCAAGGACACCCAGTGAGCTTCGTGGCCAAGCAGCCAAGCATGTGTTAGGGGAAAGTGAGCATAAAAATGAATATATGAGCAAAAAGAATTATGGGCTCCCGCTGGGACGAAGGGCGGGATATAAATCAGATAATAAATAAAATTATACGACGAGAAATTCCTTGCAGAAATGTGTGCATTAGTCAAAACCACCTACAAAATGTGTTTATTACTAAAATGCTGGAAATTTTTCATGAGGATTTTTAAAAAAAAAAAATCACAAATGGCTACAGAAATGTGAAGTGAATTTAAGACTGGAATAATGAGATACTGAGAGGACCCAAAGGGACAGATCTTTTCATCCCTAATGGCTGCCTCCTCCTCCTCCGTGAATGTGTCTGATTAACTTTCAGAGCCATTCCAGTCGGTGGCCATCTCTGCCTCCTGTGGACACAAATTCCATAGTTTAATTACGTGCTGTGTGAAGGATGGACTAGGTGGAGCTCTGACCTGTTCCAGAAGGATTTTCATGTTAGATACGCAGTCTGAAATTTCTGGTCCTGACTAGTCTCAAGAGAAGTCAGCAGCCGCACTAAGGCTTGCATGATGACACAAAAAAATCAGGCTCGTCTCGAGGAAGCCTCATTCCTTGTCTCTCTGTTCACCAGGTTCCCTCAAGAGCTGAACGTCGGGAAGATCAGCGCCGAAGTGATGTGGAACCTTTTTGCTCAGGATATGAAATATGCAATGGAAGGTGACTTTTGTTAGAGCTTTTTGGTATATACGTACATGCACTGATTCATAGGGTCACCATAAGTCGTAAGCGACTTGAAGGCACATAACAACAACAATACATACATATATTGCAGCGGAGTGTAGAGGGAAGGGGAGGAGCAAAGCCTGCAAGAGCAACACACACATCAGAGGAGGAATCAGCAGAGGGAAGCATAGATTGCCTTTCTGACTATTGCCCCCCACTGATTCAGGTCAATTGTTACAAACATTGGTGTTTCATTTCCAACAAATCTTTCTCTTATGGAAGAGCCATGCTGCTTCACCTTGAAAATTCTTCACCCACTGGGGTGCCTTCTCTATCCACAAATGCTTTCCCCAGGGCTTCTGATCTTTCTGGGACAAAAGCTGAGAGATTCTCCAGGCCGTGTATATTCTTCAATCTAAACATAGAACTTTGCATCAGCCACTGAGCTCAGCATCTGGGGGTTTCATCAGCTCTCTTGGGGGAGGGTTGGGGGTGGCCTCAGGGACCTGAGCCAATTTTCCATCCAGCCCCAGATTTTTGGCCCTTTGCCCTCCTGTTCTTTAATTTTTTTTAAAAAAAAAACGTTGCTTACCAAGTGGCCTGAAAAACACAGTTGCAAATTGAGTGCAGAGGTGGGGGCAAGCTGAGCTTACGACTGGAAAAATGGGAAACTGGGGTCAAACAAAATGGACAGTTTTGTGCATCCAGTCACCTGTTGCTTCTTTCGCCTTTCCCCCTCGACTCTGCAGAGCATGATAAGCACCGTCTGTGCAAGAGTGCCGACTACATGAACCTGCACTTTAAGGTGAAGTGGCTGTACAACGAATATGTCACGGATCTCCCTTCCTTCAAGAACTGTGTCCCTGAGTATCCTGCGTAAGCCTCAGTTTTATTTTCCTGTGCTTATTTTAAACATATATATGATCATTATCATTGCAAATATAAAGAAAGAATGAAAGAACATCTGCTCATGCTAACAAGAATCCTAAAACACACACACAGTCACATAAAAAGTATATAATACACACACGCACACAGACATTTATTACGGGATGGGTGAGAAATTTGATTCAGTTCTCTTTTATAGCTGACTGTGTCAAATTCACACTTTCCGACGTAATATGAGAACTGAAGCCCAGTCGTCGTTTGAAATCTGCACTTATCCAAAGTGTGCAGTGCAGTTTTCCGGCCAAAGAATGTTTGCAAAAAAGCATAGGGGGAAATGGGCATAAAAAAGAATATCTTTGTGAAAATGACATACAGAAATGCGTGATACTAGGAGACATTCCTTGCAAAAATGTATACATTAGTCAAAATTGCATACAAAATGTGATTAGTGGGAGAAATTCACACTACAGTGCTAGAGAATTGTCATAATTGTTGCAGAAATGTGGAGAATATCCACTGAAATGTTTTGCTAGTAAAATAAAAACCTCTTTTATTTATTTATGTATTACATTTGTATACCGCCCCATAGCCAAAGCTCTCACACAAATGTAGACACACCCGCACGTAATTGTGATTAACAAAACAGAGGTTTTTATTGTATTACCCAAATGTTTCAGCTTCTGCCTTCATCAGCTGCTAACATCCAAATGCTGTTACCAAGGTGGCAGTTATAGAGCTTTGAGGATGGAAAGCTCAGAGGGGCTTCATTGGCAGAAGGTCAGTGATGCTGGTGCTGTCCTCCAGGTTCAGGCCATGTGGTGCCAATGTGTCCAGAGAGTATATCCAAAGGTTCTCCCTCTTAGTCAATGCTGCTGGATCTCTTGGCATCTCTATAGCTGTTACAGGCTGTGACCCTCAGTGTTGAAATGTTTTCAAATGGCTGCTCCACTTTTTTTGTTAAGATTTTAACTTACTTAGGAGGAGAGCTTTGTGGATACCATGGACTGCAAAAAAGACAAATAATTGGGTGTTAGAACAAATTAAACCAGAACTATCACTAGAAGCTAAAATGATGAAACTGAGGTTTATCATACCTTGGACACGTAATGAGAAGACATGATTCACTAGAAAAGACAATAATGCTGGGAAAAACAGAAGGGAGTAGAAAAAGAGGAAGGCTGAACAAGAGATGGATTGATTCCATAAAGGAAGCCACAGTCTTGAACTTACCAAATCTGAACAGGGTGGTTCATGACAGATGCTACTAGAAGTCGCTGATTCATAGAGTCACCATAAGTCGTAATCGATTTGAAGGCACATAACGACAAAACTTGTATATCCCACTCCAAGGAGCTCATGGTGGCATACAAACATACCTCTTCCCCTCCCAATTTCATCCTCACAACAACCCTGTGAGGTAGGTTGGGCTGAGAGAAAGTGACTGGTCCCCAAGATCATGAGCATCATGGCCAAGCGGGGATTTGAACCCTGGTGTCCCAGGTCCCAGTCTAACCAGTACACTGCACTATATCTGTTCTGGAGGTTCTCTGAAGCAGATTTGGGGAAGGCGCAGGCCATGCATGGAGGGGGGAAAGGGGGAAAATTGCCATTGTGCAAGTGTAAATCCTTGAGTCCATTCGATACCGCTCCCTGTTCCACCTTATCCATCCTAATGGACACCAGCCATTACTGCTTACCATCCTGGTCACTCTTCTCTAATTAAGCTCAAGTTTGTCAAGATCCTTCTTAAAATCTGGGACCCAGAAACAGATCCAGCCCCCCGGTTCTGACCAGTGAAGAACCGAGTGGAAATTCATATCTGAATTGGAATTGGAAGCGAATCTTCCGACCTAGATGAGTTTCTTTTTTTTTTCTTCAACCCCAGACCGTTTTCTTGGCTTTCATTCTCTTTTTTTCTACACTATCCTCTTTCTCAGGTGGTTCGAACCTTTCGTTATTCAGTGGCTGGATGAGAATGAGGAAGTCTCGCGGGATTTCTTACACGGAGCGTTGGAGCGGGACAAGAAGGACGGGGTAGCGTATCAAGCTGGAAATCTATTTTGTGTCCATCAAAATAGAGGAAAATAGGGGGAAATAGTGGTAGAGACTGCAAGGCTAGAAAAGTCCCTCTCCTGAAACTCTTAAGAGCCGCGGCCAGTCAGCGTTGAACACACTGACCTCAATGGGCCAGTGGCCTGACTTGGTAAACAAGACAGCTTCCTTATTAAATCGGCCCTTGATTCAGAATCATGAGGACTGGAATCTTACTTTGTTTTAGAGGATGGACCATAGCTCAGGGACAGAGCACATGTTTTTCACATAGACGGTCTCAGGCACAATCCCTGGGCTCCATGTCCCATGAGGGCTGAGAAAGTCCCGCCATCCTGAACCCTGAAGAAACGCGGACAGTCAGTGCTGACAATGTGTTGACCTAGAATGGCCAGCGGTCCGACTCGGTGTGAGGCAGCCTCCTAGATTCCTATGTGGTGATATGAAGAAGCAACCTCTAGGTTTGGGTTGGGATGACTTATGCTATCCGCTTGAGGTCACCGCTCTAATTGCATCCCATCAAACTGACAGGTGTCAGTTCCTTCATTGATCGCTATCCTGTGCTGTTTCAGGTTTGGGGGGTTTTCCTCCTGAATAATAACAATATATATCCTGTTTTTTCTAACAACGGAAAGGAAAACAGCTGCCTGCCCACCCACTGTGTTTTCCTCGTTTGATTGAGAGCACTTTTACATACACAGAGAGAGAGAATTGTGTGAGGTTTATTGTTTGTTCATGCATTTATTAAATTTATATCCCATCCTTCCTCCCAGAAGGAACCCGGAGCAGCAAACAATGAAAAATATTTTTAAAAACATCTTAAAAATGAAACACCTTTAGAAGAGTTTTTTTAAAAAATGAATTTTAAAAAGTCTCTAAGACATCAATCTGTCTAATGGAACACTAATGGATTTATACGTTTGCTTGGTTTTGACACTGGCTTCCTTTCATTATGTTTTGTTTTATCTTCTAATTTGTTTTGGTTGCTTAGCAATTGCTTGATATGTATGTCTGATCTTTAAAAAGATTAAATAAAAACATCTTTAAAAAACAATTCCAGTGCGGGTGCAGACTGGGCTAGCTGCACAGCTGCAGTGAGGATGGAAGAATCATGTACGACACCATGAATTCCTTGCAAACATATCACACAATAATAACTAAAACAGAAAACCCACTGAAATCCCATCTCTATGAGGTGCTTTGCAGCAGGGATGGGCGAGAAATACAATGTATTATTATTATTATTATTATTGAATTTATTAGTCGCCCATCTGGCTGGTTCACCAGCCACTCTGGCCGACGTATAGAATAAAAACAGTACTATTGTAGTAATCATTTAAAGCCAAATATACCAAATTCACACTTTCCAAAACCTGGCTGGTCTGTGACCGAAATAAATATTGATGCTTTCCAATATGAGAACCGAACCGCAGCCGCCAGTCAAAATTCACACATAGCCAAATTTTGCCATACAGTTCTCTAACCAAACAATCTATGTATCTATTTGTGCCATTTGTATACCACCCCATAGCCGAAGGTCTCTGGGCGGTTTACAACAATTAAAAATATTAAAAACAAATATACAAATTTAACAAGACGTTTTTAAAAAGCTTTTTAGCAATGTTTACAGTAATTCATATACTGGGGAAAGTGTGCATGAAATGAATATACTAGTGACAATAACATGCATTATATTGGAAGAAATTGTTTGGGAAAATGTGTACCTTAGTCAAGATTGAAAAAATGAGGAAAGGAGGGAACCCAAATGGACAGATCCTTCCACCCCTGGTTTGTAAAAAATCCTGGTTCCGCTCCCCCAGGACGGACTTATTTTCTCTCCTGACCTTTCCATGTGCTTGTTTCCAGTTCCAACAAACATCAGAGCATGCCCTCTTCTCCTGCTCGGTGGTTGATGTCTTCTCCCAACTCAACCAGAGCTTTGAAATCATCAAGAAGTTGGAGTGCCCCGATCCGCAGATAGTCGGGCACTACATGCGCAGGTTCGCCAAGGTAAGGAGGTGCGCCCTGTTTCCCAGTGGCACACTGGTGGTGGCTGCGGTTGCAGCAGCTGCATAACTTTGATTCCTGTCTTACCAGGAAGATGTCTGGCAGGCCAAAGAAGTGGGTCCATGGCAAGTGACACTCCTGGAAACTAGCTTTGTGTATCTTTGTGTGTGAGAGAGAGAGTTCACGTAAGGGACATAAGTGTGTGAATGTGTGAGACAGAGGGTGTATTCAGTGCTAGTCCAAAGATCAGGGGACTGGAAACAAAGCCCTATGAGGAGAGACTGAAAGAACTGGGCATGTTTAGCCTGGAGAAGAGAAGACTGAGGGGAGATAGGATAGCACTCTTCAAGCACTGGAAAGGTTGCCACACAGGGGAGGACCGGGATCTCTTCTCGATCATCCCAGAGTGCAGGACACATAATAATGGGCTCAAGTTGCAGGAAGCCAGATTTTAGCTGAACATCAAGAAAAACTTTTTAACTGTTAGAGTGGTACGACAATGGAACCGATGACTTCGGGAGGTGGTGGGCTCTTCAGCACTAGAGGAGTTCAAGAGGCAGCTGGACAGCCACCTGTTGGGGATGCTTTAATCTGGATTCCTACACTGAGCAGAGGGCTGGACAGGATGGCCTTATATGACCCTTCCAACTCTACTGTTCTATGTTTCTACTCAGAGTAAATCCATTGAAATGAATGAAACTAAGTTCATCTGTTGATGTCAATGGGTCCACTCTGAAGAGTGCTAGCACTGAAAACCACCCAGAGAGAAAGAATTTGTGTGTGTGTTGGTCCCGCCCACCATCGGCATGTGGCTGCCAACCACCAATGGATTGCGAAGGGTTCCTCCCTCCCGAGACAGACCCTTGGTGTGACAGTAGCAAGAAAAGACTTTGATTATGATGCAACTACTTGGCAGCTGTTACTGAACTGAACTACAGTATACTGCGGTTTTACATAGTTTTGCAATCACGTTTGGTGAGGATAGCTCAATTATCATTTAATCTATTGACAAACATTTATGGTTTAGATTCCCCCCGCCCTTCTTTTCACTTTGGTGAATTCCTTTTAAAACAGAATGCAAGGTTGTCTTTCATTTTGCAGGCGTTGGACAATAGCTATCGCACAGATAGTCTATTTAAACTTGGACTTAATCTCCTCTTCTTTTTGAACTGTAATTCTAAGCATTGCGTTTTAATTTTTTTTAAATAGGGGAGGGAATGATGTCTCATTTTCCTCCACTCATCATCCTCCACTTTGCGTTTCAGACCATTAGCAATGTCCTGCTGCAGTACGCTGAAATCATCTCCAAGGACTTCGCTTCCTACTGCTCTAAGGAAAAGGAAAAAGTGGTAACGTATCTAACTTTCATCTCTTTGCCTTCATTCTCCTCGCATCTGCTGATGGATTTGGGTTTCCCAAAGACCAAGGATGGGGAACCTCAGGCCTGGGGGGGAGATGCGGCCCTTAAGACCCCTCTATATGGCCCTCGGACCACCACCCCAGGCCACAAACCTCACTGGCCTTACTTCACGCCCTCGAGTGTTTTTGCATGGCTGGAAATGTGTCCTTGAACTCTGATTGCGCCTCTCACTTGGGTGGAGGACAGAGAGAGAGGTGTGTGAGTGTGTGTAGGAACTAGCCTACTGGACCAAAGTAAAAGTTACATATGTTGCTCCGCCCACCTTTTCCTCTGGCCCCACCCACCAGGGGCATGTGGCCCCTGGAAGGTTGTCCAGAAAGGAATGTGGCCCTTGAGCTGAAAAATGGTTCCCCATCCTTGCCAAAGATGCAGGCGGTTGGGCCAAAGCCCACAGAGGAGGACATGCAATCCATGACCATGAGATGACATTGCAGGCCAATAGCAATAGGTAAAATCGAGGGCCTTCTCTGGGTCCCGCCTCGAAGGGAGGCTCAGAGAGTAGTGACAAGGATGAGGGCCTTTTCAGTAGGTACAGGGGTACAGCACAAGTTGAATTCTTGGAATAATAATATTGGAAAGGAAAGATGGAACTCCATTCATTCCTAGGAATAATCTCAGTGCCTTAGCGTTGTGCCCAATGAAGTTCTACTCTGAGTAGACCCATTGAAATTAATGGACCTAAGTTAGTCACTTCCAGCAGGTCTACTCTGAGTAGGACTAGTGTTGAATGCCACCCCTTGTCTTTCAGACTAACCTACCTAACAGGGTTGTTGTGAGGATGAAATGGAGGGTGGGGAAGAGAATCGTGTATGCCACCTTGAGCTCTTAGGGGAAGTGGTAGGATATAAACAGAATAAATAACCCTGAGTAGACCCATTGAAATCAACAGACTTAAGTTAGTCATGCCCATCAATTTCATTGGGTTTACTCTGAGTAGAACTAACATTACACTGGGTTGTAGTCAACTAAGTCCTACTCAGAGTAGACCCACTGAAATGTATGAACCAAAGCTAGTTGTGTCTATTAACTTCAGTGTTGGACTCTTGTGGAATACCACCCTTGGTGACTGTGGGTTGCTTGCCTTTCTTTGCCTATTCTAGCCCTGCATCCTGATGAACAATATCCAGCAACTGCGAGTCCAGCTGGAGAAGATGTTTGAAGCCATGGGAGGGAAAGAGGTTGGCATTTCCAAACTGCCTTCAGGGCCGGGCTTGTCGTTAGGCAGAGCGAGGCACCTGCCTTGGGCGGCAAGGGCTGGGGAGCTACGGTGAGGTGTTGGAAGATAGAGCTCTAGGTGGGGGGTGACACAGTTTGCCTTGCACCCTCTAAGTTTGCCTCCTGTTCTCAGGGGTAATGGTGGAAGGTATGTATATATGTATCTATCTATCTAATCCATCCATCCATCCATCACAGTTTTCATAAAAATGTAGCAATACAACGAACAAAATTATAGTAACGTTGATAAAAGTTCTAGTAAAAGCGTTAATTTTCAGTAGATAATGATTCCTACCAAGCCTCTACTGGCACGGAGTTCCACAGGGCAGGGCCTGCCTCACTAAAGGCTCAGTCCCTAGTAAAGGCTGACCAAACCTCAGGGGCATGGGGAACCACTAGAAGTGCCCCATCAGGGGATCTCAGTGATTGAGGTGGAGCATAAGAAGTCAAGTGCTCCTGATTAGCTCACCTCCAGTGTTGGAGTAAGTTTCAGCTGCCGACCTGGTCAGCTTTTGTATATGGAAATGGGGAGGAGACACCGTCAGCAAGTTTCTAGCTTCCCAGTCCTGTAAACTCATTCCCACCGTCCACTGTATGAAGTTTTCATTCCAGTCAAACTGACAACTTCCCTTTCCCTCACAGAAGGTTGACTAACAAACAGCTTAGTTTCCTGAACTGCTCAATGTTCTGTGGCATCGGTCAATGTCAGAGGCTCTGCCGCTACCACTAGATGAATAGTATAGAGGTGCAATTTTATAAGAATTCTCCATTTGGAGAATGTTTCAGAGGGGAGGGGGGTTAATCCTCCAGGATGGTCATTTCTGTCCGGCCTTCTGTCCTTCCAGCTGGACACAGAGGCCAGCGATATCCTCAAGGAACTGCAAGTGAAACTCAACAACGTCTTGGACGAACTGAGCCGAGTATTTGCAACCAGGTAAGGCTCTTTTTGTGGGGTAGGGGTGATTTTAACATAGTGTTATACTCCCTGGAACCTCAGCATAGCTGAGGAGTGAGACCGGCTACAAACTTGATCATAAGTAAATGTAAAACTTGCTGGACAGCCTATCTAGTTTAAGATCCTCTTTCAGCTGCGGCCAGCCAAAAAGCAAAGGACTCATTTACAAAGGATCCAGCTGTTAGCCATGATGGCGCAATGGAGCTTCCATATACAGGGGCAGTCTACCGCTGAGTGCCAGTGGAGCACTCTCCTTTATGCCCTCCTTGCGCGCTTCCCAGAAACATCTGGTTGTCTGCAACTAGGAAAGAGATGCTGGACCAGGTGGTTGCATCCAGCGTGGCCTTTCCTAGATTTGCCACCAGTTCAGGGAGATTCCCCCTCCCATCATTCCAAACAGTGGCCTCGGTAGTACAGGGATTCTGACCCAAAGTAAGAGTTCAGATTTGATCAAACAAAGCAAAGTAAGTTAGGGTCTTGGCTGAGGCAACGTTTTCACAGTTCGTTAGCACCTTGGACAGCTCCACACATGGCTCAGATTGGAGGCTCCGTAAGAGCAGAGCTCAAATGTTGTTTCAGCGCCAGTCAGCTGCTGGCAAAGCCTTCACTAGGAATTACAGCTGTATTACTGTAGCTAGCACGGACTTCCAAGAGAGGAGGTTTCTCATTTAAAGGGGCCTAGCCTGTTATAGCAGTTGTTGGCTCCAAAAGAGTGGAGAGGCAGTGGAACCAGTGGAGCAGGGACTGGGGACGTGTGATCCTCCAGATGCTATGAGCATCATAATATGAGAAGTACCCTACTGAATCAGGCCAAGGACCTATCTAGTCCGGCATCCTGTTCTCACAGTGACCTCTGGAAAGACTGTAAGCAGGACCTGAGCACAACAGCACACTTTCCGTTCCCAGCAAATGATATTCAGAAGCACACTGCTTCCAACAGTTGAGGTAGACCAAGGTAGATTGTGGCTAGTAGCCATGGATGGCTCGATTCATCTCTAACCCTCTTTTAAAACCATCCAAGCTGGTGGGCATTAATACTTCCTATGGCAGCGAGTTGCAAAGAAATTCTTTCTTTCATTGGATGAACTCTCGTTGGATCCCTCAACTCCCAGCAGCCCCAATGGCCAGTGTGCCCAGTGGTCGGGGATTATGGGAGTTGGTGTCCAACAACATTAGGTTCCCTACCTCTGCACTAGGGCTAAGTTGGTGTCTTCTGAGTCAGAAGAGGGTGACCTCTTCTGGCTGGAAAAGTGATAGTACAGTGGGATCCTCTTATGCCAGTACTTGAGGGTTATATATACACTGCTATTCGTTTAAAAAGCAATCGGAGCGGTTTACAACAGCCATATACATCTATACACATACAATACAATCAAAGCTATTGCAGAAAGGAAGATATCTGCAATAGTCAGAACATACACAGCCCACCATAAATAGTGTGATGTGGCTGCAAAAAAAGGCAAATGCTATTTTAGGCTACATTAACAGAAGTATAGTTTCCAAATTGTGACTTGTTGGTTCCCCTCTATTCGGCACTGCTTAGGCCTCAACTTGAGTTCTGGACACCACACTTCCAGTTCTGGACACCACAATTTAAGAAGGATGCAGACAAGCGGGAATGGGTTCAGAGGAGGGCAACAAGGATGATCAGGGGACTGGAAACAAAGCCCTACGAGGAGAGACAGAAATAATTGGGCATGATAATAATATAGCCTTGAGAAGAGAAGACTGAGTGGAGATATCATAGCACTCTTCAAGTACATGAAAGGTTGCCACACAGAGGAGGGCCAGGATCTCTTCTCGATGGTCCCAGAGTGCAGGACACAGAATAATGGGCTCAAGTTGCAGGAAGCCAGATTTTGGCTGAACGTCAGGAAAAACTTCCTAACTGTTAGAGCAGTATGACAGTGGAACCAATTACTTAGGGAGGTGGTAGGCTCTCCAGCACTGGAGGCATTCAAGAGGCAGCTGGACAACCACCTGTCAAGGATGCTTTAACTTGGATTCCCACATTGAGCAGCGGGTTGGACCGGATGGCCTCATAGGCCCCTCCTACTATATGCTTCAATGAAATATGTCCACCCTCCTGCTGGGAAAGCAAAGCAAAACAAAATAATACAAGCATTCCACCCCATCTCACACTTGGGGCATAATCATCAGCTTTTCTACCCCTGTCTCACACCTGGGGATTATGAACTGTCTGTGATCTCTCACGCCGGGCACCCCAACAAACATAAAACCTATGTATGGCACCCATTCACCCTCTTACCGACCCCAAATGCATGCCACATACAAAAAACAAATCTCAAAGAATGCCAAAAGGGGAGAAGGAAAACACCCACATGCACACAAAACAAAGAGGGGTGGCTCCTTCGCCATTGTTCCAACCCCAAAGGGAAGACCCCAAAGGGAATTATTCCCTTTGATGTCACTCCTTAAGGGTTCCCCCCATGCTTTAGCAAAAGATATGACAAGCTTTTTCCTCCTCCCCTCCCCCAGTTTTCAGCCGCACATTGAGGAATGTGTGAAGCAGATGGGGGATATCCTGAGTCAGGTGAAAGGCACCGGGAACGTTCCAGCCAGCGCCTGTAGTAGTGTGGCCCAGGATGCTGACAACGTCTTGCAACCCATCATGGACCTTCTGGATAGCAAGTGAGTGAAAGTCCCAGATTTGGTGGGCGGGGGATGAGGGCAACAGACCTTGGTGCTCACCCCTCTTCCTCTTCTTGACCCCTCTACCTCCAGCCTGACCCTCTTTGCTAAAATTTGCGAGAAGACCGTCCTGAAGCGAGTGCTGAAGGAGCTTTGGAAGCTCGTCATGAACACCATGGAGAAGACAATTGTGCTTCCGCCGCTCACTGACCAGACGGTGAGTCCTACCTGTATGTAATCTTAGCAGAATGAACTGCCCCTTCTTCGCTCAGCCCAATCCACTGCCCAGCACTCCGGGATTGTGGAAAACCTGAAGATGTAGGAGGCCATCATGAACATCTCTAGATGCACGCTGGCAACACAATTCAGCATCTCAAGATACTTGGCTTTCAGTTTAAAATAAGCACGTTCCAAGCCCTCATCATAGTTGAGTGTACTATCTGTCTGTCTATCTATCTATCTATCTATCTATCTATCTATCTATCTATCTATCTATCTATCTATCTATCTATCTATCTATCTATCTATCTATCTATCTATCTATCTATCTATCTATCTATCTATCTATCTATCTATCTATCTATCTATCTTATCTATCTATTTATTTATTTATTTAATGAAAGTCAGTTCCCAGCTCCTGCAGCTGTTAAGATGTGCTTGAAAGCTTGTGGACCGTGCTTGCTGCAGACCTTAGAAGCCAAAGGACTCCCTGAACGAAATTGCCAGTGATCGCAGCGGGGGGGAAAGGACTCTTGTTCCGTGTATATCTTCCTTGTATAAACCTTCTGTCTCCCACAAGATAAATGGAACAAAAGTATATGAAATAAGAGGGATATATACAAATCTACCCAGTCTGGAGCACAGATACAGGTTGTAGGACTCAGCTTTTCTCAGGGCAGAGTCTCGGATGCTTTGCTTTAGATAAGGGCTGGCCGCTCTATGATGCTGTTGGACTCTCCTCATCCCTGATCGTTGGTCATGCTAGTTACTGGAGCTGCTGGGAGTTGGGAGTCCAGCAACATCTGGAGGGTCTCACATGTTTCCCATCCCTGATCTAAGAAGAGGCATTCCCCTCTCTGGGGAGGGAATGCCTAAATAGAGACATTCCTCCATCTCTCATGTGCAGTAGGGAATGCTGCATCTTAGAGCAGAGATGAGGGAACTTGGGGGGGCCTCCAGATGTTATGAGACTCCAACTCCCGTCATCATCATTTTGCAAAAAGCCACCCATGGGACCCCATCTATCAAAGGCTGTTCCCAGTTGTGGGGTTTGGAGGTGGGGGCTGAGAAAATGAGCAGCTTAACTCCAAGTCTCTCCCTCCCAAGCCGTGTTTGGAGCTCTTTACTTCTCAGATAGAGTGCTCTTTCTAATTGATGCTCTATGGTAAGTTTCAGAAAAGGGCAGCCAAAATGATCAAGGGGAGGGAGTGACTCCCTTACAAGGAAAGGTTGCAGCATTGGGGGCTTTTTAGTACCAGGAAAAGGTGAGTAAGAGGCAACCTGCTAAAAGTGTATAAAACTAGGCATGGCATGGAGAAAGTGGTTAGGGAAAAGTTTTTCTCCCTCTCCGATAACACTGGAACTCTTGGACACCCGGTGAATTTGAGTTTTGGAAGATTCGGGACAGACAAAAGAGAGGACGTTTTCCACACAGCACGTAGTTGAACGAAGGAATTCACAAGAAGCAATGATGGCCACCAACGTGGATGGCTTTAAAAGAAGATTAGACAAATTCACAGAGGAGAAGGCTATCAGTGGCTACTTCTCATGATGGCTGCACTCTGCCTCCATGGTCAGAGACGGCATGCTACTGGATACCAGTTGCTGGAAACCACAGGAAGAGAAAGTGCTCTTTGCACCCAGGTCCTTCATGTGAACTCCCCAGAGGTATCTGTTTAGCCACTGTGAGAACAGGATGCTGAACTAGATGAGTTACACCACACATTTATTCCACTTTATGGCTTCCCTCACAGAAACCTGGGAAATGTAGTTTGTGAAGGGCTTGTGAAAAACTGTTAGGAAGACCCTTCTTCCCCTCATAGTTACAGTTCTCAGTGTTCCCTGGGAAGAGAGACTGACTGTCAAACCATTCTGACAATTTTAGCTCTGTGGGGAGAATAGGGGGTCTCCTAGCAACTCTAGGAATCCTTCACAAACCACCCTTCCTGTCGGAAGGCAGAGCTGGGGTCCCAGTCCCGGGGAGCTGGATCCCGGAGAGTTGGGAGAAGAGTATTCGGATGGATGGCAGAGGGAAGGGGGAGGAACTTCCCCCCTTTGGAGCGAAGACGAAACAGAGGAACTGCCAGTGATAAGGTCGCTTAGCAACGGGGAGCCTGAGCCCTCCCTGGACATTCTCACACCTCCCCCTCTTTCAGGCTGAGAGCAAGAGGGGAAAGAGGGAGGGCTGCTCACAGCCGAAAAGCGGGGAGGCAGTTTACCATCAGCCCCTCCCCTATCCCCCATCCTGGAATCGGAAACTTCAGAAGAGGAGGGGGTGATGCTTCCCCCCTCACCGCGCACACGCAGACATCTGAAAAGACAGGAGAGAAGGGGGGGAAGGCGGGCAGTACCTGAGGGGCAGTTAAGGAGGAGCGAAAGATTGCACGCCCGTTTGGCCCCTTCTTAAAGAACAGGCGGGAAGAAGTCCCTTGCTCTGTCAACTTTCTCCCAATGCCGCAGGACCTGTATCCCTGTATTGCTTCATGAGAAAACGCAGTCTTTGTTTGGACATTACCCTAATAAAACACGAATTAACTACAGCCGTTGGTCTGGTTCCTGAGTCACATCCTGGGCCTGACACTTCCCAGCATTCTTTGGGGGAAGCCATGACTGTTCAAAGTGGAATAATCCTGGAATAAATGTATGGTGCGAATGTGGTCCTTGTGTTTTTATGTTCTCTGCCCTAGTGCAGTGGAGGCACTCATGGAGCAAGGCAGATTAGGTGTTTCAGCACCATGGATAGCTCCTAGCTAGCAAGTTGCTCCGGGTGTTTCAGCACCATGAATACCTCCTGGTTGGGAAGTTGCTCCAGTACTGGACTAAATGGGCCATCAATCCAGCAGGCTCTGCTTATGTTCTTAAGAGTAGATCTTTGAAAGTCAATTCCCACTGTGGGACTAGCCCCTGCAGTGTTTTACACAAGTGTAAGAAATTTTAATCTTTGGATTCCTTGTGGCTTCACTTGCATGATGCTAGGAAAGAAGGACTTGGGGAGAGGAAGGGGGTAGGATGGATAAATGAAGCTTGTTTTTGTGTTCTGGAGCAGGACAGGCTTTTTTATTCCAGTCCCTTTAGATTCCTTGAGGGGAGTATTCCCCAACCTATTGCCCTCCAAGTCTGCTGAAGTCCAACAGGCCCAGCAAGCCAGCAGGACCAGTGGTCCGGGATGCAGGGAGTTGGCTGGTGGCCATTTGGGAATGGTGGGGTGGAAAGCAAGGACCCCCAACAGTAGGTGGGGCCAGAGCCAACGGGAGGTGGAACCAACTCATTCTAGTCCTCCTCCCAGCTGAGTTCTACAAGGAGCAACATAGCGACTGAGGAGGCAGAAGGTGACAGTCAGGGCCACCTCCTGGAATGGTTGTAAGTAAGTAAGCAAGCAGGCAGGTGGGGGTTGGCCAGGGCTGGAGGGGCAATACCCCATTTGCCCAAATGAACCACTGAGGATGGGGAGACGTCAGGCTTGCTGATTCCACATTATATTATTATTATTGTTATTGGAGGCAGCTTTGAGCAGAGAACAGGGTATGTTTGGATTAGAAGACAGATATCCATTTCTATGGCCAGTCTCCCTCATTCTTTCCTCCTCTGAGACCTCCTGCTAACTCCAGTCATTGCCCTTTCACTGGCATTTGTTTAAAAAAGCTATTTGCAGCTAAGGTAAACTTTCCAAACGAGTCGAGTTTTTCAGCATGCAGCAAGAGAGCTCTGCTCCTCCGCAGGTGCTGGGAACGTTGTCTTTCCCTTGCAAGTTGCTGGGAGAACTTGGCTGAACCTGAGTTGCCGGGCAGCTCAGTTCTGCAGTCTTTCATGCGGCAATGGAAATACTTCAGATGTTCTCATTGCGCTTCACACGAGGCAACTTCCCTTTGAGCCACCTAGAGAAGAATTTAGCACACCCCTGCTTTTCAGTTCTGCTATCAAATGCAATGCAAAAGTGCTGTAAATAAATAAATGCGTCCTCATTTATTTATTTATTCATTACAAAACGTTCTGATACATTTGGAAACACAATTTGAAAAAGGTGCAAAAAATCAAACTGCAGCTGAGATAACAATTTAGTACACCCCTTCTTTTCAGTTCCGCTTTCAAATGCAATGCAAAAATGTTGTAAACAAGTAAATGGTCCTTGTTTTTTTCTTTTAAGTTACGATATGTTTAGAAGTATGGCTAGAAATGGGCACAAAAATTCAAACTGCAGCTTGGTTGACCAGCCTTTCTTTGAAAAACGGGTTGCCTAATTGAACTGAGATGGGTGTGAAATAAGAATGTCAGGGTCGGTGCCTTCACCCTTCCCAGCTGGAGAGTTCTAAAACTGGCAGTGACTTGGAGTTGGGTGGGTGCGCACTCATGTACACAAGCAAACACGCTTTGCAAGGACGTTGTTTCTGCGCTTTGTGCTATCCGGAGGGTGGGGCGTGCTGCTGTTGTGTGACCTGTAGCTGTATGTCAGGAGGTGTTGTCATGTGTATGTGGGGCGTGGCATTGTGGGGGGGATGATTGGGGGTTTGGAGTAGGGGACAAGGCAGATCAAAGCTTATGGACTACTCATGTGACGGCTCTTCTCTCTGATTGCTCCCCTCACCTGGGCAGATGATTGTAAGTACAGCAGCTCAGCCCTGTCTGTCTTGATTGTCTCTTTCTATCTTCTTGTCCATGTGCCTTGCGTCTAGTACTTCCCCTCGCCTCCCCCCAGTAACTTGAGCTGGTTTTTTCTGTTGTTCTGTGGTGGCTGCCTCTCTTTTCCACTGTGCCTCCTTCTTTCTGCCCCTGCCCCCAAAATGCCTTTGCCTCTTCTTGTTCTGTGGAACCCCCCCTTCCCTCTTGTTTGCTGAGCTACTTTGCGCCAGCTTTGACGTCTCAGTGGAAAGTCTGTTCCCTCCCCATCCCCATCAGATAATCTATATCTGGTTTTCTTCCTGGCAGTGGTGGCTGTCCATGGTGCTGATCCTGTTTTGAGGGGATGGGTTTCAGCACTTAGGACAGCTCCTGGAAAGTTCACACTAAAACCCGGAGCGGATTCCACTGACATGGGGCCACCAGCCGCCACTGCTTTTTTGGAGGGGGGCAGTAGGATTTCTAGGGTGTGTGGGGGAGGGCTGTTCTTGGAAGTGGTGTGGGCTTGTGATAATTTCATAGGAGTGAGGTGGCTTTGGCCCCAGAGAAACTGGATTCAGTTTCTCCCTCCCTTGGAATCCTTCCCTAACCTGATGACCTCAAGAGGTTGTTGGACTCTAACTCCCATCATCCCTGGCTGATAACTGGCCATGAACATTGCTGGGGTTGATGGGAGTTAGAGTCCAACAGTGTCTGAAGGGCCCCACAGGTTTCTCCATCCCTGGTCCAAGAAGAGGCATTCTCTGCTCTCCAGAGGGAATGCCTCTTCTACATAGAGCCATCCTCCTGTGCAAGTAGTAGGGAATGCTAGATCAGGAATGAGGAAACCTGTGGCCCTCTGGGTGTTGATGGACTCCATCCCCCATTAACCTCCAGCCAGCAGGGCCATTGTTTGGGGATCATGGGGAGGTAGACTCCAGCAATATCTAGAGGGCGCTAAGGTTAGGGAAGGCTGTTTTAAGTTGAGGAGGAGTGATTCATTCACAAAGGGAAAGGATCCTTGGAATTAGGACTTGGGGGTGTGCACTTGGGGAGGGTGTCACATGGGTGCGCTTTCTTCAAGGCCAATTCCTTGCCCTGCTTACATGTGCAGAATGCCCCAAATGCATCTCCTCTGTGGCCATTGCCCTACACTTTGGGACTCCCGACTACCCACACTTCCTGGCCCGGTCATCTGAAGGCTCACATCTATACAGTGCACAGGGTGCCCATCCTCTGAGGCTAATTTTCCAACTCTTCACACTGCTGGCCCTACTTGGGCAAAATCTCGCCTCTGCCTCCTGCACATCTTCGAAAGCTAATTCCTTACCCTTTTGGTGCCCCAGCCACCCACACTGCTAGGGCTCCCTGCCAAGCACTCACATTGACACTGTTCCCTCTGCTGCCAGGGATGTTGTGTAGCAGCTGGAGATCAGGGATAAATTCAACCCTGTTTGTGTTTAAAGCTGAATCGATCCAATTCGCACTTTCCGAAACAAAATGAGAACCCAGGCACAGCCTTCCTTTGAAATTCACACATCTCTGAATGTTGCGATGCACTTCTCTAACAAACCAATGTTTACAAAAATGCGTATATCGGGTGAAAGTGTGCATTAAATTGAATATATCAGTGCAAACAACATGCTAAAATGCATTGTATTAGGAGAAATTGCTTGCAGGAATGTGCACATTCATCAAAGCGGCAAACAAAAAATGTGTTTAGTAGAAATTCGCACCAAAATGCAAAAATCCACCAGTGACTCTCCCTGGGAGTGAAAATGCTAATAAAAAGAGATGCAATAACTCAGCCTTTCACAACATCCATTCATAGGTATTGAATCCTGGAAAGCTACCTGAGGAGCTTCCTACCACTGGTCCATCGAGCTCAGTATTCCCTACACTGGCTGGCAGCGACTTCTCCAGGGTTTCAGGCAGGGAGTTTTTTGCAGCCCTACCTGGAGATGCTGCTGGGGATTGAACCTGGGACCTTCTGCGTGCAAAGCAGGTGCTCTACAACCAAGCAATGGCCCTTCCCCTAAAAAATAGATTAAGATCCCAGTCCTTATGATTCTGAGTAAAGAGCAACATTGGAAACTGTCTCATACTCTGCTTTGCGTGCAGAAGGTCCCAGGCTCAATCCCCAGCAGGTGAGGTGGTGGAAAGGTCAGCACGGTGCAAACTTATTGGTGGAGCCGGTCTGGTGCTGCTGTTGGTGCATTTGCACTGTGCCAACCTTTCCTCCTCCTTCCCAGCAACCAACAGCGATTCAGCTGTCCAGAGTTCAGGTCTGTGCTGCCCAACATTACGTTGTTTGCTCCTGCGGTAACCCCCTGCTTGTTCAAATGAGAAGGGGTGGCTCTTTCAGGTGGGAACGCAGATGATGCTCCTGGTTTTGCTTAAAATGGGGAGGCCCAGCCTATGTCTGACCTTGCTGCTGTCTGGAGAGAGCCCTGACATGGTGGATCTTGAATATATTTTCTGTCCTTCCGTCCTTCCTTCCTTGTACATGATTCCTGCGCCTAGGCATGCTCCCCCATCCTTCCGTTCTGCATTGATCAATTTGTGATATTGTCTCTACAGGGCACTCTCTTAAGAAAGCATGGCAAAGGGACCGAGAAGGTAACTACTAGCTGTTCCCACACTTTTGAGTGTCTGTTTGTAGTGGCAGGCCCAGTCAGAAACCTTTACCCGCACCCCTGGCCCAAGAATAAGGATATGCAACCTGTGGCTCTCCGGATCTTGCTGGACTCCCGACATCCCTCATCTTTGGCTGTGGGGGCTGCTGGAAGCTAGAGTCAGGCAACACTTGGAGGAATACAGGTTTCCCTATCCCTGATCGAAGAGGCATTCCCCGCTCTCTTCTGTGTAGAAGAGGCATTCCTTCATCTCTTGCATTAAGCAAATAATGCCTCTTCTTGGATCAGGGTGGAGAAAAACCTGTGGCCTTCCAGATGTTGCTGGACTCTGACGCCCATCGTCCCTGACCGCTGGGCATGCTGGCTGCTTGGGGCTGATGGGATCTGGGAGTCCAGCAACATCTGGGGGGCCCTTTCCTCTCTGAGAGAGTCAGAGGAATCAGCTGCAGCCTTGAGACTGGAGAGTTGGTCACAGTGCTTGTGTTGTTGAGGTGTGTGCTGTCATGTGGTGTTCGTCTGACTGTGGTGGCTGGAGGGGTCCAAGGACTCGTGTGGCATGGAATGTGATTCCATAGGGGCCCGCTTATGTGTACTTGCGCTCAGGGAGTGTGGCATACAGATGTGATAAGCAGGGGCTATGTGTATATTGACCGTGCATGGTTTTTTGTCCCATACCAGAACTGTTCAAGACTAAGTACAGCACCCCTGCCCCCAAGACATCTACAATCACAAGTTTGGCAGAGGAGAGAGAAGATAGTCTGGATATTATTTTCCTTCCGCTCCAGGGAGCTGACATGAAGGAGCCCCTTCAGGCAAGTGGAGACTGGTGCCTCTGATGTCAGTACGGCAGTGAATCCGCTCCAGGTTTTTGTCTGACCTTTCGCACTGCCCAAGGTGCTGAAACCTTAATTTGAAATGGGCTTTGGCACTTTGGACAGCTCCTGGAATGCTCGGGCTAGAACCCACTGAAGTTGGAGCCACCAGTCTCCGCTATTTCAGGCAAAAGTGTAGAGAGCTGCAGGGGACAGCCTACTTCAGCCCTCAGGCCAGATTCAAACATAGACAGCTTTCCGGGGGCCACATTGCAACAATGGGCAAGATAAGATGCACATCCCTCTATCACTCCCATTGTCATAAGCACATGTGCACCAGAAATTAAGGAACACAACTCCCTCTCCTCTGTGTGTGTGTGTCTTTCCCCCTCCCCTCTCTCCCACACACAGAAGTACCTGCAGGCAGACAAACACATACACACACACACACACCTTTTCCAGCCCTCTCCGCTCTGACTTGGGAGTGGGGGTGGCCAGAAAGACCCCTCTGCCTGCTCTAAAAATCAGTAAAACAGTGGAAAAAATAATGAGATGCTGTAAGTGATTTTATTTCACAAAGCCAGGGATGTAGTCATTCCGGGGTCTCAGAGGGGGGGTTCTTGACCCCTTACTTTTTTAGGAGCAGAGTCCCAGCAGGGTCTCTTATGTCTCCAGCATCCTACGAGCCCATCAGAAAGGGAGGGAGTGTGTTAGCTGCTCAGAAGAATCTTCTGACATGCTTCCTTGTCCTTTCCTGCTGACTGGAGCCAATCAGATTGAAAGAAGGTGAATCAGCTACTGAGAAGACTCTTCTCAGTAGCTAACACATATCCCTTTCATGCTGATTGGCTCCTAGGGACATCTGCTTTTGTTGGAGAAAGCACGTACAGGAAGAAAAGTGGAGATGGTGACAGAGAGCAAGCCAGTGAGTGAAATGCGTGGCGTGACTGTCATGCGCTTCTGAATTGCACACCAATGTGCAAAGCATTTTTGGCCTGCCTGCACTCTAGGCCATTGGTTCCCTAATGTCTTTTCCCACGGACCACTTGAAAATCGCTGAGAGTCTCAGCAGGCCCCTTCATGATTTTTCTGCCTGTTGCGGTCATTGTCATGCGGTATGCTAGACGCTGTTCAATTTCTGGCTGTGATGTTTGTTGCTCATTTGATTTCTTAAGTATTGTATCTGATTGCATTGCAGTTTGCATTCCATGGAGTTCAAAGTGTGATATGACAAAATACAATGCATAAGAAATCAAATAAAACAACTGAAAATTATTAGGAATATTTGATACAGACATGCTGCAGATCACAGTTTGGGAACTCACAGGCCACTGGTGGTTTGCAGACCACAGTTTGGGATCCCCTGCTCTAAGCCACTTTTCAGCCCCTGACGAAGGCCTAGGGCGTATTTAGGCTTAGGGTTTCTTTACAAATGAAATCACTTGCAACATCTTGTGATTTTTTTCCCCACTCTCTTTTACTGGTGTTGCTTGGATGCTCTTCCCTTTTGTTGTGTTGTTATTTCATGCTCTGAAAATCAGCCAGAGGGATTTAATCTCCCGATGGTTCATGCTAAGCATCACAGCCCAAAGAGTGTTGGCAAGAATAAAAGGCTGCATTCTCCCTAACCTCACTTCAGTGCTGGCGTGGGGTGTGTGCAAATGCTACCTTTACACCCTGAAAGGTCAGGCGGAAGGATTATCTCTGATCTTCGCACTGTGGTGCTAGGTACTAGAACTTAGCACAGTGGTGCCTACATACACAGCATCCATTTAAAATGTGTGGCTTCCCCATAAGAATCCTGAGAACTGTAGTTTACCCCTGGCAGAGATACAGTTCCCAGGACCCCTAACACGAGGACCAAAATTGTCGGGTCCTTCCATCCTTTAGATAGATAGATAGATAGATAGATAGATAGATAGATAGATAGATAGATAGATAGATAGATAGATAGATAGATAGATAGATAGATAGATAGATAGATAGATAGATAGATAGATAGATAGATAGATAGATAGATAGATAGATAGATAGATAGATAGATAGATAGATAGATAGATAGATAGATAGATAGATAGATAGATAGATAGAGGATGGAGATTAGACAGACAGAGGATGGAGTGTTTTACTGACGTTCATATGCTCTCTTGTACGCCGATACAACACCGCTCAGAAATAATCTAGGTGTAGTCATACATAAGACCCTATCAAGACAGCTTTTTAAAAAATTTGTAGTATTAGTCCAATGCACGCACGATTCATGTAGAGAGGGCAGGGGAGACGCGCATGAACTGAAAGCTGTGGTCAAATAGGCCGGCGCAGGGCACTGGGCACAATTAATGAACAGAAGAATGAAGGTTCCTGACATGCACGCCTTCCGCACTGGCAGGCCCGCACAGGTTAAATCGGAACTCCAAGGATGCCTTTGATGGAGGAGAATTTGGGAAGTATCCCTAGGAACCCTTGAGAATTAAACTGGTGTCAAGGCGCTCTACATTGCTAGCGTAGAGATATAGCCCTCAATCGAAGTTATTTAGGAGAGGAGGAACTTGGAGGCTCAAAACTGCAAGCAAAGCAGATTAATTCCCTGCCAGCTAGTTGGGGGGTGAACCTGTGACCCTCCATCCTGGGCAGTCGTCCAGGGTCTCGGGGGGGTCTTAGACCCCTTACTTTTTGGGGAGCAGGGTCCCTATGTCTCCAGGATCCTATGAGCCAATCAGCATGAAAGGGGAGTGTGTAAGCCACAGAGAAGAGTCTTCTGATATGCTTCCTTGACCTTTCCTGCTGGTTGGAGCCAATCGGAATGAAAGGAGGTGAGAAGACTCTTCTCAGTAGCTAACACTCTTGTCTTTCATGCCTATTGGCTCCTAGGGATGTCTGTTTGTTGTGGGAGAAGGCCTTAACCAAGGATCTTGTTCTTAACCCAGCAGCAGAAAAGGGGAAGGGGGCATGGCTGTGACTATCATGAAGGGACCCTGCGTTTCTGAATTTTCCACTACACTACTGGTCCTGGAGCTGCTAGGAGTCCCCAATGTCAGAAGGGCCACGGTTCCTGCCATACTGCTCTCAGGGTGTTCAGAAGCGCTCTGCGCATGCACTATCGACCTGTAATCCTTATCTAGTGGGGGTGACTAGCGTACGTCCTTCTGGGAGGTTTTCTATGTCCCTCCCCGCCCCACCAAATTTTCTTTACAGGGATGGAATCTGCCCTTTGAGTGACGGCTGGGAGGGAGGGCAGTGGGGGTGTGTGTTTGCCACGGCGATGTCACGGAGGCTGAAAGTGTATAAAATTCCTGCTGTTCTTTTCACAGAGTAGGGTGAAGCTCCCCAGCCACACTGAAGTAAGAACACTGCGTTTAATTCCTACTCTGCTTTGTCTTTTCCTGCCCCCTCCCTCTGTCCGCGGAGCCCACCCCACCGAACCCCGGCCCTCTGTGCCTGTGGATTTTTGCTGTGCCCCATCTTTCTTCCTCTTCCTCCCAGGTGTTGCTACTTGGACCTACCTGGCTGCTACTGTTTTGTTTTTCCAATCCTGTGTTGAAGTTGTGTCTGTCGATCTCTGTTTTGAGTGCCCTCCCTGGATAAAACAACCACCACCAACCCCTTATTTTTCCTTCCAAGTCTGTTTCTGGGTTTGTTTCCCTGCCTGTCTGCATGGGGGGGGCTCGGAACAATAATGGTAGTGTTGGGGTACAGAGCCCTGTGTGGCACCTTTTTAAAAACACACTTTATTGGGCAACCCACTTCATCCCTATTCAACTGAATTCTGTGGAACTTAAGTGTGCATAGGCCTAACTGAGCCTTCAAAAAGCTGGATCAGGGAAGAGGGCTTCCAGATGTTGTTGGGGTACAACTCCCATCATCCCTGGCTATCAGCTCTGTTGGCTGCTGGGTGCTGAGGTCCATCAACATCTGGAGGTTTCCCCATCACTGAAGAAGAGGCGTTCCCTGCTCCCAGGACAGAATGCCTCTTCTGAGCGGAGGCATTCTTCCATCTCTCGCAAGCCGTGAGGATATGCTGCTACTTAGATTTGGAATGGGGAATGTGTGGCTGTCCAGACATTGCTGGACTCCAACTCCCATCATCCCTGACCATTGGTCATGCTGGCTGTTGGGAACGATGGGAGTTGGTGATCCCATCAGTCCTCCGTGGTCATTCTTGCTTTTTCAGAAAGGGTGGGAAGGCTGTGGCATTGTTAGGAAAGGGGCTGAGAATCAAACTGCCGGTATGGTAACGCCACGACACCGATCTGTGGTACGGCCACACTTGGGATACTGTGTCCGGCTCAGATTGCCTGACCACAAGGAAAAGAGCTAGAAAAAGGTTCAGAAAAGGGCAACCAAAATGATCAAGTGTCTGGAGCAACTCCCCTTTAAAGGAAAGATGACGGTATTGGGGGCTTTTTAGTTTAGAGGAAAGGGCAAGTAAGGGGGGGACATGATGGAGGTATATAAAAAGCACTGTGTGGAGAAAGTGGGAGGTTTTTCTCCATCACTCGTGACACTAGAGCCCATTTTTTCCCCATGAGGGGGAAGGTCACCCAGCGAAGCTGAATGTTGGAAGACGCAAGCCAGATGAAAGATAGGACTACCTCGCACGGTGCATAGTTAAACTCTGCATTGTGCTGCCCGCAAGATGTGGTGATGTCCTATAAAAGAGGATTAGCCAGATCCATGGAGAAGAAGGCTATCTGTGGCTACCAACCCTGGTGGCTCTGTTCCCCCGCCACTGTCGGCTAATATGCCTGGGAATACCAGTTGCTAGAAACCACAGGAGGGGAGAGTTGCTGTTTCACTCAGATCCTGCTTGCCAGCTTCCCACTGGAGCATCTGGTTGGCCACTGTGAGAACAGGATGCTGGACTGGGGGGGACCCTTTGGCCTGATCCAGCTATTGCAGGGCTCTTCTGATGTTCTTAGTTATTCATCACTGTGCCTGTGCACGTTGGCAATGAGGAGACCATCTCCTACCCATTGAGCAGGGGGTTGGACTTGATGGCCTTATAGGCCCCTTCCAACTCTACTATTCTATGATTCTTTGATTCTGCCCTCTGCAGTCCCTCCATTCAGCTCTTTCCCCCAGTCTGCATTCATGTTGTGCATCTGCGCATTTTTAAAAAAATTTGCCTGGTGACCCTATGCCCGATCGCAGCAAGTTTCTTTATCGGTGAGGGGGGGTTCCCCCCAGTGCTGAGAAGTTTGTGTGTATCATTAAAAAAAAATCTTATAACTGCAATCCTCTCAAGGCAGTTTTTTCCTGCCGGGTTTGCAAACTGCACTTTCCCGCAGTCCTCCTCAGCCTTTCTGGAAGCCATGCCTCTTTGACTTAGAAGCACTTTCCTCCCCTAGAAGACTAGGGAATAAATTTGGTTCAGAACGCACCTAATAATGCGCTTCCCGAAGCAATATACCCGACTGAAATGAAGCTGCCCTTTGAAATCCGTGCTTTTTTGTATTTTGCAATGCAGTTCTCCAGCCACAGAAATGGGTACAACAATGCATAGATTGGGGGCAAGTGTACATAAAATGCATATGTTCATGAAAATAACATGCAAAACGGCATTATATTCGGGGGAGGAATGCTTGCAAAGGTGTCTATACTAGGCAAAATTGCATACAAAAATGTGTATATCCAGAGCAATGCGCATTAAGGTTTATATAATCATTATCATTATATCTCATCTAGATTATCTATCTAATGTAATCTGTCTGTACCTATCTAACCTAATTCATTCTCTCTCTCTGCATCTGATCAAATCTGCATCCATTTAATCTATCAATACCTATCTAGTGGAGCAGTCCAAATCATGGGGAACTGGCAGGGGAGGAGGAGCGAGTAGAAAGCTCCATGGCATCCACTCCCCATGTGGGAGCCACCTGAACAAGCCTACTGGGGAGTAAGGACTCCCCATTGACCACCAAACTGGCTAAAGCAGGCTCCCGGCACTGCAGTGGTGACAGGATGACAGGCTTCTGCCAACAGAGCCCGCCTACTCAGCCTGGGGTCTGCCACATCTAAACCTCCCCAGCCAGTGCAAATACTAGCTGGATTGCACCCTAAATCGGTCTATTTTATCTGCATCTGTCTTGTATTGTGCATCAATCTAACGTAATCTATCCGTATCTATCCAAATTAATCCATTTTCTCTGCATCTCTAATCTAATCTGCCTCTGTCTAATGCATCTGCATCTAATCTAATTCAATCTGCATCTATCTAATCTGCTTCTCATCTAATCTAATCTCTGTACGTAACTAGTCTAATCCAATCTATCTGCACCTAAACTTCCAATCTAATCTGCCTCTATCTAATGAAATGCAGTCTCTCTCTCTGCATTTAATCTAATTTTCATCTAATCTAATTTTCATCAATCTAATCTAAACTATGTTTATATATCTATTTCAGTCTATTTTGTCTGCAGTCTAAGTAATCTATCCGCACTTGTCTAATTTAATCCAATTTTTATCTCTAATCTAATCTGCCTGTATTAAACTACCTATCTATACCTATCTAATCTACTCCAATATATCTATCTGCATTTTGCATTGCTTATCTAATTATCTACCTGCATCTATCTGATCTAATCTATCTGCATCCTGCATCTTTCTAGTCTGTCTATGCCAGCCCCCAACATTCCGTCTCCCAATATTTGGTCACACTCGAGAGTGACCAACACAAGAAGTAGGGCCAGGCTTTGCAAATGAAAAGGCAAGGTTTATATAGGTGTATAGGGCTATGGCCTGCACAAAACTGCATTGCCACACCCCTCGCTGAGAAGTTTCAGTTAGCAGTTAATTCCCATCTGTGGCAAAACTTTGCACACCGTAACGTGCACTCTTGCAAGGGACGCTGGATTTCTTAGCATAAAATAGGAAAGGTTGAGTGGAAGCACAGTTACCTTTTACTTTTCTGCTATCTTTTTTGTTTTCTCTCCGCCCCTTTTCATTCCAATTCCTCCCCCTGCTCTCCAGGGTACGCAGATGATCTTCAACGCAGCCAAGGAACTGGGACAGCTCTCAAAACTCAAGGTAAGAAACACGGGATGGGGAGCCACGGAATTTGGGAAGGCAGGCAGAAGTGACGTGGAGGAGGCCCCAATATGGAAAGGTCACTTGGCAGTGGTGCCCATTTGGGACTGGTTAGGGCAGAAGGTGGGGAGCCCAACAGTAGGTGGCGCCAGAGCCAATGAGAGGCACAGCCAACTCATTCTAGTTTTGTCCTCCTTCTCTTTCTTCCTGCTGAGTTCTACAACACTGAGGCCAGGGGTCACCACCGCCCTTGGACTGGTTGTAAGAAAGAAGACGGGCAGGCTGAGGTTGTCGGGAGGCTGTTCCATTGGCCACTGTTGGTTGGGGAGGAGTGACAGCCAATGGTCTCATGGAAGACTAAATGTCTCTGCCACCAGCATGGGTGACAAAAAGGCAACAATGGGAAATATCTGTGTAGCAGAAGAGCTAAAGAATCCAGGATGGAGGGACCCATGGCCTTTCCTGATGACAAAGCCCACCCTCTGAAATTGCACCCCAAGCGCCCCTCCCTAATTTCTCAGTTTGCAAAAGCTCCTTCAAAGCTGGGAGGGTTATTTGACCCAGCTGAAAAAGGAACCAGGTCCGTTATCAGGAAATCCTGTTTCTTTGGCCTGAAAACATGGTTCGGCCACAAAGGATTGTGGGTAACAGCCTGGCTGCTGGGAAGCAGGCTGTTCTCACTAGCTGAGATGCGATCTCGTGACCAACGCCGCCTGTGTTATCTGGTGAGAGCTGGTACGACAGCGCATGTCTCCCAAGAGGTGAGTAGGGCCTGGAATATACAGTATCATCCCCACAAGCTTCTGATTGGCTATTGCTGTTGCCTTTTCCTATCAGAAGCTAGAATTTCCTTTGTCTAGGTGCTACCACATCTTACCCTGACATCTTGGGCAATATGTTGTGTTTTTGGTGGGTACATTTGTTACGAATGGACCTTGAACTTCCTCATGAGCAGAGGTCACTAGAAATGCAAGTTCCCCTATTGAGAGTGCAGCAGGATCTTTGGCTGGAGTTACCCGCACGTCACCCCCAGAGCATGTATAAATTTACCCTTGACCCAATGACACACACACTGAAAGTAAAATAAAGAGTGGTTTTATTAAGAGAAGAAACAAGGAAAAATATTGTAGTTTACAATTACAGTTAACAAAGAGCAGCTTTCTCACTATTATTCATTCATCAGCAACACTGGATAGACTAAAGCAAGGAGACTAACCCTATGAACACTTTCACATTAAGCTCGCCCACACAGAAAGAAAAAGGAGAGGAAAGGCCCAGAAGTTGCATATACCTTTCCTGGAGAGTTGCTGCAAGACTACAGCTGAGAGAGACTTTCGTATGTAGCCCAATGAGCCAAAAGCTTCGCCCTCATGGAACCAGTGCTAGATTTGAAAGATCACACTCAAATCCTTATTTCTGAAATTGTTCCAAAGATGCTAGTGTGCGTTGGTAAGAAAAACAGCTGTTGAGCCCTCCAGAAGGAGCCACCCACTGACCCCTCCCAACTCCTCATGTTTTATACCTTTTTTCTCACTAAACTCACTCCAATATAAATGTGACCAGAAAGATGTGAACCAACCCATTTCCTGATAAGTTCCCAGATAATAGGTGTGTTCTTCCTGCTGTAGATTCCTGGTGATTCCTAAAGGTTACGAATTATCCTAATCCTTACGTAAAACCGTTTCTTTGTTTGAAAGGAGCGCCTGATCCTTACTTGGCAACATTCCCCAAATTTCCATAGGAGTCAGGAAGTCTATACCCTCAGGCTTTCACGATATGTTCTCAGGGGTCACAGAGAGGCTATTTCCCAGGAATCTTTGCTGTTCAGATTTTCCAAACTCTGGTTCACTGAGGTTCAAAGATTAAAAATTCCCAATATTTGATTCCTTACACCTTTGTTATCCTATATGCCATACTGGCATGTGTTAGTACTTGCGATCGTTTCTTTTGTTTAATCTTAAGGACAGAGGAGAAATTCTATTCACCTTTAAAGCTAATTTTATCCTATTTGCACTTTCCAAAACAAATACGGGGGCCGAAATGCAGCCATCCTTCAAAAGCCACACTTGTCTGAATTTTGCAATGCAGTTCTTCAACCAACCAGTGTTTACAAAAATGCATATGTTTGGGGGAAATGTGCATTCACATGTATATTTGTGAAAATAACATTTAAAATGTACATTAGGAGAATTTGCTTGCAAAGATGTGTGGATTAGTCAAAACTGGTAACAGAAATGTGCTTATTTAGAGAAATTTATGCTAAAACGCTGGAGAATTTTCACAAGGATTTTAAAAAAAGAAATTCACAAATTGCGGCAGTAACCCGGAGAACTGAATTTAAGACTGGAAAAATGAAAAATGAGAGCCAAATTGAGAGATCTTTACCTCCCTATCTTATGGTTCAATTCTCAACTGCCTTTTGATTATTGTTGGCGTGTACTAGTGTATATTTTTCCAGTTTTCTGCATTGTGGGATTTTTACGCTGCTATTTTCATGTGCTTATATTTTTAAAATAAAGCTATCTCATATTTACTGATGTGTGTGGTCTTCCAGGTAAGCCTTGGTACTAAATCTAGCATCTTGACCTCTTTGGCTAACTGTTACTGTATCATCTGTCAGCCTCAGGTCTCCAAGAAGCAGAATCTGGCCTTGCTTCTTTGGAATCCTAGGGACAGCTGTGTAATTTTAGGTTTCAGATTCTCCTGGCCCAGACTGATGGACAGAAGAAGCGGTGGCAGCGTCCAACCTTACAGGGTTGGTTTGGGGTTGGCAACTGCAGGATGCTTCACAAAAGCTGTGGTTTCCAGGAGACCCAGTGATCTTGACATCTGTCATGAGCGAAAGGATGTAACTTGTTCCTTGTTCCAACCAGGACCACATGGTGCGCGAGGAGGCCAAAAGTTTGACGCCCAAGCAGTGCGCTGTGGTGGAGCTGGCCCTTGACACCATTAAGGTGAGCAGTATGTGTGCGTTCCCCACTCCCTTTCCTGGCCAAATGTGGGAGGTCTTCTTGTGTGCAGGATAAAGTTCATTGTGAATGAAGTGGACCAATCTCTGTCAGACTTGGATTCCTTTCCTTCAGCGTTCCTATAGAGAGCCGGATCTGGAATGGGCCATGGTGGATGGTACCCACTGAGACCGCTGGGGGGAAAGACAGCAAACCCAAACAGTAGGTGGAGCCAAAGCCACCCCATCTGTATGATAGGTGGCCCATGTGCCCTATTTTACAGAGGACCATCCTGTCTTTGAAGAGGTCTCAAGTCCAGTTTAAATTCTTTATTATTTATTCATTACATTTATATCCCGCCTTTCCTCCAAGGGGCTCGAGGCGGCATACGTGGTTCTCCCCCTCCACATTTGATCCTCACAACAACCCTGTGAGGCAGGTTAGGCTGAGAGGCAATGACTGGCCTGAGGTCACCCAGGGAGCTTCGTGGCCGAGCGGCAATTCAAACCCGGGTGTCCCAGGCCAATACTTTAACCATGACACCACCCTGGCTCAGGGATCAAGGACCCTAAGGAGGGAGATGATAGGGGCCAATGGTGGCTGGTGGGGTGGAAGGCAGGGAACCCAAACAGTAGGCGGAGCCAGAGCCGATGACAGGCAGAGCCAACTGATCCTAGTTTTGCCCCAATCTTCCATCCCTGGCTGAGTTCTACAAGAGTAACACTGAAATGGAAGAGGAGGCCAACAGAATGTAAGTCACAAGGCACATGGGGGCTGGCTGAGGGCTCAAGTTGCAGGAAGCCAGATTTCGACTGGACATCAGGAAAAACTTCGTGTTAGAGCCATATGACAGTGGAACCAATTACCTAGAGAGGTAGTGGGCTCTCCGACACTGGAGACCTTCAAGAGGCAGCTGGACAGCCATCTGTGGGGAATGCTTTGATTTGGATTCCTGCATTGAGTAGGGGGTTGGATTGGATGGCCTTATAGGCCCCTTCCAACTCTACTATTCTATGATTCTATGACTGGGGTTGGTGGGGCAGTGCCCCCATTCGCCCAAGTGAACCAATCACTGCTGAGAATGGGCAGACTTCAGACTTGCAGGATCCACTTTGTATTATTATTATTATTATTATTATTATTATTATTACTACTACTACTACTGCTACTACTGGAAACAAAGCCCTATGAGGAGAGACGGAAAGAACTGGGCATGTTTAGCGTGGAGAAGAGAAGACTGGGGAGAGACGATAGCACTATTCAAGTACATGAAAGGTTGTCACATAGAGGAGGGCCGGGATCTCTTCTCGATCATCCCAGAGTGCAGGACACGGAATAATGGGCTCAAGTTGCAGGAAGCCAGATTTTGGCTGAACATCAAGAAAAACTTCCTAACTGTTAGAACGGTGCAACAATGGAACCAGTGACTGTGGGAGGTAGTGGGCTCTCCAACACCGGAGGCCTTCAAGAGGCAGCTGGACAGCCACCTATTGGGGATGCTTTAAGTTGGATTCCTGTATTGAGCAGGGGGTTGGACTTGATGGCCTTACAGGCCCCTTCCAACTCCACTATTCTATCATTCTACAATTCTATTATTACTTCTACTATTACAAATGTGATGTAAAGACAGTACAGAGGAATGCTGCCTTTGCTCACCTCTCCTCTCCTGCCCCTTTCCCTTTTTCCCGCCCCGCAGCAATACTTCCACGCAGGAGGCGTCGGTCTTAAAAAAACCTTCCTAGAGAAGAGCCCAGACCTGCAGTCGCTACGCTATGCCCTCTCGCTCTACACACAGGCCACAGACCTGCTCATCAAAACCTTCGTCCAGACACAGTCCGCTCAGGGTAAGCAAGATTGACGTGCAGGATAAGGGGCAGGCTTAGCCCAGCTTGGGGTTCTCCAGGCATGAGGTTTCGGAAGAGACCAGATTTGCTCCTCGGATCGAGCAGATCTTGATTGTGGCTAGAAGAAAACGCCATGGTCAGGTGCAGTCCATCTCTCAACACCAGCTGCCTTGCCTGAGGCCTTCCCAGAGGCATCAGGAAGCGGACGGTGGAGTTTGCTTAGGTCTAAACAAAGGAAAGTCAATCTAGTGCTCTCTCTGTGTTGCTGTACTTCCAACTCGCATCATCCCTCGCTGTTGACCATGCTGGCTGTTGGAAGTTGGAGTCCAACAACATCCTGGATGGCTATGGGTTGCCCAGCCCCTAGTCTAGATCCGACAGGGCATTCCATCAGCCAAATGGTCAGGGATGGTAGGAGTTGCAGGCCAGCAACATCTGGAGGGCCACAGATGCTCCCCATCCCTAATCCAAGAAGCGGTGTTCCCTACTGTGCGCAAGAGATGGAAGGACACCTCTGGCATCCAATAACATCTTGGAGGCCCAGAGTTTGCCCTGCCCCTGGTCTAGAGATCCAACAGTTCTTGTGGCTTTTAATCAAAATTAGTGGAGCTCCCATGTACAAAAGCAGTCTGCCCCTGATTATTGCAAAATACTAGGGAGAAACAGCAACCCACTTTGGTCTAACCCAGCAGAGCTCTCCTAATGTGTTAAACTGTGCTTCACACACGCACAGACACATCCCCAGCCCCCCTGCAAGAGGAGAAGCGGCACCGCCTGGCTCAGCCAGAAAGATGACATTTCAGGGGATGTTTCTCAAGACCTGGCACCTTCTGGTGTTAGTTTAGGGGGTCCCAGAAGGCATTTCCTCCTCCTGCTATGATTATTGGGCTTGGTGATTGCTATAACTTATCTTCTGAATTCTCCAGCTGCACCTCGAAGCCAGAGTGTCTGTCTGCAGTAGCTGACGGTTCTTCTGTTTTCTTTTTTCTCCCCCGTCTCTTGCCTTTTTTCATTCCTCCTCTTGCACATTCTCTGTCTGTCTGTTACATGTTAACCCTCCCATGTTTCTTCCTTCCTTCCTTTCCTCTGTACCTTCTTTTTGTTTCACTTCTTTCTGTTCTCTCCCTTTTTCTTTCTTCTCTCCCTAACCTCTCTATTTACCTTCTTTCCTTTCTTCTCTTCATCCTTTCTTTCTCTCTACCTTTGTTGCTTTGCCTTTATTTTCTTCCCTTCTCATCCTTCCTCTCTACCTTCCTTGCCCGCTTTCCTTCTTTCCCTTTCTGACTTTTATTTCCTCCTTTCTCTTAATCTTTTTTCTTTTCTTTCTCTTCCTTGCTATCTTCCTTCCTACCCTTGCTTTCTACCATTTCTTTTTTCTTTCCTTCTTTCCACTTTTCTTTCTTCTTACCCTTTCCTTTTCTCTCTCCACCTTCCTTTCTCTTCTGACCACTTCCTTCCTTCCTTCCTTCCTTCCTTCTCTCTATCTTCTTTTGTATTATTTCCCTCCCTCTCTTTCTTCTTATCCGTTCTTTCTACCTTCTCTTCTGACCATTTCTTTCCTTCTTTCTTTCTATCTTCGTTTTGATTTTCCTTCCTTTCTTGTTATCCATTCTTTCTACCTTTTCTTCTGATTTTTTTTCTCTTCTAATATTTTCTTTCTCTTCCTTTCTTCTTATCCATTATTTCTAACTTCTTTTCTGATCTTTTCTTTTCTTCCTTCTTTATTTTTTCTCCCTTCCTTTCTTCTTATCTGTTCTTTCTAACTTTTCTTCTCTTCTGAACTTTTCTTTTCTTCCTTTCCTTTCTCTTCCTTTCTTCTTATCCATTCTTTCTAACTTTTCTTCCCTTCTGATCTTTTCTTTTCTTCCTTTCCTTTCTCTCCTGATATTTTCTTTCTCTTCCTTTCTTCTTATCCGTTCTTTCTAACTTTTCTTCTCTTCTGAACTTTTCTTTTCTTCCTTTCTCTTCCTTTCTTCTTATCCATTCTTTCTAACTTTTCTTCCCTTCTGATCTTTTCTTTTCTTCCTTTTCTTTCTCTCCTGATATTTTCTTTCTCTTCCTTTCTTCTTATCTGTTCTTTCTAACTTTTCTTCTCTTCTGATCTTTTCTTTTCTTCCTTTCCTTTCTCTTCCTTTCTTCTTATCCATTCTTTCTAACTTTTCTTCTGTTCTTTTCTTCCTTTTCTTTCTCTCCTGATATTTTCTTTCTCTTCCTTTCTTCTTATCCATTTTTCCTCTCTTATCTTTTTTCTCTCCCTTATTTTCTTTCTCTCCCTTATTGTTTCTGTCTCTTCCTTCCTTTCTTATCCTTTTTACACTTTGTTTTTTTCTTGCCCTTTTTACTTTCCTTCCTTCCTTCCCATCTTCATCTCTTCTCTTCTCAACATTTCTTTTCTCTCTCTTTTTCTCATTCTTAGTTCATGGTGGTAAAGGTGTTAGGTTTACTCTTAGTGAAGAAACATATCCTGAGAAGGGTACGTCTCGCACCCACCTCCTGACACTCCTCTCCTTCCTCAGCTGCACCCATCCCAGACCTTCTCCCGCCTTTCTCCCACCGCCCTGGCCAGGGCTAGCAAAAGTCCCAGAATTTAGATCCCATGAGGAGTTGAAAGGGAAAGGATCTAAGGCAGAGACGGCCGGCATTGTGGCATGTGGCCCAGATCTGACTCCCCTTCTTCCCCTCTCTCACTCTTGTTTGGGGCAAGGGAACTTTTACTTAGCTCTGCACCAGGTGCATCTACCCTCCAGCTCTCCCCTCCTTATGCACTGAATGCATCAGAATGACACCCCTGCACAAGCAAGCACTCATCACCAGATGGAGGAAGCGGGGGTGGGGGAGGGCAGCTTTGGGGGCTCCATGGGGGTTTGCACCACCGGTTTGTCCATTTGCTTGCGTTTGGCCCATTGAAATGATCGGTTTGTTTCCAACCCCACGGCCTTGGTTCCTGGATTGAGAGAGTCTCCGCATGTGACTCAGGAGTTGGAGCAATGGTGTGTGTGGATGTGCTTCCCTCCCTTCTAAAGACTTAAGGCATGCAGAGGGCACCTTCTGCATGTAGGGGGCAAAGGCTGCACATCCAGGCAACTTTCTTCACGGCTGGCCCTGCACTCTGTTTTCTCACCAATTTGTCCCGGAAAAGAAACACTGTCTCCTCTGATGGCAAACAGAAGCTGGTGCTGCAGCTGCCCCCTTTTATTAAGAACAGCCCTAGGTTCCCTTCCCTGTAAAATCACTGTTCCTTTCTTTTGCCTTTTGGCAATAGCATCTCAGTTGTTAGAAGCTATCATTCTCTAGGGTGTCTCCAGAAATGAAATCTCTCAGACACCTTTTTTTGGCCCATGGGCAACATTCCGTTATCCAACCCTTCTGAGGGCCACATGACAGCAGTGGGTGTGGCCAAAGCAAAAGTGGGTGTGATCTCTCCCCCCCTCTCTCTCTGTCATACACACACACACAGTACTATACCCTCACAGATCCCCTCCTTGTTATCCTTAAAATAACCTATACTATCCTGAAAATAAACCAGCCTTTTGCATGACACCAGCAAACTGGAAGCCCACATTAAAATTCAGGAGACATTTCAACCCTTGAGAACCACCAAGGGAAGCTTTCCTCTTCTTCGCCAAGTGTTTAGATCATCTCAACACTCATAGTAAACTGAGTTATACTGAGTCGGACCACTGGTCCCTTTATTGCAGGGCTGGAAAAAGGTTCAGAAAAGGGCAACTGAAAAGGATCAAGGGAATGGAGTGACTCCCCTATGAGGAAAGGTGGCAGCATCTGGGGCTTTTTAGTATAGGCGAGGAAGAGGTGGCATGGTAGAAATGTGTAAAATGATGCACGGCGTGGAGAGGTAGTGGGCTCTCTGACACTGGAGGCCTTCAAGAGGCAGCTGGACAGCCATCTTGCAGGAATGCTTTGATCTGGACTCCTGCATTGAGCAGGGGGTTGGACTTCATGGCCTTATAGGGCCCTTCCAACTCTACTATTCTTTGATTCTATGATTTGGACTCCTGCATTGAGCAGGGGGTTGGACAGGATGGCCTTATAGGCCCCTTCCAACTCTGCTGTTCTATAATTCTATGAAAGTGGATAGAGGAAAGTTTTTCTCCCTCTGTCATAACTCTAGAACTCTGCAAGCGTCCAACAAAGTTGAATGGTGGAAGATTCAGGACAGACAAAAGAAAGGACTTCTTCAAGCAGCGCACAGTTAAACCAGGGAATTCGCTCCTGCAGTGATGGCCACCAACTTGGATGGCTTTAAAAGAGGATTAGGCACATTCACAGAGGATAAGGCTATCAGCGGCTACTAGCCATGATGGCTGCGCTCTGCCTCCATAGTCAGAGGCAGGATGCTTCTGAATAGCAGTTGCTGGAAACTGCAGGAGGGGAGAGTGGCTCTCAGGTCCTGCTTGTGAGCTTCCTTTTAGTGTATCTGGCTGGCTGCTGTGAGGATAGGATGCTGACCTAGATGGGCCACTGGCCTGATCCAGCAGGCTCTTCTTATACAGATCCCAGCTTAGCCCACAAGATTATCCTAGGCTATGGTCCCAGGCTATGGTCTGAAGGCACATGAGGCCAGCTCCCTGCTGAAGCTAAGCAGGGTCACACCTGGATGGGAGACCGCCTGGGAGCCACATGTGAGCCGCCTTGGGTTTCAATCATGAAAAGAAAGGCGGGATAGAAATGTAATAAATAAATAAATAAGATTGTTTTTTCCCTAACCAAATAATTGATGGATTTTCATGAGGATTTTTTAAACAATCACAAATGTGAGAGAAATCAAAAGTTATAGATTTACCAATCGCTGGCTGGGACGCAATCTACCAAAGAATCACGGCTCCTAGGGAGCAATCACAGAGAAATGGTTCCTGCCCTTCTGTCCTGTTTGCCGGCTTCCTGGAAGCATCAGGGCTCCTTTGGGGGGAAGGGCAGGTTATAAATTTAATAATAAATAACACACGTTTATTTTATTTGTTCAACAACATGTATATATACCGCTTGATTGTAGCAGAACCTCGAAGCGGTTCACCAGAAAAATTAAAATGATCAATCGAAACAGTTAAAAGCATGGAAGTTTAAAAACATTTATCAATTGAAATCAGCAATAAACTAAATCGAGATTAAAACACATCAGCATCTACATGTCTGGAGGATAGGCTTGCCTGAACTGGAATGTTTTAAGTAGACACGGGGGGAAAGTACAACAAAAGCGTCTGCCTGAAGTCAAGAGGCAGAGAGTTCCAATGTGTAGGTGCTGCCACACTAAAAGCATGATTTCTTACGAGTGCAGAACGAGTGTGATGCAGCAGCTGCGACAGGGCCTGTTCCGCAGATCAGAGTGCTTGAGTGGGCACTTATGGGGAAAGGCACTCCCGCAAGTAAACAGGTCCCAAGGTGTTGAGGGCTTTATATCCCAACGAGTATGATGTGGCACTAGCATAAATTTTAAAAATTGCTTTGCCACAGTGGGAAATGGGACACCAGGCTGGATGGACTGTTGGCCTGATCCAGCAAGGGCATTCGTTCATTCCTGTGGGTTTATCATTCCCTTTGCACAAGGATCCCTCTGACATGGGGAACGGCTGAGGCTCCCTTGCCCAGTTCCTGAGACCCTTTGATTCTGCAAACACTGCACATCTGGAAGCAAAACACAAGGAAGCCGTGGCAACCGAGTCCAGCCCCTCACTGCTGTCAGCACAGCCATTTTTGCTGAACCCCCTCCCCTTTAATCTTTGCTACATGATCCTATTTTTGGTCTTGGTTCAGGGTCCCCTTTGCTCTGAGATCCACAGCCTTGTCTCCCCCCGATCAAGACCTTTCGGAAAGCCGCAGAATGTGTGGGAGGGAAGCCCTTTCCTTTTCCAAACCCTTTTCTCTCCTTCCCCCACCCCTCTGCCTCGTTGGACTGAGGTCTCCCCGGTGCTGTGCCAAGGTGGCCCCCTCCTGTTCACCACCCTCTCCTATTCCTTCTTTCTTGCCTTTACTGCATGTGAAGGAAGCCTGTTTGAATGATGGACTGATTATCCTGCTTCTTGGACCATGAAGGGGGCGGAAAGCGGGAAGAGCTGGAGGGGGAGGGTACCGTTATCGAATGGAGATGTGAAAGAATGGTCTTACATTGTTGTTTGACTCAGGTGACAGAAGCTTGCCTAGATGGAACTCTGGGATATTGATCAGTTATGACAAAAATGTATTTATTTAACAGGGTTTATATACCCCGTCATCATTAAAACTGCTAAGCGATATACATCAAATACAAAATAGATATTTGATGAAGGTTGCAGTCAACCAAATTTTACTCAGAGCAGACCCACCGAAATGAATGGACCTTAGTTAATCATGTCTTTCCATTTCAATGGGTCTACTCTGAGGATGACTAACACTGGATACAAGCAATACATTCTAAAATAGAATTATATATTAGACTGCATGTCGCATTTACATGTCTAGGTAAGCTTGCTTAAGCAAAAAAAAAAAAGTTTTAGCAGGCACCGAAAACAGCACAACAAAGGTGCCTGCCCAATATCAATGAGCGGGGAGTTCCAAAGTGTAATCCCGATACAAGTGCTATTTCCCACTTTGGCCAGTCTGGCTCTAGCGAAAAGGCTATTTGGAGAAAAAAAATAATGGGACCTCCAAAAAGGCAGGGACGATTTGAAGCAAGCATCAGGCCTCAGTCAATCAACAGGTTTTGGTGTGCTCGGGGTGAGGGAGAAAGAGTCGTTAACTTCCTGTACTATATCTCTGAGTGGGTTCATGCTTCCCTTTCTTTGCCGCGCAGGATCTGGAGTGGATGACCCAGTCGGAGAAGTCTCCATCCATGTAGAACTGATCACCCACCCTGGCACGGGGGAGCACAAGGCCAGCGTCAAAGGTCAGTGGCATTTGTGGCTGCAGCTCAGTAGAGGACTTATTCCCTGAACATGGAAAAGCAGGCTTCAGACACGTCTAGGGCACGGGTTCCCAAACTGTGGTCTGTGGACCACTGCTTCATTGAGGTGGCCCGCGGCGCGTCTGTGGATTTGTCGTTGTCGACGGGAGGCAACATAACCATCACATTAACTATTCATATTGATTTTCAATTGTATTTTTATGGCTTCTGTTATTTCTGATATTTGTATTTTATTGCACTCCCGTTTGACTTCTGTGGAATTTGGATTGTGCTGCAATGAAATGCAAGATATCTGAGATAAAATTAAGGATGGGGTTCGCTACCTAGTTCTGATCCACTGGTGTTCGGATAGTCCGTTGTTCCATCCCGACCCGCCCTTTTCCAGTTCTCACTTGCATTCGGGCTTCCTGATTTGATCCGCTATTCTAGGCTTTTATGTTGTGGGGAAAAAATTGCATAATTTTTAACGTAAATGCCTATGTAAATGATCATGGTGTTCCACGTGGTTTATTTTTTCCTATTTATCACACCTACACACTATTACGAATGCATCAACTCAGAGGAAATTACAAAGTTAATTATGAAAAATTGGGGGGGGGATCGAAGAAAAAAGTCCATGCTGATTGCAGCCGCTGCAAGAAATCAGTGAAAAGGTAAAGGTGTTCCCGCACTTATAGTGCGAGTCGTTTCCGACTCTTAGGGTGACGTCTTGTGACATTTACAAGGCAGACCGTATATATGGGGTGGGATTGCCAGTTCCTTCCCTGGCCTTTTTTTACCCCCCAGCGTATGCCGGGTACTCATTTCACCAACCACGAATGGATGGAAGGCTGAGTGGACCTCGACCCCTTTTACCAGAGATTCGACTTCCTCCTTCCGCTGGGTCTGTTAAAGCACCCCCAACAGATGGCTGTCCAGCTGCCTCTTGAATGCCTCCAGTGTTGGACAGCCCACCACCTCCCTAAGTCGTGTTGTATCGCTCCAACAGTTAGGAAGTTTTTCCTGATGTTCAGCCAAAATCTGCCTTCCTGTCACTTGAGCCCATTCTTCCATGTCCTGTACTCCGGGATGATCGATATTTAGCTGATGCTCAAATAAATGCTGGATTGACTCTTCCGGTTGGAGGCCGTGCTCGTTCTACCTAATATTTGGGTCAATAATGGGGTATCCCAGGCCCAGGACCTGAATGCGGCCCCTCAGACCTCTCCACCTGGCCCTAGGACTCTCCCAGGCTCCACCTGCTCCCCAGGCACACCCAGTGGCTCCATGTCAGTGGAGGAGTGGAAACTGCTCTGGGTTGTGGTCCGAGCTGTCGAGGAGCTGTCCTTGAAAGTTTGGACGAAAACCTGGATTGGATTCCACTGTCCCACTGACATGGAACCAGCACCCCTACCAGCCCTTGCTTCCCACCCTCCGTGCGTGTTTTTGCCTGGCTAGGATGCGCCCTCCAACTCTGATCATGCCTCTTGCTTGGCTGGGAGGGAGGACAGAGCTGGGAGCCCCTTCTTGGTCCACCCACTTTTGCTCCAAGCTCCACCACAGAATGTGGCCCCAGGAGGTGATAAAAGTTCCCCACCCCTGATTTACATAATATTTAGGTTCCAGTATTTAGCTTATGCGCAGACAAATGCTGGACTGGCTCCTTGAATGTGAGATCAATCCTGTTCTTACTTATTACTGTGTGACATGTTTGCAAGGAATTCAGGGAGCCATACATGATTCTTCCATCCCGACTGTAAACGTAGCCCAGTCTGCATCTGTACTGGAACTGTTTCTTAAAGGTGTTTTTAAATGGATTAAATTTAATAGATTTGGCTTTAAATGTGAACTGAATTGAATTTCCCCCCAATCCTTACTTTCCTCCCTCTTCCAGTGGTGGCTGCCAATGACCTTAAGTGGCAGACCTCCGGAATCTTCCGCCCTTTTATTGAGGTGAACATCATTGGGCCGAACCTCAGTGACAAGAAGAGAAAGTTTGCCACCAAGTCTAAGAACAACAGCTGGTCCCCCAAATACAACGAGAGCATCCAGTTGTGAGTGATTCTTCATTTCCCCTTCCCCTTCTCCCCAGGGTCATGTAAAACTGAGACAGGACTGTACCATTATCTGACCTTAAAGTGCAAGATTTGGTCCTGGCCTCCAGATGTGTTCTTTGTAACCATCTGAATTTGCAGTAAGAATAACTTTAAAATATTATTTTTAATAGCGTATTTTAAAAGTTAAACAGCAGCTAGAAGTGGCTGAAGGAATCGCATTTCCCCAGCAGCTAGAGACAGAGGGTTAGGCACTGGGAAGTTGCAATTGCTGGGCCAAGTTAAAAAAAAAAAAAAAGGAAATGATGGCTACCAGGCTGGGAAAATGTAGTTGGAGTTGGGAAGGTGCAATTGCGGACTGAATGCTAAGAAGGTGAAATGATGGGCTGCAAGCTGGGAAGGTGCAATTGCAGGCCGAGGGCTAGAAAGATGAAATTGCGAGTTGGGAAGGTGCAATTGCAGACCAAGTGCTAAGAAGGTGAAATGATGGACTAGAGTCTGAAGAGACAAGAGGAAGGACTCCACACAGCACAGAGTTAAACTACGGATTTCACATCCACAAGAGGCAGTGATGGCCCCCAACTTGGACTAGGCAAATTCATGGAGAAGAAGGCTCTCAGCGGCTACTAAATACTGGCTATTGCTTACCTCCACAGTTCAGAGGCAGCATATGCCAGTTGCTGGGAACCCCAAGTGGGTGTGAGGGGGGTTGCTGTTGCACTCAGGTCCTACTGGTGGGTTCCCCAGAAGAGGCATCTAGCCGGCCACCATAGGAACAGGATGCTGGACTAGATAGCTCCCCCTTTGGCCTAACAAAGAGGCTCTTCTGGCGTTACGTTAGCCCCCGGTCTGCTGCCGGGTCCAAGCGTTCACAAGTGTGCTTCCCAGACCGTGTTTGGGAGTAGACCATCCCGCCTCCTCTTCCCGCAGTTCCCTGGGCACCGAGACGGGTCCCGAGTGCTACGAGCTCCAGGTGTGCGTGAAGGACTACTGCTTTGCCCGGGAGGACCGGACGGTGGGCATTGCCATCTTGCAGCTGAAGGACATCATGCAGCGGGGGAGCTGCGCCTGCTGGCTCCCACTGGGGCGCCGCATCCACATGGACGACACGGGCCTGACGGTGCTGCGCATACTCTCTCAGCGCAACAACGACGAGGTGGCCAAGGAGTTCGTCAAGCTGAAGTCGGACACGCGCTCGGCTGAGGAGGGCAGCACCAGCTAAGCCAAGGCCTTGCCGTCTACCCGCCCCGCCCCGCCCTCTCTGTTCCACGATCTGCTAGTATCACCTTCCTGCAATGGCGCCTGGTGGCTCCATGTCAATGCAATCCACTCCGGGTTTTAGGCCGAGTGATTGAGGAGCTGTCTATTGCGGGAATGGGCTTCAGCACCTCGGACAGGTCCTTGAAAGTTTGGGCTAAAACCCGGAGTGGGATTCCACTGGGCCACTGGGTTGGAGCCGCCACCCGCCACTGCCTTCTTGCCCGTCCATGGTCTCCTCCCTCTTTTATACAGCCATGTCAAAGCCATAGATATTTCACACACCTCTCCGTTCTCCACCGCCCTCACTCCCTTAATTTGGGAGGCTTTCTCCCGCTGCCAAGGATCACCCTCCCTCCCTCCCGAATGCAGACACACTCTCAACCCTCACCCCCGCCCAGTTTAAGTCACCGTGGGGCAGAGGTGAAGGAGAAACCTTCCACTGAGTCAGACCCATTGGTCTGTCTAGCTCAGTATTGTCGACACTGACCAGCAGCGGCTCTCCAGGCCATCCCCCTGGATGCACCAGAGACGAAACCAGGGACCTTCCAAGTGGAAAGCAGATGCTCCACCAGCTGTGGTCCTTTTCCTTTAAGGGGGGGAAAAAGGGGTTCTAGTCCTCATGTTTCTGATTGAAGGGCTGATCTAAATAGGAACATAGGGTTAGGGTTAGGGTTTCAGGCTCGGGACATTCATAGTCCTACCTGGAGATGCTGGAGATTGAACCTGCATGGAGACCAGGTGTTCCACCATGAAGCCACTATTCTTCTGATGTGGCGGTGGGGAAGACAGAGGCACTGGCGATGGTCAAACATCCTGCCCTGTGTGTCTTAGGAACCCTCCCCCCACCGCCAAATGTATTCGTTTTTCTTTCCTGATCACATTTATTTCATAGGTTATTGTTTTTTAGCGGAGAAACATCCTTGCACTGTTTGCTCACTGAGCTCAGCATTGTCAGCTCTGACTTGCAGCAGCACTCTGGGATTTCAGGCAGGGAGTCTTTCTCCCAGCCCTCCCTGGAGATGCCACTGGAGACTGAACCTTCTGCACACAAAGCAGACGTCCTGACACTGAGCCTATCGCCCTTCCCTAAAGACAAAATAAGTTTCCAGTCCTTATTGTTCTGGTTAAGGGACTAATTTGAAGGGGTGGGTTAGGGTTAATGTAAAAGGACCAGAAATAAGCTATTCTGTTACAGCAGGCAGAAATGTAGGCAGTTGCCTTACACTAAGTCAGACCATTGATTCTTCTAGGTTGATACTGAGTCTGCACTGACCGGCAGCAGATCTCCGGTCTACGGTGGCTAATGGTTCCAATGTTAGCGGGTCAGTGGGATTCCACTGTCCCGCTAACCCTGGATCCACCGGCCACCTCTGTCTCCAGGGTTTCAGGTCAGAGTCTCTCTCCCAGCCCTGCTTGGAGATGCCATTGGGGGCTGACCCTGGGATCTTCTGCACGCAAAGCAGACGTTGTACCACTGAGCTACACCCTCGCATGGAATGGAAAGCAGCGCAAGATCCACACATGCTCCATGTGCAGTACTGGAAAAGTTTCCCTCTAATGATCCCTGTGCCAACTTAGTTCAGTATTACCAGTGCTTACCCAGTCAGAGGGGTCAATTCCACACATCAACAGGGTCTGCGTCAAAGCCCAACAAGGTCGGGCATCGGCCGAGGACCCAAACACCCAAGCCAGGGTCCCTGTGGCAACTTTGACCAGACTAAGGAGGAGACCAGTGGCGCTCAGTGCCAATCGGGACTGGCAGGGCGGAAGACGGGGCAACCAGAGGGAGGCTGATCAAGGGCAGTCAGATTGGACCACCCTCCACAGGTTACTAAGCAACGTGGGCGGCATCGTGCAGGCGACTCCGACAGTCTTCTTTTCTGTGCCGTGCAAAGTGTTTCGCCAGTTACGAAACCTGCACTGTGCCGGAACATTGGCAAGACACCCCCGTGAAAAGACTCCCCGCGCAGCTGGAGGTGCGATCGCCTCACCATTGGGGGTTGGATGGGAGGGTTATTAGGAGACGCCTGCACAGAGCTTACAGTTTCCAGCACATTCAACAAAACAACAGTTCCCAGGATTCTTTCGTGGGAGGGAGGCCCTGACTGTTAAATGTGGTACAAGAATGCTTGAAATGCGTGATATGTGGATGCAACCACAGTTTGTATAGAGAACGACACCTGTCAGGGTTTCCTAGGGAAGGATGAGGGGAGAGAGACTGTTCAGGTAATTCCATTTACAACTCCGTGCTCACCTCTTCCAAACATTGTGCCAGCCCGATTCTAAGCTCAGGGCCGGCCCTACTGTGAGACAGAATGAGGCAGCCACCTATGCGTGGCTGCCTCCACCATTCCAACCTCTTCCCTGCATCCTTTCCGAGAACACCTTAGCCAAAACAGTCTCTTTCCCCTCCCTTTCACCCTCTCCCCATACTCCATGCCCTTTTCTAAACAAACCAAAAGCTCTAATTCCATACAGTTTGCCTGGGACCAAAGTGTCAGAATTTGGAGTTGAATGTTTACACGCAGATACACACATTCTTGCCTGCAGTCCGCTGAACTTTTATAAGAGTGCGCTGGTAGGGAAATCCGCACGGAAAACGGGATGCAAGAAATATGTTGGACAAAGTCAGCAGTGGGGTCGACGGTCCTGATTGCTGCCCCTCTCGAAACTCTTTTGCACAAAACAGACCTCCCGCCATCCGTATCTTTCAACGGCACCGCTAGGGTAAGGTGAGAAAAATCCCCAAGGTTTTGATAATAGTTCCCCTGCTCATTTTCCTTCTGAACTGGTTCCCTTCTCAATAATTTATGTTTGGCATGTGGTTGAAATTAGCAAATGAATAAAGAAGAGGGAGCAAGAGCAAAAAAATAATAAATAGAAAACTCGGACGGTCGGAATCAAGTGAACAAATTTACTTGCGTACCACATATTTTGGGATATGTTTCATGTCGTCTGTTCTGTTCATACATACCTGAAGTGGATTGAGCAATGAATGCATGATAGTGAGATGTTTTGCACTATTTTGAAATTTTGGGGCTCTATACAAATATTTTATTAACTGACATTAAAAAAATGACAAAAAGATGACTCTTTTTTGTCTCCTTGGGTTTCTAACCTGTTCTTCCTCAGCAAGGTTATTGCCACCCTTTTGGGAGAAAGGTTGTGATATAAATTTAATAGAAATCAATTAATAATGTTATTATTTATTTTATTCATCAGTTTATAACCCACCTTTCCTCCAAGCAGCTCAAGATGGTTTACATGGTTCTCCCCCATTTCATGGTCACAACAACCTTGCGAGGTAGGCTAAGCGGAGAAACTATGGCTGGGCCCAGGTCACTCTGTGAGCTTCACGGCTAAGCAGAGATTTAAACCCTGGTCTCCCAAGTCCTGATCTGCCAGGCTCACCTTCTGTAACCCCCTCCTCACCTTGACCGCTCTTCAACAGTTAATGTGAAAAGAAAACGCATTTGAAAATGTATGAAAGTGGAGGGGAAATTCTCACGGGTGGGGTGAGCTTTTCTGGTGAATTTGGTAGGCCTGGCTTGCTCAGAAGTTTTATTTATTTTTATTTATTAAATTTATATCCTGCCCTGTCTCCAAGAAGTTGCCATTCCGTTCTGTTCAGGATGGCATTTTGTTTGTGAAAGGGTCAACAAAATATAATATCGGAAGCGTTTTGGTTCTTAAATATATATTATTGTTTTGTTGTTGTTATGTGCCTCCAAGTCGACTAAGACTTATGGCGACCCTATGAATCAGCGACCTCCAAGAGCATCTGTTGTGAGCTGCCCTGTTCAGACCTTGCAAGTTCAGGTCTGCGGCTTCCTTTATGGAGTCAACCCATCTCTTGTTTGGCCTTCCTCTTTTTCTACTCCCTTCTCTTTTTCCCAGCATTATCTTTTGTAATGAATCCTGCCTTCTCATTATGTGTCCAAAGGATGATAACCTGCTTCATCATTTTAGCTTCTAGTGATAATTCTGGTTTAATTTGTTCTAACACCCAGTTATTTGTCTTGTTTGCAGTGCATGGTATCCACAAAGCTCTCCTCCTAAGTATATATATGCACACATAATTGTGATTAAACAAACAGAGGTTTTTATTATACTAACAAAACGTTCCGGCTTCTGGCTTCATCAGCTGCTAACATCCAAATGCTGTTGCGAAGGTGGCAGTTATAGAGCTTTGAGGATGGAATGGTCAGAGGGGCTTCCTTTGCAGAAGCTCAGTGATGCTGGAACTGTCCTCCAGGTTCAGGCCATGTGGTGCCAACGTGTCCAGAGAGTAAATCCAAAGGTTCTCCCTCTTAGTCAATGCCGCTGGATCTCTTGGCATCTCTATAGCTGTTACAGGCTGTGACCCTCAGTGTTGAAATGTTTTCAAATGGCTGCTCCACTTTTTTTGTTAAGATTACCAATTTGTGGTTTGTTGTTGAAATGTGCCTTCAAGTTGATTATGACTTATGGCGACCCTATGAATCAGTGACCTCCAAGAGCATATGTCGTGAACCGCCCTGTTCAGATCTTATAAATTCAGGTCTGTAGCTTTCTTTATGGAATCAATCCATCTCTTGTTTGGCCTTCCTCTTTTTCTACTCCCTTCTGTTTTTCCCAGCATTATTGTCTTTTCTAGCGAATCATGTCTTCTCATGATGTGTCCAAAGTATGGTAACCTCAGTTTTGTCATTTTAGCTTCTAGTGACAGTTCTGGTTTAATTTGTTCTAACACCCAATTATTTGCCTTTTTCACAGTCCATGGTATGCACAAAGCTCTCCTCCAACACCACATTTCAAATGAGTTGATTTTTCTCTTATCTGCTTTTTTCACTGTCCAACTTTCACATCCATACATAGAGATTGGGAATACCATGGTCTGAATGATCCTGACTTTAGTGTTCAGTGATACATCTTTGCATTTGAGGACGTTTTCTAGTTCTCTCACAGCTGCCCTCCCCAGTCCTACCCTTCTTCTGATTTCTTGACTATTGTCTCCATTTTGGTTAATGACTGCTCCAAAGTATTGATAATCCTTGACAAGTTCAATGTCCTCATTGTCAACTTTAAAGTTACATAAATCTTCGGTTGTCATTACTTTAGTCTTCCTGTCATTCAGCTGTAGTCCTGCTTTTGTGCTTTCCTCTTTAACTTTCATCAGCATTCGTTTGTGGTTTATATATATATATATATATATATATATATACACACACACACACACACACACACACACACACACACACACACACACACACAGTCTAAGCCCTCTCCATGCAACAGCCTGGCCTACTTTGCAGGGTTGTCATGAGCCACTCTTGACCTGTGAGCTCTCCTCCTGCAATAGGGACCAATGCCCAGAACTGGTTTCGGTCTCCTGGTGTGTGAAATATTGGCAAAGAAGCTTCAAACTAGACATGCAAATAGACAGGTGACCCCCACTCTGGAAGCCTCCACCCCCACGAGGAATCTGCTGCTTGGGGTTTTTTGGGGGGACACATAGAGACATCCCCCTTGCTGCTGAAGGTCAAACAGCGGGTCCTGCTTTGGATTCTTCCTGCCTGGTTTGAAGCTCCTTTGCCAATGCTTCGCATTCCAGGAGAGCGAAACCAGTTCTGGGCATTGGTCCCTATCTCAGGAGGAGAGCTTGGAGGTCATGAGTGGCTCACGACAAACCCTCAAAGCAGGCCAGGTTGTTGCATAAAGAGTGTACATATGACAGTCCTGCAATGTGGGACGATGTAAGAGCCGGGAAATGGAAAGGGCCCTTTATAAAAGAAATGGATGCTCCCAAACACTGGGATGTGTTAGGGAGAACTTGAGAGGAAGCAAAACCCTTCTGATATTATAGTTTGTTGACCCTTGCACAAACAAAATGCCATCCAGAACGGAACGGCTGGTTGGAGCCAATCAGAGTGAAAGGAGGTGAGTCAGCCACTGAGAAGACTCTTCTCGGTAGCTAACACTCTCCCCCATTTGTGCTTATTGGCTGCCAGGGACGTCTGCTGTTGTGGCAGGAGGCCTTCACAATTATCTCATCCACACCCAGCAACAAAAAAAAGAGAGAGTGGCTGTAAAGGGACCCTGCACTTCTAGATTTGCCGCCATAGCGCTAATGTGAGACATACAGCACTTTCGCGAGGCCATCTTTCTGATTTGGACCATCTCCTGGGGGACACTAAGAAATACCTTTCTTCAGTCACGTGTGTGCATGTACCTGTGTGTGTGTGTGTGTGTGTTAACTGCAGTACGTTTTGTTCCATCGGATAGGTCTCTGCCCCTCTGAATGAGTTCTAAGTCTCCCCTGTTGCTGCTGCTGCCGGTGGCGGCGACTTTAAAGGTTTTTTTTTCAGAATAAAAGAGAGCGACCCTTTTCGACACCCTCCACCCTCTTCCAACTTTCCATTTTTACTCCTTGTAAAAAAATGACAAATTAATCTTTTGGGAAGTGCACTGGGAAACCTTGGAGCACCCTCGATATAAAGCCCTCGAGCCAGTGTGGCAAAGCTGTGAGGGGGTCGGTCTATGAGGACCTGGGAGGCCAGAGTTCAAATTCCCCCACAGCCGTGAAGCTCACTGGGTGACCATGGGGACCAGTCAGTGTCTCTCGGCCAAACCTACCTCGCAGGGCTGTTGTGAGGATGCAGTGGACGGGCGGAGAACTATCTATGCCACCTTGAGCTCTTTGGAGGAAAGGCGGGATGTAAATGCAGAAAGAAAGCTCCAAGCAGATGAGCTCAGTCCAGGAGAGCACCGCAGTCTCGTCTCTTCACGAATGGAGCATCCACCTGCCTCTGCACAGGCTATATTCTCCCTCTTAATAGGCTCCTTTGTTTTAACGTATTTTAAGGTTTGTTTTTATGATGCAGCCTAATATATAAACATTTGCCTTTCACTGCCCTTCCCTTCTGTAATTGTAGTTGCATAAAATCCCCACCGGAGGGAGCCCTTTCCCTGCTTTGGCATTGTAGTCGCATAAAATCACCGCCGGAGACGGCCCTTGCCCTACTGTCATTGTAGTTGCATAAGATCACCACCGGAGGACACCCTTGCCCAAGTACAACAACCCAACAAGGTTGGGGGGCGAGGGGGAGCGGGACTGAATTGTTGCGGAGGGGACGGAGGGTGCCCTGCATTGTAGTCCCGCGTCGTCTGCCAGATGACAGCTCCCAGGAGTGGAATGAAGGTGGCTCACAAGAATCCAGCAAGGTCGCCCGGGCGCGGCCTTGTCAGAGTGGCGCAAGCGCACCGGAAGCGGCGAACATGACGTGCAACAGCTTTCTCATTTTATCTCTATGGGTATTCCCAGTCGCTTTAGGAGCGTCGCTTTCGGTGACGATGAAGCGGGGCTTGCTGGGAGTTGCAGTCTTCGTCCGGCGGGGCGCTGTAGTCCTCCCGCCCTCCTTCGTCATGGCGCCCGGCGCATGCAACGCCGTCCAATGAGCGGACAGGGAGGGGAAAAGGGAGCCGGTGCTTTTGTCAACAAGACCACACTTGCGTGTTCCTCTATGGGGCAGATTCCCGCTGCTTGGCAACCTGCGAGAAACGATTGGGGGGCGAAGGGGAGCGGGACTGAATTGTTGCGGTGTTGCATGCGCCGGGGGCCATGACGAAAGAGGGCGGGAGGACTACAGGCTCCCAGTGCCCCGCCAGACGAACACTTTAACTCCCAGCAAGCCCTGCTCCATCGTCACCGAAAGCGACGCTTCTAAAGCGACTGGGAATACCCATAGAGATAAGATGAGAAAACTGTTGCTGGTCATGGTATTCGCTTCCGGTTCGCTTGCGCAACTCCGAGAAGGCTATGCAGATTCCCGCTGCTTAGCAACCTGCGAGAGAGGATTGGGGGGCGAGGGGGAGCGGGACTGAATTGTTGCGGAGGGGAGGGAGGGTGCCCGGAGGGAGGGTGCCCCGCATTGTAGTCCTGGGTCGTGTGCCATCTCACAGGTCGCAGGAGGGGCAGCCAGCAAGGTTGCCCGGGCGCTTGTCAGATGAGCGGACAGGGAGGGGAAAAGGGAGCCGGTGCTTTTGTCAACAAGACCACACTTCCGTGTTCCTCTAAGGAGCAGATTCTCGATGCTTAGCAAACTGCGAGACACGATTGGGGGGCGAGCGGGACTGACTTGTTGCGGAGGGGAGGGAGAGTGCCCCCTCGTATTGTAGCCTGGCAGCTGTTTGAACATAACAATATCAGAAGCTCAACTGGCGTGTTCGCTGCAGATCAGAAAGGGTGCCACCAGGGCCAAGGGGATGCCAGCAGGGTTAAGTAGCAGAATCAATGATGCTGTTGGAGACAAGAAGGCTTCTTTTAAAAAATGGAAGTCTTGTCCAAGTTAGAAGAATGGAAAGGAATGCAAACGCTGGCAAAATAACTGCAAGAAGACAGAGAAGGATGCTAACATAAGAACTTGAGCACATTGCTAAAAACATGAAAGACCAACAATAAATTCTTTAAATACAATAAAAGCAGGAGATCGCCTAGGGAGGTGGTCGGACCCTTGACCCACATTGAAGTCAAAGGTATGCTAAAGAGAAGCGAGTTGCTGGTGGAAAAGAGGTTTCAGGATCCAAGTGGACTGTGGAACTTAGGAAACTCCTTTCTCCTGAGCCAGACCCCTTCGTCCATCTAGCTCAGTGTTGCCTGCACTGACTGGCAGCAGCGCTCCCCAAGGTTTCAGGCAGGGGTCTCTCCCCACTCCTACCTGGAGATGTTGCCGGGGATCCAACCAGCAACCTACTGCGCACAAAGCAAATGCCACTGAGCAATGGCACCCTTTGCATGTATACACTCATTTGCACATTGTAGTTGCATAAAATCCCCACCGGAGGGCAGCCTTGCCCTGCTGCCATTGCAGGCGCTTAAAATCCACACCGGAGCGGGCCCTTTCCCTGGTTGGCATTGTAGTTGCTTAAAATCCCCACAGGAGGGCAGCCTTCCCCGCTGTCATTGCAGGCGCTTAAAATCCACACCGGAGCGGGCCCTTTCCCTGTTTGGCAATGTAATAATAATAAATAAATAAAATTTTATTTATGAGCCGCCTATCTGGCCGAATTAACGGCCACTCTAGGCGACGTACATTGACACAGTAAAATACAATATAAAACTATAAAACCCACAATTAATGTAGTTGCTTAAAATCCCCACAGGAGGGCAGCCTTCCCCGCTGTCAGTGCAGGCGCTTAAAATCCGCACCGGAGCGGGCCCTTTCCCCGTTTTGCGATGTAGTTGCTTAAAATCTCCACAGGAGGGCAGCCTTGCCCGCTGTCATTGAGGGCGCTTAAAATCCACACCGGAGGATTGGCCTTGTCGGAGTGGCGCAAGCGTCTCGGAAGTGTCGCGCGGGGACGTCCCAGCCTCCCCGTCTTGCCTCTCGCTCTCTGTCCCTCCTCCTGCGGGAGGCGGCGGGGATGGCGGCGGGCAACGGGGATTTCGGATCGGGGTCGCATCTGGACCCCGCAGCGCTCATGGAGCACGTCAAAGTACAGGTCGCCGTGGCCCACGCCCAGGAGCTGCTGCCGGTAGGGAGGGAGGGCGGAGGAGCTCCCACGTGTAAGCGCAGTCTACCTCCTCCCCCCCCCTGTTGACCGACGCGCGCACAGCCGTGGGCGGGCGGTCGGGCGGGATGTCCCTGGTACGAGGCTGTATGTTGTGTGTTTGGGCTGTGGGGCGGGAGGGGCAAGCCAACACTGAAATGCACTCCCCTGTGCTTTTACGATTAGAAGGGGTTGAACGGTTAGAGCGCTAATGCTATAGCTCGGGTGCAGAGCATCTGCGTGCGTGCAGAAGGCCCCTTGTTTGATCTCTGGACCCTCCAGGTGGACTGCAGAGTCTCCCTGCCTAAAACCCTGGACAGCTGCTGCCGGTTAGTGCAGGCACTGCTGACCTAGATGGTTGGAAGTGCAACCCAATGTTTCCAGATCTTCCCGCCCTCTCATGCGAGCTCCCATCGTCCCTGGCTATTTGCTGATGCTTGGTGGGGCTGATGGGAGTTGTAGTGCAGCCGCATCTGGAGGGCCAAAGGTTCCCTACATCTGGTGCAGGAGGTAGCTTATCAAGGCCCCCCTTCAAGGACTTTCCAACCAATGCCAGAGTTGTACAGTCGATAACCTTTAAATTTCTCGGTTGCCTTTCAGACTACGGAGACCTCTGCCCGCAAGACGGAGGGTGACCCAGGTGCGATGCCAAGTGTCTGAACAACAGCTCAACCCACCTCTGTAATGTCCCGGTAGATCTTACGTCCTGTATAGCATTGTATTTATTTTTTATTTCTTGCATTTATATCCCAGTTTTCCTCCAAGGGGCTCAAGATTGGGTACATGGTTCTTCTCCCTCCCCATTTTATCCTCACAACAACCCTGTGAGGTAGGTTGGGCTGAGAGTTAGTGACTGGCCCCCAGTCACCCAAAGAGCTTCATGGCTGGGTGGGGATATGAACCCAGGTCCCCTAGGTTCTCATAAGCCAACTGGATAGTTTGGGGCTAGCCAGCCCCTCTCTTTCTCCCTCAGGCTAAACTACCTGACAGGGTTGTTGTGAAGACAAAACAGGTAGGGAAGAAAGTGTTTTAGCCACCTTGAGAGCAAAAAAAAAAGGTTAGCATATTTAGTACTCAGTCTGGGGTCCAGGAAATCTCTTCCCCCCCCCCCGCCAAAGTGCTTTTGGAATAAACTCACTTTGTACAATTCTACCGATGGCCAGTATTGTTGAGGGTTCCCATTTATGGAATGGCTGGTGCATTTTCAAGGGGGGTGTTTGCACATACACACGCTGCAGGTCACACACAGGACCAGCTGCTGCACGGGACGTTGGGCTTTTCTCCTTGGTTAAAAAAAGCAGCCCAGCGCTTATTTATGGTGACACAGAGTGAAAATGGTAGACCCTTAAGTGGGGACGGGTCGGGGGGGACACACGGTCAACCCACAGCTCATTCATTCTACGTCTGTGTTGGATCTTGGTAGGGGCATACAACCCCCCCTTTTTAAAAAAATCATCTTCCTTTGTTGAGTTACCAAGCAGCTTTGCAAACAAATGTCACTAACCTTCCTTTAAAAGAAACAAACCAACCCCGCCTTACCTGTCCAAATGTATTTCTCTTAGCAATGTGAAACTCAACTACTTTTCCTTTTAAAGCAGGGGTTTGGAGGGACAGGGCTTGAGCCAGTTTTAAAAATGCTTTCCCGGCTAACCAGCTGGAGGTGATCCTTCCTTGCCCCGGGCAACTAGGCCGCATGGCTGTTTACCATACGGGTTATAAAACCTTGGTTGCCTCTTTAAACCGTTGCCAACCCCTTGGGGTAGAGTCCTACTTATAATGCCCTACAGGTAGAAAATGGGCCATAACTAATGGCAGGAAGAGCCCACAATCGCCTCCTGAAATTCAAACGTACTGGGAGGAAAACTCCCCCCCCCCATATGCAAGTCGGAGATTGCAAACTGCGTCTCTCTTGAATACGCAAAAGATGTTTGCTTGGGAACTTTTTTAAAACAGAAGGGTCACCTAGGACGATTCGCTACACAAAGCCACCAGCAGCAGCGACAAACATGACAAAGAGACTTTGCACCTGGAGAGATTTTATCTCGCACTATGGGTGGGAAAACACACACACACACGTGAGAGAACACAACAGTGAATCAGAAGAGAGGGAGGATGGCAAAGGTCGTTCTGCTATGTCTGGACACTCATGGGTTCACCCATACCCCTTGTTTCATGCAAGCTCCAGCGACCCTCTGGCCCTAAAATAGCGGGGCGATGGGGCATAGAAGTTTATATTTCAGGGAGGTTTCTCTCTTTTACAGGGGTGGGGAGGATAAATTGAAATAGCCGGGCTCCCTGTTCCAGGTTCTAAAATCCTGGGAGGGGCTCTTTGATGGAGAAAGCAAAATAGACACGACAGGCTGAATCCAGTTGGGCCCTTTTGTCCGTGGAAGGTCTAACCGGTGTGCCCCTGCAGACGTTGGTGGACCACAGCTCGCATCACCCCTGAGGCTGACGGGAGTTGGAGTCCGGCAGCCTCCCCGTTGTCAAGGTTCACAATGAAATCTGAGACGGAGGAGACGTACAAACTGTGTGTTGTCGTGAACTAAGATCAACTCGGAGTCGACCCTTTGGAATTAACGGGCCTAGGTTCGCCATGTCCATTAATTTCAATGGCTCTTATCCGAGGTTCATTTATGTTAGATCCCTCCCATAGAAAGGCCTTTACAGCGTTACGTTTTCAATCTATGCCTTCGGCCTTTCTGGATGGGAGATATGCGACGGTCTCAGTTTATTTAAGACATTGTATATGTACTTCAGGAGAAGTTGAGGATGTTGTCCATTATTTATTGAGATGCCCATTGTATAATGCACTTAGGCTCAAACTTTTTTCTCCAATCCGTCACGTGCTGTCAAACAGACCACTGCTGGAGCAAACTTGCGTTCTTCTTGCGGGTACTGATATTCTTGTAACCACTCAGGTAGCAAAGTTTGCCCTGGCCGCAGGGAAATTGAGAGCTAGATATTTAAAGCAAGTGCCGTCCACCTCCCAGGTGTCCTTAAAGTAGTATTCTTAACTTTAAATCCTCCCCGGGGGTCTTAAGATACTCAAATGGGGTGTTATTGTCTTTTTATTATGTTGTAATGATTTTATGAATCTTAGCCTTTCTTATCTTAGGATGCTGTACTTTTATCGCTGGTAATTTTAATGTGCTTTTTAAAACTTTCTTCTTTTTGTATTGTATTGTGCTGGCCTTTGGCTAAAAACAATAAAGATCATCATTCATTTATGTTAGATGCAATCCAGCATAGTGCACCATCAACTCACTGATGCCAGATGTGGAGGGGTTGGCCACTAGCTTCAGATGGCGTTAAAAGGGGGGGAGCACACAAAGTTGGGCCCTTCTTCTGGCTGCCTCTCATTTCCAACCGCACCCTGAGGAGACAGGTGAGCCTGTAGAATCTACTCCCAGATAGCACAGGTGAGCCTGTAGATTCTACTCATATAGAGCACCTGCAGCAGGAGTTTGGAGCCAAGGCCTCAACTATGACCTCCTGGGAGGCTTTTCCCAACAGCCAGGGTGGCCTAGTTGGGAAGAGCTGTGGGTAGCAGAGCCAAAGGTTGCAAGTTCAAATCCCACAGTGAGATCTTTTCTTTTCTAGTGGCCGCCCAGGAGGTCTGGAGCCTCAAATATTAGTTCCGAAGAGTTCCTCCCAACGGCTGGTATAGCACAGCAGGATGAGAGCTTGGCTTGGGAAGCCAGAGTTTGAGAGTTCAAATCCCCGCTTGTGCCTCCTGGGTCTGAAGGGCCAGCCAAAGATCACCCCACAGTGAGTGGCTCAGGGGTTACGTGCCCCGCCACCTGTGTAGCCCTGGGCAAGCTGCACAGTCCCCAGGAGCCCAGTTGCCCCCCAGCTGGCAGTTGTTGCGGACAAGGATGGGGGTGGCCTGTGCAGCCGTGGCAAGCTGAGCAGGTCCTGGCCAGCTGAGGAGGACAGCCTAAGTAACCTGGGAGCAATAGTCAAGCTCCCAGGTGAAAAAATCTTGGGACTTAAGAATCCCGGCTGCAAAACTCTACTTTTCCCCCCTCTTTGCTGCCCAAGGCTTCCCCCACCCATCCTTCCAACGACAGGGAGGGGGCACGATTTGAACTCTCAAACTCTGGCTTCCCAAGCCAAGCTCTCATCCTGCTGTGCTACACCAGCTGTTGGGAGAATCTCTTCGGAACTAATATTTGAGGCTCCAAAGGGCCTGGGTGGCCACTAGAAAAGAAAAGATCTCATGAGCCTCCTGTGGGATTTGAACTCACAGACTCTGGCTCCCCAGCCCAGCTCTCTACCCTGCTGTGCTATACCAGCTGTTGGGAAAATGTCTTCGGAACTAATATATGAGGCTCCAGAGGTAATTGCAGCAGGTGTAGCTTCCATGATAAGTCGCACTTGCTGAAAATTCTCTTACACATGACTCTTAAGGGTGCAGCAGACTTGTTTGGGCAAGCTGTCCATCTGAAATGCTCCCGACATTTCAGATTTGGCTCCCACATCACCCAGCCTTGTCCCTAAAGTGGAACTGATGCATTAAGACACCTCCATTTCCTCTGTTTTTTTTATTTCCAAGCTTTGTACAAAAGGGTGCGTATGTGCACTTTGCCACAACTTTCACTGCCGCTGTCTCCTTTGCTCGCTCACTCTCCCCACACTCCCCCTCCATGCACGCTGAAAAAACACAACCTCGGTGCGGTTCTGCATGCCCCTTGCACGGAGTTTCTTTTTGCGCAGTGATTTACCAAGTGCTTAGGAGCACTCTCTCCAACGCTAAAATGCCGTGCCGAAAGAATCTTGCTGTAGTCGTCACGCCTCCAAAGTCTGCAGCCTTGCAACCGACCGTCTCCGCCAGCGCTATTGCGATTGCTGAAATCTGCGGGAGGGATCCTAACCTCTGAGGCGATGCCTTGGGTGGGGCCCAGGCAACGGGGACGAGATGAAAGAGAGAGAGTAAAAACACCAGGCCGCTGGGGTTGCCTAGAGAGTTGTTCTTCAACCTTGGGTCCCCAGACACTGTGGGACTACAACTCCCATCGTCCCTGACCGCTGGCTGAGGAGAACGCGAGTTGCCGTCCGACAGCATCTGGAGACCCAACGTTGAGGGACGCTGGCCCTCGGGTAACGGAGACGACAAGGTTGCCTTGGCCCTGGGTGAACAAGAGGCCTCGGCGATGGGGACAAGATGAAAGAGAGACACCTGGCTGCTAGTGTTGCCTTGGGAACTGGGCCTCAGTGAACAAGCCTCTGACGTTGCCTAGGGGCTGAGGTTAAAAAGGCGGGCTCCTTTTGAGGCACGATGACAGACGACAGGCTGGCCTACCTTCCCGCTGCTGTGGCTGTTGCGGAGGAGGTTGCTGGGCTGTTATCGTGTCTGGCTGTTGCGGGAAGGCCGGGCTGCCCGGTCCGTAAGCAGCGGGCTAGGCGGCTGTGGAAGGAAGCGGTACAGAGTGACGGGCAAGTCCCTTGCGTTGGCCGAGTGGCGGGGCCTTAGCCCAAGAGTGAGCACCAGGCCTCCAGTGTCACCTAGCCCGGAGAACGCCACGCAAACATCATGCTCTAGGCCAGGGATGGGGAATCTGCAACCGGGGGGGGGGGGGACACTGGATTTTGTTCACAGTGAAAGGCGAATCTACCAAGTTTGCACTTTCTGAAGCAAGATGAGAAAACAAACAGAGACACCCTTCGACATTCACATTCATCTGATTGTTGCAGTTCTCTAACCGACCCGTGTTTGCAGAAATGCGTACATTAGGAAAAAATATGCATAAGACTGAATATATTGGCGAAAATAACATACAAAGATGCATCACCTTAGGGAAGGTTGTTTGTAAAAACGTGCACGTTACGTAAAACTGCATACAAAAATGTGTTTATTGGGAGAAATTTGCACAAAAATTCTGACGAATTTCCGTGAGGACTACAATCATCATCATCATCGTTGCTGCAGAATTGTGGAGAACCAAAGACTGGAAAAATGAGGAACCGAGAGAACCGAAATGCACAGTGCCTTCTGTCCCAGCAATGGACCAATCTGTGAGTTTGGGTTTTTCCAGTCTGCTACATTTCCACATCTGTTGATGATTTTTTAAAAAGTCCTCATGAACATTTGCCAGCAATTTAGCACACCTTTCTCTTAACATTCACATTTTTGTATGCAGTTTTACATAATCTTCACATTTTTACAAGCAGTTCTTCCTGACTGTGATGCATTTTTGTGTGTGCTATTTTCACCAATATGCATTTTTAATGTACACTTTCCCCTCATAGACACATTTGTTGTTGGAGACCTGCATCGTAAAATCCAGAGAAGTGCGGATTTTGAAGGATGGCTGCGTTTCAGGACTCATATTGTTTCAGAGTGTGTGAATTTGATACATTTGGCTTTAAATGCAAACTGAAACGATGGCAACAACATGTCAGATGACTATCGACACATATGATATTGAAAAGCATGAGCCGCTGGGCTATTTCTACTGGATTGCTGCACTGAAATCCCGCCGTTTTCTCCGAGGAGCTCGTGGCGACCTACACCCGACCTACTCCCTCTCCCCATGTTGTCCTGACAGCAACCCCGTGAGGTAGCTTTGCCTGAGAGACACTGACTAGCCCCCAAGGCCAGGGGACGGGGAGTGAATCCGAGCCTCCCAGGCGAGGGCGCCCCGTTTGGACTTATGTCCAATTCTATCCTCGCAACGACCCTAAGAGGTAGGTTAGGCTGAGAGACTATGACTGCCCCACAAGGTCACCCAGGGAACTTCACAGCTTCTTGAGGACCTTTTTCTGTACACATGTCTAAGTTTTTAATCAGCCAGTCACTTTAATGATTTTGTTTTTATTATGTTTTGTATTTTATTGTATAGATCATTGTACAGCGCCACGTTACACTGTATGAGCTGGTAGCATGTAAACACTTTCACAACAAACAGACAAGCCAAAGTGAAGTGGCTCCCACCTGGCTCCTCTGGGAGGATTTGCTGCGGTGGAGGCCTGTGAGTGGCATCCGTCTCCCTTGGGATCTGCAAGGAAAAGAGTCCAACAGTGACGCTTGCAAGAGAGGGCGCGAAGATCTGGAAACATTGGCTTGCACTTCCAACCATCTAGGTCAGCAGTGCCTGCACTACGTGGCAGCAGCTGTCCAGGGTTTTAGCCAGGGAGACTCTGCAGTCCACCCGGAGGGTCCAGAGATCAAACAAGAGACCTTCTGCATGCACGCAGAAGCTCTGCACCTGAGCTATACCATTAGCGCTCTAACCGTTCGACCCCTTCTAATCGTAAGACCGCAGGGAAGTGCATTTTAGTGTTGGCTTGCCCCCCCGCCCCGCCCCAGAGCCCAAATACACAACATACAGTCTCATACCAGGGATATCTTGAGGTGGTCTGGACTGATGTGCGGCATGGTTGGGCAGAGAGACGGTGGGCTGCATTGACCGCACACAACTGAGAATGCCCCTGAGGCAAACAGAGCGGAAAATCTAGTCCCACGACATAGAGGACTTTTCTCTTTCAGGCCTGGGGACTTTGTCAGTCCCCATTGCCTTCTGGAGGCCACATGCAAGTGGTGTCCAGGGCCAGAGGCAAGAGTGGGCGGAGCAAAAGGGGTACAGATGACCTTTCACGGTAGCTGATTTTCCACACACCCTCCCCCAAGTATCCTCCATCCAGACACAACCTGGCCAGGCACAAGAGGCTAAGGAGGTTGTGAAGAAGGGACAGGGAGTGTGCAGCCCGGGGAGAGGCAAAAGCGCCAGGCAGAGCGGCCCGGATCTGCAAAAGCAGCTCTGCCTGCGTTCTTGCCCCCAGAGTTTGGCAATTCTGCGGCAGACTGTCTCTGAAAGGGAAGGCTCCATTTGGAGGGATGCATTTGCCACCCACAGCCCTGCCCTGCCCTGCCGACGTCTGCTCGGCTTGGACGTGATCTCGGTTTGAGTGGCTGTCCGCATCCAAAGAAGCTTCAAGCTGCACGTCAACCGTTAAGCATCCGGACACCACACTCAGCCACACACGCGGTCTTTCCTGTTCAAGGCTGCGACACGGGGGGCCATTCCCTGCCTTGGCAAGGTTTTTATCCCCTCAATGTGCTTTAAAATTTGTCCCCACAGGAGGGCGCACTTTCGCTATCTTGACATGTTTTTATCCCCTCAAAGTGCTTTAAAAATTGTCCCCACAGGAGGGCGCCCTTTCGCTGCTTTGCCATGTTTTTTAACCACCCCAACAAATATTAAAAGTTGCCAGAACTTTTGTCCGCGGTGCTCATTTATTCTCCCCATCATTCCTCCCGGCAAGCAGCAACAGCCCCTCCCGCCCACGACTGTTGTCCTCACAGCAACCCCGTGAGGTAGTTTTGCCTGAGAGCCACTGACTAGCCCCCAAGGCCGGGGGGGACGGGGGGTGCATCCGAGCCTACCAGGCGGGGGCGCTCCGTTTGGACTGACGTCCGCGCTTCTCAATTGTTCTCCCCGGCCCGTCCTCCCTGCAAGGAGCAACAGCCCCTCCCGCCCACGACTGTGTGCGCGTGGGAGGTAGACTGCGCTTGCACGCGGGAGCTCCTCCGCCCTCCCTCACCTGCAGCAGCTCCTGGGCGGTGGCCACGGCGACCTGTACTTTGACTTGCTCCATGAGCGCTGCGGGGTCCAGCCGCGACCCCGACCCGAAATCCCCCCTGCCCGCCGCCGCCATCCCCGCCGCCGCCCGCAGGAGCGCATGCGCCGTGCGGCACGAGGGAGGAGGTACAGAGAGCGAGAGGCAAGGCGAGGAGGCTGGGGCGTCCCCGCGCGACACTTCCAGGACGCTTGCGCCACTCTGACAAGGCCGCGCCCGGGCTACCTTGCTGTGTTCTTGTGAGCCACCTTCATTCCCCTCCCCAAAAATTTAGTCCTCCCCCTCGTCCCCCAATCGTATCTCGCAGGTTGCTAAGCAGCGGGAATCTGCTGCTAAGAGGAACACGCAAGTGTGGCCTTGTTGACAAAAGCACTGGCTCCCTTTCCCCCTGCCTGTCCGCTCATTGGACGGCGTGGCATGCGCCGGGCGCCATGACGAAAGAGGGCGGGAGGACTACAGCTCCCCGCCGGACGAAGACTGCAACTCCCAGCAAGCCGCGCTCGATCGTCACCGACAGCGACGCTCCTAAAGCGGCTGGGAGTACCCATAGAGTTAAGATGAGAAGGCTGTTGCAGGTCATGTTCGCCGCTTCCGGTGCGCTTGCACCACTCCGACAAGGCCGCGCCCGGGCGACCTTGCTGGGTTCTTGTGAGCCACCCTCATTCCCCTCCTGCGAGTCGTCATCTGGCAGACGACGCGGGACTACAATGCGGGGCACCCTCCCTTCCCTCCGCAACAATTCAGTCCCGCACCCCCTCGCCTCCCAACCTTGTTGGGTTGTTGTACTTGAGCAAGGGTGCCCTCCGGTGGTGATCTTATGCAACTACAATGACAGTAGGGCAAGGGCCGTCTCCGGCGGTGATTTTATGCGACTACAATGCCAAAGCAGGGAAAGGGCTCCCTCCGGTGGGGATTTTATGCAACTACAATTACAGAAAGGAAAGGCAGAGCAAAGGCAATGAAAGGCAAATGTTATATTAGGCTGCATCATAAAAACAAACCTTAAAATACATTAAAACAAAGGAGCCTATTAAGAGGGAGAATATAGCCTGTGCAGAGGCAGGAGGCAGGTGGATCCTCCATTCGTGAAGAGACAAGAGCTCACCTGCTTGGAGCTTTCTGTCTTTCTGCATCGATATCCCTGCTTTCCTCCAAGGAGCTCAAGGTGGCATAGATAGTTCTCCGCCTGTCCACTGCATCCTCACAACAGCCCTGCGAGGTAGGTTAGGCCGAGAGGCGCTGACTGGCCCCCATGGTCACCCAGTGAGCTTCATGGCTGTGGGGGAATTTGAACTCTGGCCTCCCAGGTCCTCATAGTCCGACCCCCTCACAGCTTTGCCACACTGGCTCGAGGGCTTTATATCGAGGGTGCTCCAAGGTTTCCCAGTGCACTTCCCAAAAGATTAATCTGTCATTTTTTTGCAAGGAGTAAAAATGGAAAGTTGGAAGAGGGTGGAGGGTGTCGAAAAGGGTCGCTCTCTTTTATTCTGAAGAAAAAAACCTTTAAAGTCGCCGCCACCGGCAGCAGCAGCAACAGGGGAGACTTAGAACTCATTCAGAGGGGCAGAGACCTATCCGATGGAACAAAACGTACTGCAGTTAACACACACACACACAGGTACATGCACACACGCGACTGAAGAAAGGTGTTTCTTAGTGTCCCCCAGGAGATGGTCCAAATCAGAAAGATGGCCTCACGAAGGTGCTGTATGTCTCACATTAGCGCTATGGTGGCAAATCTAGAAGTGCAGGGTCCCTTTACAGCTACACTCTCTCTTTTTTTGTTGCTTGGTGTGGATGAGATAATTGTGAAGGCCTCCTCCCACAACAGCAGACGTCCCTAGCAGCCAATAAGCACAAATGGGGGAGAGTGTTAGCTACCGAGAAGAGTCTTCTCAGTGGCTGACTCACCTCCTTTCACTCTGATTGGCTCCAACCAGCTGTTCCGTTCTGGATGGCATTTTGTTTGTGCAAGGGTCAACAAACTATAATATCAGAAGGGTTTTGCTTCCTCTCAAGTTCTCCCTAACACATCCCAGTGTTTGGGAGCATCCATTTTTTTTATAAAGGGCCCTTTCCATTTCCCAGCTTTTACATCGTCCCACATTGCAGGACTGTCGTATGTACACTCTCTCTTTATGCAACAACCTGGCCTGCTTTGTGGGGTTGTCGTGAGCCACTCATGACCTCTGAGCTCTCCTCCTGAGATAGGGACCAATGCCCAGAACTGGTTTCGCTCTCCTGGAATGCGAAGCATTGGCAAAGGAGCTTCAAACCAGGCACGAAGAATCCAAAGCAGGACCCGCTGTTTGACCTTCAGCAGCAAGGTGGATGCTCTGTGTGCCCCCCAAAAAAACCCCAAGCAGCAGATTCCTCGTGGGGGTGGAGGCTTCCAGAGTGGGGGTCACCTGTCTATTTGCATGTCTAGTTTGAAGCTCCTTTGCCAATGTTTCGCATACCAGGAGAGCGAAACCAGTTCTGGGCATTGGTCCCTATCTCAGGAGAGCTCGGAGGTCATGAGTGGCTCATGACAACCCTGCAAAGCAGGCCAGGCTGTTGCATGGAGAGGGCTTAGACTGTGTGTGTGTATATATATATATATATGACAGTTTTGAAAGCAACAAACAGAACTTCACTCAAGGTTGCTCTGGATCCCTATAAGGATTCCATTAATCACCTAAAATATATATATGAACATAATTGTGATTAACCAAACAGAGGTTTTTTTATATTAACAAAACGTTAATAAAAAGGCCATCAACAAACCAATAATATGGTGGCGACACATTGAAGACATCTTTATGGTCTGGACGAATGGTAAAGAGAGTTTGGAACAATTTAAAAATTACATCAACTCTATCCATCCCTCTATTAAGTTTACATTTAATAGTACAAATGACAATCCGCACATCCCTTTTCTGGACGTCCTTCTCACCATTGAAAACAACAAAATAGCCACTGATCTCTACAGCAAACCCACTGATGCCCACACCTATTTAAACTGGAAATCCTGCCATCCTAGGCATATAAAGAAGAACATTGTGTATAGCTTAGCTCTGAGAATCAAACTTATTTGCAACACTGAAGATAAATACCAGAGAAGGATCAGTGAACTTAAAGAACACCTTCTTCGAAGAGGATATTCTCCACATATTATCAATTGCAACATCCACCGAGCCTCCATTCTGTCCAGAGAAAACCTCCTCCATCATACTGAGGTGTCAAAGAGCCGAGAGCAACGGATTCCATTTGTGGTAGATTTCCATCCAGCATCTCCTAACTATCACCGAGCAATCAGGGAGAGCTACCCATTGCTGGCAAACTCTGAACATCTTACCAAAGACATCAGCAGGCCTCCTGTTATAGCATTTCGCCAGCCTCCTAATTTGCGCAGACTGTTGGTGACAGCTGTGCTTAAGCCACCTATCACCAATCCTGGGTCTCATCCTTGTCAATCCAAATGCTGCATCACCTGTGTGTACCTCAGGGAGACAGCCACTTTTACAAGCACTAGGACAGGCAGGACATATTACATCAAACAGAACATCACCTACAGGTCCTGCAATATAGTTTACATCATCGAGTGCAAAAGACCAGGATGTCATATCCAATACGTAGGAAAGACCACAACTGACCTATGCACGCGCTTCAGGAACCACAAGTCGGCAATTTTGACAAAAAAAGTGGAGCAACCAGTTGCAAAGCATTTTAACATCGAAGGTCACAGCCTGTTGGACTTTTCCATTACAGCAATAGAGATGCCAGCAGATCCAGCAGCATTGACCAAACGGGAGAACTTTTGGATTTACTCTCTGGACACATTGGCACCACATGGCCTGGACCTGGAGGACAGAACCACCACTACTTCGCTTCTGCAAATGGAGCCCCTCTGGGCATTCCATCCTCAAAGCTCTATAACTGCCACCTTGGTAACAGCATTTGGATGTTGGCAGCTGATGAAGGCGGAAGCTGAAACGTTTTGTTAATATAATAAAAACCTCTGTTTGGTTAATCACAATTACGTTCACATATATATGACAACCCTGCAAAGCAGACCAGGCTGTTGCATGGAGAGGGCTTAGAGAGAGAGAGAGAGAATGTGTATATATATATATATATATATATACATATATATATAAAAACCACAAACGAATGCTGACGAAAGTTAAAGAGGAAAGCACAACAGCAGGACTACAGCTGAATGTCAAGAAGACTAAAGTAATGACAACAGAAGATTTATGTAACTTTAAAGTTGACAATGAGGACATTGAACTTGTAAAGGATTATCAATACTTTGGAGCAGTCATTAACCAAAATGGAGACAATAGTCAGAAGGCGGCTAGGACTGGGGAGGGCAGCTATGAGAGAACTAGAAAAGGTCCTCAAATGCAAAGATGTATCACTGAACACTAAAGTCAGGATCATTCAGACCATGGTATTCCCGATCTCTATGTATGGATGTGAAAGTTGGACAGTGAAAAAAGTGGATAAGAGAAAAATCAACTCATTTGAAATGTGGTGTTGGAGGAGAGCTTTGTGCATACCACAGACTGCGAAAAAGACAAATAATTGGGTGTTAGAACAAATTAAGCCAGAACTATCATTAGAAGCTAAAATGATGAAACTGAGGTTATCGTACTTTTGACACAATGAGAAGACATGATTCATTAGAAAAGATAATAATGCTGGGAAAAACAGAAGGGAGTAGAAAAAGAGGAAGGCCAAAGAAGAGATGGATTGATTCCATGAAGGAAGCCACAGACCTGAACTTACAAGATCTGAACAGGGCGGTTCATGACAGATGCTCTTGGAGGTCGCTGATTCATAGGGTCGCCATAAGTCGTAGTCGACTTGGAGGCACATGACAACAACAAAACAATAATATATATTTAAGAACCAAAATGCTTCCGATATTATATTTTGTTGACCCTTTCACAAACAAAATGCCATCCTGAACAGGACGGAACGGCAACTTCTGGGAGACAGGGCAGGATATAAATTTAATAAATAAAAATAAATACAACTTCTGAGCAAGCCAGGCCTACCGAATTCACTAGAAAAGCTCACCCCACCTGTGAGAATTTCCCCTCCACTTTCATACATTTTCAAATGCATTTTCTTTTCATATTAACTGTTGAAGAGCGGTCAAGGTGAGGAGGGGGTTACAGAAGGTGAGCCTGGCAGATCAGGACTTGGGAGACCAGGGTTTAAATCTCTGCTTAGCCGTGAAGCTCACAGAGTGACCTGGGCCCAGCCATAGTTTCTCCGCTTAGCCTACCTCGCAAGGTTGTTGTGACCATGAAATGGGGGAGAACCACATAAACCATCTTGAGCTGCTTGGAGGAAAGGTGGGTTATAAACTGATGAATAAAATAAATAATAACGTTATTAATTGATTTCTATTAAATTTATATCCCAACCTCCTAAGGCTGCAACTCCCAGCAACCCCCGCTCCATCATCACCGAAAGCGACGCTGCTAAAGGGACTGGGAATATCCATAGAGATAAGATGAGAAGGCTGTTGCTGGTCATGCTCGTCTCGGTGCGTTTGCACCACTCTGACAAGACTGCGCCCAGAGGACCTTGTTGGGTTGTTGTACTTGGGCACGGGTGCCCTCCGGTGGTGATCTTATGCAACTACAATGCCAAAGCAGGGAAAGGGCTCCCTCCGGTGGGGATTTTATGCAAGTACAAGGCCAAACAGGGAAAAGACTCACTCCGGTGGGGATTTTATGCAACTACAATTACAGAAACGAAAGGGATGTTATGCAACTACAATGCCTGTCAGCTCTTCACTGAGACAGCAGTGTCGGTGGGGGTGCAGGCAAGTAACTTTTCCAAGCTCTGGAGGCAGGGCTGGAGATTCCTTGGTAATTGCCAGGCCGTAAGTCCTCAGCCGGCAGCTTGGCTATAAATCTGCCAGGCTAGCAAGGAGGAAGCAAGATAAGGGCAGAGGCCGTTGAAAGCTTACGTGCCAAGCCAGAAATCCAGAAGAGACGTCAGTGAAGGTCTGGGTCTAGTTTGCCGAGAGATCAGTCCAAGTCAAGGTTCAGGGGATAGGAAGACACACAGTGGTCACGCCTGACGTTGTAGTCAGCAACAAGCTGAAGCCAAGGTTTGACTTTTAAGGAGCAGGTTTGTCAGCAGGTGTGAGCCATCAGCGTTTTGGCCTTAAGTGGACAGGCCTGCCCCTCTTCTGCCTGACCTTCTGTTGTCTACATTCTGCAGGTGAGGGGGGAGTATCCTGTTCACTGTCTGCATCTGGCTGAAGGGCTTCAGCCGAGTCTGGGGTGCTCTGCAGCTGAGGGGGAGAAGGAGCTGGGTTCTCAGGAGTTTCCTCCATTTCTCCTTCTGGGTCTGCTGCTTCTGGGTCTGCTGCTGTTACTCCCGAGTCATCCTTGTCTGATGAGTCCTCTGACGGGGCCATGACACAAACAGGGAAAGGGCCTCCTCCGGTGGTGATTTTATGCAACTACAATGACAGCAGGGCAAGGGTGCCCTCTGGTGGCGATTTTATGCAACTACAATGCCAAAGAGGGAAAGGACTTCCTCCGGTGGTGATTTTATGCAACTACAATGATAGCAGGGCAAGGATGCCCTCTGGTGGCAATTTTATGCAACTACAATGCCAAATCAGGGAAAGGGCCCCCTCCTGTTGTGATTTTATGAAAGTGCAAGGACAATGCGTAGAAAGGGCTCCATCTGGTGGCAATTTTATGAAAGTGCAAGGACAATGCATAGAATGGGCTCCCTCTGGTGGTTATTTTATGCAACTACAAGGCCAAGACAGTGAAGGGCCCCCTCTAGTGGCAATTTTATGCAACTACAAAGCCAATGCATAGAATGGGCTCCCTCTGGTGGTAATGTTATGCAACTACAATGCCAAGACAGGGAAAGGGCCTCCTCTGGTCATAATTGTATGCAACTAGAATGCCAATGCATAGAAAGGGCTCCCTCTGGTGACAATTTTATGAAAGTGCAAGGCCAAAGCAGTGAAAGGGCTCCCTCTGGTGGCAATGTTATGCAACTGCAAAGCCAAGGCAGGGAAAAGGCCCCCTCTGATGGCAATTTTATGAATGTGGAAAGTCAAGGCAGTCAAAGGGCTCCCTCTGGTGACAATTTTATGAAAGTGCAAGACCAAGGCAGGGAAAGGGCCCCTCTGGTGGCACTTTTATGCAACTGCAAAGCCAATGCATAGAAAGCCACCCAAGCCGGCCTCCTCCTCCATTCAGATAAAATGGTGCAAATTGAGTATGTGGCCCTGTTGGCTCCTTGGCCTTGCATAACGCAGAGTTGGTGCTCTTTGTGGGGCTGAACTTGAACCAATTCAGATAGCAAGGGGTAGCAATGGAAGGGTGGCACAGGCCTGAAATTTGCATACGGGAAAATGGCAGCATGGGAGAGGAATAGTCAAGGTGTGGGTCTTCTCTTTGTAAACGAGACCACATTCTGCTTTTTCTGATGACCTGGTGTGGTGCAAAAATAAATTTCCCCAAAATTATGGGGGGGTTGCCTTTTTTTTAAATGTGGCAAGGTGGAAAAACCTTTGCTGGCACAGCCAACGCAGCAACGCAAGGTGGGCACAGAATCCTTATCAACGTCCTGCTCCAGAAAGTGATTTGTTTTAATGGTCTGTTGCTCTGATTTCAGGCGATTGCAGCTTTCCCCCAGTCCTCGCTCGCTCGCTCGCTCACTTTGTGGGGCACAGCCTAGAGAAGGAAGAGTACTCATAGCCGCCACCACCACCCCCAAAATCCAGCCTTCTGGTACAAGGCAGAGTCCCTCACCCAGAGGACCATCTGCATTGGAAAGCAAAATAAAGGCAGAGGTTCCAGCCAGGCTAACTGGCAGAAAATCTTGTCCTGGGCCCAAGGCGAAAAACCTCACCCGCCCCTCAGTCTTCCTTCCCAAGAGGCAGCTCTGGGCCACAAATTATCCTTACAGGAGTGGGAAATAGCAGAAGTCATGCGAGCGGGTGGATCAACAGGGAGGGGACCTTTTCCTGCCCCTCCAGGCCCTGCAACCTTGCATGATTCTGAAGTGAGCAAGGGGCCCCCCTTTATTCAAAGAAAGCATGTCCTAAATTGGCTCCTTTTTGTTAAAGGGGGGGACTCCTGAGTACCCCTCCCAATCAGTAGCAGGTCGGCAAGGCAAGGCCAGGGGCTGTTCTTCTGTCTCTTGCGCCAGGCCCCCTGCCTTTCTTGGGACGCCTTTTCTCCCTGCCCGGGTGGCAAGTTCACACCTTGAGGTTCTGTCCAATCCAACCCCGCACGACTGTCACTTTGGCGTAGACACCCGGGAAGTATGGCCGTGCGCAGCCGTAGCCCCAGCTGGTGATGCCCGCCAAGAACCATCTTCCCGAAGGCTCTTTGCAGGCCAAGGGCCCCCCGGCATCGCCCTGCAGAGGGAAGCAGAAGAAGGAAGTGTTTTAGGAGTAGAAACTGGGCTCTTGGATGAGGGGACCCCAGAATCCGGCTCTGGCTCTTTTCTCTCCATCCCTGCTCAAATGCTTCTGGCTCCACCAGCTGTTTCCTGCCAGAGTTTGGGCGCCATCTCTGTCCCAAAATGGACATGGACTGCCTTCAAGTCGGTCCTGACTTACAGCTACCCTACGAATAGGGTGTTCATGGTAAGTGGTATTCAGGGGGGTTTCCCATGGACTCCCTCTGAGGCTAGTCCTCCTCAGCTGGCGAGGGCCTGCTCAGCTTGCCACAGCCCCTTCCTTGTCTGCAACTGCCAGCTGGGGGGCAACTGGGCTCCTTGGGACTCTGCAGCTTGCCCACGGCTGCACAGGTGGCAGGGCACGTCACCCCTGAGCCACTCCCTGTGGGGGTGATCTTTAGCTGGCCCTTGACACCCAGGAGACACGAGCGGGGATTTGAACTCACTCTGGACTCCCAGCCAGGCTGTCCTCCCCACTGTGCTATACCAGCTGTATCTCTGTCCCGACTAGGGGCTTTTTCAGCCATGAGTGAGGGGAGATTCTGGGGTCACAGGGGGCTAGGATTTCAAGCCTCTCTGGGCCATCCTAGGGAGGGGAAATGGTGTTTCGGACTCACAGAGCAGCTGTCAACAGTTCCCTGCGGGTAGCCGGCACAAACCATCCTGCTGCTGATCTGGATGGGGTAGAACCGCCGGCAGTCTTGCTCTCCGATGAGTTTGACGGCCGCCTTCTGCAGCTGCTTCGACATCAGCCCTAGGAAGGAGGTGGACAGATGAGAAGGGGTCCCGGCACCACCAACACCCCAACACAAGAAATTGCCACGCGCCTCGCGGCTCAGCTTTCAGGGCTTGACACGACGCTCCCAGTCCTCAAACAAAACAAAACAAAAATATCCAAAGTATCCTGGATTGTGCCCGAAGGAGCCGCACAACGCCCGCTGATCCAAGGCTCTTGACCGGAAATCGGCCCGCAAGTGAAACCAGAATGAGAGCTGTTTCAGGATTCTCTCGGTCAGGAGCCAAAAGTAATAGCAAGAGGCCGAATCCGGATGTTTGGGGAGTGATGGCTGGTGGCTTCAGAGCCGGGGGGGAACAAGGAGCAGGGTAGAAGGGCCCTGCAGCTGTTGCCCAGCCCATCCTCACATACCTCCCTCCTTGGTGGACCCCCAGCCGGTGATGAAGCAGCGAGCTCCCTCGTGGAAGAGGTGGGAGTTGTCTGGCAGGCAGATGGGCTTGACCGTGCTGCTGTAGCGCAGGGGCGAGGCCAGCTCCAGCAAGGCCACGTCATAGTCCAGCATGTAGGCGTTGTAGAAGGGGTGCTTGTGGATCTGGAGGATCTTCTCCACTCGCCCGTCCAGGCCGCTCAGGAAGGGCGTCCCCAGGATGGCCACCCACAGCCTGGGGTCGCTGTAGCTAAAGGGGGAATGTTGGGTTTTAGAATAACTGAATCACAGAATGAGTTGGAAGGGGTCTGTGAGGCCATCCAGTCCAACCCCCTGCTCAATGCAGGAATCCAAATCAAAGCATTCCCGACAGGTGGCTGTCCAGCTGCCTCTTGAAGGCCTTCAGCGTCAGGGAGCCCACCACCTCTCTAGGTCATTGGGCACATTGTCGTACGGCTCTAACAATTTTCATATTCAGCTTGTGATCAACAACAATCCCAAGATCCTTCTCGCACGTTGTATTGCTGAGCCAAGTATCCCCCATCTTATAACCGTGCACTTGGTTTCTTTTTCCAAAGTGTAGAACTTTGCATTCATCCCTGCTGAATGTCATTCTGCTGTTTACAGCCCACTGCTCCAGCCTACTGAGATCCCTTTGACTTTTGCTTCTGTCTTCCAAGGTATTTGCTGTGCCCCCCAATTTTGTATCATCTGCAAATCTGATCAGCATTCCCTGCACCTCCTCATCCAAGTCATTAATAAAGATTGTTGAAGAGCACTGGGTCCAGGACCGAGCCCTGCGGTACCCCACTTGTTACCTCCCCCCAGTTTGAGAAGGAACCCTTCATCAGCAAGTTTTAGCAGGATTCCACTGCTTTAAGGAAGGCCAGAAGGTCTGGCCTTGGACAGAGTCCCTCTTGCCCTGGGAACAAACCCTCCTCTAGATGCTCGGGCCCAAATTAACTGCAGGTCATCGCTCAAAAGGACTCCCCTCTCCTGAACAAAAGGATCTGCTGCTTCTCAGTCAGACCCTTGGACCATCCAGTCCAGCATTTAGGTAAGAGAAGCAGCTCAGCAACAGAGCACCTGTTTTGCGTGCCGAAGGTCCCAGGTTCAGCCCGAGAGAATCCCGGTCTAAAAAACCTGAAGACTAGCTGCCAGTCAGTGTGGACAGCACTGGGCTACAAGTCTGGCAGCTCCCTACACGCACTCTCATTTAAAACCAGCCTTTTATCTAGGACCACGCAAAGCAGGCCCTCCCCACACTGGCCTATGGCCTGTCCCCTAAGAATAAAGTAAGATTCTAGTCCTCATTGTTCTGAATAACGGGCTGGTATTTGAAGAGGAACGGAGGAAGCTGCTTTATAGGGAGTCGACTCAGAGCACTGGTCCATCTAGAGCAGTATTGTCTGCACTGACAGGCAGCAGCTCGTCAGGGTTTCAGGCTCAGAGATAAATCCCAGGCCTACCTGGAGATGCCATTGGGGGAGTGAACCAGAGACATTCTGCTTGCAAAATTGGTGCTCTAACCACAGAACCGCAGCCTCTAGACCAGCCTTTCCCAACCAGTGTGCCTCCAGATGTTGTTGGACCACAACTCCCATCAGCCTCAGCCAGCATTGCCAATGGTCAGGAAAGATGGGAGTTGTGGTCCAACGACATCTGGAGGCACACTGGTCGGGAAAGGCTGCTCTAGACCTCACAGGACAAGCGGGAAGGAAGCCGATGGCCCCTCCTGGCCCGGCCGGATGCCTTTATTTTTATTTATTTATTTAAAATATTTCTATCCCGCCCTTCTACCCTACAACAGGGCACTCAGGGCGGCTACCACAAAATCACACACAGATATAATAAAATAGACAATGAAATACACAATAAAATATTAAAAATCACAGGAAATTAAAATGTGTAAAATACTATTCAAATACATAAAATGCATTATGCACACACATAGAAGCATAAAACATGCATATATGAGCATACGCATATAAGACGGTGAGAATAAAAGAACTTAAAAGATGAAAATAAGAGATAAAAAACTTAAAACAGTATCAGGCCTTGCCCTCTCCTCCCGCCCCCCCCCGCTAACCAAACCCCCAACTCACATGTCGAAGCAGTGGGCAGCCGACAGCAGCCACCTCTCAGCCACGATGACAGCGCCACACTTGTGTTCTCTCCGCCGCAGCCATAGGCTCGCCTGCCACGGCCACTCCCCACGGGCCGCTCCGCTGCCCCCCACAATCTTGCTGAAGGCTGTCGCTGGGGTCAAGCCGCAATCTAGGTGGGAGGGGGTGAAAAGCAGGCAAGGAGAACTGTCAAGGCCAGCCGGCCAACTGGGCCTCCCTGCTCAGCGACTAACATCCCCAACTCTCCCCCCCCCCGTCCAGCTTTGCACTTCAACTTAAGTTTGCAACTCTCCACCTGGACACACTTCCAAAGGCCACCCTGGTAGCAAAATCCACCCCTGCTGGAGGTGGAAGAAATGGGGTGGCGTCCTTGCAATGCAACATTCATGTTTTAATGCATTCCTACACATCATCATCAACATTATTGTTAGCTAATTAATTAAACTTCCTTCTTGCCCTTCCTCCCAGAAGGAGCCCAGGGCGGCAAACAAAGAACAGAACACTAGAAACATCTTGAAACGTCTCAAAAACAAAACATCTTACAAATATTTTAAAAATAAAACAGCTTTTTTAAAAAAAAAAAACTCTCAAAAACATCTTTAAAAGCAATTCCAAACAAACGTAAACTGGGATAAGGTCTCTACTTAAAAGGCTTTTTGAAAGTGGAAGATCTTTGGATATAAGAACCCCTGAATAAAAGAGAAAGTCCATTTGGCTTCCACCCTTGGCCCTCAGGGAAGTGCACCAGCCAAGCATGAAGGGAACAGCCCTCCTCTGTTAAACCCCCTCCCTTTAATAAGATGGGTCCCATTTAGTCAGATACGCCCCATGGGAAGCTCACAGGAACTGGGCAACAGCCCTTCCCTCTTTCCAACCAGCTGGTTACTCTGAGGTAGAAAGCCTCTGGCCATGGAGGCTCCATTATGCTATCAAGGCTGATACCTGTTGACAAACCTCTTCTCTGCATGCCTGACTCTTTTCCTAAAACTCTCTATGCCAGCACTGAAGTTGGGGTGCAGCAAGTGCCTTAGCTTTTGGGTTGTTTTCTATCAAGGGCACTCTGTCGGAGTCCATTTGCCAGTGGTGGGCAGGGTTGGAGCCAAAGCGAAGAGTGGTTGCTCCTTTTCTCTCACACCCTTTCCTCCCAGTTCTGTCCCTCCTTCCCCCCTCTGCCCCAAATTAGGACGAGGACTGCCTGAAATGAGGTCATGTAGCCCTTGGGGCTGTTTGAAGGTTTGGGAGGCAATTCCACTTTGGTGGGTATGTACGTAGTGCATTAAAAGTGGACTGCAAGAGGAGAGCCAGCATGGCTTCTGCAAGGGAAAGTCCTGTCTCAGTAACCTATTAGAATTCTTTGAGAGTGTCAACAAGCATATAGATAGAGGTGATCCAGTGGACATAGTGTACTTAGACTTTCAAAAAGCGTTTGACAAGGTACCTCACCAAAGGCTTCTGAGGAAGCTTAGCAGTCATGGAATAAGGAGAGGTCCTCTTGTGGATAAGAAATTGGTTAAGAAGCAGAAAGCAGAGAGTAGGAATAAACGGACAGTTCTCCCAATGGAGGGCTGTAGAAAGTGGAGTCCCTCAAGGATCGGTATTGGGACCTGTACTTTTCAACTTGTTCATTAATGACCTAGAATTAGGAGTGAGCAGTGAAGTGGCCAAGTTTGCTGACGACACTAAATTGTTCAGGGTTGTTAAAACAAAAAGGGATTGCGAAGAGCTCCAAAAAGACCTCTCCAAACTGAGTGAATGGGCAGAAAAATGGCAAATGCAATTCAATATCAACAAGTGTAAAATTATGCATATTGGAGCAAAAAATCTGAATTTCACATATACGCTCATGGGGTCTGAACTGGCGGTGACTGACCAGGAGAGAGACCTCGGGGTTGTAGTGGACAGCACGATGAAAATGTCGACCCAGTGTGCGGCAGCTGTGAAAAAGGCAAATTCCATGCTAGCGATAATTAGGAAAGGTATTGAAAATAAAACAGCCGATATCATAATGCCGTTGTATAAATCTATGGTGCGGCCGCATTTGGAATACTGTGTACAGTTCTGGTTGCCTCATCTCAAAAAGGATATTATAGAGTTGGAAAAGGTTCAGAAGAGGGCAACCAGAATGATCAAGGGGATGGAGCGACTCACTTACGAGGAAAGGTTGCAGCATTTGGGGCTTTTTAGTTTAGAGAAAAGGCGGGTCAGAGGAGACATGATAGAAGTGTATCAAATTATGCATGGCATTGAGAAAGTGGATAGAGAAAAGTTCTTCTCCCTCTCTCATAATACTAGAACTCATGGACATTCAAAGAAGCTGAATGTTGGAAGATTCAGGACAGACAAAAGGAAGTACTTCTTTACTCAGCGCATAGTTAAACTATGGAATTTGCTCCCACAAGATGCAGTAATGGCCACCAGCTTGGACGGCTTTAAAAGAAGATTAGACAAATTCATGGAGGACAGGGCTATCAATGGCTACTAGCCGTGATGGCTGTGCTGTGCCACCCTAGTCAGAGGCAGCATGCTTCTGAAAACCAGTTGCCGGAAGCCTCAGGAGGGGAGAGTGTTCTTGCACTCGGGTCCTGCTTGCGGGCTTCCCCCAGGCACCTGGTTGGCCACTGTGAGAACAGCATGCTGGACTAGATGGGCCACTGGCCTGATCCAGCAGGCTCTTCTTATGTTCTTATGTTCTTAGAACCACCAAGCTTCCAAGATTGGCCTTCTGACCCAGCCTGTGCTGACCTGCCTTCTTAGAGTTGCTGACCTCATTTTCCTGCTTTTTTCTTCACCTGGCCTTGGGAGAGAAGACCTCTCTCTCTCTCTCTCTCTCTCTCTCTCTCTCACTCCAGCAGTGGAGAGCAAAAGTGCAAATGAAGCTGTCTGCATCTCCCACTCAGTTAGCTACAACTAGGAACTCTTTTCTGTCAAGTATATATTTCCTGTAATAAACTAGAGTTTCCTATTTCCCTAAGTCCTGAGTCTCAGGGAAAAGGTGTGCTGCTTAGGGATGGGGAAAGATTCGATTCAGTTCACATTTCAAGCCAAATTTATCAAATCTGCTGTTTCTGAAACGATGTGAGAACTGCGACACAGCCGTCCTTTGAAATTCACTTATCTGAATTTTGAGACACAATTCTCCAACCAAGGAATGTTCACAAAAATTCACATCTGAATTTTGCAATGCAGTTTGCCAACCAACCAACAAAAATGCAGATATTAAGGGAACACATGCACACACAGAAATTAATGTATTGGTGAAAACAACATACAAAAATGCATTAAATCAGAAGAAATTGCTTGCAATAATGTGCACAGTAGTCCAAGCCGCATACAAAAAGGTATTTATTCAGAGAAATTTGCACTAGAACACTTACTGCAGTTTGACTCATCTCTGCCGTTGCTGCAGTCGACGACGCCGTCACATTCGGGGTTCGCTTTCCCAATGCAGACTTTGCCAGAGCATTTGAAGGTGGAGGGGGTGCACGGCACACCTGGGGACACCATTGCAAGAAGCAGATTTACACGGGGGAAACTGAGACCCTCCACCCTCTTCCCCCTGCACAGGAGGATCAAAGCCCCCCAGCTCACAGCTGTGTGGGGCATGAAGGGGTTGGACCATGTACAGGACGTGGAGGGGGGAAGGCAGGAGACTCCCCCCTTCATGTTGGTATCAGAGTCAGTCAAAAGGAAACACTTTGCAATAGGGCACCATCATGTCACATCGTCTGTTGCAGCAATGACAATCTGCAGAGTTTCTTGTGGGTCCTTAAAGACTCCCTGACTGCATGCCGGCAGACGCTTTCAGATGTACAAATATTACTGTTATTATTTAGATTTATGTCCTGCCCTTTCTCCCAGTAGGAGCCCAGGGTGTCAGATGTACAAAGCATTATCCAGACCTACCCAGGAAGAATCTTGCTTCGTGCACCTGATGCAGCAGACCCTAGTCCTCGAAAGCGCCTGCCTTAATAAATCCGTGTCCCTTTATTATTTATTTTTATTTATTTATTTATTTATTTATTTTTATTTTATTTTATTTATATATATATATAGACAGGGGTGGGGAACCTTTTCCAGCCTGGGGGCCGTGTCCCCTTCTGGGCGGAGCAATGAATGCAAATGCTGCCACACTGCTAAGTCTTTGCTTTCTTGTGGCCCTGCCACAGGTACCTGGGAACTGGGTGGATTTCGGGGTGCTGGCTGGAGGCCCAGGTGTGGCGCTGGCCCTGAGGCTGGTGCTTCGGTCTGGCTGGGTGGTCCGTTGACTAGTGAAGGGCTGGCTGGAGGAGATGGCGGTGGCCGTGGTGCCGATGCTGGTGGCCGTGGCCCCGGCTTTGGTAGTGGACATGGCAGTAGTGCTGGGGCGCGGCGAGATGGTCTCCAGGATCCAGCCCTTGAGCTTGGTGATCCGGGCGTAGACGCCGGGCCTCTTGGCCTGTGCGCACCCGAAGCCCCAACTCACCAGACCCGCCAGGTAGAACACGCCTGGGGTCTCCTCGCAGGCCAGAGGCCCCCCAGAGTCACCCTGCGGGGAGAGAGGGAGATGGGAGCAGCTGACCAAGGGCACCCTCGGGTGCCGTTCACCACAACCTATTTTGAAAGTCTCTACCAAGGGAGTTAATCGGGGTCAAGGAATGCATCCTGGTCACTGGAGGTCCCCTCTGGAATCTCACAGAGAACTATTCTTGACTTGCTGCTTAGGAAAAGGGTCTGCTTAGGGCTGAAACGCAAATTGCTCTTTAAATGAACAACTGAACAGGACCGAGAGCAAAGGTGAGAAGTGAAGGAACAGCCCAAAGGCCGTCCTTTTAACCAGAGTGGCCTGCCCCACAGGGGAAACGTTACATTTTAAAGCAGTAGACACCTTCTGAGCACCACGTTCCACAATCAGGTGGTACTTTGGATCGTCACCTTGCAGTGGTGAGTGGGCTTGCATGTTCCAGTGAACCCTGTGAGTGATGCCGTCGGGAGTCATGTACTCCCAGCAGGGTCACCCATGGCGGTGAGGTCAAGGGAGAGGAACCAGACAAAGAACGATCCAAGAAAGTCCTCAATGGCAGAACAGGCGGAGGATAACAATGTGTACGTCACAACGGCTGTGAAGGCGGGTGAAGGCTGCAGCAGATAAAGGACTTCCAATCGTTGTGGTATCCCATGCCATTGGATCAAAGCCTTTTTCTGTCAAGATTGTGTGTTGATCGTGGTGCGCCGATCTCCCCACATAAAACAAATTCACGCACATAACAGAAGTCCCGTGGCGATTGGCAAATGGCGACGGGGGCAGGACTGTGAAATCCAGAAGCCCCTAGTCATGGCCTGGCACATCGGCGGTGGATACAGATTCAGACGGATCCATTGTTAAAGACGGTATTTTGGAAGACAATCTTACTTGGTCACGAGTGATCGCCAAGATGTGAGAAGAAGAATTTGAAAGCCACGGGAGGGGGCATTTATTTATTTATTTATTTATTTTAATAATTTATACCCCACCCTAGTTCATAGAATTCAGAGCGGCGAACAGTAACAATATCCAATACAATCTAAAATAACAATAATGAGAGTACAGTAACAACATTAAAAATCAATTAACTATTCAATGTTCAAAAGCTAAACGAAACAAAAAAGTTTTTAACTGACGGCGAAAGTCCATTTACCATGTTAATCGCCACCCTCTCCCACCGCAGACTCCCTTGAGGCAGCTATGAAAGCTCTCCATTCCTGAGAGTGCCTGTTTTGTCTCTGTGTGAGAGTGTCAGCAAGCGTGCGTGCGTATCAAACCCATTAGAGCAGAAATGAAAACTCACTTGAATTTGAACCTAACCAATTGATTGGGGTCCATGAATCTGAGACTGCAGCTCCGATCTGAATTTAAAGCGATCTCAGAAGGCCATCCGTTTTTTACACCGCTGTGTTTTCCATGTCTGCACTGCTCTGGCCGTATTTCAAGTAAACAACGTGGAACCAGGGTACCAACAGCACTCTCCGCTCAGAGGGGCCATTGCTAAGGGTACCATGCGCCCCACAGGCGGCGCACTTGGCATGCACCAGAAACAGAGCTTCCAGCGTTGCAGATCCTGCGTTGCGCCTCTCAAACGTGGGCGCACCTACGTCTGGGAAAGAGGAGCCTTCACCTCACCTGGCAGGAGTCGACCTTCCCTTCCAGAAACCCGGCACAGATCATCTGCTCGGTCAGGGAGAAGTTGTACAGGACGTTGCAGGTTTTCTGGTCGATGATGCCAACAGACGCACGTTGGAGGTTCTCAGGCTTGGAGACTGCGGGTCCACAAAAGAGGAAAAGATATAAAGCAGGAACTTGCCGGGCCAGGGGCACAGCCCCCTCCCCAAAGTGGCCATCCGGATGGCTCCGGGAAGCCCCCAAGCAAAGTGTGAAGGAAACAGCTCTCCCCTGGTGCAGCCAGCATTCACGGGTAGACTGTCCCTGCACATGGAGGCTCCACAGATGGAAGTGTGCGTATTTTTTTAAAAATATGCTGAAAATTCTAGATACGCACGCACGCGCATATTCAGTCACGTGGGGGAGGGGAATTAGCCGCAGCTGTGAGCCACCTACCGTTGCCTTCCTGAAGGCTTCCCCAGCCGGAGATCACACACTTCCTCCCCACAGGGAACTTGTGGATGGCGAGGGGCAGGCAGATGGGCTGGATGTACCTGCTGAAGGGCAGGGGCCTGGCCAGCTCCAGCACGGCCACGTCGAAGTCCAACAGGGCGGAGTTGTAGGAGGGGTGCGGCACCACCCGCCGCACGCTGACCTTCACCGAGGTGCTCCCTGCTGCCGACAGTGAGGTGGTGCCTGCAAAGGCCGTCAAGTACTCCACCTTGGTGCTACCAGCACGTGCGGACACAAGATACACATGGCGAACACCATTAGTGCCAGCAAGGCTAGGGGGCGACGGGACTCACCCCACACACACCCACACACAGAGGTTACAATGCCTGCAAGGGGTCTCCCCCCCCACTTCCTCCTCTCCACCCCTGGGGTGGTTCAGAAGGCAGAGGGCTTCCCACCCCCAGGCTGGTGGACTGACCTTGCTGCGTGCAGTTTCCCCAGTCCTAGGGGAAGGGGTCCCTTCAGTGGTAATCGGTGCTGCTCCTCTCCCCGGGCCCATAGTTCAGTGGGCAGCAGGAGGTCCTGGGCTCAACCCCCCAGCATCTCCAGGTCAGGTGGCGATCCTGGAGAGTCGCCGACGGTCCATGCGGACAACGCTATGGAGTCCCTGGGACCCCAGGCAGGCCACCCCGCTCCTCGTACTTACTAGTTAAAGCAGTGGGCGGCCGAGAGTAGCCAGCGGTCCCCAATGACGGTGGCCCCACAGAAGTGCTGCAGCCCGTCCTTCAGGCTGACCTGCCAGGGGACCTCCCCGTGAGATGCATCCAGGCCACCCACGATCTTGAGCGGCTTGGAGAAGCCCGGCCTCCGGCCACACTCTGCACAGAGACAAAGCAAGCCCACCCATCATCGGTCCTCCGGGCTCACGGGGGGAGGCGAGATGGGCCCCTGCTTGGAAGGGAGGCTCTACCTTGGAGTAGGGGCACTGTCGCTGCAGGCCTGCTGGGGGTCGTGGAGACCAGGGTCGTGGTGGAGCCGAGGCGGGGTTTGCCGGCAGTGTCGGTGCCCTCGGTAGAGGCCAGGGGCCCCAGCGTGGTGGTCATCGGGAGGGTAAGGCCTGGTGGAGCCCTGAACGCAGCGATGGTGTCTAGGATCCAGTCCCGGAGCTTGGTGACACGGGAGTAGACCCCCGGGCGCTTGGCCTCGGCGCAGCCAATTCCCCAGCTCACGATGCCGGCCAAGAAAAAGCGGTCCGAGGGCTCTTGACAGACCAGCGGGCCACCGGAGTCCCCCTGTGGAGGAAGAGAAGGAGGAAGACCCCCCCAGGGCACAGCGGAGGAGCTCTCAGCCTCTCCAAGAGGAACCGAGAACTCCTTCGGCCACCCCAGGAGGTTTCTGACCATACCTGGCAGGAGTCGACCTTGCCCTCCAGGTAGCCGGCGCACAGCATCCGGTCGGTGAGGGCATGGCTGTACAGGCTGGCGCAGAGCGCCTGGTCGAGCAGCTCCACTGTGGCCTTGTGCAGGAGTTCCGGCTTCACCACTAAAGGCAGGAAGAGAGATTTTTAAAAGGGGGGTTCGTGCAGCTGAACTCAAAGTCCAGGCTCAGGCTTGCCTAAGGGGGACTCGTCAGGACGCGGAGTCCGGCGCTCGTCTGTCCGGGGGTAGATTCAGATCTGCGCTCGTTTGTAAATAGGGTTGGCAGGGACCCCTGGATTAACAGAGAAAGAGGGGAGAGCTGTGGGGATCTAGGATCCAGAGTTGCCAGAGGAGGGGGAGGGCTCTGATCTTTCACTGCCGCGCAAACAGAGAGCAACAGCAACCTCGAACTCTGTGCAGAACAGCAACGTATTCATCGATCAATCTTAGCATTTCTGCAAGGTTTGGGTCCCCAACCCAGTTCAAAGTGCTTCACTAGTATGGACTAGCACCTTGAGGGATGGCCTGAGATTGGGGTTCAAGTGCCACTTCTTTCCTGGACTTGCTCTTGAGCAAGCCCTTGCCTGTAAAGTGGGCCTAACAGTGGCCTTCCTTACAGTGTGGCCCAGGAGGCTAAAGAGAACTCCTTCTCAATGGGCTCTCTTATGCAGATGTCTCAAAGAGAGCAGTTGCGCAATTAAAACACAGAGTTAAACTCAGTTCACTCCCACCCACGCAGCCCGTATCTCTCATTATCTGTGCGGTGCTCTTTATCTTCACTGCACCCCTGTGAGGTAGGCTAGGCTGAGCTGCACGGCTGCCCCTTCCTCCACCTTTGCCCAAGGTTTCGCTTACAAAAGTCTTCCTTGAGGTAACCCCAGCCGGAAATGAAGCACTTCTTGCCGGGTGGGAAGACGTGGCTGGATGCCGGCAGGCAGGCAGGCTGGACGTACTTGCTGAAGGCCAGCGGCTCGGACAGCTCCAGCAAGGCCACGTCATAGTCGGCCGTGTCGGTGTTGTAGGACGGATGCCTGAGGATGTGGCCCACTGTGGCCTTCACAGCGCTGCCACTCAGCCAGATGCTGCCTGCGTGGGCTGTCCAGGTCCCTGGATCCTGAAACCTGGGGCGGCAGCAGAGTTTCAGTGCATCAGCTCAGCCAGCAGGGCCTGTTTGGCCAACGCTTCTGCAGGGAAACCTGCCTGCAGTGAGGCCCCAGGAAAATGTTTACGCTGCACAGCAGCAGTCTCCCAGATCTCTTATGGGCACCCACTGACAAAGGAGGGCACCCTCCGATGGAGCAAGGGGAGGGTGCCCAACCAGAGACAGCAAGCTTAGAATCATAGAATAGTCGAGTTGGAAGGGGCCTGTAAGGCCATCAAGTCCAACCCCCTGCTCAGTGCTTACTCGTTAAAGCAATGCGCCGCGGACACCAGCCACTTTGCCGCCAGGATCGTCGCCCCGCAGAAATGCTCATTGTTCTCCCTCAGACTGACCTGCCAGGGGAACTCCCCCCGGGAGGCCTCCGACCCCCCAACGATCCGATTGGCCACTTGCATGGCTGGCCGAGAGCCGCAGTCTACAAGAGAGGGGAGGGCCAGGATCAAGGAGGACCCCCAAAGGAGGTCTGACTAGTCACGTATGCAGAGGGTCAGAACCAGCAAGAAACATTAGAAGCCCCTTAAAAAATACTGATTGCTGCAAGCTTCCAGATTCTGAAATGCTGGCGTATGCGGCTGAAGAACTGGTCTTCTCATCAAAACATGAGAATTGCCATGTGCAAAAACATAAAAGCCAGCCAGCCAGTCTTGTAGCCTAAATCAGGTGCATTGGGGAGGGTTGCATCCCCTCCAGCCACTATTTTAATCTCGTTTTGTACACCGCCCAGAGAGCTATTAGCTATGGACGGTCTAGAAATGAAAATAAATAAATAAATAGGCAACGCTGTCCAATTTGTCCGCAATACACCTTCCAATAATATTTTCAATACAAGTACTGATTGAGGAGGCCAACAGCAGGCGTCAAGAGGCATTCTCCTGCTCTCACACACAGGAGGGGAAGGCCTCTTCTCTGAGGGCCCTTGACAGCTTCCGTCAATATGAACTACTAGTCCATCAAAATGCATTTAATGCAGCCAACAGCGGGACTAAAAGTTGCAGCCTTGAAAGATGGGCTTAGCTTTTTAGACCTCACTGTCCTCTCCTTTCCTCTCAAGCAGCAGATGCCTGTCTGCTTTCCAGCAGGGTATGGAAGAAGGAGAGCCCTGCGTGGCCAACGTGGCTGAGATGCCCTGGGCTGCCCACCCGAGCAGCGGAGGGAGAGGAGGAACCCACCACACTCTGCCTCGTCGGAGCCGTCCAAACAGTCCCGCCGGTCGTCACATTCCACATTCACCCTTGGCACACACTGGCTGTTGCGACAGGCAAAGGCGTTCCCAGGACACGTGCCTGCAAGCACAGCAGCAGGAAGACTGGAACCAAAGCTTGGGGGGGGGGAGCTTTTTTTTTTAAAGCCAAGTTTCTAGCCCTTATGGCTGCATAAACGTCAAAACACGTAGACCATCCCTTTACAAGAAACCAGATTTCGACTGAAGGTCAGGAAAACCTTCCTAACTGTTAGAGTGGTACGGCCAATGACCAAGGGAGGTGGTGGGCTCTCCAACACTGGCAGCATTCAAGAGGCAGCTGGACAGCCACCTGCAGGGATGCTTTAACTTCAATTCCTGCATTGAGCAGGGGGGTGGACTTGATGACCTTAGCGGCCCCTTCCAGCTCGGCAATTCTTGTCATACCAGAGAAGCCATAAAGGCACTGAGCCGGACTTTGAGGGGTTTGGAGGTGATGAGTGAGATTCGATATCGATCTCACCGTGCTGAAAGGACCAGGCACAGCAGAATGAATTACGCAAAGATGCCCATCTCAGTGCAAATGGCGTTCATTGCATCCCCTGATTTCAAGCCTACCTGATTTCAAAGTCATTCCAGAGGGGGTGTCTCTGCTGAGCCCTGCAAAAGATGTGGGGGGGGAACAAAGAGAGAACAGGGGCAGGTCTGCTGCAGCCAAAGTGCTTTCCGTTCCAGGCAGGCCACATAAGGCCAGAGCTTTGCACCCTCCCTCCCAGCAAGTCTTCACTGCCACAGCTGTCCATACCTCCCGACCCCTGCACAAAGATTTACTATCATAATATGGAGTTACTTGCATGGTAGCGGTTAGAGTGCCGGACGAGGACCTGGGAGACCCGGGTTCGAATCCCCACGCAGCCGTGAAGCTCACTGGGTGACCTTGGGCCCAGTCACTGCCTCTCAGCCTAACCTACCTCACAGGGTTGTTGTGGGGATTAAATGAGGAGGGGGAGAACCGTGTTTGTATGCCACCTTGAGCTTGTTGGAGAAAAGGTGGGTTATAAATGCAAACAATGATAATCAAATGAAAAATGGTCTGGCTAAAGCCTCAAACAGCCTCTCTGGTCAAGCATGGACTCCGAGGGATCTCCATTCTTTCATTCACTTTCTGGCAGCTGGACTAAGGCTGAGTACATACCCCATGCATTTAAAGCACACACACCCACCCAAGAATCCTGGGAACTGTACTTTGTGAAGGGGGATGGGACAGGCTTTTAGGAACTGACCGCAAGGGCTGTTAGGAGAGTGCTGTTTTTACTAACTTGCATTTATGGGAGGGTGTTTTAAATGGTTTTAACTTTATAGTCAGATTAATTACATTTTAATTATAACTTCATGGGCCTCCGTGGCGCAGCGTGGGAAGCGGCGGTAACGCAGCCAAAGCTCTGCTCATGGCCAGAGTTCGATTCCAATGGAAGGAGGAAGCCGAATCTCCGGTAGAAGGGGTCGAGGTCCACTCAGCCTTCCATCCATCCGTGGTCGGTAAAATGAGTACCCGGCATACAGTGGGGGGTAAAGAAAGGCCGGGGACGGAACTGCCAATCCCACCCCATATATATGGTCTGCCTAGTAAAACGTCGGAAACGACTCGCACTATATTTGTTGTCAATTTTGTACGCTGCCTTGAGTCCCAGTTCTGAGGAAGAGGCAGGACATAAATGAATAAAATGATTTATTAAATGTATATCCTGCCCTTTGTCCCAGAAGGATCCCAGGGCGGCAGACAAAAACACTAAAAACACTCTTAAAACATCTTAAAACAAAACTGTTTAAAATATATTAAAACAAAACATCTTTCAAAACATTTAAACAAAACATCTTTCAAAACATTAAAACAAAACATCTTTTAAAAATGAAACCAGTTCCAACACAGACACAGACTGGGATAAAGTCTCTACTTAAAAGGCTTGTTTGAAAGAGGAAAGTTTTCAGTAGGCGCCCAAAAGATAACAGAGATGCTTATCTTTTGTAATAAATAATCATGGTTATAATAATAATTTGTGGCTCTGTGAGGGCAAACTACAGTTCCCAGAATTCTTTGCGAGAAACACCCCAGCCATACCTCCTGTCCCCTGGAGCATTGCTGAGAGACACACAGTGGCTGGTCTAAGATTTCAGAGACCTGGCTTTAAATTCCTTGCTCGGACAGCCTGTCCTACCTTGCAAGGTGGTTGTGAGGACAAAAAGGAGACCACCTGCACACCCCAAGCTCCCTGGGCAGAGGGGTAAGGCGTGGTTCACTGATACCTGCGAGGGAGACGACTGAAGAGATGGTGCCGTACACTGGGAGAGGAATCCCTTCTTTGCCCAGGGCTGTGGCGAGGCCCCTGCTCAGGGCCTCCTCTTCCGCGCCCGGGCTGAGCGGCTGCGTGGAGAACCAGAGGCGAAAGTGGACGAGGACACTGGCATTGCCCTTCCTGCCAAGAGGAAGCAAGAGGTCCCTTGCGATCCTCCGGCGAGCGACAGAGGCCCAGGCCAGTTAGTCCAGGCTGTAGAGAGCACTCCTCCCGCACCTGAAGCGCCAATGCGGGGGCCTACCTGTACTGCAGGATGGAGCACCTCGAGCAGGTCCCTTCCAGGGCTGAATTCTGGAAGCTGCTTTTAAACTGAAAAGGGGAAGAGGAAGAGAGGGTGCAAAGAGTGGAGCCCCCCCCCAAAGCACAAAGAGCCAGATTTAGAGGATGCTTTGATTTAGTCGCATAATTCATATCCTCGCACTTTCAACGATGATTCATGTTCTGTTTCTTACCCAACTCCCTGAACATTTCATACCGGGGACGCTTTAATTTGGATTCCTGCGTTGAGCAAGGGGGTTGGACTAGATGGCCTCAGAGTAGCCTATGATTCTATGAAACACCACACAACGCTAACGGTTACAATTCCTAAGAGGTATAAACATGCGGAGAGGGAGCGGCGTAAGTCACGTTAGAAAGGGATGCAGAACCAGACTCATTGATCCATCCAGCTCAGTATTGCCTACACTGACTGGCAGCAGCTCCCTACCCACTGAGCTTATGGTCCTTCCCCATTGGGATCTACACTACAGAATCGTCATTGCCTCAGTGGGCCCAGGCCCTGAAGCCTATCAAGGCCAACGCGAATGCCACAACTCCCGCAGGGCTTACAGAGGGAAGATTCGGCTGCATGGAATTGCAAAGACTGGGTGTTAAACGCAGGCGCCGCCAAGCCGCCTTGGCATCCAGGGGCTCTTCTCTCTGCAAGGGGCCAACTTACCAACCTCTCCAGGACAGGGGTCAGCGTGCGGTGGTAGTCAGAGCTGAGGCACTGCAAGGTGCTCTCGTAGGGGATCCCTCGCAGTTCCACCAGGTGCTCAAAGAGAAATTCTTGCTTCGCAAGGAACGCTGAGGAGCAAAAAGAGGAAAGGGGGCTGGTGCGAAAGCGCTGCTCTGGAGGGGAGAGGAAAGCCCAGGGCAGAACTTGCCCAACGCTCCCCCTGTTGGATAGGCAAGGCTGTTCCGGCTGCCATGCTCAGCTGCCTGGTGTTAAAGGGAAAATGAAGACAGGCGTGTGTGACCACCTTTCCAGCAAGGCTTTTGAGAGTCGACACACTCAGCCAGGCCTCCTGCGTGATCCGGGGCTGGCTGCGTTGGCCGCCTACTAGTTTCCAGGCTCAATTCAAAATGCTGGTTTTAACCTATAAAAGCCTTGGGACCACCTTTCCCCATATGAATCTATCCAGGCCCTGCTCTTGCCATCTGAAGCCGTTTTCTGTATGCCCCCTCCATGGCATCAATGAGAGAAGGAGCCTTTTCAGTGGTGGCTCTGACTGTGAATCCACACTCTCCTCAGTGACGCATTCGTGGCACCATAGAATCATAACAGAGTTGGAAGGGGCCTACAAGGCCATCCAGTCCAACCCCCTTTTCAGTGCAGGAATCCAGCTCAGAGCATCCCCGACAGGCAGCTGTCCAGCTGCCTCGTGAAGGCCTCCAGTGTCACCTCCCGAGGTCATTGGTCCCATTGTCGTACCGCTCTAACAGTTAAGAAGTTTTTCCTGATGTTCAGCCGAAACGTGGCTTCCTGTAAAGCAATGGCCTGTGTCTTTTGGTGTCCTGCACTCTGGGACGATCGAGAAGAGATCCTGGCCCTCCTCAGTGTGACAACCTTTCAAGGACTTGAAGAGTGCAATCCTATCTCCCCTCAGTCTTCTCATGGGGCTTTGTTTCCAGTCCCCTGGTCATCATTTTCAGCCTTAGGGGTCCAGGGAAAGGCATCCCTTTCCCCCACTCTGGGGACCCCTTGCCGTTGAAGATGTTGGCTGAAACACAGGCATGTCCAAAACAAATCCCCACAGACTCACCCATCAGGATCCCGCCGCACAGAGCCGTGACGGCGCTCAGGAGAACAGAGGCCACGGCCACCTTGCAGTAGGGTCCAGCGCCGCCACATCTAGCCACGGAAGGCACCTTCTCTTCCTCCAGCACCGGCTCCACAGCTATGGCTGGTGGTTCCATGCTCGTCCCACAAATTGTGAAGGATCTACAGGCGGGAAAAAGACTAGGGCTGGAATGGATTTTGCAATGAATCCCTCCTTTCAGATGTGCAAACACAGACTCTCAGGGGCTAGCTTTGCACACACACTGGCTGTGCTCACTTCTAAGTGGGGAAAACAAGCGCTCCGAATTCCTTGCATTCAGATCAGCCTTCCTCAACCTAGGAGCCTCCAGATGTTTCATCTCCGGGAGAGTGCTTTTGACCAGCTGATGCACCCAAACACACGTGTCAGCACCTGAACATATCCCCAGCTAGCCATTCCGTAAGCAGATGGCTGTCAAATAGCCCAGAATTAATAGGGGGATTTCCCCCCCTGTAATTCTTGGGAGATCCTCTGTTGAGCGTGCGAGGGGCCATCCAAGGTTTGGAAGGTTGGCCCTCATCCACCGCACAGAGGGGCTGCTGTAACTTGTGTCAGAAGGAACTAAATAATCTTATGCCAGATCTATGCTCAGGAGTATAGTGGCAAATTCAGAAGTGCAGGTTCCCTTCGTGATAGTCACGGTGACACCCCTCCCTCTCTTTTTTGCTACTCACCGGCTCCATGCATCTACTCACTGAAACGCATAGGCTTTGGGAATGCCACGTCTACCCATTGAAACGCGTTGGCTTTCTGGCCCCCAGGTCTACCCATCAAAACGCATTGGCCTTCCTGCTTCAAGTATCCCTCGGTCTGTTGGCCAGATCTACCTGGGCAGCGGGAGGAAGGCCTGCAACAGGGTCTGATGAGCGTAATGCGTCAGCATCGGGTGCCTTAACCAGGTGTTTGGTTCATCCCACAGCACCAGTTCTGCTTACCAAAAGTGGCCCACTAGGTGGCTCACACTCCACACCAGCGAGCCAGGCTTCTTAGCCATTTAAAGTTTGAGAATAGGTTGAGATAATTTCACCCCCAAGACTTCTAATCATTCACTTTACCAGATAAAACTGCGGGAGGGTTCGGGTAATGAGCATCAGCTATCCTGAGGGAAACTTCAAAGGGAACCAGCTACTAGATAGTTCAATTAGTCTTTCGCCCTTATACCCAGGTCAGATGACCGATTTGCACATCAGGACCGCTACAGACCTCCATCAGAGTTTCCTCTGGCTTTGCCCTGCCCAGGCATAGTTCACCATCTTTTGGGACCTAGCACGCATGCTCACGCTCCACCTCCCCGATGGGGTGGTGAGACGGGCTTGTGGTGCGCCCTCCACTCAGCAACCTCGGGATCCCACCTCGGCTGGCGCGCACCAGCTCTCACCTTCATTGTGCCAGGGGCTTTCGTGTGGAGCCTCTGACTCACATGCATGTTAGACTCCTTGGTCCATGTTTCAAGACGGGTCGGGTGGGCGGCCAATGTCTCCGTGAACCCAGGGCGCCCATCATGGCACCTCCCCACCCTGCGGCATGACACGGTCGGGGCGCACTGAGGACAGTCCACCCCAGTTGACAGTTGCGCTGGGAGCAGGGAGGGGCAGCCCCTGTGCAGAGGCCCCCATGTCGCCTGCCCCCATGAGGGGGAGGGGCGGGGAGCCGGCAGGGGGAGGGTGCAGCAGCGGTCGTCTCCCTCGACCCCAGGATGCGGTGAGAGTGTTTCCTCAACCCCGGGATGTGGAGAGATGCCCCTAGTAGCCAATCAGCATGAAAGGGGAGATTGTTAGCTACTGAAAAGAGTCTTCTCTGTGGCTGACTCACCTTCTTTCACTTTGCCTCCAATCAATAGGTAAGGACAAAGAAGCACATTAGAAGACTCTTCTCAGTGGCTAATACATTCCCCTTTCATGCTGATTGGGTCATAGGATGCTGGAGACATAGGGACCCTGCTCCCAAAAAAGTAAGGGGTCCAAGTACCCCTGAGACCCTGGATGACTACACCCCTGGCTACGCTGAAGGGTTCTGATGGGAGCTGCAGTCTGGAAACATCTGGAGGGCGCCTGGTTGAGGGAGGCTGGGCCAACAGACAGTGGAAAAGACAACAGGGGAGCGGGGAGAGAGAGAGAGAGAGCTTGCTGGCGTCAATGTGCTTTTACAGACTTTTACAGAGTCACAAGATAACAGGCCCTGGCTCTGCAGAGCTTGCCTTCTCAAACTCGCAGAAACAATCCTCTCCTAGTGAGGAGGAGCTGCGATAAAGGTCTAAAGCAGGCTCCCTTTGCCTTCCTCCTCATTTACACCCGCCTTGGACGGCCCTTATCATCCTCAGCGCCAAGAGAAAGGCCTCTCCTGTTTCTGCCGGCAGCCCTGCCAGGGATCTCCCCTGAGAGGGGTGGCTTTGTGGTTCTCCTTTGTGAAGTGACGGGGCTCAGTTTCAGAGGACTCTGGTTGCCATGTGAAGCCCGATCAGAGGGCCAGGGTGGCAGCACAGGGCAGAGCCGGGACCAACACAGTGTGTGTGTGTGGGGGGGGTGTCCCTCCTCCTCCAGGTCCCCAAATCCGCCAAGCAGGATTGATGATGCCCTACTTAGGAATGCTTGGGGGCATTTGGCCCTCTGCAGATTCCGAGCTGAAGCCTCATCCGCACCTCGCCGATGAACACAGGCTGGGTGACGCCCATTAATTTCAAAGAGTTTAGTCTGAGTAAGATTTCATGCACGTCCGACACAGACTAGACCAACTGAAACTGATGGATATGACTAACTTTGGTCCATTAACGTCAGTGGATCTATTCTGAGTAGCACTGACTTTATATTGTAATTTATATTAAATTTATTTTATTTTAATTCATATCTCGCCCTTCCTCCCAGAAAGAGCCCAGGGCAGCAAGTCTCATCATGTCCAGGCACAAGCAAATCCTGTTAAATTCACAGGGGTTTCTTCACAAGTAAATTGGGTCGATTATCCCACTGAATGTCACACGTCCCAGATGTTCTATTGATTGATTGATATTTATTCTTGCATTTACAGCCCTCCTTCCCTCCAAGGAGCTGAAGGTGGTGTACATAGTTCTCCCCTCCAGATTTTATACCCACAACAACTCTGCGAGGTAGGTTAGGCTGAGAGAGAGAGAGAGAGAGAATGAGAGAGAGACTGGCTCCAGGTCACCCAGTGAGCTTCATGTCCGAGTGAGGATTCGAACCCTGGTCCGCCCTAGTCCCAGCCCGATATCTTAACCGCTTCGCCACCTTGGCTCTCGCTTCTGACACGGTTCCTAGCTCAGCCCTCCTCCTTTAAAAATGGCAGATTCATGCAGGAAGAGGGTGGAAAGCGACTTTACAGGCAGCTCAGAGTTTAACTGCCAGCCAAAATCATAAGAAACACAGCACCTTAGAATCATAGAATAGTAGAGTTGGAAGGGGCCTATAAGGCCATCAAGTCCAACCTCCTGCACAAAGCAGGAATCCAGATCAAAGCATTCCTGACAGATGGCTGTCCAGCTACCTCTTGAAGGCCTCCAGTTTTGGAGAGCCCACCACCTCTCTAGGTAATTGGTTCCATTGTTGTATGGCTCTAACAGTTAGGAGGTTTTTCCTGATGTCCAGTCGGAATCTGGCTTCCTGCAACTTGAGCCCATTATTCCGTGTCCTGCACTCTGGGATGATCAAGAAGAGATCCTGGCCCTCCTCTATGTGACAACCTTTCATGTACTTAAAGAGTGCTATCATATCTCCCCTCAGTTGTCACAGTGCCCAACCAGACGCCCCCAATGGGAAGAAACAGACAAGCAGGCGTGAGCACAACGGCAGGCGTTTCTCCCCTCTTGTGACTCCCAGCAGCAGGTATCTGGAAGCAGTGGGGGGCACTGCATAGCTATCGTGGCTAGCAGCCCCCCTCGACTGAAGCCTGGCTCCGGCAGGACTGAACCCCACGTCCCGTTTCCAGGACTGAAACCTGCTGGACGGTGCAAAGTGCAAAGGCTCTTGTGACACTCCTGCCCCGTTCCTTCTCCCCACAGGATAAAGCGGCGCCACTCGCAGGCGATGGGCAAACTTTGGTGCCAGGGGATGCCCAGAGTCAAGTCTCTGCAGCGGAAGGAAAAGAGGAGAAGCCAGAAAAAGGCAAACAGCAGCACTAGAAGAGCCACAGCTGCTGACTGTGAAAGAAAGAGGCCGGCAGCAGCTGGGTCAGGCCAAAGGGGAGGCACCTAGTCCAGCATCCTGTTCTCACAGTGGCCCCCCTGAATTTGTCTAAGTCATCCAAGTTGTTCGCCACCAGTGGCTCCTGTGGGAGAGAGTTCCACAGGTTAACGCTGCGCTGCATGAAGAAGTGATTCTTTTTGCCTGTCCCAAATCTAACAACTTTCCGCTTCATTGGACGTCTGTGGGTTGGAGCGTTATGCAAGAGGGAGAAAAACTTTTCTCTGGCCTCTTCCTCCACGCTCAATTTTACAAATCTCTACCAGGTCTCCTCTTTCTCACACCTTTTTTCCAAAACTGAAAAGCCCACAAAAGTTGTGATCGTTCCTCCTAGGAGAGTTGCCCCAACCCCTTGATCATTTCGGTTGCTCCTTTGCCGTCGCTCTGCAACATCCAGTTGCCCCCTGGAGCAGCACATCCAGGGGTGTAGTCATGCAGGGTCTCGGGGGGTCTGAGACCCTTTACTTTTTGGGGAGCAGGGTCCCTATGTCTCCAGCATCCTACAAGCCAATCAGCATGAAAGGGGAGTGTGTTGGCCACTGAGAAGAGTCTTCCAACTTGCTTCCTTATCCTTTCCTGCGGATTGGAGCCAAAGTGGAAGGAGGCGAGTCAAACACTGAGAAGACTCTTCTCAGTAGCTAACACTCTCCTCTTTCACATTTATTAGTTCCTAGGCATTATCAAGGATCTCATACTCAACCCCACAGCAAAAATACAGGAAGGGGCATGACTATAATTAGCATGAAGGGACCCTGCACTTCCGAATTTGCTATTGCACTACGGAGCACATTCCACAGGTGCAGTTCCCCCTAACCCTTCCCACCAGCAAGGATGGTGCTTAAGGGAGCATCCTCAGGTTAGCGGATGGAGAGATGTGCCTGTTTCAGTTCTCTCTGTTTCTCATTTTGCCAATCTTAAATTCAGTTCTCCACATTTCTGGAGCAATTTGCATTAAAAAAAAAATCCTCGTGAAAATTGTTCAGCCTTTTAGTGCAGATTTCTCCTAATAAATGCATTTTTGCAGCTTCGACGCGTGCACTCATTTTAGCAAGCCATTTCCCATCACACAATGCGTTCCTGGATGTTATGTTCACCCATATCTTCACACACACCTTCCCTCAACCCTGCGCATTTAATTAAACCGTGTTTGACTGGTGAACTACATTGCAACTTTCAAATAAGTGCAAATTGCAAAGGATGCCTATGCGTCGGTTCTCACATTGCTTCCGAAAGGGCTAATTCGATAGATTCCGCCTGAAATGCGAATTAAATTGAATTTCTCACCCATCCCGACTTCAGGTAAGACTCACCTGCCCGGCCCAGGGAAATGTGACCCGCTCCTTATTAGCAAATCTTTTCCTGCTGCTGCTGCCACCACAGTTGGAGACTCTGGTGCTTCTCCATTAAATGCTCCCCTCTGCCCTGTGCTCAGCGATGTGAGATGGAGGCTTTGTTGGACAGGGAAGGTGAGAGGAGGAGGAGGAGGAAGCCAAGGGGGTGGAGAGCTTAAAGGTACAGGGCAAAAGGAGGAAAACAGAGAACAGCAGGAAATGCTCCTTCCCTTGGAGAGGTTGTCCACAGGGCCACCAGCTGACCAAGTGACACTCCTCCTTTCTTGGTCTTTGGGACAAATCATTATTGATTACTGATTATGCACTTAGTTAAGAAATCAGAAGAAGGCTAGGACTGGGGAGGGCAGCTATGAGAGAACTAGAAAAGGTCCTCAAATGCAAAGATGTATCACTGAACACCAAAGTCAGGATCATTCAGACCATGGTATTTCCGATCTCTATGTATGGATGTGAAAGCTGGACAGTGAAAAAAGCAGATAAGAGAAAAATCAACCCATTTGAAATGTGGTGTTGGAGGAGAGCTTTGCGCATACCATGGACTGTGAAAAAGACAAATAATTGGGTGTCAGAACAAATTAAACCAGAACTGTCACTAGAAGCTAAAATGATGACACTGAGGTTATACTTTGGACACATCATTAGAAGTTATGATTCACTAGAAAAGGCAATAATGCTGGGAAAAACAGAAGGGAGTAGAAAAAGAGGAAGGCCAAAGAAGAGATGGATTGATTCCATGAAGGAAGCCACAGACCTGAACTTACCAGATCTGAACAGGGTGGTTTACAACAGATGCTACTGGAGGTCACCGATTCATAGGGTCATCATAAGTCATGTTGTTGTTATGTGCCTTCAAGTCGACCACGACTTATGGCGACCCTATGAGTCAGAGATCTCCAAGAGCATCTGTTGTGAGCCACCCTGTTCAGATCTTGTAAGTTCAGGTCTGTAGCTTCCTTTATGGAATCGATCCATCTCTTGCTTGGCCTTCCTCTTTTTCTACTCCCTTCTGTTTTTCCCAGCATTATTGTCTTTTCTAGTGAATCAGGTCTTCTCATTATGTGTCCAAGAGAAGACATGATTCACTAGAAAAGACATTATTATGACATAAGTCATAATCGACTTGAAGGCACGTAACGACGACACCACTTACACTCCACCCTTCCCTGCTCAAGGAGGTTGAAGGAAGGCTGAAGAATTTGGGGGAGGTTCATTTGGTGGGATGGAAGAGATTGTGGCAACTTGCAAAAGAATGAGGAAGGCCCTGGCTCAGTGTCTATGTTGTGTCTGAATGGATATTGGGCTGTTGTAGAGTTATATTGACATGCACATTTTTCTTTTGTGTTGTAAGCCGCCTTGGGCACATTTGTGTGGGAAAGCGACGTACAAACTGAATAAACAGTAATAGTAATCCTCTGAATGAGACTAGGCTTGAAAACCACCCAAAGACTGCGTACACACCATAAAGCACGCCCTCAAAAGAATCCTGGGAATCCTCACAGAGCTACATTCCTACTTGCCGCCCTGGGCTCTGGGAGAAAGGGCGGGATATAAAACTAATAATAATGATGATGATGATACACTTCCCACCACCTTCTCACAAACTATGGTTCCTGGATTCTTGGGGGAAGGTACTTTAAATGTCTCCTGTCTCCGCAGCCATAGTCCAATGCCTAAACTTTGTGCATGCAGATCAGGATGAATGCTCAAAACATGCATCATTTGGAGGAGCCCATAGCAAAAAAAATTAAAAATTAGCAACATATGTTTTTAAAAAACAGTGCCGGGAACAGCTGGTGCGAGAGAGTCCCGAGGGCCTCCACACCGGAGACAGAGCCAACTTGTGTTATTCAGGGCTACTTGTCATTATGGATGAGTACAACCAGTCATTGTCATGATGCAGGCCTTTGATTCTCTCCTGTGATGAGTCATATTCAGATTACCCGAGTGGAGCCTTTGAACTGACTGGAAAAGAGACGGGCCTTCTGTTCTTTGCTAGTGGGCGCCTGGCCAGGCCGGCTAATTATCCACCCATCCTATCTCCATTTCAGCGAGTGCCCTTAAAAGCCTCCACAGAGAAGACCGGCCTGCACGCCCGGGAGGTCCCCTGAAGACTGCGAGGACTGTGCAGGAGTTGCAACATCACCTGCATCCTGAGCATCAAATAGAAGCCTGCAGGGCGCAAGGGGAGAGGGAGAGAAGGGTCCATCGGCTGCAGCTCTTTAGGATGTTGGTTCTAGGGATGCAATAATGTCCGAGGCCAGGATCAAAGCGCTCGGGAACAAATAAAACTGCACAGATCATTGACCCGCTTAGCCTAGCGCTATTTAGGAGCACACTCACAGCATGCTTTGCAAGCATATTATTTCCCCCAAAGAATCCTGGGAACTGTAGTTTACCTTTCCTAGTGCTAGTTCCCACCATCCTTAATAAACTACCATTCCCAGGATTCTGTGGGGGAAGTCATCACTGGATGGAAGAACATTTTTTAAACTACAACGGTGTTTTCAGATGTTTTTCACTGTTTTCAGATTGTTTTTCGCCCTGGGCTCCTTTGTGAGGAGGGCGGGATATACAATGAATAAATAAATAAATGTGCATTAAATGTGGATGTGGCCTCTGTCAATAAGCAGCATTTCTGGCAGAGAAGGGTACCGTCCTTCCCAGCCTAGAGGGAAAGCAGATGTTAGAGTTTGAACATGCTGTTTCGAATGCAATCCTCTTGGCCAAGAAGCATTGCGGCAGACTTTCGTCCAGGAACATGCACACCTACCTTAGACAGAGAGAGAGATCTGGTCTGTTGGGCAAGAGGGAATCAAGTTGCGTTAAGCTGGATTCCTGCACTGAGGAGGGGGTTGGACTAGATGGCCTTATAGGTCCCTTCCGTCTCTACGATCCTATGAATCTTTCTCTAGAAAATGGATTACAGCACCTGTGTAAGAGAGTACCCTGTCGAGAGCCTTTGTGGTTTAGGAGAGATGGAGACAATTGCCCATGTGCTACTCTATTATTCTTTATATTGTGATTTTAGAGCTATTTTTATTACTCCGATACTTTAACTGGAGTATTTGTTGTCTGACCAGAACCCCCGGGTCACAAAGAAAGCGGCCAGCTTCCTTGCAGCTTCTATTGACAGTCGGAGAGTGAATGAATGAATGAAAATTTATTTTTACCCTGCCCTTTTTCCAGTCTGGAACTCAGGGCGACTTACAAATAAAACTACACGTAGTTAAAAACATAGAAAAATATACAATTAAGATACAATTAAACTCTACGCAACCTTAAAACCATGAAACAGGCACTTAAAATACTAAAAAAACAATTTAGAATAATACAAACAAGAGCATGAAACACTAAACAAACCTTGTAGAGTGAGGATTAAATAATATTTTTGTAATTTTAATCTTCAATGTTTCAATGTTTTACAAGGAAATCTATTGGGTTTGCTTGGTTTGATTATGTACAAGAGTGACATTATTTTACTTTTTCCTATTTTGCACTTGTACAATTTTGTATGGACTGGTCTTTGACAGCAATAATCAATCAACAGCACCTGTTGATTCATCATCCCTCTCCACACTTTGCATCCCATATAAACGGCAGGCTCTTTCCCAAAGCTCCTGCAAGGTAGAAAAGCCTTGAGGCTGCAGGAAACAAAATTGTCACGGCACACCAGCCCGTCGCCTCCCCAGTGACTAACTGAACTGCTCTCCCAGAACATGTTTGTGCCACACACGGAGCAGTGAATCTGAAGCTTTAAACCCCCGATGCAAATCCCATGACAGCCGCAAAGGAAAGCATGGCTTTGCTGGGGTGGTGGTGGGAAGCCCCTCTCTCTTCCTTCACAGAGTTATCATGAAAACAGAATGAGACAAAAGGCACCGAGGGATCCATGAAAATGCAGCACTGAGATGTCTTGCTTGCAAATGATTTGGGTCTCTTGACTTGCAGCAAACCCCCAAATGACTGTGAGAATTCAAGACTACAGAGACTGCTGAGATTTTACTGTTCACTCAGGGCAAACAGTACGAGTTTCTAGGAAGACACGCAATCAGCAAACAATGCATTTTTCTCCCTTGTACAATCATGCGGCACACACACACACCCCAAATAGCCAGAGGAAGAGTGCATTGATGTGACGTCGATATCTCCACCCCTTTGAGGAGAGAAGCTTGAGAGAAATGGGTGTTGGACAGACCAATCTTCCTTCCACACCTGACCCAGAATAACAAGGCCCGCACATGTGCACAGCGCATGGGGATTGCTAAAGCAGCCTCAAAGTGCTTCTGTTTACACAGTGCAGCCCCAATGTTGCCACCACCCTGGGAATGGTTTCCTTAATCCCCCGGTAAAAAGCAAAAATCAAGGTATGAACACTCTAGAAACCATATACAAATCAATACTGAAGAAAAAATGTCTGCTGAAGGACAGAATGTACCAGCATGCCAAAAGTAAAATACTTAGGCACTTTTAATAGATGGGTATGCTATAAATGGTTGTTGTTGGTGTTATGTGCCTTCCAGTCGATTACAACTTATGGGCGACCCTATGAATCGGCGACCTCCAAGAGCATCTGTCGTGAACCGCCCTGTTCAGATCTTGTAAGTTCAGGTCTGTGGCTTCCTTTATGGAATCAACCCATCTCTTGTTTGGCCTTCCTCTTTTTCTCCTCCCTTCTGTTTTTCCCGGCATGATTGTCTTTTCTAGAGAATCGTGTCTTCTCATGATGTGTCCAAAGTATGATAACCTCAGTTACATCATTTGAGCTTCTAGTGATACTTCTGGTTTAATTTGTTCTAACACCCAAATAAATAGTGAATAAAATATAATAAAAACATGGTATTAGGAAGTAATAACCACAAAATATACAGAACATGAACACTAAGCAAAAAAATCCCACATCAGACATGAATAAAAACAGTAAAAATGTCAACAGAATGCACACCAAGAAAACTGGATTACAGCAAAGGGGCGTAATAAGTACACCAAAAATGGATAAAAAGTAACAAAGGAGCCAGGCGTGTTTCGACTTTAGGAACGTCTTCCTCAGTGGCGTCTCCTTGAAACAAAACCAATTCGTGCAATTCTGAAAAGTGCAAATTAGCAGGTAAAAATTAGAAGCTTTAATACACAGGGTATAGCCAAATGATTGACTACATAATGCTGAAAACAGTACATGACAAACTTACCCGTTCACTAGTGCTACTGCTACCATTGACATATATAAATGTTTGCAGTCCTTTTATAAGGCATCAGACTGTGAGCCTGAATAATCATTAACGATAATAGTGACATATATATGTGTCAGCAAGCAGCATAACAACGATGTAACACAACATGAACCACAGCTGGAACAAGCACCACACTCTTCTAGAGGAGCTTAATTCTGTCCATACTTCAAACAATGAACAACGGTTCAAGTAAAGTCCGGATGAAAAATGAATGCTAAAAAGAACCCAAGGGGTTGACAAACAATGGCTTAGAAAATGCAACGGGAAATTGTAAAAACCAGAAAATGTGTAAATCTATAGGACAGCCATCCAATTCCTCATTTAGACCATTTGGTATTGAGGTGTCCACCTTATATATCCAGAATAATTCCCTCCCTTTTAAGCTGTTTGGACATTTCCCCCCCTGAAGTTTTTACTCTCTCTAGACACCAAAATAGGAGGGATTTCTCATCGTGTCTGAACTCCAGGAAATGTTTGCATTTTCTTTGTTCTAATGCAACTTTTATGTTCGCAAATACGGGTTCTTATTTTCCTAGCGGTCATGCCCACATATAAACGGGGGCATGGACACTGTATGACATATATAATCCCCTTAGCAGCACGTGTAAAAAAATCTTTGAGATGAGATACCTTCTGCTCTACAGGATTGATGAATGATTTAGTTGTAAAACAATTAGAATAAACACAGGGAAACTGGCCCATAGTATGACTATTGTCTATAATGCTGTTTACCAAATCAGTTGTTTTTAATTTAGAATGCACTTAACTGAAGATGGTTTTAGCTGAATTGATGGTGATGTTGTGTTTTGCTGATTTATATATTATTTTATATTGTACTTGAATTGTTGTATTGTATTGTTGTACATCGCCCAGAGTGTCCATTAATTCGGACAGATGGGGGACTAATAAATAAAATTTTATTATTATTATTATTAAGGTTGCCCGCTTATGAGCAAACATAGGATAGTCCTTGCACCTTGGAATATCCTCGAAGACAGCCTTTCCCAACTAGTGTTGTTGGACCACAACTCCCATCAGCCTCAGCCAGCATTGCCAATGGTCAGGAAAGATGGGAATTGTGGTCCAACAACACCTGGTGGCCCACTAGTTGGGAAAGGCTGCTCTAGGAGATACCAGTGTCAATTAATAATCTCCTTGATGGATGTTGTGTATGTATCGTATGTAACTGGTATGATTATCCTGTGTTCCGAAGGATGTCTACCGCTAGGTGTAAGTCGCACGACCCACATTTTTAGCTTTGTAAAGTGCCTGCTTAAGAATCTTCGAGGGATATCCTTTGTGTTGTAGATGTCTCATCAACACATTGGCTTCAGTAAGGAAATCTCATATGGCTACAATTCCTTGTCAGCCTCAGCATCTGTGGATATGGAAGGTTACGTCTAAGATGGGTGGGATGGTAACTGTCATATGTAAGATAGGAATTGACATCAGTTGGTTTTCTGTAAACAGTGGTGGTTAAAGTACCATGGTTGTTTTTAATCTCAACATCCAAAAAATGAATGCAATTAGCATCATAGGTGGTTTCAAACTTAATCGTGGGATGTAAGGTGTTGATAAAAATATCAAACTCCTTAACTCCCTCCTCAGTTCCTGTCCAACTCAAAAAAAATATCATCTAGGTATCTCTTGTATACCAGTATCTTGCTTCAGAAAGGGTTGCTATCATGTAGACTGTATCTATTTTCAAATTTATCCATAGAAACGTTAGCCAATTCTGGTGCAAATCGACACCCCATAGCGGTCCCAGAAATTTGCCAAAACATTTTATCTTGGAACAGAAGTAATTTTTTCTTTAATACTAGTTCTGCAAGTATACTTAAAAAAATGGGTGGAAGGATGCAAAGTTTCTTGTTTATCCCAAATCTCACTAATAACATGAATAGCTTCATCCTGAGGTGTATTCATGTACAGTGCTGTTACATCCATAGTCACCAGCCAGGAATCTGTAGGGTGTGGGGGCTGTACTGTTGAAAAAATCCCGTGTCCTTTAAATATGCATCAATTTTTCCTGAAAAAAGGTTTGAGAAAATGATCTATAAACACCACCAATGGTTCAAAAACAGATCCACAGCCTGACACAATGAGCTTGCCTGGTGTAGGATGAGTATTTTTATGTATCTTGGGAAGCAGGTAAAAGAAAATCATAAGTGGGCTTGGAAATATAATTTCCAAGATTAAAAGATTAAAGCCTCATCAGTAAGGAGTATGATGTCCTTCTTATCGAACTAGTGGGATTAGTAATACAGGGTGCATAACGCTTAGTACTGCCTATCTAAAGGCCTCCTTAATAAAATGTTTTGTCCCAAATAACCAGAACACCTCCTTTATCAGCAGGTTTCAAAATGACATCGTCCCTCCTCCTCAATTGTTCCAAACTCTATTTTTCCATCCTATTCAAATTATGCCAAGCTTTCATAGGTTGTTGCTCAATCCTAGCCACCTCCTTCGATACTTGGTCTTGAAACACCTTAATATCGGGATTGCAGGATGAAAGATTAAATGTGGATTTAGGCTTGAATTCCACCTGTGCCAATGGTGAATTCAACCTGTCTTTCAAATGGTCAGCTAGCCTTCTCTTTCTGAATAATTGTTGTAGTTCCACCATGGTCCAAAAGGAATCATGTCTCGGCGTAGGGACAAAGGAAAGCCCTTTTTGTAAATTTGACAGGGGACAAACTCACTACTGATTGGTTCTGAACACTTTTCTCCTTTAGTCCCCCAAACAAAGGCCGAGACGAGCGCCAGGGACTACGAAGCCTCCAGAGGCGGACAAAGAAAAATTCAGACACAAGACGTTTGCCTTGACCAAATGACCTGATGCTTTGTCAAGTTTATTGTTTTAACCTGCTTTTGTAAAATAAAAAGTTCCATATACATTTATAAAATGGCTTAAATTAAGGCATAATCCTGTAGTATCTAAGACAAGCGTCCATCATTCTGCACAAGCGACGGGTTGGCTCCGCACACCGCCCACACGCCCCACCAAGGAACCAGGCCCAGGCCAATTTAGGGCAGGGGGCGAGTGGGAAAGGTCTTAGGGAAGCCCAGGAAATCCTCCCAGGGAGTGAGGACTGAGGCCCCCTGGCGGAGCGGGAGGTGGCAAGCGGGATCACCAGGCACTCAGCAGAAGCTGGTAAACTTTTATACATAAAGGTTGTAGAGCCACGTCTTACAGTCCGAAAACAAAAAGGACACTGACACACAACATGATAAATGGGGAGAGAGACACAGGCAAAACTAAACAAACGAAAAGCCCCTAGAGAGATTACAGGCTTGGGATGCCAGATGAGATCTAAGAGACTCTCCGGGGGGGATTCACACGACCCTGAACCCGTCCAGAACCGTTAAGACTGTAATCTCCCTTCAACTCTCCCTGGAGCTTTTAACCAATAAAGGTGTTAACGGAGAAAGCACTTGCACCCAGACCCTCAGGTTAGCCCCCCCACACACACAAACCCAAGCTCCTCATTCGGGGCGCGCATCACTGCTGCCCTAGGGAGGCCAAACTCCAAGGCTGCTGTCCCAAAAAGCACAAAGAAGGGGAAAAAACATTGCAAGTTGTCCCCGCTTCCCGATAGGCCCCAAAGGAGGTCTGGGCTGAGCTACAAGGGGAGGAGAGGGCCTGTCCTGTGCAATTTGCCTCTTGGCAGGTGGAGGAGGTGGGAGCCCCAAGAGTAAGCGCCGCCAAGGACCCCAGTGCGCCCCAAGAGTTTGGGGGCTCCCCAGAACAGTCGGTTGACATCCAATTTATAGCACGGAATTGACGGGAGACACAACTGTGCTTTCAACGCCCCGTCACCTTCAGGGGGAGAAGGGCGAGGCAACCCAGAGGGCTCTTGGCTCTCCAATCACGCTCCCAAGGGGTGAATGCCCTCCTGGGCCAGGCCTGTGACCAGTCTCAGGACTGGAGGAAGGGCAGGGGGGTGAGCTGGAAGAAAGGCGAGCTGCCTGAACCCCCTCTCTTCCCCAGAAGGTGTCTCCCAGGAAGTGACCTCATCACAGCACCAGAGCAAGTCCAGGGCTCTGGTGATCAGAGGCACACCCTCTATGGAGAAACACTTTCATTCACATCTTCCCGGGAGGTCGGGAGGCACGGAAACACGAAGACATTTTCTTCTCCGCAGGAACTGATCTATCCCTAACTCCAGAGAGCTTCAGAGAGGAGCGCCAGGGCTGGACTGCCCGGTCGTTAAAAGGCTAACTGCTAACAATTTGGAGGGAAGTCACAGGAGTTTCCTAGGACAGGTCCAGATCAGAGTGATCTCCCCTGAAACAAAAGCTCTGGCATGCCTTCCAACAGTATTAGCATCCCACACACACCGCCCGCTCCCCCCCAAAAAAGCAAAGACCGAGTCGGCTCCCCTTGGGGTGATCAAATCCTTTCCAGAGGCCACTTTGTTCCTCAACGTTTGCATTCAAAGTGCTCCAACAGGAGGCAAAAGCCGCGCAAAGAGACACAGGCCCTTCCAGGGGAGGGGAAAGTTATACTTTTTATATATAAAAAAAGAGAAAGCCAGCAACAGTCAGAGGAGCAGGGGAGTGTTCTCCCCCTGCGTGGTCCAGGAGTGTTCTCCCCCTGCTAAAGCAATATCACAGCCACCCAAGCGCAAAATACTGCCTACGTCTTTAAAAAAGAAGTTATCTTAATACTATCCCAGCATCATGAAATAGGGAAGGAAAAGGCATCTGCTATTGTTGCTGTTTTTTAAAACTATCACTGAAATTCTACCAGAACCTTCATTAAGCACCATATTTGGGGAAGCGGGGAAATGAGGTGTGAAATGCTTGATTATTATTTTTTTTTTCCCCCTTGCATGTCCAGAACTCAGCCACAGGAGTTTTCTCACGCTGGATGATCAAAGGTATGAGATGCGCTTCTGGGCTGAACGCAAAAGGCGACCAAATCAGTCCTTAGTTCATCTCCAGTTAGTTAGTCTGTGATGGGGAAGGAGAGAAAAAAGAGTGGGGTGGGGGATTTGCGGCAGGGGGGTGAGGAGAAGGGGACGCTCCTAGTTAGACTGGCTCTGCTCCACCGAGAGGCTCTTACTCCCAGGGCCATCGATGTCCTTCTGAGGGCCAGGCTCTTCTATATGTGGAGACTGGGGGGCCGTCTCACGGGGCTCAGTCTGTGCTGCCGCCTCCTCCGCCTCCTCCGCCTTCTCCAGGAAGGGGACACACGGCTCCTCACCATTCAGCAGGCAGCTGCGAGTGGGCTCATCAGCCGGGAAAGTAGGAGTGGCCGGCTGGTCGATGGCTTCTGCCTGAGACTGTGGAGAAGCGGCCTCTTTTGGGGCTGCAGGGCAGCCGACAGGGGAGATCACCAAAGGGGGGTGAGGTAGGTCCTTCTGCAGGCAGAAACAGCAGCAGCCCCGCGTTCGGGGACAGGGAACAGGGGAGGGAGAGAGAGAGAGAGAGAAAAGGTAACTACAACAACTCTTTTCTTAACAGAAGTTCTCCTAGCTCAGCCTCTCCTGCCAAAGGAAGGGGAACCCCAGGCAGATGATAAAGCCAGAAGACAAGTGGCGGCCACCAGAGAAGGCAGGAGCAGAAGGGAAAGCCAACAACCCAGCTGCGGCCGCAAAGCCGCACAGCTTTCAGCGGCACCCCACACCCGCTCTGGCTCCTTACGTGCAGGATTTGGGCTGCTGGGTACTTTAAGTGGGGCAGAGGCCAGCACCTTGGCACAGATGTCAAACCCACAAGGGCCGACAAGGAGGGGAGGTGTGGGCAGAACGGCGCGAAGGAGTCAGAGCACCTGGGCTCACCTGACGACAATGAAGCACCACCTCTCCCCCCGCCCCCCCAAGCAGCTGACTCTCGCCTAGCAGGGGCAGTTCACGAAAAGTCCCAGTCGGAGATGACGAGGAAGCGCCCCAAGTAACCCTCCCACTTCCGCGCGACGCTCTCGGGTACAAGGAGGATAAATTACTTCTGAACTACAGAAGCCTGTTTGTCCAAACATGGTGTTGACAGGCACCTTCCTTCCTCACGCAACGTACCTCAAAAAGGAGGGCGCTTCTCCGTCTCGTGACAGCTATGGAATTTGCTGCTGCAAGCACCAGACGCCGGTATGGACTGCTTTTTTTTAAAAAGGGGGTTAGACAGATTCACAGAGGAGGAGCACATGGGGGCTACTAGCCACTGTGGCTACCTTGGAGGCAGCCTGCCTCCGGACGACGCCAGTTGCTGCAGGTCACGAGTGGGTAGGGGGCCGCTCGTGTCCTCCGTGTGGGCTTCTTCCCATGGGGACATCCAGAACGTTGGACTAGACGGGCCTCTGCTCTGATCCAGCAGCTGGGCTGTTCTGGTATCCTTAAAGCGCTGGGACAGGGCTTGAATACAGAGCTGCGAGCCTTCCGCTGATGTTATTCCGCCCCTGCGCTGCTACCCTAGGGGGTGAATCTAGTGAGCACCCTGTGCCCACTAGCAAGGACCTGGCACCCGCCATAGCTGAGGGTTACCCCAACCATAACCCCAAGTAATGGACTGTTGCTCAGCTCTACAGAGGGAACCCCAAAATCCGTCTGGGGCAGCCAGAAGCTCCTGGGTGTCCATCCAGGATGAAAGACAGCTCTCTCACCACCATGGCAAGCCCCCACCCCCCAATATGAGGCGGACAAGGGGATCCTCCTGGAAAAGCAACCCAGTTTTATGTTCCAAGCTTAGGACAGTTCAATTACGATGGCTTCCTCACCCACCCACACACAAGGAATACTGGGAAACGTAGTTTCACAAGGATACAGAAAAGTACTACCGTTCCCTGAGGCCTTGGGGGGGGTTGCCCCCAATCTTCTAGTGCTTCTTCCTACCCTCAATGTTTCCATCTTGATTTTTAAAAAGCTTCCAATTCAAGGATTCAGGTAAGAGGTCACCTAGGCGCCTCCTCCTGTCCCCCAATTGGGAAAAGGCCCCTAGAGCCTCCCACGGCCACTCCACACCCTTCTCCTCTCCAAGGGTGTTAGAGAAGGCAGCGCACTGCAGCATGAGGGTGGCTGCCAGGCTCTTGCTGGTGGGCGCAGGGTGCCCACTACATTCACAGCACAGGAGCAGAATATCAGTGGAAGCCTCGGTGCTCTGAATTCAAGCCCTGTCCCAGCGCTGTAAGAATACAGAGGGGCCTGGTTGCTGGACAGAGAGGCCCGTCTAGTCCATCGTTCCGGGTGCCCCCACAGGAAGGACATGAGCGCAATGGCAGCCCAGCCGCACTCGTGGCAACTAGCGTCGTCCGGAGGACGGCCACCTCCAATGCAGCCACCTTATGCTCCTCCTCCGTGAATCTAACCCCCTTTTAAAAAAAAAGCGGTCCAACCTGATGCCTGTTGCTTGCGGCGGCGAATCCCAAAGCTTTAATGTTGCGGGGAAGCACCCTCCTTTTCGAGGTACCTTGTGTGGGGACGGCAGGCGCCTGTCAACGCCGTTTGGGGACAAACCGGCTTCTGCAATTCACGCGCCACGGGCACAAAAGCCTTACTCGACAGCGAAGAGACAAAAAATGAAGCGCTCTCCGGAGACTAGGAAAGGAGCGGTATAAAAAGGAGAGGAGAAAGGCAACATGCAAACGCCTCCACGGATGATCTTTTTCCGGAGGGGAGGATAACGCTAACAAGAGTTTTACTCAACTTTAATTCTAGTTAGCTTTTATTTTTCTCTCTACTATTAGGGTTTTCTCGAGGAGACTCATATCAAACTGGTATTCACCGCAAAGCCGCTGCCCGTCCAGAACATGTTCAGCTCCTTGCGCCAAAGGGCCACGACGAAGCTGGTGAGGAGCGTGCAGGGCACGAGGTAGAGGAGCGCCGGCTGGCCCTTCTGCATCAGTGCCAGCGCCACAAAGGTCACCAGGAGGCCGATGCCGTAGGCTGCAGCAGAGGAGGAGGAGAGAGTCACAAGAGGACACGGGTGAGGGCCGCGGGGACGTCCACCCACGAACCGGCTCTGGGAGTGGGGCACGTGCGGCTTGGCTCGCTCTTTGCCCCGCTGCTAAGGCGGGAGTGGACCCCTTTAGTCCTTCCCTAGGGGGCCACACCCCTCCCCCCAAAATTATTATTCATTGTATTTACATATCGCCCCATAGCCGAAGCTCTCTGGGCGGCTTACAATTAAAGCGCTATAAACAAATATACCAATTTAAAAGACACATTTTCTAAAGAGCATTTTTTTAATAAAAAAAAAGGAGCCCGGGACCACAGGGAGACGCCGTACGCAGAGTCAAGCCATTTGTCCATTTAAGCTCAGCTGTCACGGAGTGTCAAAGGGCTCGCAAGGAACCTGCCTAGCGAGGTGGGGTGGGAGGGGAGGGCAAAGGGGGGAAGAGGAGAGCCGCTTTTCACAGGCTCAGTAGCTGAAAGGGAACTGGAGGCAGCCGTGGGGGGTGGCAGGGCGGAGCGGAGGACGGGGACTGTGCGATGAGAGCCGGCTGCTTTGCTTTTTGCGGAGAAAGAGGCGGCAGCAGACATACCTATAGTGCAAGCCACAAAATACACTCGGGAGGACTGGACTTGAATGTCAAACCTGTGGCAATAGGCGACCAGCAGACCTGCGGCGGAAAGAGACCGGGTTTTGTCACATTTGACACACACACCCCATGCACGTCTTAGTGGGAGGGACGGCCTGAGAGCCAGCAAGGAAACCCTCACCCATGGAGGCTCTAGGGAGGAAGCTGCTGCCTTATTTAGAGAGCGTCTCCTCCTCTCCAGGCAGAGAATGGGGGGGGGGGGTTGACGCTTCTCCAGCAGTGCTTCCTAAGGCTTCTTCCATTTGGAGGAAAGGCCAGTGGGGACTGAGTCTTCTGCAAGCGAAGGAGGTCTTCTGCCCCCAAGATACCCTCCTCAAGAGTTGCTCAGCCCACGTGGGGCCCCTCCCCGCGTCAGGAAGATGAAAAGAGAGAGAGGAAGGGCCTACCTGGAACCAAGATGTCCCCGAATCCCAGGAGGGAGAAAGGCCGGTCGCAGAGCGCCAGTGGGGAGAAGTTGAGCCTTGGGACCTTCAGCACCATCGGGAGCTGAAGAAAAAGGGGTGTGTGTTGAGGAATAAGGGAGTTTCGCGTCCTTTGAATTTTAAACCCTCGTTTGAGAGAGGAATTCTACCAACGCTGGGAAACAGCACCGTGGCGGGGAAGGAAAGATCTCTCCCCCCCACTAAATTATCACTCCTGATCAAAGCCGCTTCCAGTCCCTCTCTGGAGCCTGCAGGAGGGACCTACAGCGGCTGACATGACACACAGGCCCAGCGGTCTGGAATGATAACCCTATACACCCCATACCCCATCTGCCTTTCAGAGGGCTCTTCCGGGCACCAAGAGCTGGCTCTCATGGACCCTCATGCCCCCAAGGAAGGATGGAGGCATCCCAGACAGCTGGTGGTCTGCAGTCTCAAGAAATTTAACGCCTTGGGACTGGAAGCATCTTTTTTTTCCCCCAGGGGTGTCCACAACCACCCTCACGGGGATGTTTCCCTGAGCTTTATTCCTTCATAGGAAGAACAGAGGAGGTTGAGGCAGCCCAGAGCAGGGAAAGAGTCAGCCAGGCAGAGTTATAAACTAGCAGGCCAGGGGGAAATGCCAGGCTGGGACATTCCCCCCCCCATTCTCCCTGGCATGCTGGATGGCTAAGTGCAGGGATCCTTTATTTTCAACATTCGGCTGCTTGCAACCCCAGCCTGCCTCTGTGAAGGTCCTCAGAGCTTACCAGGTGCAAGCAAGCTGTGTGAGTGGGTGACATCTTGATACACATTGCTGCAGTCCTCTAGATCTTGCTGAGCCAAACAGGCCGCCAGGGCTGCTGGGAATTTAAAGCCTCTGGAAGCCACCACAGAATCCCCATTCCGGGGCTTTAAGGGGAGAGGCTCCAGTTTGAATCAGGGCAAAAGCACAGAGGAAGGCTCCTCCACGCCCCTCCTTTCCCTCTTTCATTCCTTCCCCCAAAATCCTCTCCTTAGGGCTGCCATGACGGCTCAGGCAGAAGAAGTTGCTCCTGTTATCAAGGAGGTACTTCCTCCGGCCGGCCAAACTCCTGCTGCAAGGATATAAAGCAGCTTTGGCTGCGCAAGTGAGGATCAAAGCAACTTCGATTTAGGATCAAAGGTTAACCACCCTCCTCCTCCTCCCCGCAACAACTTTCATGTACTCTTCAAGTACATGAAAGGTTGCCACACACAGGAGGGCGTGGATCTCTTCTCGATCGTCCCAGAGTGCAGGACACGGAATAATGGGTTCATGTGACAGGAAGCCAGATTTTGACTGGACATCAGGAAAAACTTCCTAACTGTTAGAGCCATACGACAATGGAACCAATGACCTAGAGAGGTAGTGGGCTCTCCGACACTGGAGGCCTTCAAGAGGCAGCTGGACAGCCATCTGTCGGGAATGCTTTGATTTGGATTCCTGCATTGCGCAGGGAGTTGGACTTGATGGCCTTGTAGGCCCCTTCCAACTCTACTATTCTATGAACCCACCCCCACCCCTCAAATTAAAACACAGAAGTCCGCTGACGCTCACCCTGCACCTCACCCCTTTTGTCCCTAAAGAACCAAGCTGGCCACCTCCCATTTGCCAGGAATTTGGGGGGGGGTGGACTCCAGCCCCTCCCACTTCCTCTGCAGCCAAACAAGATTCTTCCCCACCCCCCACCTTGTGCCTCAGCAGCTCTTTGGAACACCCCAAGGGCTCGCCCCACCTTTTCGTGAGTGGCGGAGTCTGTCGGGCCAGCGGCTACTTCCACCATGATGCTCTCCCCCATCTGAAAGGAAAAACAGGGGTGTGTTGGGGGGGTGGACGTAAAAGAGGACAAATCAAAACTTCCACTCATTTACTTGGGGCTGTTCTCCAGCCTCAGGGCAAAGGGCAGCCGCTGCTCTGCCTTACAAAGAGCAGTGCCTTCAATCCCCACCCACATTCTCTCCTTCAAGCCATTCATCTCCCCCCCATCACAGGAGCCCTCAGGCCCCCCTTTCCCTCCACATGGGGATAAGGAGAATGGGTAAGGCAGAGGAGAGCAATCTAGTCCCAGCCAACTCACGCAGGTATGTAGGATGCTTACTTACACCGAGTCAGACCCTTGGGGTCCAGCCAGTGGCTCTGCAGGGTTTCAGGGCAGGGGGGCACCTGGAGATGCCACGGGGGCCTTCTGCATGCACAGCAGATGCTCTACCACTTGAGCTATGGCCTGCCCCAGTAACGTCACCCTTGTGTTAACAATCGTGTCATGAAACTCAGGGTGGGCGGGGGAGACACTCTGATTTAAGGCAATGGGGGGGGATGCACACAGTCCCTTTGCAAGAGGATTCCGTGTTTCATGCTATGCTGATCTCAGTTTCCTTCGAATCTCAACTGTCGCTGCTATTTTTATTATTTTCCATAAAACGAAGAAAACATAAACACCAGCACAGCAATCAGGTCTCATGTTTACAGCGAAGGTCGCCGCTTCTTCTGACCCAACAGTTTCGACCCTCCTCCCAACAGTTATCCCCTCGTTCAGAGCTCCAAATCCACTCTCGCACCTCCAAGAGGCCCTGAGCTCCTGGGATCTCCCCGGCTCTGCAAGGAACGGATGAAAAGCCTCCAGGCCACTCCTGCTGGGCTTCCAACGGCGGCCCCAGAGGAAGGAAAGCCCTTCTCAGCTTCGGCCCGCCCCTACTGGCCTCCTCTCCACTCAAAACACACAGTCCCAACGCCCTCCCAACCACGGGAGCCACTAGCGACGCCCGGGGCAGGCACGCCCAGGAGGACGCCAGGCCCCTCGGCAGACTGACCTTGGTTAAATACGGCGTAATGAAAACGAAGAAGACGTCGTAGACAAAGAGGACCAGCAGAAGCAGAGTGCAGCCCTAGAAGGCGGAAGAGAGAAGGAGGGCAAAGAGGGGGAGGTCAGTCAGCAAGATGCTGCCTTTGCCCCGTCCTTGGAGCCGCCCTGGCTGAACATGGACCGGCATTCACTGGAGGGGGCTGGCCAGAGAGCGAAGTCCCCTGGAAACGGACAGTGAAAGCTGCCTCCTGTGGGCTACGCTCCTTCCATGGTGACCTCTTCTTGCTCTGGCGCACTGAGTGTTTCTGAAGGAGGCCGATTCTCACAGCCGCCTGACACCAAGCCAGAGTGCTGGCCCAGGCAGACCAGTGCCGGCCCCTCTGACAGGCAAGCTGAGCCTGGAAGACCCCGAGGCAAAGCAGGCACTCTGCCCACTGAGCAAGGGGGCCCCACCGCCCTCAAGAGGGCTGCTTCTTCTCCTCAATCCATTCCCAGTCTCTCCTCCTCTTCCAGCTACTCTAAGACCCTTCTCTGCCTCTGATGCGCAAAAGTAGGAGCAGGGGAACCTTTTCTACCATGAGGGCCACATCCCTGCCCAGGCAACCTTTTGGGGGCCACATGCCAGCAGTGGGAGGGCCAGAGGAAAAAGTGGGAGGACCCACGGCTAATGCGGCTCTTTATCACAGTTCAAGGGCACGCTCCAGCCAGGCAAAAGCACTCAAGGACCAATATTGGGGCCGGCCTGAGGGAATGTCGAGGTAACCCACCCCTGCCCTCCACCGCCCCACCACTGCGATCTTCACCTCTTCTGACAATAAAAATCCAAACTTCCCACTCCAGTCTCCCTACTTCCCTCCCCCGCTGGGTTACTAGCTGTGTGCGCACCATGCCTTTACAGCACACTATTCCCTCCCCCCCTCAAATCCTGGGAACTGTCGTTTCCCCCTCACAGAGCTACAATTCCCAGCACCCTTAAAAACGATAGTTCCCAATATTCTTCTGAGTGGGAGGAGATGTGCTTAAATGTGCGGCGTGTATGCAGTCACATTGACTCTGCCTAGCCCACCTCACAGGGTTGTTATGAAGAAACGAAGCCGGGAAGGGGAAGAGAGAAAGAGCCACATCCATTTTCTGGACAAGTGGGATTAAAAAGCAACGCCACCATCATCGCCTTAGTGGAACCTCAGGGTGTTTCCTAGAGGAGGGGTCCTGCTCCTTCGCTGCAGGGTCGCCAGCAGGCCCCAATCCTGGTTCCCACCTGCCCCCGCCACAGCCTTACCTTGAAGGTGGGCAGGCGGATGGTCTTGAGCATGTACAGGCAGAAGGCGATTCCCAGGGCATCTTGGAGGACCCAGGCCCACCTGCGGGAAGAACGGCCGCGTCTCAGAGCGGAGAAAGCAGGGGCCTTGTGGCGGAAGCGGCTGACCCCCGGGCCCAGAGGCAGATGCGTTGAAACGTGTGTTCTCCCTTCTTCCACTCTCCGCCATGGCAGAGCGCCCCTCCCTGGAAGGGGGCTCCATTGGGGCCCAGGCTGGGTTCTCTGTGCCCACCACAAGTTTAGTCTCCTTTCTAGAAGCTCTTTTGCCCCGTTGCCTCTTTCCCTCAGCTCCACCTAAGAACGTCAGAAGAGGCCTGCGGCGGCTGGACCAGCCCAGAAGGGGCCCATCCAGTCCAGCGTCCCGCTCTCACAGGGACCAACCAGATGCCCCAACGGGACGGAGAGCGCAAGTAGGACCTGAGCGCAACAGCAGCAGCTTTCCCTGCTTACGATTGCCGGCAACTGGTGTTCAGAAGCATCCTGCCTCCGACAGAGGAGAGAGAGAACACAGCCATTGCGGCTGGTAGCCACTGGCAGCCGGATCCTCCTGGGGTTTGACCAGTGGGTCAAGAGACTTCCCTCAAAGGGCCTCCCCTCCGCCTTCCTCTTAGGGCAAGCTCACCAGTCGATTGGGAATGCACTTGCCCTCCCAGCTCGGACTCTATCTCTTTTCGCACCATCTCAAAGAGGAAATCGGAGGGCTAAAAAAAGGTGCAGAAGAGGGCAAGGAAATCATCAGGAGGACTTGGCAGGCGCCCAGCCGAGGAAAGCAACGGCATTTGGGGCTTTCCCGTTTAGGTGTGCAAATTGATGCACGAGAGAGAGAGAGAGAGAGAGAGAGAGAGAGAGAGAGATGCGGCTTTTGAAGGACTGAGGGTGTCCCCCGCAGGCTGAAGAGAGAGCGCAGAAGGTGCAAGACAAAAAAACCACCCAAATCTTACTGGTCCTCATTTCGGAAGACACCCCAGACCAAGCTGATGGCGACACAGAAGACGGCCAGCAGCAGCATCCGGACTTGAGGGCGCTTGTGGAAATATGGCAAGTTGTTATCCGGGACCCTGAAAGCAAGACAGACGGGGTGAAAAGAAACAGCGGAGACCAAGAGGGAAGGGAAGGAGGGCGTTTGGCGGTGGTCTCAGGGCCTGAATCAGCACCCCCACCCTTACACCAGGGGAGTGCCCGGACCTCGGCGGTAGATCACAGGGACAAGGGAAGCTGCTTCATGCTCAGGAAGACTTTTGCCCTTTGTGGCTTAGGTCTGAGCTAGCTCTGTTTCAAACGGCGAGTCTTTTCCAGCCGTACCTGGAGATGCTGCAGAGGACCGAAGCTGGGACCTTCTGCACGCAAAACAGCTGTTCTACCCACTGAGCTCATTACACAGAAGCCCCCCAGGTCCAATCTCCAAGGGGAAAAGCAGGGCAGGGAACAGGTGATGAGAGCTGCTGCCAGTCAGAGCCAACCAAGCTAGGAGACGCAGACAAACAGCCAGGCTTGGAATCAGGCAACTGCTGGCAGAGAGCAAATGCAGAAGGCGTCACCGGCCAGAGAGGCAGCCTCTCGCTCCCCCTTCTATTCTGTGGGTCCAGGGGATGATTAAATTTTTGTAAAAAAATGCCTCCCCACCCCCATTCAACTTGCTCCTAACACAACCCCATCAACAACAACAACAAAATATAAATACATATTAGAGAGTAGGATGAAAGACAGCTGCTCCCAAAAGTAAAGTCCAAAATCTGGTGAAAACAAGAATGAGGGTTTGGTCCGCCCAAAGTGATCTCTCGCTCGTAACGCTTATTGCAACTGGATTTGAACCCAGCCCTCTGGGCCCCTGCCCGTTTCGCGCACTGGGCGACAACCACAAACGGCAGGGAAGTGAAAGCCGCTGCCTCGTACCTGCATTTCCCCAGAGGAAACCTTCGCACAAACGGAGAGAGACAGCTGTACAGTCCGATGGAAGCCGCAAGGCAGAATATTCCTATGATGGCATATACTGGGGGATAAGGGGGGGAAAAGAGAGTATGAAAGAGCGCCTCAGGCTATGCAAATACTGCTCAGTCCCCTGAAGTCAAGGCCAGCTGCGGTTCACTGGGATTTGGCAGGTCAGCAGAGACACGAAAGCAGACTGACCACAGACTGGGGGGTGGGTTGGGGGTTTCAGAGTCCCCAAAATATTACACGGCCTTCACATTCCCTTGGATGATCTGAGCAACCGGGTACATGGGTATGGAAGGTGGTGCTCCCTCAGGTAGCCTTCTCCATTATCCGGGGCTTTATCAGTCAGAACCAGAATCGTAAACCTGACCCAGAACCATACAGGCAGCCAATCCAGCCCTTTTAAGAGCAGGGTCAAGGGTCAGAGGCAGGATGCCCTGCTCAGCAACCAGCATTCTCGGCCAGTTGTGGCTTGCAGAGCACCTTAAGGGCAGCCCCGCACAGAGAACATGACAGCAGTCCAAGTCTTGAGGTCACTAGGGCTAGGGTCACAGTGGCAAGGCTAACCCTGTCCAGGAACGGCCAGAGAGTTTTTGTGGACTGGGCTACACCTCATCGTCGGATGCACCGAGGATTATTCTGTGCCAAGAATTTGACATTCTCAAAAACGCGACCTCAGCCGAACGGAGTTCTTGGTTCACCCCAAGGTGGCTGCACTTAACAGTCATCGCAGCTCGCCAAACCCTTTCCCAAGTGCTGTATAGGCCCTGATGCTAACGAAGCTCTGCACTGTTGTCACTGATGCTTTTGTTTTAATTTGCCTATCCAAAGGACCACAGCAGTTGGCACACAGCTGGTGTGAACCCACATGCAAAGCCCCCTCCCCTCTGTGGCCAGGTTTAAAAAACAACAACATGGGCTGTGCCTGAGGTCAGCTGCTCCTGGGTCTCCATGGAGTCAGCCATGTTCTGGCAAAAATCCTTATGCCCACCTACAGAGGGGGCAACTGTTGCTTGCCTGGCTCAGCCCCCCCCCAAAAAAAAAGGAGGGAGAGAAGAGAGAATATTTAGTCTCTCCAGCTGCACAGAGTTCTTACCAGGACGGCAAAATCAAGCCATGATCGGTTTTTTAAGCACAAAAGCAGAGCCCCCCCCCAAACGGCATCACCGTCTGAGCTGAAGTGTCTTTTTTAATCTGATTATTAGAGCCGCAGCGTTTAACGGATTAGATAAGCCTTTAATTCAACGAAAAAGGTGGCAATTAGTTCAGCATTTTTTAATGCCTATTATCTCTTATGTAAGTGCTTACAAAAAAGACTCCAAGCATTTTTTCTCTCTTCCCGCCCCCCCCCCCAAACGTAGGAGGAAACGACTCTCCTGCAATGCTCTGACACAGGTAGGTGTTGCCTGAAGACAAAGAAAGCTTCTTGCTTCAGAACTGTGCTGTAGTGGCATGCAAAAGGTCCGAATGGTAGACGGACAAAGGGGCCTTCTTATTTAAGTCAGCCCTTTATTCAGAACCTTGAGGACTGGGATCTTACTTTGTCTTTATGGGGAGGACCGCAGGATACGTTCTGCATACGGAAGGTTCAATCCCCAATGGTATCTATTCCTGGTAGGGCTGTGCCATGTCCCCAGCATGAAACCCTGGAAACCTGCTGCCAGTCAGTGCAGGCAAACCTGAGCTAGCAGCCTGACTTGGTAGAAGGCGTTTCATTCAGCCCTAGGTTCCTAACTTATTGTTATTGTTAATTTCTTTCCTAGGTTCCTAACTTATCATTTTTACGCTTCTGCAAATTTAACCGTAATATTAAACTGACTAAAGCTCGTACGATTAACGAACTAAAGGTTCCTTTAGGAGCGAGACAGACGGCCCAAACAATTTAAGAACAAAACACGCCAGGAAAGCAACACCTGCAAAGTCTGAGCTCTCCAAGTCACACGGGGAGCACCAGAAGGATCTGGGCTCTCTCTCGGGTCACGGAAATTCTGGCACCGCAGAGGGCGTCGGCCGCCACCCAGCACAAGTACCTAGGTGATCGTAGAAGTAATAGAGAAGGACGAGCATCGAGCAGCACATGACCACGAACACGCAGATCATGATGGGGGTGACGTCCACTGTTTCGTCCTCGTGCTTCTCCGCCCCGTCGTCCCTCTTGTGCTTCATGTATCGCCTGAGAGGACAACCAAGGGCAGCCCATCATTGACCCTGCATATCTACAGCCCTGAGCATCTGCTCAGTGACCTCCAAAACGATGTGGGTGGCGGCCACCGGCTTCAAGTAAGGATTGGGCAAATTCACGGAAAAGGGCAGCCAACTGGTCGCAATGGGTCCATTCATTTTCTTTGAAAGATTTATAGCCTGCTCTTCGTTGGCACCAATGCCGGGGTCAGGCACAATATAACATAAGTTATTACAAACCCGCAGGAACAACAAAAATTGCTTTGCAAAACAATTCTTAACACATTGGCAAAGAAAGACAAGTAAAAACAGCTAAAACGGCCTTCCCCAATCTGGTGGTCTCCAGATAACATAGGCTGCAACTCCCAACCACCCCAGCAGCCAGCACGGCCAATAGCCAGGGGTAACGGGAGTGGTAGTCCAAAACGGCTGGAGCGCACCAGGTTGGCTATCCCCTGAGCTAAACAGCGAAAACCAAAACGGCCACCCAATTCAAAAGCCTGAGCAGACAGAGGAGTCTTCGTTTTGTGCCAAAACGGCACCTGACGTACCTGTAGGGGTGAGGTATTTCAACTAATGAGGGGCCACCACAGAGAAGGCCCAACAGAGCTGGTATCAGCAAGAGCAGGCGGAGAGCGATTGCCTTCAGGTCCTGCTTATGGGCTTCCCATAGGGGCATCTGGCTGGCCACCATGGGAAGCTGGACTCCGGACTAGCTAGGCCTGATACGAGGGCCCCCTGCCGGATCAGACTGACATTCTTGTGGGCAAAGGGAATTGGCACAGGCCACACCCGAGCTCCCGTGAACAGCCACACCTTGCAGCACCCCTCAGGGCTGGTGATGTGCAAGAAGCTGGGGGCATCACTTCAGAGGTGCTGGGGGGAGGGCAAAAGGAAGGAGAACTGTGGGCCAAACAGCTTTGAGGGAAGGAGAGGGGCAGAAAGGAATCCACAGAGCCCACAAAGGGAGGCCAGAGAACATCCACCCACTGTTTCACATTAATCCCACCCCTCGGGGCATTCCGTTGCAAAAGGGAGACGCTCCCAAGGGCCAGAAATCCAGGATTAACCGCCCGCGGCCACCCAACTTACTTCTTCACATCTCTGCTTCCGGCCCAGTATCCGCCGACGGCAACCGTGCCCACGGCCATCACAAAGATGATCACCATGTTGTAGTCTAAGACGGGCTCGTTGGGTGCATACATTGCCACCTTGACGGAATGGCCAAAGCTCTGCCAGACAGATGGACAGACCGGGGGGGGGGGAGAGAGAAGAGAGTTCAGCCGACCCTGAAAACTGTCACGACAGGTGGAAACTGCCTTCCAGGAAAGAGGGCTTCCTGTCTTGCTCCAGTGACTCACTCAGATGCACAACGCAGCCCAAACTTAACTCTCAGGATCACCATCAGCCCCTGACCAGCCTCTGGTCTTCCATCATTCAGGAATGCGTAGGGGGGGGAAAGAGACTCCTTCCCCCCGCCGGCTGCAACTTTATAAGTATCTTCCACCACAGCGGGAGGGAGCTCACTCACCTTGCCAATGTCCAGCATGTCCGCATAGCTGAGCAGGGCCACGGGGATGTCGATCTCTTCATACTGGCTCCGGTTGCCAGCAGGAGGAACCTGGGAGGGACGTGAAAAACAGCCGGGTTGCAAAGACGCTACTGGCTTAACGTGCGTAACGTGGACTGCACCAACCCAAATTCCATGGCACAAATTATGCGCTCAGCTCAGCAGCAAAGATCCCAACCGTTGTTCTTTTGCAGCAACCTGCTCAGCTTACGTAAGTCAAACCTGAACTGCTGCAGGACTTGTACGTTTGGGGGGGGGGGAGGGGGGTCAGCGTTACAACACAACAACAGAAGAGTGACAGAGAACGGGGGGCGGTGGTTGCGTAAGAGACATGGCGGGGGGCCAGGAGGGAGGGGGATGCACCAGTGAAAGAGCACCCCAGCCCACTTTTGGCCCCCTTTCAGAAAACTCCATCCTGGTCACAAGGAGCCGCAAAGAACCAGGGAAGATTAATGACTTCCAAAGAAGCGTTTAGAAAAGACTTTGAAAGGGGGACGTTAATATCCCGAAGGGACGTCATGCAGAAAGGGAAGCGAATTAAAAAGGAGGCAGATGAAAAGGAAAGTTATACGAGCGGAACCACAGTGGTGGTGGGGAGATAGCTGCATGCCCAGGACAGGGCAAGATGCCCACAGAAATTACAAACTAGTCTACGCACACATACACACACACGCAAGAGATGCCCTATATGAGGTATGACAATTGGGATGGGGCAGAGGCAGCGAGAAGAATGAATTGAGCAACAGGGATGGGCTGGGAGTCCTTGCCATTATCTTCAGGCCTTGACGGCTCAGTGGAACCTCCAGTGTCAGAGGCAGCCTATCACAGAATACCAGTTGCTTAGGGGCAGAGAGCAGTGGCCTGCTTGTGAGCTTCCCAGCTGGAGCACTGTGGGAAAGACAACACTAGACTAGAAGGGATGAGGTTGGGGGTTCAAATTCCCATTCAGTAGGTGGCCTTGGGCCAGCCACCAACTCTCAGCCTAACCTACCCCACAGGGTTGTTGTGAGGCTAACATTGTACAGAACCATGTACACCATCATACCTTGAGCTCCTCCTCAAAGTGGGATATAAATGTAACGATAAATAAATAAAATAATTCCAGCCGGTTCTTAACTGGATGAAAAGAGGACAGGTGGAAAAGAAGAGGCAGAAGCAGACAGGTAACTCCCCAGAAAGAGTTCCCCGCCCCACCCCCTTTACAATTTTAAGACCTTCCCAGAGAAGCAAGTGGGAGGGGGGAGGAATGCCTCACCAGTCTCTCTCGACTGACAATCAGCAACCCCCGAGCACCGTTGATCTGAGCCAGCCGGACTTTCTCGTAGAAGGTGCAGTTCCCCCGCATCACCATGGGGATTGTGTTGCTGAAGCCACCGTCGGGCACATCAGATGGAGCACACAGGACAGACACCGTCCGGTCCTGCAGCTGCAGGAGCGACTGTAGGAGAAGTCAGCAGCAATGAGTAAAGGAAGACTGGAGAATGAGTAAAGGAAGACCGGAGAAGGCAGCAGCAATGAGTAAAGGAAGACTGCAGTTCAACACTGGAGAGATCCATACTGAAGCCTTTCAAGAGGACTGATGAGGCCCATTTATTTACAAATATTTTGATACTGTCCTTCACCTTTGCAGATACTAGGGTGGTATGCAACAGGCACAAATGAAACTAGTAATGCTGAAAATACTATATAACTGCAAGGAGAGCAGTCTTTAATACAATAACCAACTTTAATACACCTGGGCAAATTAAAGCACTTTGATCTGCTGCCAAAACGACTGCAAAACTGGTGCCAGTTGAAATCTTGTGAGGAGAGTACTCCAAGTCAAGTGGTTATTTTTAATTTAGAAAGCCCTAAAGGACTAAGGGGCCAAATACTTGAAGAACCACCTCACCCTACACCAGCCTGCCCATGTATTAAGATCTGCCGGAGAGGCCTTACCTGCCGTCTGACAAAGTACTCTGTGCAGGAAGACAGTATGACTGGTGCCAATGCTGCTTATTTTTCAGCACATCTTAACCCAAGCCTTCCCAGTGGACTGATGTAAATGAAACCAGCACCAAACTAAATCTATTTATTTGTCCATCCGCTCTGTCACTAGGATTCCATTGTTTTAATTTTGGTTTTCAGAACATTTATTTAATGTGCAGTAAGGACAGGCAAGAATTTCACGGAAATCAAATTTGTCACCAGACTTCCCTATTGTTCACACGTTCATTATCTACATGGACTGTTCTTGTATGTTGAGAGCTTCCATGCCGACCAGATTAAAAAAAAAAAAACCCTCATCAAATATAACCAAACTTTATCATTGCATTCCCTGTCACTTCCATCAATGAGGTGTTCGTGGTAATCATGAACACTCACTGTCTGCTATAGTTTCTTTAGCAACCTGGAGGGAGGATGGCAGGGCTGTTGTGCAAAGTCCTGCAAAAGGTGGGGGGAGAGCGACTTTCTTTGTGCCCAGTGCCTGCCCACCCAATTCCCTCTTTGCCACCTTGAAAGTCTTGAAGAGGGGACAGAAGGGAAGGGGGGTTGCAAAATCAGGGGACCTGAGGAAGGGGAGATCAGTTTCTCTCCTTCCCGCCAGATTCACACACAGAGACTCGCTGTATCTGCTGTATTCTTTCCCTACAACTAAAACTGACCAGCCTGTCTTTGCTTTGCTAAATTAAACTGACCAGCCTACCTGAAACTGACCAGAATGAGTCTTTGCTGAAGTGAAACTGACCAGTCAGCCTATCTGCTAAAGTGAAACTGACCAGCCTACATCTGCTTTGATAATAAAGTGAAACTGGCAAGCCTGCCTCTGATTTGATAGGGTGAAACTGACCAGCTTGGTATTTGGTTTCTAAGGTGAAACTGACTAGGAGACCTTGGCTTTCTCCCACAGCTGGGGGAGGGAAAGAGAGGAATTCATTTGGTGGACGCTGGGAAGGGGGAAAGCCACTTTCCTTTCTGAAAGGAAAACATAGTTAGAAATAATGCTAAAAATATTTTCCTGGAGGAAATAAACTGAAAGGGTAAAAGCAGAAGATAGTGGAAAAGGAACGGAACGGTCTGCCAATCTGATGGAATGTGATCAAACCGGATCCAACAAGTGGATCCCAGCCCCAATGCATGACACGGTTTAAAAATATTCTGAGACTTCATCCTCACTGATTACTGCCTGGGATCATTACTTTGAGGAAGGATGGGCTGGAAATTGAAATGATAAATAAAAACAGGGTGGGTGTCCCACCACAGGAAAGTTCCCCTTTGCCAGTGTAAGTGAAGCAGCAGGAAACTCACAGCTTTGCCCAGGTCGTGGGGCAGGTGGGCCCATTGGGAGTTGAAGAGGATGCAATAGTCTTTTCCTTTGGCGCTTCCCTTCTCGGAGAAGATGCGCACCATGCCAAATTCACAGGATACCTGGAAAACAGAGAAGGAAGATTGCATCTGGACTCGCCTCCTGTAACACCCTCCATGCAGTCGCCTCTGAAAAACCCACCAGCGTGCCTGACTGTAGCTGTGAGAAAAGGGGGGGGGGAGACAGGCGTGTCCCACACCACTCCAATTTCCCCATCACCTTTGCGGACTCCAAGATGGTTTCTGGGACCAGCTCAAAGTGCTGGTTTCGTTCCTTCGAAGTCCTACGTGATCCGAGGTCAGGTTTCCCTAAGGACCTCCCACATGTCCCTTGCTGCTGCTGCCCACCTGGATTTATGGGCAGACCTTCCTCGGCCAATACAAAAAAGGAGCGCAATGACATCATGATCAGAGTCTGGTCCTCCAGCACCTTGACAGGGAATATCTCCCTCCTCCCCCCTGCCCCAGCCCCCTTTGCTAAAGCTAGAGAGTAAGCGGCCACCTTAAATGAGCAAAATTTTTGCACAGTCTTCCAGCCAGTTAGACAAGACTAAGTCAGCCTTTGCCAAACTGCTGCCCTCCAGATGATTTGGACTATAGTTCCCATCAGCCCCAGCCAGCAAAATGGAGGAATGAGGGCTCCTGCCTTCCCAGAACTCCCCCTATACTATGGCAGTGCTTGAGACCAGTGGGTGGAAGAAGACTCCACGGGTGTAAGATTAGAGCTGGCAGGACTTCACTTGTCTCAATCTGGGAGCAGAGGAGAGCCAGCCTTTATTCAAGTCTGAGAGCATCAGCGTGCGCGCACACACACCAATTCTCTAGAGCCAGATGCTCCTGGGAATCTGGTGAGCAGAGGATGTGAGCAAAATCCCTCCTTGCTGCATGTCTCTACCGTGCGGGCTTCAGAGGTACACTGCCTCTGAACACGGAGGTTCTCATTACCCATCACGTTTCAGATGTCTGCATGGCTCTCTTTCTCTCTCTTGGGACTGGAGACATTTAAGAGGCAGCTGGACAGCCACCTGTCAGGGTTGCTTGAACTTGGATTCCTGCATTGAGCAGGGGGTTGGACTACATGGCCTTATCGGTCCCTTCCAACTCTACTATTCTATGATTCTATGACTTTCTACTTCCTTTCACTGGCTGCTCTCTAATACCCAAGCCTAGGGGGGTCCTTTGGGACACTGGCCTGTGATTATGGCTATTACACCTTCTTTTCTGATAACTCCCAGCAGCTACATTCTCGAACCACAAAGAGCTGGCTCCCTCCTCATAGCAGAATATATACCTACCAGGCCTTATCAAGATAACTGCCCGTGAAAGACTTTGAATACGCTGGACAAGCTCTTCAGACAAACCCTTTTGCATCAGAGGCGGTTTCAGTTACAGATGACGATGATTATCAACCAGCCTTATGTTGATGCATACAAAAAGTTCATTATAACTTGTGTGTTCAAGCCAGCTTCTTTCCTAAGGAGACAACCTCCCCAAACACACTCACCTTTCCCCAGGAGGTGAACCCAGGATCCCCAGGCCCATCTCTATGGACAACTAGGCTAGCTATCAATTCACAGGAACGTTTTAAACGCTGCATCCCTCAAGAGGCAAAGCTCAAGAGAAAAGGGACACAAAGGGGATCTCTCCTTGTTAAATGGGGATGAGCGCAGCACGCGTGATAAGCAAACAGCAGCTTCCCAGGGGCATCTGTAGGAGGCGAGGGCTGATGGCTGGCTGCTGTGGGATCACGATGCCTGAATCAGATGGGCGTTTCTTTGGTCCGACCCAACAGGGCTCCAAATGGTTTTTAGAGCTATCAGAGCCGCACTGAGACTATTTCACAGAAGGAAAAAACTGAGGCTGCGACACCAAGAGTCACATCAAGCCATAGGGTACAGCCCAACTCATAGCACTAAAGCAATCTCTCTCTCTCACACACACAAACACACACAAACATGCCTATTCACATGATTGTTAACGTGAACTTCTCTCCGCATGTTTGAACGTTTTGTCTCAGAACATTTTCTGGCAACTGGTAATACAAGCAGCCGTTTAAATACGGCAACTCCTGGCCCTGTTATTCCAGGTTACAAAAGGGGCATAATAGCCATTTTAATCAAGCATGAAAAAATTAGAGCTGCCCCAGATGCTGGGATGCATCTCATTATTGGTGGGGGAGGGTCACTGCTCAAAGACAGAGCCCCTCCTTTGCATAAAGCCCCCAGTTCAGGAACTGGGAATGTCCCCCTGCCTGCTGCCAGTCAGCGTAGAAGATGCTGAGCAAGATGGGCCAGCGGCTCTCAGTCAGAATAAAACAGCTTTCTATGATCCTAAGGAAGATAGGATCTTCATTCCATGAGGAAAGGAATCTTAACTTATTTTAAAGGATTAAAGTGGGGTGTTCAGTCCCCAGGACCTTGCAGGCAAGACTGGGAAAGACCTCTGCCTGAAGCCCTGAAAAGCCACTGCCGATCAGTTCAGGCAATACTGAACTAGATGAACCAGCAGTGAAAAGCAGTTTCCTATGTACCTATTTAAGCCAAATCTTTCTTTAAAATCATGAAGGCTAGTATCTTAAGCTATTTTGAAAGAAAGGACCGTAGCTGAGGGGTAGAGCACCTGCTTTTGCATGCAGAACGTCCCAGGTTCATCCCCAGGTAGGGCTGAGAGAAAGACTCCCTGCCTGCAAACCTTGGAGAGACTCTGGTGCCAGGCACTGCAAGACAATACTGAGCTACATGGACCACCCGACTCGGTATAAAGCCCTTCCTATGTCCCTATTTAAAATCAACCCTATTTAAAATTCAGAGACACGAAAACTAGAATCTCTCTTTTCTTTTTAAGGAAAGGACAGCAGCTCAGTAGGGTAGCGCCCCTGCTTTGCATGCAGAAGGTCCCAGGTTGAGCTCTCACACACAGCATCTCCAGGCAGGGCTGGGAATGTCCCCTGCTCCTGAGAGCCTCCGATGCTGCCAGCCAGTGCAGGCAGTGCTGAGCAGAGCTGGAGGGCTCCGCCTCAAGGAGCTTCCTCTATTCCTGCGAGGACCTTCCTCCTAGCGCTGGCGGGCGAGGCTTGGACCAATTTCACGGACGGCAGAAGGAAAAAGACTGAGGCCAATGGGGGAAGGGAGCAGAGCGGACCCGAAGGAGGACCGGAGAGGAGAAGCCCCCCCCCTCCCTCGGTATGTTGCCCGGGCGGGGGGAGCAGGCGGGAGAGCGACGAAGGAAACAGCGGGATGCCGCCTCTTCCTCACCTGGGCGGCCAGCAGCAGCCACGACCCAAGCAGGACTCGCCGCCCCAAAGTAGCCGCCGCCGCCATCTCCGTCTATTGTCCTCCCTGGAACCCGGGAGGAGGAGGGGGAGGCCTACTTCCGGTCCAGACCGGAAGTGAGCCGCCGGTTACCCGGCGACCCAGCCTGGAAGCCCGCCTCTCTCTCTCTGTTCCTCCCTCTTCCTCTCTAGTCGCGTAGAGATTATGCGGGCAGAGAGTCACACGCCAACCCATACAGAGATTTTTTTTTTAAAAGCATGGATTGTAATTTAATGTCGCAATAACCGATCGCGAGAGGCTTTTCTAACGGCAAGTCCGTTCTCCTCGGGAGCGGCTTGTGAGGACGGGTAGCACTTCCGGTCTATAACGGAAGTGGGCTTTTGGAAGTTGCCGGAAGTGGCTCCTCAAGCCTTCCTCTCATAACACAAGGGAAGGGGGAAGGGGCGGGCCTCAAGGTCTAAACGCTGAACTGTGATTGGAGAAGCGGCCTGTTTTGAAAATCGGGGGGAAAGTGACGTAAGGGAAGCCGCATCAGAGAACGGGATGCCGGCGGAGAGCAAGATGGCGGTGAGTGGAGGCTTAACATGCAACAGGGGAGAGGGGAAGAAGGGGGCGCTGCCTCCCTACGCAAATTTATGTAGATGAGGCGCCTTACATCATGCTGATTGCTGCACGCTAGTGAAGACTAGGCAAATTTATGTAAATAGAGCCACCCAACGCCATCCGGGGGAGGATGCACTCAGGGGTAGACTGCGCCTGGATAGGGGAGCTCCTTCGTCGTGGCTGTGGAAAGAGATTTTCCTCCTGCAGAAGAAGCAGAGCCTGGAAGAAGAAGCTGGACGAGGCCGGAAGGGGCCCTGCCCTCGTCTCAGAACCTCTGCACAGGAGCATCAGGAGAAGCAGGATCTGGCCCACGGGAGCCCATCATCGTCCAGCACAGGGGCCGACCAGATGCCCCAAATGGGGAAGAACCCATAAGCAGGACAAATCCCCATCAGCCTCTGCAGCTGAGGAAGATCTCGGGCTGGGAGGGGGACCCTTCCTGTTTGGAAAGCCACTGCCAGTAAATAGGCTTCTGAAAACCAGTCGCTGCAGGAGGGGAGAGTTGCTGTTGCGCTCAGGTCCTGCTTTGGGGCTTCCCATCGGGGCATCTGGTTGGCCACTGTGAGAATGTATGTATTGCCTTCAAGTCGATTTTGAATGTATGTATTGCCTTCAAGTCGATTTTGACTTACGGCAACCCTATGAATAGGGTTTTCATGACGCTGAGAGGCAGTGACTGGCCCAAGGTCACCCAGCGAGCTTCATGGCTATGTGGGGATTCGAACCCTGGTCTCCCAGGTCGTAGTCCGACACCTTAACCACTACACGCTGGACTAGATGGGCCCCCTTTGGCCGGATCTAGCAGGCTCTACTTATGTTCTTAGGGACAATACTGGGTGCTCAAATAGCCCCACTTGGTACAAGGCAGTCTAGGAACATAAGAAGCCGCTTTGTACTGAATCAGACCGTTGGACCATCTAGCTCAGCGTTGTCTTTCCACTGACCAGCAGTTGCTCTCTGGTTTCAGGAGCGAGACATTCCTGGCCCTGTCTGGAGATGCCATTGGGGACTGAGCCTGGGCCTTAGCGCTTGGGCAGGTTAGATAACCATTTGATCTCTCAGTTTACTGTAAAAACAAGCTGGAAATTGAGCTCACCTGAGCCTGCTTCCTTCTACTCCCCCTTTATGATTTAGGACAAAGAGAAGAAGAAGAAAGAGAGCATCTTGGATCTGTCTAAGTACATCGATAAAAACATCCGTGTGAAGTTCCAGGGTGGCCGGGAAGGTAAGCAGCATTCTGGGCAGTTGCTGCTGTTCCTTCTGAGTCCCTTTGCACCTTTCCCAGGGAATCAGTGTCCTGATCCCTCAAGCCTTTCCCCTCTTCACAATCCATCTTGCTGAAACTCCAGACTCTGTGAAGTCTCTGGGGACATTTAAAATACATCTGCCCTCCCTTCCAACCAAACTTCAGAGCTGCTTATAATGCTATTTCAAACAACGTATTGCAAAATGAAAAGGAAGTGCTATGACACAGGAACAGCGCCATTAAAGAGCCAGGTAGGGCCCAACGGTGAACATTAATCTGTTCGCTTCTTTGGGGGCCTTGGCCAAAAAGTGGTATACAAAGAAGCCTATAATAATGTAGATGGAAATAGAATTGCAGGATTTCTTTTTGTCAGGTGAAATTGGCGAGTCAGTTAAAGTCTGTCGTCGGTGTACCATTTCAGTTGCATCTCTGGCATAATCCTGCTTGTGCAGACAATTAGGGAGTCACCAGTCTAATGTCCAGAACTTAATTTAACATCATGGATTACTGCATTCAGCCTTAGAATGGTTATTGAAGGCTCCTGATTTCTTTTTCCTCTCTTTTCTAATAGCCAGTGGTGTCTTGAAAGGATTTGACCCTCTTCTAAACCTGGTGCTGGATGGTACCATTGAGTATATGAGAGGTGCGTATAAGACCCCATGACACAGAGCAAGCTTGTGGTATGAAGGGGCAGAGCTCAGGGGCAGAGCATGCAGAAGGTCCTAGGTTCGTCCCCAGTGGCCTTCTAAGTGGAGACTTTTACTCCACTTGGTATCTTGATTTGATTTTCTATGTGTATTGCTGCTGCTGCTGCTGTTTTTGGTCTAATATATGTAGTTGTTTATATATATATATATGCAAATAGTTTGGCTGTTTTTATATATGCAGATACGCTGTGTCTTGTTTTGCATCGCTTAAGAATGCCTTGTGGCAAGCAATTCACAAATGAAATAAATAACAATATTAACAACAACCTCTGAATGCGTAAAGAAATCAGAGGCACATAGGAGTGGCTGATCCTCTCTGCCTTTGGAGCAGGAGGGCTTTGTCTCCCATGCTCTTGTTGGTTCAGATAGGGCTCCTGCTGGGAGGCAGGGCGGGATATAAATCAAATAATAAATAAATAGCATAGCATGTCAGCGGGGCCCAGTTTTGTAACTGTTTTCTGGTCTTTTTCCTTCCAGATCCAGATGACCAATACAAGCTCACAGAGGACACCCGTCAGCTGGGACTGGTGGTCTGCCGAGGGACCTCGGTGGTCCTCATTTGTCCCCAGGATGGGATGGAAGCTATTCCGAACCCTTTCATCCAGCAACAAGATGGGTAGCCTTTCTGGGGCCCTGCTGCTGAAAACTTAACAGGACTGAGACGACCAACATCACCTGAAAATAACACCCTCTTCCACAAGGGGAATTTTTTTTTTATGCTCATTTTATACAAGAGAAGGACCTTGCAAGGCTGTTGTTACTGGGATTTAGTTATTTCCACCCCCACCCCCCTTTTTTAACTTTATTATTTGATGCTGTTCCTCACAAGGAAAAAGGCTTGTACCAGGAGATGTCCCCAAAACTATTTCAGAAAATCTTTTGTTGCTGTAAACATTGACTTTGCTCTTGAGCCACTGAAATAGCATGTGGCATTTAAGTAAAATAGGACACAGGAAGGTTTTTTTTCCCCTTCTCTGCAAAGAGCACAGCTCCTCCTAAATCGGCCTGTTGTCGTCTCCCCAGGGCTTCAGAGGAAACTATTTTTTCCTTTTCTTGTTGACAGTGTTTGCTTTCCCTTCTCCAGGACAGGTTGGGGGCAGGGGGCAGAGTTCTTGCCGTCTTCCATCAAGCGCTACCAGATTGTCAGGAATTACAATGACGTTTGTGTATAGTCTCTTTCAGATCCCAAATGGTGAATCTCTCTTCTTTCAAATAAAAAAACTGGCAAAAATTACCCAAAATTGTTATGACCATACTGCTTTGAAATGTGAAATTGTTTGTAGTGCTGAGTTTGATATGAATCATCCAATCGTATTCTTGGGACAACACGGCATCCGTCTTTAACTACCCCGTTGATACCAACCACCAAATCTCTTAAGACTTGTTTGTACAAAGAATCAGTTTAGATTCCTGAGGCACAGCCGGAGTTCAGATGTAACAACCATTTTATTTAAAAGGCTCTCGGTTCAAGGGGCACAGCTTTAGACCTGCTGCGGTGATCAGATTACTTGCCCCCTTGTGACCAGCAGTCAACAAAGTTGCTTTTCAGCGTCTGAATTGGAACTTGCCACTTTTCTCAGTTTGTGCCCGTAGACAAAAAGTGCTGGTGAATTTAACACGCACCCCCTTGCGATGTCCTGATCATGTCAGCGAGCAGTCTTCTAGCCCCTCGTTCTGCTCAGCCAGCTCCCCAAAGGGGTGGCTGCTGTTGTGCTTGCCTCTTGTATCAAAAATGTCTCAGAGTCTTGCAGCACCTCAAAGGGTAGAGACGCACTCACTGGTTGGTTCTAGTGCTGGTTCTAGTGCATCGCCACCATCCCCATCACCCCTGCTGCCTGACAATCCAATCTGAATGCATTCAACACACACACCCCAAAATGCTGCTGGTGAGGGGAGCGGGTGGCACCTGCCTCAGAGTCTGCTCCTCCCCCCCCCCGAGCTTTGCACACTCTTCATGGGGGCACCCACAATAAAGAGAGCCACTAATACAAAGCAGTAAAATGTAAATTTCCCCCCTCTGCCTCATATTAGTGGCTCTCGTTAGTTAACCTAATTAACTGCTTGCTTATGGACTAGAGACTTGATATGAGGCAGTTAGTATCCAACTAAGTTCTGCTAAGTAGTCCCGTTGAAATTACTTGACCCAAGTTGGTCATGTCCCTCAATTTCAATGTGTCTCCTCTGAGCAGGAGTAACATAGCAGAGAGCCCCCGGCTGTAAAATCCCCCTCTTGTGTTGCATGCTTAGGAGGAGCCAGACAGAGCTGTTTGAAACTGAGCCCTGAAAGCAAAGCATTCTGGGAGTTGTGCCAAGGCCCTTAGCATGCATTACGAACACCAGCCAATGCCTGCTTTACCACTCAGGCGGTTTGGTTGCAAACAGCAAACCACAGGGCCTGGTGGCACTTCGAAGGATTCGTTTTGGCAGAAGTTTTCACGGATTAGAGAGTTGCATGAAAGGGTGGGGGTGGAGAACAGGGACTGTAAACATGCGGGGGGTCAAATTTTAAAAGTGCAGCCTGACAACTCAAGTTTAATTTTGAGTAAGTATTCAAAAAGAAGCACAGTAACAATTCGCAGCAGTAGTTAGTGGTAACACCCATGATGTCTCTTGATTAATGCCCAGACTGAAGACTCAAATTTCAGGCTTGAGGGCTCGCTTTGCAGTTCCTCTCTTGGAGAACGGTAACTTTTAGGTCGGCACTGTAGTGTCCTTGGAGACCAGCTGTTCCCCCTCTTAATGCCACCTCGTTGCTGATGCTTGGCAGGTGATCCCAGGCATCGCGCTGCAAGGTGAGCAGTGTTAGGAAGGCATTTTTGACATCTGTGCCGCTACAAAACGTGCCTTATGTCGCATTTGCAGCTGAATATGACAAGAGCGACTCGCTCAGGGAAAGGGAAGGATTCTATTTTTAGGGCCAGGCTTGCCTCTATATCAGGCCAGCTGCGTTGCCAAGACCTTTCCAGGAGCCAAGAATCCTGGGCACTGGGAGGGTTGATGTTTGCGTTCAGCAAACATGGACAGCCGAGAAGGGAGGACGCTCCGAGGAGCTGAGCCCGAAGGCGACACCATCCTAGAGGTCGGAGGAAAGCTGTTTCCGGTCAACAGGTGGGCGCTGGCCTGCCACAGCCGGTACTTTGAGGCCATGTTCTTTGGAGGCACCCGGGAGCGCAGCCAACGGCACATCCAGATCAAGGGGGTCGAGCCCGAAGCCTTCAAGGCCCTTCTGGACTTCACCCAGACGGGCACCATCCACGTCGACCGCGACAACGTCGCCAGCCTCCTGGAGACGGCCGACTTCCTGCAACTGGACAGGGCCAAGAGGCGCTGCGAGACGTTTCTGGAAAGGGAGCTGCACACCTCCAACTGCTTCAGCCTCATGGCCTACGCCCAGCAATTCGCCTGCGTGGAGCTCCACTCCGCAGCCCGCTTGGTGGCCCTCTCGCACTGGGCCGACGTGGCCGCCCACGGGGAGTTTGAAGACCTCCCCAAGGAAACTTTGCTGGGTCTGCTGCAGAGCGACGAGCTCTTTGCGAACCGAGAGGACATGGTCTTCAACACAGTGATGCAGTGGGTGGCTGCAGATCCAGCGGGCAGAGAAGGGGACTTTCTGGAGCTGGTGGGTCTCATCCGGGTCCCTTTCCTGAGCCTCTCCTTCCTCGACCTCCTGGTGAAGCGCACCAAGCACCCTGGGCAGGAGATTTCGGCTCGGCTTGTGCGGAAGCTGGACACTTGCCCGCCCTCCAGCTGGAGAGATGTGTCCCAGTTGCCCTGCATGGGCCGGAGCTACGAGACCCTCTATGTGCTGGCTGGGAAGCATGACAAAGACCAGCAGGAACTCTTCCAGTTTCAGCCCAAGACCGGGACGTGGCAGGCCTGCTCTCCGCTCCAGCGCAAGAACTTCACCCAGTATGCTGTGGCTGCCGTTGGTAACTCCTCCTGCCTGGGGTAATGGCTGGGGAAGGAGCCTTTTGCCAGGCCGGTGCCCTCCAGATGCTTTGGACCTCAACTCCCCATCAGCACCAGGATGGCAAAGGCTGGCGTAGTGCTTCATGTCAAAACGCATGTCGCATTGCATGGGGCAAACTGTGGTCACTCAGTCCCAGTAGGTTAAACTGCACTCTGTACGTGCTCAAAGGCACCCTTTTCTTTACACTTCATGGTTTTTGGCTTAAGTCCAGGGCCACCCCAGGGAAAGCACTTGGATGCCAAACTCCCTGCGGTTCTTTTTTGGCTTCTTGCAAGTACAAGCAGGTCCGCTCTGGACCTGGCCCACATCCCCCAGAGCCTGGATTCACTTCGTCTTAGCTCTGGGATGTTTCCAACCCCAGAACTTAGCCTTGCATTCTTGGGGGCAGTTGGGAAGAAAAGATGGGCTCTGAACATGCACAGAGTGCAGTTCCTTCACTAGTCTCTAATTAGAGCCCACAATCTCAAATAGCAGGGCAGCTATTGGTTGGAGCCGAAAAAGGGTTTTTTCTGGGGGGGGGGAACTAAAGCTCTCTGTTTCTTTTCCCCTCTGGAGCCAAATCGATCTCCCCACCTTGCCACAATGTTCTTCCTGTCTCTCCTTCGGCAATGTCTGCCTCAGAGAGAGAGGGGAATGTGCAGTTTTAATATTTTATTTATTTATTTTGTTACGTGAGAGCAACTTAGAATCATAGAATAGTAGAGTGGGAAGGGGCCTATAAGGCCATCAAGTCCAACCCCCTGCTCAATGCAGGAAAATGAAAATGAAATGGACTGCCTTCAAGTCGATCCCGATTTATGGCAACCCTACGAATAGGGTTTTCATGGTAAGCGGTGTTCAGAGGTGGTTTCCCATTGCCTTCCTCTGAGACTGAGAGGCAGTTACTGGCCCAAGGCCACCCAGTGAGCTTCATGGCTGTGTGGGGATTCAAACCCTGGTCTCCCAGGTCGTAGTCCAACACCTTAACCACTACACCACACTGGCTCTCGAGAGCAACTTAAGAGTTAATGAAAAAATTAAAATTTAAATAAAATATTAAAAAAATATTTTTTTAAAAGCGAAAAACAAAAACAGTACATAAAGGCAGTGGAGCAACCTTTCTTAGGAAGGCCACACAACAGAAGCACTCCAGAAGCCTTCCAGACTGAAGAAGCAAATGCCTGGGAGAAGAGAAACATTTTTGCCAGGCTCCTAAAGATGGATAATGATGGTGCCAGGTGCGCCTCCCTAGGGAGAGCATTCCACAAACGGGGCCACCACTGAGAAGGCCCCGTTCTTGTGTCACCAGTCTCCGCACCTCCTTTGGATGGGGCACAGGAAGAAGGGCCTCTGATGCTGAGCGCAGGGTCTGGTCTGGTACATATAGTTGATACTGCCGCCCAATTGACTAGGGACATCTTTTTTTAAAAAAGAAATTAGCTGATTCCATCAGGAAACACTGCAGCGCTATTGTAAACAAAACAGTGTCATGAAATCAACTTAGAAACATGTATAAATATATGTGAAATAATTTTTGAAAAATAAGACCCCTGGAGCATGAGGCATCCAACTCTATGCAGGCCCCTCTGGGACGCCCGTGTCTTGGCCAGCTGTCCAAAAAAACACCACTGTCCCATACTCCTGGGGAAGGGCCACATCACAGGGGCTCTGCTCCACGCCTTCTGTGGGGCCCACTAGGTAAGGAGGTCAAAACAAAGGTGCCAACTCAAACTGTTCAGTGGTAGATGAGGCTTTATTCCAGGAATGTGAATTTTGTATTCTCTGCTGTAGATCCCGGGCCTCGACCAGACCTGTCCTCCTCAGGGTTCTGGTGGAGGTTGTACCCCAAGACAGACAGGGTTCTTCAGCCTCAATGCCCTTGGCAAACTTAAATCAAAGGCTCCCCTGGGCTATCAGTTTCCTGGCTCTGGCTCCACCCAATAGGTCTTTGGATAGCAACCTGAGGATGGAAGCAAAGGCCACCTTTCCCCAACCTCAGCAGAGGTCCACCTTGCTTGTCTTCTCTCCTCCTTCCCTCTCTTTGAGGCCCGTATAAATTCCCCGTCTCCCTTCCTTCTGCCTAAGGCCACCAGGCAGCTGAGGGAGAGGGCCCCACCCTGTTGCTCCCACACGTGGGCGTCCAGATGAGGTCTCCTCGGGAGTCATTGCCTGGGTGTTGCCGGCTGGTGCCTGCTTAAGGGGGCAGGTGCCAGCACAGGACCAGCAGCACGCACTGGCAGCCCATAACGTCCACTAAGGATGGATCCAGGCAAGAGATGGAAAGATCTGTCAGTTTTCAGTTCTCTCAGTTTCTCATTTAACCAAGCTTAAATTCAGTTCTCCATGCGACTGCAGCAGCTTGCAAATTTTTGTTGTTGTTACGTGCCTTCAAGTCAATTTCGACTTATGGCGACCCTATGAATCGGCGACCTCCAAGAGCATCTGTCGTGAACCGCCCTGTTCAGATCTTGTACGTTCAGATCTGTGGCTTCCTTTATGGAATCAATCCATCTCTTGTTTGGCCTTCCTCTTTTTCTACTCCCTTCTGTTTTTCCAAGCATTATTGTCTTTTCTAGTGAATCGTGTCTTCTCATTATGTGTCCAAAGTGTGATAACCTCAGTTTCATCATTTCAGCTTCTAGTGACAGTTCTGGCTTAATTTGTTCTGACACCCAATTATTTGTCTTTTTCGCAGTCCATGGGATGCACAAAGTTCTTCTTCATGAAAATTCCTCACCGTTTTAGTGTGAATTTCTCCTAACAAAACACATCTTTGCAGGCAGTTTTGACTAACATACACATTTTGGCAAGCCATTTCTCATCAGTCAATGTAGGTTATTTTGACTCATATGCTCTTTTTATCCACCCTTTCCCCCAACACACACTTTTTTTTTAAACATTGTTTGGTTGACGAACTGCATCGCAAAACTCAAAAATAAGTGCGAATTTTGAAGGACATCTGCGCTTCGGCTCTCATACAGTTTCAGAAAGTGCGGATTTAATACATTTGGCTTGAAATGTGAACTTAATTGAAATTCTCACCCATCCCTTATCCAGGCGAGCGAGATAAGCCGACTCCTCTGTTATTCCCAGGGCAATGGTAGGAAGCGGCACCTTCTTTTCCCTCTGAAGAAGGCTTTTGAATTTGGGAGGCCCTGCCTGGTGCCTTTCCATCCTCATCCTCCTCTTCCTCCTCACCACTCCGTGTGTTCTTTCCGCAGGTAACTTCCTTTTTGTAACAGGTGGATACTTCCGGGAGGAGTTTTTCTGGTCCAGCGTGGACTGGGTGCTGATCTACAACAGCTGGAACGACACGTGGCTGGAAGGACCAGCTATGAAGAGGGCCCGGAACAGCCACTGCGCCGTGGGGGTGGGCTTCCACCTGTACGTGATGGGAGGCAGCACCGAGGAAGGCATCACCCCGGACGTGGAGCGCCTGGCCCCCACAGACTCAGCCTGGGAGAGCGCAAGCCCTCTGGTGCACCCCGTGGAGCGAGCTGGGGCAGTCAGCATAGGGACGCGCATCTACGTGGTCTGTGGCCTGGACGAGAACGGAGACGTGTGCCGGGCAGTCCAGCGGCTAGATGTAGAGACAGGCATTTGGGACATCGTTTCTTTCTCGCCTCTCCCTAGGTGAGACTTCCCTGATACATAGAATCCTAGAATCGTAGAGTTGGAAGGGGACTATAAGGCCATCCAATCCAACCCCTTGCTCAATGCAGGAATCCAGCTTGAAGCATCCCCGACAGGAGTCTGTCAAGCTGCCTCATGGATGCCTCCAGCATTGGAGAGCCCACTGCCTCCTGAGGGCATTGGTTCCATTGTTGTATGGCTCTAACAGTTAGGAGGTTTTCCCTGATGTTCAGCTGAAATCTGGCTTCCTGTCACTTGAGCCCATTATTTGGTGTCCTGCACTTTGGGATGATTGAGAAGAGATCCTGGCCCTCCTCTGTGTGGCAACTTGTCAAGGGGACGCACTTGAAAAGTGCTATTCTATCTCCTCTCAGTCTTCTCTTCTCAAGGCTAAACATGGCCAGTTCTTTCAGCCTCTCCTCACAAGGTTTTGTTTCCTGTCCCGATCATCCTCATTGCCCTCCTCTAAACCTGTTCCAGTTTGTCTGCATCCTCCTTAAAGTGCGGTGTCCAGAACTGGACACTGTGCTCAAGAGGAGGCCTAACCAGTGGCAAAAAGAGGGGAATTAGTACTTCACACAATTTGGAAACTATACTTCTGCTAATGCAGTCTAAAGTGGCATTTGCCTTTTTTGCAGCCACATCGCACTGTTGGCTCATATCCAGCCTATGATCGACAACCCCAAGATCCTTCTCGCATGCCGTATTGCTGACCCAAGGATCCCCCATCATATAGGAACATAGGAAGCTACCTTATGCCGAGTCAGACCATTGGCCCATCTAGCTCAGTACTGTCTGCACTGACTGGCAGCAGCTCTTCAGGGTTTCAGGCAGGGGACATTCCCAGCCCTACCTGGAGATGCCATTCAGGGATTGAACCTGGGACCTTCCGCATGCAAAGCAGATGCTCTGCCACTGAGGTGTGGCCCTTCCCTTTCCATCCATTTCACTGGGTTATCTCCAACGTCCTCTCGAAGGGTTCTCACTGCAAGCCTGAGTGACTCCTCTCCTCTCCCTGTCCTCAGGTACGACCTCTGCGTCACAGCCCTGAACGGCGCCATCTACACGGTCGGAGGGGACGCCTTCCGCTTCGACGTGGACACGGGTGAGTGGACCCCGGTGGAGGAGGACTGCTTGGCGCGGAGGTTCTTCACAGGGTGCAGCACAGGAAATGGGCGCATCTACCTCCTCGCGCAGAGGCAAGGGAACGGGGCCCTCCCAAACATGGTGATCTTGGACCCCTACCTCGACACGTGTCGGGAGGTGGACAGCAAGCTCCCCTGCCCCCTGCCCATCCACGGGACGGCTTCCATACGGCGATTCGACGCGTGGGCATGACTTCGCCATGTGCCAATCCCTTCCAGGCGGGTCCAGCTTGCCAGAGAAGCAGCGCCCTTTCTTTCATCTCCAGGAGGCGGCAGAAGTGAGGCGTGCCTGCCATTCCATTTGGGAGGAAACCAGAAGGTCCAGCTCTTCGTCATTTCCATGGTGGACCTGCTTTGGAGGTGCCCTCGCCACCGGCACGGCTACTCTCACACAGAGGAGGGCACGACCCTCTCCCCTCTTTTGAAGGAGGAGGCCCAGTTGCACAGCACTGATTGGCCATGTTTTTGGCCAGTTTTTTAGGTACTGTTACGCCTCCATCGGATGAGTCCTCAGAGGAGGATGAGGGAACAGCGGATGGGCACAACAGAACCAGGACAGGGAGCAAGCGCAGCCACCCAAGATGCAGCTGCTGATCTCCCACTGCCAAAAGATTTCAGGACACAGCTGGAGCCCCTCCGTCAGGCTCAGAGAGTGACAGGAGGCCCCTCTGCCCCCTGCAGAGAGAAGACACCTGTGAGTAGCACAGCAACACAGGCGATCTGGCCACTTAAGCCTACAAGCTCCCAGGAGACAGAGGGCTGATTGCCAGGACCTGAACCAGTGAGGGGCATTTAAAAGGCAGTGAGATGCTGTTTGCCCTCCACTGGAAGCAACATCAGATGCCAGCATCAGACCCTCTCCAGCCATGCCAGACCCGGAAACCTGGACTGCCTTACGCTGAAGGGTGTTGAACCCTTGATTTGCTACTGACCTTGTTTTTTGGAAGACGAGCTGGCACGTGGAGCTCGACCCCCTACGTACACCCTTTGCTCACTCTCAGTCTCCTCAAGCCTTGTCCAATTTACAAACCAGCCCCTGCCTGGCCAGCTGCCGGCGGATTGTTTTACACCGCCATTAATCACCTCAGTACAGCTGGCAAAGATTGACAGGTGGTGTGCAAGGTTTTTTAAAAAAGTCAATAGTAGCCAAATTGGGTAGCTTTACTGAACAGAGGGAATGTTCCATCGGAGAATGAAGTCCCATCTTCAGGTGGTATCCTAATCCATTCTTCTTGCCATTTAGGATCCCACTGCTCAACAGCTAAATTCGGTATTTTCCAAGCCCCACTTCAGATTCAGAAGGCCCATTTATTCAGCATTCATCCTGATTTGCAGTACACAGAGCTTATGCAATGGTTAAATGGTGTCCTTTACTTCTTTAACGAGCATTCGTCCTGATTTGCTTGCGGCACATCTTCCTGTTCATCATTTGTTCATCCCATAATTGTTTTGTCCAATGCATTTCCCCAATCACTTTCCAAACGGCAAAAAGTCTGCCGTTGTTTTAAAAATGGATTTGTTGCGCTAGGCTGAGAGAGCACTACTTTACCTGGGCAAACCTAAATTTCTGATATGCACTTGAATCCTTTCTGCAAGACAGTGACAATCTAGAGGTGCTCTGAAGTCACACAGGACGTGAAGGTAGCTGTCTTGGCCCATAGAGGGAGCCACAGCCCTTTCTAGACTGGAGGAATAAAGGGGGGAGAGAGAGAGAGAGTGTGTAGCGTGAGGTTCCTTCTACTGAGTAAGAACGTTCGTCCATCCAGCAACATGTTGTCTGCTGTAGGACATCTTTACTGCTTGCATGGCATGGCAGTTAAAGCAAGAGCCCAAACTTACGATTCCCATGCACAAGTGAATTTGTTACACGCCTTAACCACAAAGGTTTCCCAGTCCTGCAATTCTCTCCTCTCCCGGGGAGATCATCTCCAAGATCTTGAGTAAAGTCAGCCAGAGTGATGTTATGGTTTAAAGTGCCACTTAGGACTGGGATGGTCAGCCATACTTGGGCCAGTCGCTGTCTCTTCCTGGCCTACCTCCCAAGACTGTTGTGAGAATAAAACAGGGATGAGACCATATGTGCTGCCTGGAGGTCTTTGGAGGAAAGCCGAGGTATAAATAAACTGTTACGAAGAGAGGCTCTCCCCCCCAGTAGAATGATAGAATAGTAGAGTTGGAAGGGGCCTATAAGGCCATCAAGTCCAACCCCCTGCTCAATGCAGGAATCCAAATCAAAGCATTCAGTAGGTACCTGAGATAGGCAGAGGAGCCACAAGAGTGGCACCGAGCAGTGGGTCTTCTATATGCCACACTTCCCTCACCCTGCCGTGGGACGGAGAGTCGGTGCTGGGCTCTTACTTAAAGCCAGACCACTGGTCCATCTAGTTCAGTATTGACCACACTGATTGGCAGCAACTCCCCAGGGTTTTAGACAGGGGTCTTTCCCAGCCCAACCATTGGGGATTGAATCTGGGACTGCATGCAAAGCAGGGTCTCTACCAGTGATCCTGACCGAAGCTGAGATGCCGTCCATGCAAGACTTGGGCTCTGCCACCAAGATACGGCCTCAAAATCTACTTTTAGTGCCATGCACCTCCAGGGTGAACCTTCTACACTCTGTGCTTGTTGCTCGGCAGACTATTAACAAGGCATGTAAACATGCTGTTGACACCAGAGCAGCTCCAGTGACCTGGAAACGGATTGTGCAAATGCTATGTGCACCATGACCACCACAGTGGTCAGCACTGCAGACTATCATGCACAATGTACGTGCTCCTGTACTCAGTCTCGAAGATTCTCACTTCTGTTCCTCCTCAACTGGGGGGAATCTGGCAGCAACTGTGAAATAGATACTGCTGTTTTAATGCTCACAATGTCTCAACCTGTTGATTCTTAGCAAGAGGATTAAAAAAAAAATCTCACTGGTTTCTTTTGCAGACATTGATGGATGGCTGTGAAGGCCAGGCCAGGGAGCATCAGTTGCATTGGGTAGCTGTAGCCCACAGTCACAGGTTCCACGCACATACACACACCCTTGCATGGTCTTCTGTGACTAGCTGACCTCTCTCTCTCTGCACCATCCAAGATCAGTTTGGCTGCCACCCCAAATTGCAGGTTTGGGGAGGGGGGGGAAAGAGGTGCTCCTCTAGCTGACTCTGGGCATGTTGCCATTTTCAGTGGAACACAGATCATGACAAGAATTAACTTGGATTTCTAACTTGGGGGCCTGGGATGTGTGTGACTCTGGGTACGTGCCGTTGATGTACTCTGGCTTCAGCTGAGAAGAAAGGGAAGGTGATTCAGAACACCAATGGAAGCTTAAATTTGGATAGCATGGGACACCCCCCTGTGCCCGTGGCATAGCAAACTCAGACTGCACTACAGTGGTACAGTGACAAATCTAGAAGTGCAGGGTCCCTTCACAGCCACGCCCCCTCTTTTTTAGCTGCTGGGTTGAGAATGAGATCCTTGGTAAAGCCTTCTCCCACAACAACAGCATGAAAGGAAAGAGTGTTGGCTACCAAGAAGAGTCTTCTCGGTAGCCAACTCACATCCTTTCACTCAGATTGGCTCCAATCAGCAGGAAAGGGCAAGGAAGCATTAAGAAGACTCTTCTCGGTGGCTAAAACACTCCCCCTTTGATGCTGATTGAATGTAGGATCCTGGAGACATAGGGACCCTGCTCCCAAAAAAGTAAGGGGTCTAAGACACACACCCCCAAGACCCCAAACGATAACACCCCTGCTGCACCGCCAGCACCAGGCCTCTCCAGAGATTTCTAACAGCTGCACTACTGAGTCACTCTTTCTCACAAAGCCAGTCTGGTCAGGATCGGCACATGGTCCTCCGATGCTGGATGCAGGACCATTGCGGCTAGTAGCCCTCCATCGCCTTTTCCTCTGTCAATTTGTCCGAATCCCTTTTAAAGCCATCCAAGTTGGTGGCCATCGCTGCCTTTCGGTGGGAGGAAACCCTGTACTTTAACCAGAGACGCATCATGTGAAGGAGAAGTCCTTCCTTTTGTCTGTCCTGGATCTTCCAACATCTGCTGTGCAGAGATGAAAGCTCAGCACCGGAGGACTCCCATTAACAATTGTTAACTGCTATGGAGAAGCCGCTTCTCCCTTTCTCTCACCTGCCCCCTGGATTTGATAAACGCACTTGGGTTTTTTTGTTGTTGTGGAGAGGGGGGGGGGCTGAATGGATCCAGATCTTACTACTTCAACTTCCAAGGTTTTCCCTTTTTGTCCTCCCAGTGATTTACATTTGCTGTTTCAAAGTCTAGGATTCTGTGATGCTCAGCTGTTCAACAGTCTCATCATCAGCAAGACTGTTAGGAAGTTATCTTTGGGGGGGGCTTCTAAACTCCAAGAGCCCACCCCTTCCCTGCTGCAGAAAAAAAGCCAACCAACACCACCACACAAACTCTTAGGACAAGGGGAAAGGAATGAGAGCACAGCGCAGGAGCTCTTGATGCCTCACCTCTGTGCAGCCTCGTCGCCTCTTTCTTCCTGGCTGTAAAATGGGCATATACAACAGGGCTGTTGGGAACGCAAGTGCCACAGTTGCCGTCAAGCACTTTTGCAAAGTGCAAGGGCTGCATAACCCGATCTGCCTGTTGGAGGTGCTCTGGCTGACAGTATACCTCCCCCTGCACACATACATGCTCCGAGACTATGCAATATGCCAGTTTGCACAAGGCAGTGTGTGTGTTTCTCCTGTGTGGTAGAGTTCATTTCCCTCACATGACATTGTGTTGATGCAGCCGTCGCTGCCCTTTTGCAGGCGGTCAACATTGGGAGATTTCTGACCCTCCCAGTAAAGCAAAACTAATTTCCCCACATAGGGTCTGAACCAGACAGTGACATGCAAGAGCATGCTTTTCAATCCCTGAGGGGTTAGCCAAACCCACCCACCCACAGAGGCACTCTCCTTGAGTGTGAAACAGGGCCAGTGAGGGAGTGTGGCATGGTGAGAGTTCCAAGGGCCAGATTGAGAGGCCTGGGGGGCCACCTGTTGCTTGCAGCCCACAGGTGCCCCACTTAGGATTACAACTAGTTTTTCACTCAAAATTGTCCCTCGGCAAGCTATTTGTCACCCCTCAACTCACCCCCTGGCAAAGGGTTCCTATTGGATCCTTCCCCTTGGGTGAAAGCAAAGATCAGGCTAGTCAGTTTCACCACCTTAGCAAAGCAAATACCCATGCTAGTCAATTTCACAAAACAAAGACAGACTAGTCAGTTTCACTTTAGCTACCCAATGTTCTTCTTTGGGAAAGGAAAGCTGGCTTTTAGTGCCCACCCACCAATCCCCCCCTTCACTGCCTCCTCCTCCACTGCTGCCGCCACTACCACCACCACCACCAAAAAGCAGGCTGGTCAGTTTCATCTTAGCAAAGCAAAGACCCAGACTGGTCAGTTTCATGTTTGTTAGATGCTTTTTGTTTTACAAATATCTGGTAGGGGGAAAAGCCCCGGAAGCTTGCAGCATTCAGGATCGGTCCACAAATACAGCAAACATGCAAACTATCAGAGAGTCCAGTGCCAGCTTCAACTTTAGAGAAATTCTCACCCATCCTAAAATCTCTAAATTCTCCCCTTCCAAACCTGCTTTATAAACAAACATCTAATATGGATATCATACAGCTCAGGAAAGTGCAGAAAAAGGGACACAAAATAACCAGGCAATTGGAGCAACTCCTGCTACGATCAAAAAACGGAGCTTTTTAGTTTAGAAACAAATGATGATTACGCAGGGGGGCGACACAATAAAATGAGGCAGGGTTTGCAGAAAATGAAGACAAAGGGACCTCCCCTCATGACAACTAAAACTTGTGTTCACAGAAGAGACTTCTTTACCGAAACACAGATTTAATATATGGCAACCTTCCCCAATTTGGTGCCCTCCAGACGTTTTGGATGACAATTCCCATCAAGTGCTGGCTGGGGCTCATGGGAATTGTAGTCCAAAACAACTGGGGGGCTCTGAGTTCAGAAATGATGATTTGCGGGATGTCCTGCCACAAGATGTAGTCACGGGTGCCACTTTATCTGGAGGTACAAGAGCACAAGACAAATTTATGGACAGTGAGACCGTGCGGCCGACACCCTTAAAAGCTAAAGGGAAGATCTATGTCCACAGGCAGTTCACCTCTGAATTGAAAGACAAGGCCAATATGTAAGGAAGATTCCTGCTCTGGTTATGGACTTCCCATCAGGGTGTCTGGGAGCGTCGGATGCTGATGTAGATGAACCTGCCTTGTTCTGATACAGCAAAGAACATCCATAGGGTTTAAAAAAACATGCATGTGCATGTAACACAAGTGTTAACACAAGTGTGTGTGTGTGTGTGTGTATGCACAAGCATGTGCACATGGATGCATTTGTTGATGTTGAGTTGCTATCCAAAGGCCACTGCAGCGGAGGGGGGGCAGAGCAGAGAAGGGGACTGAGGCAGCTTTCATGACATCACAGCTTTGCCATATTTAATTCCAACTTCCAGAGCACATGGAGGGAAGTGCAGGGACATTTGTCCAGGGCAAAGCCTTGCTGGCATTCTTGGTGCTGGGTTAATCATAATGATCAATCTCCCACAAACTCTTTTGGGTCCAGATGAACTGGGACTGCTGCTGTGCTTGGGGTCTCTCCGGGATAAGGAACAACTGTGGCCATCCTGGTGTCATTTGACTCCCAACTCCCATAATCCCTAGCCCTTGGCTATGCTGGGGCTGCTGGGAGTCCAACGACAGCTGGGGAGCCCCACACGTCCCCCAACCTTGAGCTGTCTGCAAGCTCCTGATGTGAGCCTTTCTGTCTTATGGCTTTAAAATCCCTGCAGCTCACGTCAAGATTGGAACAGCCTCCCACCCGCCCAGGAATTTAAATTGGGCCTTTGAATTCCCCCCCCCCATCTGTCCCTGAGTGAGGAGGACTGTGCTGACTCAGGCACAGTAGCTGCATTCACAAGTGGCATGCCCAAAACTTAAACGGCTCATGACGGGTTGCATTCTTCCCTCCCCCTTGCCAACAACCCCTCCAAGAAGCAGAAGCTTCTCCATGCGCCAACGATGAGACCAGGAGATTTTTGGTTGATGGGTTGTAAACTGACGCCGAGCATTGTTTTTCCCCACCTAAAGGACTGGAGAATTGTGTGTGGGAGAGATTCTCCCTGGCCTTGAACTCACGCTCGTGCCAACACATGATGCACGAGGCATGGTGCTGGCCACGGTGGCAACAAAGTGTGGTCTACTACAAGCCACTGGCTTAGTCCACCCTTTGCCCAGAGGGCTGGGGAGGGTCAAAGTCCCAGACACACACACAGGCACACACCCCAGCCGTTTCCATAGCACTCTCTCTCTCTCCGCGGTCTTCAAGACCGCTGATGACATCGCGATGGGTCCCCTCACCGTGGAACAGGGAGACCTGGACTTCTCACAGGGTCCTGCTTTGCAGGCAGTGCTTGGCGGTGTCCCGCAGTTGCAGGTCCTCCCGGGGCGTCCAGGGCCTGGCGTAACTCCCGCGCTGGAGCAGGATGCGGTTGAGGGTGTGCTCGTAGTTGACATGGCGACGGGCCATGAGGACATACTCGTGCTGCTCGACCAGCTGAGGACAGTCGCAGGTGTTGGAGACCCAGACGTACTCCCGGTGGACGACAGGGAAGCGGTTGCGGTACGTGTGCCTGACTTGCACGTCATAGCGCGTTTCCAGGCCGATGTAGCGCTTGGAGAGGATCCGGGCTCGGAAAACTGTGGCGGGGTGGTGGTGGAACGTTGTTACTATTGTTGTTGATTCGATTTATATCCCACCCTCCCTCCCGAAGGAGACTAGGGTGGTAGACATGACAATGCTAAAACATTTCTTTGGGGGGAAAACTCTGAAAACAGTGAGAAAACATTTAACCAGTGGCCTCAGGATTGCCGGGAGCAGTCTCCTTCAGCCATGAAATCCCTGGGCTAAACATGAATGTCTTTACATTCCTCTTGAAAGTCAACAACGAGGGAGACAGACACACCTCATCAGGGAGGGCATTCCACAAACGGGGAGCCACCATGGAATAGGCCCTGTCATGGGTCAACACCAACCAGGCACCCCCCAGTGGCGGCACCACCAACAAGGCCTCACCTGCCTTGGAATAGGGACGGGGAGGCAACAGACAGGTGAGAATTTCAGAAGCTGCCGCTTCTCCTACCACAGTCCCAAACCTTTCATCCTCACCACCATTTGGCATGTGAAGCAGCTCTATGTACTTTGCAAGGGAGAAAAAGGTAAGCCCTCCCATCAGCTCCTTACCAAGGAGGCAGTGAGTGGTGGGATGGTGCAGAGGCTTGATGGGCGGCAGGAGAAAACCTCAAGGGCATTTCTGCGCCCACTGATTCCACTTTGGCAACCCTTGTTTGAACCGTCGGGCGTTCCGCATGCACAGCAGATGCGCTGCCACTGAATTACGGCCTCTCTCTTAAAACAGAGAGTAAGATTCATGTCCTCATGAGATCAAACAACGGGGTGCTTTAAAAAGGAACAGGGAAGCTGACTTATAGCATGTTTCGGATTTTTAAAGCACCCCAAGCAGTTGCTCTACCCACTGAGCTACGTTCCGTCCCTGCATTGGTGGTTCAAGAGAGTGAGTGAGTGGGCAAAGGCGACAAATGTTACAAAGGGTCCAAATGACAGTGAAATATACTACAGATACCAGACGGCCAAATTAAATCACGACAGACAGTAAAATCCACTGCAAATACCAAAAATAGGGAAGTGTAAAGCTGTAATGGAAGTATAATCCTACAATGACAACTATTCTGGGTTGTTAAAAAATGCTTGCAGTGCTTCTTCAGATACTATTCTTAAATCCCAGTTCTTGAATCAGCAGCTGGCCTTGATTCTCCCACAAATATAATCAAAAATAATTGTGATTTGTCCTATATTTTTGGTCATTTGGTATCTGCAGTGTCGTCTTGACTATTTGTAACAATTGCTTGCACTGTATCACAGTTAGGTGCTCCGTTGCCTCTTGGCTTCTTCGCCCGTTCATTCACATACTGGTAGTGACTCCTCTCCCTTTTTATCGTGGTTTGTTTTGTGGAACCCTTTCCTTTTTTGGTTGTCCAAGAGATGGGCCACCTCTTCGAGCTCTCAGCCCATCAGCCCCAAAATATTCTGAGATCTTAGGAGCAAAAATGGCAGAATAAAAGGTTTGGGTGAGGTTCCTTGGCTTGTAGGACCAATTCCCCGTCACCTTCCCAACAACCTCCCCTCCGGAAAAAAATCCCAGAGAAAGAAGGAGCAACGTACCAAAGTCACTGTTGCAATAGTGGTAGATGCGCTGGGATTTCCCTCTCGGCGAGTCGCATTTGCCGCATCTTCCTGCACATAATGCAGAGGGGTGGGAGGAAGACACAACTTTCCTATATTTCATTTGATTTTTATGATTTATTTTTATTGCATTTATATCCTACCTTTTCCTCCAAGAAGCCCAAGGTACATCATGGTTCACCAGCAGTGTAGAGGCAAACTCAGAAGCGCAGGGTCCCTTCATGATAGTCACAGCCAAACCCCCTTCTAAGATTATACAACCTTTTAAAATTATAATCTGGCCAGGCTTGAATGCTGCTTTCTGCTTCTCTCTCCCTGTCACCATTTGACTGTCCTTTCTTGCCGTCAGAGATATTGCTTGAATTACTGAGTCTACGTGTTTATCTCCTGCTGCTACCAAACTGCTTGACGATGTAGATGGGATGCTATCATCGGGATTCACTGTCTCTCCTTCTGCAGTTACAGAACTCTCACTCTCCGCAACTCGTCTTGGCTTTTTGAAGTAGGAACTAACAAAGGCTGGCTTGCAATCGACACTCATCGGGACTCTTCTCAGTGGCTAACACACTCCCCTTATGATTGGCTCATAGGATGCTGGAAACATAGGGACCCTGCTGGGACCTGGCTATCCAAAAACCAGAGGGGTCTAAGACCCCCTGGGACCCTGGACAACTACACTCCTGGGCTCACCCCCCCCTCAATATTGTCCTAATTTTACAATATCCTTTCTGAGATCAGGGTATGCGCTTGTGACCAGAACGGTGCACATATAAACACCTATGAGGCATCCATCATGACCCTTCCCCCTACCCAAATCTGGATCAGTGTTTCCCCCACTTCATCACCACACTAAAAAATGCACCATATTTTCCCTCACTCCCAAAATGTCTTTCCTTGGCCCATGCACAAACGAGCCAGCTTCATCTCAATGCTGCCTTTGGTTTTGCCGGAGGGAAGAACAGGCAACCCAGCCCAGTCCACCCATCCTTCTGTGATCTCTGGATGAAAAATGGAGGATCTTGCAGCATCAGAGGCTTCAAACTGCCGAAAACAAGCTTGCCGTTTGCTTAATGGGTTCTGCGGCAAAAATGCCCCGGCTGCACTAATTAACTTGCAAGTTGGCGAACTGCCTGTACTTGCCAGAGTCATCTTGAATTATGGGATCAAAACAAAAAAACAATAAAAAAAAAAAACCTCTGGGGCCCCCGGATGACACAAAATGTTGAAAGTAAGTGCTCCGTGCGAGAGCAGGCAAAGTAAAATATGTTCTGCGCTTGGGTGGAACAGAAAGCTGAAATTGAAGTCGCTGCTTCAGCTACTCCATACAGTCGGTGGAGCCAAACTATTTTGGGGAAAGGAAGTGTAACAGAAAAAGGGGGAAAGCCTGGAAAGAGGAGATTTGGGGAAATAAGAGCTTGCTCCCACCCACCACCCCCAAAGTCCCGGGTGAAACAGCCACCCAGAGGATGCCCAAACTACCTGGCTGCGTGAGCACCTGGGCAGCGGCGGTGGCAGGTATGCCCTCCTGCTGAGGGGTCTTCTTGCCTATGTCCCTGATGCTTTGGGAGTGGGGTGCTGCTGTGGCTTGCGGGGAATGTTGGGGCTCCCTCGATGGGCTTCCCTCGACTTCCCTGGTCTGTGGCTGCCGGAGGGGGCTGGCGTCACTCTGGATGTGGTGGAGCCGTTCCCTCGGAAGCCAGAACTGGTATTCGATCCCTGGGTTGTGCTCTTGGAAGAGGACCTGACACAGAAAGCAGGCAGGGTGAGATCCAGTTAACATCCTTTTCTTTTCTTTTGCCCAGATGAGAGATCCCAAAACAATTCTTGGGTTGTGTGGGTTTATCACCTAAGCGGGAGCCATCGAAGAACTGAGTAGGTGCCCTTCTGAATTAGGCTAAAGGACCTTCCTGCTCAGTTTCCAGCAGCAGACAACCAGGTGCCTAACAGTAAGTTCCCAAGCAAAGGCACAAAAGCCACGGCTGTTTACCTTCGCCACCCCCTCCAGGCAGCTGCTATTCAAAACCAGACTGGCTCAACATGGAGGTTCTGTTCAGCCATCACGTCTAACAACCATCAATGGGCTTGTCCTCCATTAATTGATCTAACCTCTCTTTTCCTGGGGGCGGGGAACACAGAAAGCTGCCTTATACCACGTCAAGCCATGGGTCCATCTTGCTCAGTATTACCCACACTGACTGGGAACGGCGCTGCAGGATTTCAAGCAGGGGGCATTCACAGCCCTACCTGGAGATGTCTAAGATTGGATTTAAGTCCATGCAAAGGAGGTGCTTCACCACTGAGCTATACAATAAAGTAATTCCAGTCCTAATAATTATGAATAAGAGGCTAATTTAAACAGGAAGCTGTCTTATCCTGAACCAGACTACTGGTCCATTTAGTTTATACTGTCTACACTGTCAACAGTTGCCCAGGTTTTCAGGGCAGGGAGGCTTTTTTTCTCAGCCCCACCTGGAGATGCCACTGGGACTGTATTTATTTATTAAATTTCTACCCTGCCAGTCCTCCCAAAGGAGGTCAGGATTTGAACCCGGGGCCTTCTGCATGCCACGCAGGTGCTCTGCCACTGAGCTGCAGCCCCTCCCAGCCCATCTTGTTGTTGATCACAAGCTGGATCAGCAATATGACATGCGAGAAGGATCTTGGGGTTGTTGATCACAAGCTGAATATGAGCCAACAGTGTGATGTGGCTGCAAAAAAGGCAAATGCTATTTTAGGCTGCATTGACAGAAGCATAGTTTCCAAACTGCATGAAGTACTAGTTCCCCTCTATTCGGCACTGGTTAAGCCTCATCTTGAGTACTGCATCCAGTTCTGGACACCCACTTCAAGAAGGATGCAGACAAACTGGAAACAGGTTTAGAGGAGGGCAACAAGGATGATCAGGGGACTGGAAACAAAACCCTATGAGGAGAGACGGCCTGTTTAGACTTGAGAAGAGAAGACTGAGGGGAGATATGATAGCACTCTTCAAGTCCTTGAAAGAGGGCCAAGATTTCTTCAACATCATCCCAGAGTACGGGACATGGAAGAATGGGCTCAGGTGACAGGAAGCCAGATCGCGGCTGAACATCAGGAAAAACTTCCTAACGGTTAGAGTGGTACCACAATTAAACCAATGACCGAGAGATGCAGTGGGCTCTCCAGCACTAGAGGCCTTCAAGAGGCAGCTGGAGAGCCTCCTGTAGGGATGCTTTAAGCTGGATTCCTGCACCGAGCAGGAACGGCCTTATTGGTCCCTTCTAACTCTACCATTCTATGATCTCACCATGACCAACAAGTCTTCCTGGGTGGGCCCGTCTGCCTCGAAGCTCTCATGAACGTCAGCCGTGCGAGCGTAACGTACTTTGGTGCCGGCCACTTCATACACGCCCGGCAAGTCAATGGCCCAGTCTCCATTGATGACGTAGCGCTGCTTGGAGTTCATCAGTGCTGAAGAAGGGAAAGGAGACGGGAGCTTGAAAAGAATCCGGAGGCGGGCCAAGGACTTCACTGACCTAGCGTGCAGCAGCACCACTGCTATTAACGTGGGAGGCACAAGCCCCATCCTTCCTCACCATGCCACATTTCTCATTGACGCTGATTTGCACCCTCCCTGAACGCTTTCATCTGGCTGGGCATTGGCTGTATTCATTACCAGTGCTACTCAAAGTAGACTAGACACGGGCAAGAATTTCAATTCAGTTTGCTTTTCCAGCTGAACCTATCGAGTCCGCACTTTCCGAGACAATACGGGAACCGAAACCCAGCCGCCCTTCGAAATGAGAATCCGAGATAACCGAAACGCACAGACCTTTCTGTCCCTAAAGCAGGCGGGCTGCAATTAATGAACCTAAGTTGGTCATGCCTGTGAGCTTCAGTGGGTCTCCTCTGAATGGGACTACCACTGAAGACCACCCAACAATGCCCTTGGACTCTGATCATGACTCTTGCTCGTCTGGACAGAGGAGAGAGAGGGCCGGTGTTTGAGTGTGTGTGTAGAAACTACCCTGCTGGATGAAAGGGCAAACGTACATGTGTTGCTCCGCCCACTTTTGCCTCTGGCCCCGCCCACCAGGGGCATGCGGCCCTCAGGAACTTGCCCAGAAAGTTATGTGGCCCTCACTCTGAAAATGGTTCTGCACCCTTGACTTAAATGCACATCCTTTGTGCACGTTCATTCAGACACAGTTTGGAAATATGCAATTGGAAAGGGTGGGGAGAGGGGGCAGGCCTCTAGGGCAGCCTCTCCCACGCTTTTGGTCCCCAGATGTTGCTGGACTACAATTCCCATCATGCCATGCCGGCTGGGGCTGATGGGAGCTGTAGTCCAGCAACCCCCGGGGACTTAACGGTTGGGAAAGGCTGCCGAAAGAGAAGCAGGACTGTCCTGCTGTTGCTCTCAGCGTCAGATGGGGGTCAACGTGAGGCACCCCCCCATAAGGGAAAATAAGCCCAGGCCAAGCCACACCGTTCCCTACCTACCTAGGTAGTTGCGGCTGCGGTCTGTCACCTTGATGTGCCTGGCTCCTGCCGGGATGTGGGTCACGTTCTTGTAGCCGAAGACACCTGCCGGGGGGCCAGAGGAGGGCAGGTCAAGTGCAGGGGGGGGAGAGAGAGACCGGCAGGTAAGGAGGTGAGGTGGCTGCTTTGATCAGAGGTGCAGGGTGAGGCAGGGAGGGTGTGAAGGGGGGCACTCACAGCACGGACAAAGCTCCCCGAGATGCCCAACTTGAAATGTTGGCCACGGCCCCCCCAAAAAATGTCCCCTGGGGGAGTTCCGAGGATCCCGGCCTCCCTTCCCAGGTGGGGCTGATGGACAAAGACCCTTGCATCATTTTATCTTTGGGAAGGGCCATCGCAGCTCGGTGGCAGAGCCCCTGCTTCACATGCAGAAGGTCCCGATCCTTGGCAGCCTTTTCAGATAGGACGGGGAATATCTCCTGCCTGAAACCGTTGCTGCCGGTGAGTGTATGTATACAGTACTGAGCTAGATGGACTAACAGCCTGACTTGGCATAGGGCAGCTCCCTTACAGCCCTTTAATCAGAATCACGAGGACTGGAATCTTGGCTTATTTTCAAGGAAAGGACCGTAGCTCAGTGGCAGAGTGCCAGCTTTGCATGCACAAAGTCCCAGGCTCATCTCCAGGTAAGGCTGGGAACAGCTTCGTGCCTGAAACCCTGTTGAGCTGCTGCCAGCCAGTGCCGACAATGCTGAGCTAGATGGGCCAATGCTCTGACCGATGTTCAGAGCCTGGGGCAACTGAAGACAAAAAATATGTGTGAGGGTGTGTGTGTGTCATCTGGTTGGCCACTGTCAGAACAGGATGCCGCATTTGGCCTGATCCACCTGCTTGCAGGGCCCTTCTGAGCATGTCCAAAGCAAGGCCAGTTCTAAGCGTCGAAGGTGTGGAGGGGGAGAGGCCAGGATGAGGGGTCAGTGATTTTGTTTGGGGTGGTGGTGGAGGAGTCAGAGCATGCAAATGGGAACGGAAAGGGGAAGCAGAAAAGCGAAAAGCCAAAGCATTCACCCGCGGGGAACGTCAGGGCATTCAATCACCAGAGGTGGGAAACGCCGCCCGGGACACCTGCTGCACAAAGACGCACGACTCGTTCCTGCCGTCGCAAATGCCGCAGGCGTCGGCTTGAGCCTTGGAGCCCAGGAGCCCATCGCAGCCGGCTCTCTGGAAAGGAGACCAACAAGAAATCATCAGACACCCGGAGAGGATGAGAGGCTCGCAGCAGTGGGAACAGTGTGTGTGTGTTTGGATGGGGGGGGTGCAGATTTTAATTCATTAGGCCAGTGGTTTCCAACTGTATTCCGCAACGGACCACTTGAAAGCCATGGTCCCCGGCACCAGAGGCAAAGCTGTTGCAATATTCCAGGCACTACAGAAGGAGGTTTTGGGGGGGGGGCAGGAGAGGAAATGGAGCTCACTTTATATGGGACGTGTGAGAAATATGAGCTGCACACGTTCAAATTTCAAATCAGGTAATATCAGCATTGTGTGTGTGTGTGCAAAATAATTCTCAACACATTCAGGGAACTATAATTCCCCAAACGCTTTGGGATGGGCCGCAGCTCAGTGACAGAGCATCTGTCTTGCACACAGAAGATCCCAGCTTCAGTCCCCAAAGGCATCTCCAGATAGAGTTGGAGAGTCACTGCCAATCAGTGTAGACAATACTGAGGTAGATGGGCCAATGGTCTGACTCAGTAGAAGGCAGGTGTTCCTTCATTATTTATTTATTGAATTTATTAGTCGCCCATCTGGCTGGTAGGTTACAACAGTTTAAGTTTCACTATTAAAAACAACCGAAACAAATTACAATCACAGGAATAGGGTGTGTATTGAAAAACATGCATTCCAGTTGTCAAAGACCAGGGTAAAGATGTGCGTCTTTAGCATTCGCCAAAAACTATACAGTGAAGGTGCCAGGCGCACCTCTGCGGGGAGGGAATTTCACCATGATAAAGGGGCTACAACCATATTGCAGGTGCTTCCCTAAAGGGTGCCTATGTCATTATTATAGCCACTTCTCAAGTTTGTTTTTTCCCCACAAGTTTGTCTCTAGAGGACCCTGTAGGAACTTGAAGAACGAGGTGGGGAGAGAGGAGGAAGGAGTGGGGTAAAGGAAAACAGAGGGAAAGGAGGAAGCAAATGAAAACTGTATAAGAGTGTGCGAATTAAGAAGCAACTTTTTTCTGTCCAAGCTTTGCCCGCTATGTCATACTTACCAGGAACAAGATATAAAAGTGCCCTTGTCTTTCTCGAGTCTTGTATGGTGACCAACAGTAAGGAATGACGAGACTATGAGATGTCAAACCAGTTAAAACAGAGAAGCCTCTAAAGGCATTGCTAGTTTGTTATGCAGATGTGAAGCTGATGACGGCTAGAGAAGAATGCATGTTTGATTTAAAAGTAGTTTGTTTACTTTCCTGCAATAGCATTCAGACATGGAGACAGCAAAGCATAAATCTAGGATCTTGAACTGATTCCTTCAGTTACAGGAATGTGCCTTTCCAAATGTAGCACGCCGTTCCCACACAAGGCAGTTCGTTTAACTTTGTTCTACCAACCTCACAGGAAAGCAAGGCTCTTTACTCGCTCATCTGCCCCGCCATCCCAAATCTGAAGAGACTCACCAAACACCGGCCGCTGATGCAAAGGTCCCGAGACTCTGGGCTGCAGGGGGTGCCGTCCAAAACCCTCCCAAATGTGTAGTAAAAGTTGTGTCCCACGGCCAGGCAATTTAAATCACAGAGATTGGGAGCTTGCAGGGGGGGGGGAAAGGTATAAGGTCAGGAGGATGAGTATTTAATATTTATATGACTTATCAATAATATTAATATTAGTGTCAATGTTATTAACAATAACAATTTTTGTTGTTATGTGCCTTCAAGTCGATTACGACTTATGGCGACCCTATGAATCAGTGACCTCCAAGAGCATCTGTCATGAACCACCCTGTTCAGATCTTGCAAGTTCAGGTCTGCAGCTTCCTTTATGGAATCAATCCATCTCTTGCTTGGCCTTCCTCTTTTTCTACTCCCTTCTGTTTTTCCCAGCATTATTGTCTTTTCTCATGTCTTCTCATTGTGTCCAAAGTATGATAACCTCAGTTTCATCATTTTAGCTTCTAGTGATAGTTCTGGTTTAATTTGTTCTAACACCCAATTATTTGTCCTTTTTTGCAGTCCGCAGTATCCGCAAAGCTCTCCTCCAACACCACATTTCAAATGAGTTGATTGATCATTTATATCCTGTCCTTCCTTGCAGTAGAAGGGTTGATTAAAAACAGGGATGAATCTTTTATTTTTACTCTTTTGTTTAGTTTTTGTTTATATACAATCAAATTTTTTAAAAGAAAAGTAACAGAGATGTCGCTGTCCAGGGTCTAAAACCCCTTACTTTTTGGGGAGCAGGGTCCCTATGTCTCCAGAATCCTACAAACCAATCAGCACCAAAGAGAGAGTGTTTTAGCCATGAGTCTTCAACCATGCTTCCTTGTTCTTTCCTGCTGGTTGCAGCCAACCAGAGTGAAAGGAGGTGAGTCAGCCACTGAGAAGACTCTTCTCAGTAGCTAAGACTCTCCCCTTTTATGCTGATGGGCTCCTAAGGTCATCTGTTGTTGTGGGAAAAGGCTTTAACAAGGATCTTGTTCTCAACCCAGCAGCAAAAGAATACAAAGGAGGGAGGTTGCTGTGACCACCATGAAGGGACCCTGCCCCTCTGAATTTGCCATTAATTTACTGATTAAGAACAACACTCACAAGAGGTCCACGAATTCCCACCCACTTTGTCAGATCCATAAAGTATTCTCCTCCATGGGTTTACATAAACTTTCCCCAACCTGGCGCCCTCCCAGTTGTTTTGGACTACAGCTCCCAGCAACGCCAACTTCATGCCGCTGATGGGAGCTGTAGTCTCAAATATCTAGCAAGAGGTGCAGCCTGCGGAAGACCAAGATCTCCATTTTGGGGCTTCGGGCGGACATCCCTGGCAGGGCAAAGCCTCCATCTGGGCTGAGCTCACCTCCGTGGAACGGGACCCACTGGTAGGGCGTCTGGCTCCCCGCGATCGGCTTCCTGTTGTAGAGGGAGCACTGCATGGCACGGAAGGGGACGAAGCCAGGAGGGCACTCCTGCAAGGGGGAGGAGAGTGGTGAAGAAAAGAAGACAGCAAAATGCATGGGGAAACGTAGGGCCAGCAAACTGGATCTGGGCCTTCGCATTGCCCATAACAACGACGGGGAGCTGACAGAGTGGGGAAATCCGGTCTCTAATACATCGTTGGCAACAATTCAGGTGCACGCGGCAGGCTCCAGATACATTTCTGACTGCATTTATTTCCCGCCGTTCCTGCAAGGAGCATCCAGCTGGTGCACATGCTTCTCCACCTCATATTATCCTCACAACAACCCTGCGAGGTAGGTTAGGCAGAGAGAGAGTGACAGGCCCAAGGTCACCCAGTGAGCTTCAGGGCTGAGTGGTGGATTTGAACCCAGGTCTTGGCCAGAGTCCGGGGATCCCCAAACATTCCACACACACCCCGCAGACCCCTTGAAAATTGTTGAGGGTCTTGGCAGACTGCTTGATTATTTTTTATGCCGTGCTAGATGCTGTATGATTTTTAATTTGAATTCAGATTGTAGCACAATAAATTCACATTGCGTTCAAATGCAACAGAATCCATCGAATTCAAATTGCACACCAATGAAATGCAATCTAGGAAATAAAAGAAGGGATAAAAACCCAATTAAATATCAATATGAATGTGTCATGCGATGGGTGCGCCATCTCCCATCTTTAAGAACACATCCACAGACACACCGCAGCCCACCTGACTGAAGCTAGCAGTCTGTAAACAAGAGTTAGGTGATCCCTGTCCAAGTCCAGCACTCTGGCCAGCATCTCATATAAATATAACCACAAAAGGGACTCTGGGAAACATCTGCTGCACCCTGTGAGCACCTACCTGTTGTTGGCCTGCCTGCCAGCCAGCTAGCAGAACTGTCTCCATGTGCAGCTCTCATAGGTGTGGCCCAGCAACAGGGCCAGTGCCAGAAGGTGGCCAGGTCAGGTCCTGGCCAAGAGCCCCTGTGGACCAGAGGGGCCCCTGAAAGGCCCCTCAGGGTGGGAGGATAGCACACCTGTCCCCTGATCCATGGCAGCATTGGGTCCTGACCTTGCCAAGGATCATGGAGAGGGAGCTCCCAGGCACCCCCCCCAATACAGACAGTGTGGGCTTCAATAAGTCTGCACACCCACCGCACCTACCTCTCCCGTTTCTGAGAAAACCCTGCGTGCATGCCTACCATCAATGAAGATGGCAGCAGGGGCTTCCCTAAGAAGCTGCTGCCCCTGCCACCATCTTGGTTGATGACAGATATTTGTGCTATGCGTGCATGTCTTTCGCGTCACACAACATGAGATGAGGTAGGTGAGACGCGTGAGTGGCCACCATGGGCCTAGGGCAGGCTGGTGCCCAAGGGCCCAGTCATGCCTGGTGTCAGCCCTGCCCAGCAAGATCTTTAGCTGTAGAAGTCCAAGGCACTGCCCATTCGGTTGTCAGTACGCTTCTCAGGGTGGCCACTATGAAGCAAGATGGCTGCTGTTGTGCGCTCATCAGAAGGCCTGAAAGAACTCTTTCATCACCAGATAGGTGGCTACGTCACTCTCTCCAGAGAAGGACCTTCTCTGTAGTGGTGCCCCAGTGGTGTAACCTTCTCCTCTCGGAGACATGGGCAGTCCTACAATGATGGGGCTCTACTGTATATTTGTTTTCCCTCTCTCGATTTGTTTTCTCTAGCTTTTGCAGCTAAGATTAATTTGAGACGTGAGCCTGTTTTGCGGTCTTCTGTGCTGTTATTTATTGATCCTACTGAAGTTTTTTTGTTACTATTATGTTCTGAATTGTTTTTATTACATTGTTTTCTCCTTGCTACAGAGGTCACCGGGTGATGACAAGCAGCATACAAATACACTTAATAAATAATAACACAAGCAAACCTCACATTAAACAAATGCCCAACACAGTCTTTATTTTTTTTTTAAGGAGAGTACTCACGTCCAGTTCACACACTCGGTACTGCCTAGGGTTCCCCTTGCAAATCTCCTCCTCGGGGAACCTGCGTCCAAAGAGGAAGCCTCCGTTAAGCGGCTGTGGTGCACAAGGTCACTACGCAGAAGTCCCTTTTGGGTTCAAGGTATGCAGGAACAGGAGTGCAGCATAAACGTTCTCAATTAAGGCTGCAAGACTCCTTAAAAAGCGTGGTCAGTCAACGGGAGCTTCGGCTGGAGGTTAAAACCTCTCCTCTTAATCAGAATACAGAACGGGTCAGGACTCTTCAAATGCCTGCTGTAATGCAAGCAGGGTGGACCATTCGAACCTCATGAGAGGGGCAACCTTGCCGGAGCAGGCTTTAAAGGTCCATCTGTAGCCCACAATCTTGCCTCCAACAGTGGGCAGCCTCTAGATAAGCCACAAGCAGATTCTGAAACCAACAGGCAGGATTTGAATGTAACCCCCCCCCCAATCTAAAGTCCAGTACTCTAACCATGCTGGCTCCTGGGTATCAGAGTTAGGGGAAACCACAGCCATAGTCCGCTGCCCCTTCCCCAAGCAAGCCAGCTCACCGAATGCACCTCCTCATCCGGAATGAGGCACCATCCCCGCAGGTGTTGGAACAAGTGCTCCAGCTACTCCAATGCGTCCACTCCCCATGGCCTGGCTGGCGTCTGTGGCGGGGCTGTGGGGCCTGGCCGAGTCCTGGGGTGCCGCTGTCTGTCCCCTACTTAAAGGAAGACACCAAAGTCAGCACTCTCTGGAGGCAAGGCAGTTTAGGAGGTGGCACCGCTATTTGCCTTTGGGTACCCCCCTCCAAATTCCTGGAGGGGGACTTTCCTGAAAGTAACACTCACCAGTTTTTAGGGTCAAAGGAAGCCTCACCTCTTAAGGGCAGCAGAAAAGATCCCTTCCGTATCTCTTCGTGCGTGTGGCAAAATTGCTCACATACATGTGTCTAACCTATAAAGCCTTATACGGCTTGGGACCACAATACCTGATGGAATGCCTCTCCCGATACGAACCCACCCATACACTGCGCTCAACATTTAAGGCCCTCCTCCGGGTACCTACTCCGAGGGAAGCTCGGAGGATGGCAACAAGGGAGAGGGCCTTCTCAGTGGTGGCCCCCAAATTATGGAATGACCTTCCTGACGAGGTGTGCCTGGCACCATCACTGTTATCTTTTCAGTGCCAGGTTGGAACTTTCCTCTTCTCCCAGGCATTTTACCATGTGTTTTTTAAATTGTTTTAAATTTTTTTAATTGTGTTTTGAATTGTTTTTAAAAGATGTGTTTTAAATTTGTATGTTTGTTTTTGATGTTTTTAGTTGCTGTAAACCGCCCAGGGAGCTTCGGCTATGGGGCGGTATACAAATACAATAAATAAATAAATAAATAAAATAACTGGAGAAATTTGCCCTGAATGACATTTCAGGAGGACTTGTTAAAAAAAAACACAGACTGATATGGAAATGTGAAGAACTGAACTTTGGATTGGAAAAATGGAAAACCCAAGACAAATTTGCCCATCCCTAACTGGAAGCAACCACAAAACAGACCCACCGGGGGTTTCAGTGGTGTTCAGCGCCAGAGACATAAAACAATCTCCACTGCCGGTCTAAAGGGCGCCACAACCAATGAGGCCCTGTAGATGTATGCCTGGCAGTCTGCGTGGGGGAGGAGGGGAGAAGGGGCAGGTAGGCATGGAGCAGAGCTTTGGGGCAGGCTTCTACAGAAAAGTGGGGGGTTTGAGTCTGACCTCTTCCCCTGCTCTGTATGTAACTGCCACCAGCCGAGAGAAGACATTTTGGCTTCCTGCGTGACAACAATCCCCCTTAGGCAGTTACAATTTGGTCATTTGGAAGTATCTCCACCCAGCCAGAGAAATGTGTGTTGGGGGGAGAGGTGTCCAGCCACAGTGCATCAGTATGCCACCCCGGGGCATTCATCCCCCTTCCCCCTTTGCGAAGTCATCCAGTGAAGGACGGGGCCCCTCAAAGCCCCAGGCGGCCTTTCCATCTCTCCCGTCCCCCACCAGCTCCGGCTATTGTCTTAGCAATTATATCTTTCTGCGTTTCTCATCCTTTCCACTCCTCTAATTAAGTTCTGGAAACTCCGTCCAACCGTCTGCTTTATCTCTTCCCAAACATTTGGAAAGGGGGTTGTTTTTTTTAAAAAGGGGGGGGGAAATCCTGTGATGGATTTCCCCGTTGAGATCCTCGCGTACCCACACAGAGGAGCCAAGACCCGCAACCGCCACAATCACAACACACATCAGGGAACCTTCCCAAATTCCCAAGCGACAGGCAAAAGGGACACTTCAGATGGGAGATAAGGCCCGCACCCTCCCTACAAAATCCTCCAGATGCAGGACTTTGAGAGAGAGAGAGTTCACCATCCATCCCCCGCCCAAGGGCTCCATCTTTGTTTATGAAGGAAAGGTCAAAAGAATTAAATATTTATCGCTGGACTAAGCAATGGCCATCAACAAGACAGAAGCACCCAAAGCACGGCACAGTGGCGGCTGCAAAGAGGAATGAGGCAAGGCAATCAGAAAAGGAGAGCTCTGCTTCAAAATGTTTCAGGAAGTGCAGATTTGATAGATTCAGCCTGAAATGCAAACTGAATCGAATTTCTCACCCATCCCTACCAGCTAGAGATGTAATAATAATAATAATAATAATAATAATAATAAATTTAATTTTTGTGTCGCCTATCTGGCCGAAACCACTCTAGGCGACGTACAACATTAAAGTTCAACAATACAATATAAATACATAATAAATGTAGCCAGGGAGAGTTCCAAGGGCCATGTAGAGAGGCACAGAGGGCCGCCTTTGTCCCCTCACCTTGAGACCCCACCACCCTGAGGTAACGACTTCTGAGCCTTTTCCTGAAACCGACCAATGCATAATTTACTTTGGGTGCCTGAGAGGGACAAACAGACGCACACGCATTCCCAAACCTTCCAGGAAATGTTAGAAGAGTCTGGAGAATCCCAAGGGCTTTGCTCTCTCTCGCCCCTGCTCGGCACTTGCCAGTTTTAATGAACTCAGGCTGAAGTGAAGGATAAAAACACACAACATTGGCAGCAGGTGGGCTGGGAGCTTGGGGGATGTGGCGTGATACCCCCCCTCCACAGAGCTGAGGAAAGATGGGCCAACTGTTTGGGGCTGCTGGCTAGGCCCTCAGCCGGAGGTCTCCAACAGTCGTGGAGAGGACAGCCAGCTTCAGACGAGCCGTTGGAAAGAACCTCCCACGCACACCCCACCCCTTCAAGGAGATCTGTAGCCAAGGGAGGTTGATAATATCTACCCAGGAGGACCTGAGGTGCTGTGCAACAGCCCTGACGCCTCTTGGGAATACTCGGGGGCTGGGATAATCATTTTCCCCACACCCTGTCGCTGCAGTAGGAGCCCAGGAGGCTCATTCCTCCTGGGTTTGCAACAACGCTGAACTCTGCACTCATTCAGGGCTCCGCAGCATGGAAAGGCTGCCTTCCTGCTGGTGAAGACTCCTGCCAAAGAGAGGCACACCCCACAAGAGCCCTTCCAGGCACTGTAATGGATCGGAGCCGGATCCATTCGGGGAAATGGGTAGGGCTGCTCCCTCCCTCGGGGATGTTCCAGGCTGAATTTCCAGCTTTTTTGTTTGTTTGTAGAATCATAGAATAGTAGAGTTGGAAGGGGTTTATAAGACCATCCAGTCCAACCCCCTGCACAATGCAGGGATCCAAATCAAAGCATTCCTGACAGATGGCTGTCCAGCTGCCTCTTGGATGCTTGCTTGCTTGTTTGTTTAATACATCTGTGGAGTCCAAGGGTGGCGATGTTCAGGCCTGGCGGTGGGTGGGAATGTGGCTCTATGAGCCTCTGCATCTGCCCCTCAAGACTGTCTCCAGGCCACACCTTTTGCTGCCCCTGCCTCACCCTCTCCTTGAGTGTTTCTGCCTGGTTCCTTGACCTCTGACCATGCCTGTTGCCTGTCTAGATGGAGGAGACAAGTGTGCGAGAGCGTTGTGTAGAAACCAGCCTACTGAACAAAAGAGGAAAATTTACACTAGTTGTCCCATCCGCTTTTGCTGCTGGCTTCGCCCACCACTGACATGTGGCCCCCAGAGAACCATCTATAGAAGGGAAAGCGGCCCTTGGACTAACAAACGTTCACCTCTCCCAGCTCTAGTCCGTTGGCTTAGAAGATCCCCAGCAAAAACTCACAGGCAACACTCTGCCCAGTTGTCAAGCCTGGGATGCCTGACAAACTTTTGCCTCCGTCTTGACATTTGCAATTTAATTGCATTAACATTATTGTTATGGGTTTGGGGTTGAGATGGATTTCTCTGAGTCCCCTTCCAGCCTCTGATTTGGAGGCTTGCGCCTGGGGGTGAGAAACCCACTCTGCTGGTCAGATGAGTTTCTTTTGTTAATCTAATAGAGTGGCCAGGTGGGTTAATGGGTCTATCAGATGCCCATCAACTGATGAATGGGCCAGGGAGATCCTTTTGTCATTGAAACTCTTCAGGAGAGCCTCCCTCCCTCCTGGGGCTGAGGAGAGACTTGTGTTTTGAGTTGTGTCTGAGAAAGGATGGGGACTGGAGGCAGGCAGAGAGACTGGCTCTCTGCATCATGGCTATAGGATGCCTCCTGTAACACTGATGGGAAAGCTGGATATTGGGCTGCTGATGCCTTGAACCCCCTCCATCCTCAGCTCAGGTTGGAATGTGTGTAAATAAATAAATCATATTTCATAAAGACACCACAGTCTCTGCTGACCTTCTTCCCAAGGAAATCAAACCCTGGGTGAGCGCAGGGACCCATGGAAATCTCGCTGCTTGGAGACTTCCGGGAAGGGTGACTTAGCCTGTGCCTGCTTTTGAGACGGGCTCCTGCCTCAAAAGAAGCTTATTCAGATATATCAGTCAGATTTTTTTTTTTTTTTTGACTGATTAAACTTCTCCCGGGTAGGGAGAAACGAAGAGATTAACCTCAAAGCCTATTTTTGTTGGGACGACCAGATCTCATTAATTTATGGGACGAGGTCCAGCCGACGAAGGTGGGACGGATTTTCAACAACAAGCTCTATCTGATAAAGCGAACGTTCATCTTATCTTCTAAGAGAGAACGCACTAACAGGCAAGCACCCTTCTTTCTATATTTTTCTTTTACTTGACTTAAATTGTTGCTGTTTAAAAGAGATTTGCCAGATTGATCGGTTTTTGACATCTCACTGGGGAGCCATAACTTCTCTCTGCTACTCACTAATTAATAGCTTATCTCTGTTTTTGTTGCAAAAAGCTGTCCTGGATTTGCATTCTAAAGATATACACAGAAGAGGGATTTCTATTCCAGATTTTTATTTTGAAGAATATTATATTGTCTGAGACTACTCTCTTTTTGGTCTATTTTATTTTGACGAATCTGTTTCCTGACGACCGCCATTAATTGTTTCGATCCTGGGAACTGCATTTTGTTTACTTAAGCATGGAGAGATAAGGCTGTCTGCTCTGTTTATACTGTGATGTCACCAAGTTTGGAGTATTAACCCAATTGTTGCTGAAATAAGAAGTGGTTTTCCTATATTTTTCTTTTAAAATGGCAATTAAGAAAGTGGCTGAGAAGCTGGAAATAACTATGTTTCAGAAAATAATGGATGAGATTGAGATAACGAAACAAAACCTGCGACAGGGTTGTAAGGAGCTGAAAATTGAATTGAGTAAAATGAAGCAGGAGATTAAAGATATAGGGGTCCCTGTGAGAGAGGTGACCCTGGAAGGGGTCCCTGTGAGAGAGGAGACCCCGGAGATTGGAACAAACGTGGAACAGGAAAAAGATTTGGAGTCTATGGACTTTAGAAACAAAATCTATTGTTTGGAGACACAGGAGATTAAAGACATAGGGGTCCTTGTGAGAGAGGAGACCCTGGAGACTGGAACAGGGGTCCCTGTGAGAGAGGAGACCCTGGAGACTGGAACAGGGGTCCCTGTGAGAGAGGAGATCCCGGAGATTGGAACAAACGTGGAACAGGAACAAGATTTGGAGTCTATGGACTTTAGAAATAAAATCTATTGTTTGGAACTCAATGTTATCTCTGAAGAAATTAATGAAGATTCTAGAGATAAAGTTATCAATGGCATGGATAATCTTCTGGACTGGAATGATGTGATGGAGCCCAATATAGAGAAAATCTATGGAATTAACTGCAGCCATGTGACAATGGAAAAACTTTCAAGAGATGACCCAGTGTATTTTGAAAAAAAGAACAGAGATATGATTTTACAGCAGTATTTCAGCAACCTATTCAGAATGGATGGCAAGAAAATATTTGGGATAGAGGTAATTCCCATCAGACTCTTACTATATGACTATGGCTTTGACAGCAAGATTATTATGGAATACTGATAATGGAAGATTGGATACTGAAATTACTGGACTTAACAAGACTACTGAAGATGGAAGATGGAAAATGGAACTAATAGGGATAATAGAACAATGGCTATTGAAATTACTGAACCTAACAGATTCTGATGTGATGGATTAATTGAAATGTTTATTTTGACTATGGTTATGACAATAAGATTATCATAATTAGTAATGAGATGGATTAATCGATATGCTTATCTGGAAAAAAAAATTGATAGATATATTTCTTAAAGAATTGAAACCTCTCTTTGACTTTTTGTGGAAAGAATAAAGTAATGTTTATGAGATTTGATGATTAAGTAAGATAACTACTGGAGGAAAGTGATTTTATAATATGACTTAAGAGACAGGATTGTTATATATTATAGACTTATAACTGATTTGATCTTTGACAAATGGGAAGTCAATATTTTACTCTTTATTTTTTATTTTTGTTTTTTTTTTTTCTTTTTGTTTAACTATTTTTGATTTTGTTTTTTGTCTTTGAATGTTTTATGATTTTGTCTTGTATGTTTTATGAAAATCTGAATAAAAATTATTGAAAAAAAAAAAGGAAATCTCGCTGCTTGGAGATTGGGGTGGTGCGCAACATTATTTACAAATTAAATTGCTGTTTACACTTATGTATATAAGCTGGCATGTTCCTTCCCACGCAAAGGTTTCTGGTTCCTGTCACTCAGCCTCGCTTCCAGTCAGCCACCAGATATTTGCCGCTTCTCATTAGCTCTCTGAGACAGAATCCTGTCCTCGGGGCAGGAAGGGAGGGGGCAAAGCCTAATCCCTGGAGGAAGTCAGCTGTCCCTTGAGGCCATGTAAATGCCAACAAACTTATGACGCTGCTTTAACTGAGGGCTCATCTACACGGTGGTTTCCTGTGTGTTTCATGCTACTCACATCTCTTTTAAATTTGTGTGGTTTACCCGACGTTACCAGCAAACAGAAGCTATCGCACAGTTTCCCCCCTGTAAATCCATACCAAACCAATCCACTGATAATAGGAAAAGGGAAGGAAAAAAGTCCTCACTCCATATCTCTAGCGTGTGCAGACGCTTTTTCAATGCTTTTAGGTGGGTGTTTCAATCATTCCCCTCTCCACTCCCACTCCCTCCTCCTCCCTTCTTTCATTTCCTGTAGGCTGACAAGCAACTTCCAGCTGCTCTCCTCCATTCTGCTGGCCTTTTTTATGTTGCTGTAAACTGTGCCTTTCTTTTCTTTTCCCCTGAACTTGTGTGCAAAAGCATAACACTGCTCAAACAAAAATTTGTATTTCAGCTGTATCCTGCCAGGGAAAACACAGATATTGACACTTCTGTGGTTTTTTTTTTAAAGGAACCTACTGCAGCTGGTAGAACAGACTGAGCATGCTTGGTCACCTAGAAACCAGAGGAAGTGGAAATGTATAATTAGAGGGCTGAGCCACAAGGAAAAAGCGTGACTAACCCTCCCCAGAAGAATGCCTGCTTGTGTGAATGGGGAAAAGCAGCTCACATTGAGCAGGAACTGCAGATGATGCAAATGAAAAGTGAAGGTGAAAGAAGTGTATTTCCTACAATGAAATGCTCCCATGTAGATGAGCCCTAAGTCAGACTTGTGGTCTAGACTTCATCAATCTTTGGCGGTAGAATCCCACCTGGGGGGAAAAAGTGTGAGAGTCTGGAAGTGCCCTCCCTATGACATCATTGCCGTCTCTCAGACTTACCTGAAAGGTGCACATGAAGGTCAGCCAGACGAGGAGGACCATCCAGGGAGAGATGCTCCTGGGCAAATAAAAGAACATGAAACGTGCATGTTGAAATGAACGTTTCTAGACTCTTTTCACAGAGTATGCTGGCCCAAACGGAAGCTTGCTTCTGTGTTTTTTCATGCCACACAATTGCTACTCTATAAGTAGGAGCTATTGCCCATAAAATAAACAGAGATGGCAGGCAGGCAGAAATGTTTAGATGCTGGCTGTAGAATGTGGAGGCCCCTTGCGCACGGACCCCATCTCCCTCAGTGAGTCTACCTCTGCAGCGCCATTATCACCAGCTGCTCTTCCTCCTCCTCCTCTTCCTCATCATGGCTTCCACCTGCTTGCTTGCCAGCTTGTGGAGACCCAACGGGGAAGCAGGCAATGGCATCTATGGCTCCCCCTCCTCTCCATCCTCGATGCCAGGGCAGAGCCAGAGACAGGTTGCCATGGTGAATAGGAGAAGGAGAAGGTCCAAGGGAGCTCTTGCCAGTGGGCCCCCTGCTGGGTGTAGGCCCTTGGCAGATGCCCGCTGACGCCCACCTTTGGTGCTACCTCTGAGATAGAGAAACTGTCAAAATGTGGATGTATTAGCAGCTTTAGACCCAGCATTGCTTGGGAATTCTAAGAAACAAACAAACAAAAAAGTCAAAGCAGCTTGGAATGGCCCAGACCACCATCTTGATTCAAAACGGTGTCCAGTTCTATCCAAACATGGATGAAAACCTTCTCCTTGATCTCAGGAGCCGTCGTGCAAAATTTGGTTACAATATCTGTCCGAACGCATAGCAACAACACCAACAAATATACGTTCCAAAATAGATAGCAGATAAGGCCAAACTCACACGTGCATTTTAAAGGACTCTAATGATCGCTCAGGAATCTTCTCCCACCTTCAGTTTTAGTGTGGAATTCACAAGCCTCTTATGAATTCACCACAAAGATTGTCTTGCCCCTTATATCCCCAGCTGATCCCTGCGCTCTGCAGGTGAGGGCCTTCTGCAGATACCATCTTATCAGGATGCCCGTTCCTCACAACATAGGAAGCGGGCCTTTAGTGTGGTGGCACCGACCCTTTGGAATTCCCTCCCCTTAAATATCAGACAGGCGCCGTCTCTGTTATCTTTTCGGTGCCTACTGAAGACCTTCCTCTTTCACCAAGCCTTTTAAGTAGAGACCTTATCCTGGTCTGTGTCTGCATCGGAATGGTTTTTTAAGATGTTTTTAAAGTTGCTTTAAAAAAAAAAAAAGATGTTTTGTTTCTAGTATGTTTTTAAACTCTTGTTTTTAAGATTTTTCAAAGTGCTTTTTGTGGTTTTTGTTTGCCGCGCTGGGCTCCTTCTGGGAGGAAGGGCAGGATATAAATTTAATAAATAAGATAATAAATGTGATGCTTTTCCAGCGATCAGAGGCAACCCCACAGATATCCTTGTAGCCCACCTCCCTCCCACTGATGTTTCCTTCCCTGTGCTCTCCAGTCAGGGAGAAGTCAGAGAAGAGAAACAATGAAATCTGAACCTGTGAAACCGGCATAGATTACCCCAACATAGGCTCCATACACACTATAGAATCCTGGGAACTGTAGTTTGTTAATGGTGCTGGGAACTGTAGCTTTGTGAGGGATAAACGGCTCCCTAGATTCTTTGGGGGAAGCCACTTGCTTTTAATGTGCTTTAAATGTATGGAGTGTGTGTACAATGTTCTGGTCAGTTTCACCAGAGACTTAAAGCAGATCTGACAACTGGGCTCCTGCTGGGAGGAAGGGTGGGATATAAATCAAATAATAAATAAGATGTTCCTGTTGGAGGATTCCAGATAACTCAGGGCAGAGCATCTGCTTGGAGGGCAGAAGGCCCTAGATTCAATCCCCGACATTTCCAGGTAGGGCTGGGAATAACTTCCTGCCTGAAACCTTAGAGAGTCAGTGAAAAGACAATACTGAGCCAAGGATCTATATTCCTATTTTCCATCCTCTCGGAATTCTACACCACTGCCTTCCGTCAAATATGAAATAAAAAATAAATAAATGGATACGTGCACATTCAAAGCTGCATCTTTCGCCTTTCACGTCTGTACGCCGAGTGGTACAGGCGAGATCTCTCCAAGACTGCAGGAATATGTGGACATATAGCCACACAAACATCTATTACGGTGGAATCTTAGAACCCCTCTATCAAGGCACGCGCTGTGAAGGCAACAGCCAACTTTATGGGCAGCGAGAGAACAGACGCATATCCGGAATAGCTTGGCAGAATACACTGAGGAGGGACTCAGCAGCAGCTGCTGTTGAGCACAATGCACTCTGGCCACGGGGCCATTGTGTACATCGCTTCCTTTCATATTTTTTTCCAAGTATGAAAATTGTACAGTTATTCATCAAAAACAATTCACATACAGTATAACGCTATAACTGAGGTTATCCTACTTTGGACGCATCATGAGAAGACCGGATTCACTAGAAAAGACAATCATGCTGGGAAAAACAGAACGGAGTAGATAAAGAGGAAGGCCAAACAAGAGATGGGTTGACTCCATAAAGGAAGCCACAGACCTGAACTTACAAGATCTGAACAGGGCAGTTCACAACAGATGCTCTTGGAGGTCACTGGTTCATAGGGTCGCCATAAGTCGTAATCAACTTGAAGGCACATAACAACAACAACAACATAACGCTATACATCAAGGACCCTTCAGACATCTTGCATCATGATTTGTGCTCATGATGGTATCAGGGCGATTACATGCCATCCCGTTTTCAATAATGTTGGCGCCTCCAAAAAATTTCAGGGCAGGCATACTGCTTTGTTTCCAATCGATGCACAGCCCATAACTTCCTGCTGAAGTTCTGTAACTTTTCATTCCACAAATGTTTATTTCTCCCCTCCCCACACTTTTGTTGCGCTTTAGCGTGCAGGAGTGCCCCTCCGGACATCAATAACACAGTAACATTGCAGAAGCATCACAGAAGAAGGAATAAATGATGTGTGGACCGTCCAATATACGTGCACCACAAATGCACGATTGCAGCAACATGCCGCAAAATGCGCCTACAAGGGGGGGGAAACCCACACACCCCAGTCTGGAGAGGCCCTCTGGGGTGCGTGTCTTGCTCTGACACAGCAACCCCTCTCTGGATGCAGGAATCCTGGCTGCGGCCACACTAGTCGCCTACAGCAAAGCGTTTCCATTGGCCACACCTGGAGGGGCAATGGATTGATCAGCCAATCAGCTGCGAAATCTGTCCAAAGGTGGGTTTTAAAAAATAAATGCACCCGAGCTGATCTGACCAGGTTTTAATGTAGAAAGGGGCAGAGTTTGACTAGCGTCATGTGTCCCTGTTTTCAGAAGAGAGAGATGGAGATGCAGAGGAACCAGCAGAACAGTGTGAGTGTTTCTACTCTCTGTCTCTGCTCTCTATATTTGTTCCTCCAAGTAGCAAGATCAGGCAACAATCCAGAGATGAGCTAGGTTCCCTCCACCCCTGCAAATTGCTGCCCTAGACACCCTCCTATAGGAACACAGGAAGCTGCCTTAAGCTCAGTCAGACCATTGCCCCATCTAGCTCAGTATTGTCTGCACTGACCGGCAGCAGCTTTCCAGGGTTTCAGGCAGGGTTCTTTCCTGGCCCTACCTGGAGATGCCATCAGGAATTGAACCCGGGCCCTTTTGCATGCAAAGCACACGCTCTACCATTGAGCTGCAGTCCTTCTGGTAAAAATAAAGTGAGATGCCAGTCCTCATGGTTATAAGTAAGGACCTGATTTAAACAGGAGGATGGGAAGAGCTGCTTTATACCGAGTTGGACTAACAGTCCCTCTAGCTCAGTCTTGCCAGCTCTGACTGGCGGCAGCAACAGTTCTCCAGGGCTTCAGACCTGGGTCTCTTCCAGTCCTACCTGGAGATGCCATTGGAGGTGGAACCTGGGGCCTTCTACATGCCAGGCAGGTGCTCTGTCGCTAAGCTATGACCAAAACATCAGTGTCTAGGGGGGGAATTAGCAGAGCCAAGCAGCGCAACTGGTGTCACTCCCTCCCCTGGGACAGAATGCAGGAGGAAAGAGGCGAGGCAAATTACAGGCAAGACAAGACAAAGCGGATTCCAGCTCTGTGCTGGGAGGAGGAGCAGCTTCACAGGGCAGCGGGGGGCCAACTGCTTCCCCGAGAACCCAGACGGGTGGCGTTTTGGTGCCCCCGTTCAAGCCCATTCGCTTCTCCCAGGGCTGCCTTCGGGACTCTTTGGGACATTTATGCGGCACCCTCCTGCTCCTCCAAACCAGATCTGCTTTGCAACATTGCTGGCTTCGTCACAGCCTCCATTTGCAGAGGGAATAATAATCAAGGCCAGGGCGCCTCTGAGGAGGTGCAGAGGGCTCTTCCCTGACCACTAACTTCCCAGAACAATGAGAGATGAATACCAAGTTCCCTGGCACAGGTGTTTTTTTAAGCAATAGTTGTGTGTCGAAACGGGCACCCATGTCCTACTTTTGGGCACCCAGCAGACACAAACGGACGCATAAAATTTAATCAACGAACCAAGAATGCAAATTCAAGCCAGAAGCCACTGAAAGACTAACTAAAGGCATGCAATTTTCACAGAACTGAATGGAAACAGTAGAGCATAGGGGCACATCACACAGCACAATTAGGGTTCTCGCAAACCACCTGCCTTTCTAAAAAACTACTTAACAAAAACTCTCCCCCCATTCACTGTGATGTCTAGTTCTCTGTATCTTCATTTTTTTCAGTAAGAATTCTGCTATAGCAGGGCATGCATCATAAGCGACAGTTTTGCTTTGTAACTCATGTATTTACTCATGGAATGGGCTAGTAAGAATTTTGCTAGGCTAGTAACTTGTGCAAATGCATGTTTGTTTGTTTGAGCCACTTTCAGCTCAATCCAAATGTTGGGACTTGTACATAGAATCATAGAATCATAGAATAGTAGAGTTGGAAGGGGCCTACAAGGCCATCCAGTCCAACCCCCTGCTCAATACAGGAATCCAAATCAAAGCATTCCTGACAGATGGCTGTCCATCACAGCAAAGCTTCCGCATGCAAGCCATCTGAATGGGAAAAAAGGGCACCCATTAACTCCTTTAAAAATGCCCTGGGCCCGGCTCTGCTGCCACTACTCTCTCCTCCGGCACCTGCTGATGCTGCCTAATTGATTCTGACATTTTGATCTGGGGGTGACCGTGGAGGACAAAAGCAGTAGAGATAAGATGCCCGCGTGCTCCTGAGCTGGAAATATAAACAAGAAAAGGCAAAGGTGGAGGGTACCCAGTTCCCTTCTTCAACAGCATGGACTGCAGGGAAAGAGAAAGGTAAAAAGGTAAAAAACAAAAAGGCTTTCTAAAGAGAATCGAGGACGCATATGTGTATGCAAAAGTGCCTGGGGATTTCTACACACGCACGTATGCATGCCGTGAGTCATCCAGAGCTGTAGTGCGTAAAGCTGGTGGAATCTCATCGCTCAAAGAACCACCGTCTGTTTAGAAGTGAATCACCCCAGACAGTTCACAGGGCCGCCTGGAATGCACAGAGGCCTTCATTGTGGAGAGGCCTTTGCCAACCTGGTGCCCTCAAGATACTTTGGAGTCGGTAGCGTAGGGGTAAATTCCGAAGTGCCAGGTCCCTCCCTAATAGTCACAGCTGCACTGCCTCACAGCCAGGCCCCCTTCGGAGGTTATACAATAATCTGGTCAGGCTTGAATCCTGCTTTCCACTTCTCTGTTGTTCTCACCCTTTGGCCATCTTTTCCCACTGTCAAGAGACATTGCTTGAATTACTGAACTCAGTGTCTACACATTTACCTCCTGCTGCTGCCAAACTGCTTGACGATGTAGATGGGGTGCTATCATCAGGATTCCCTGTCTCTTCTTCTGCAATGACAGGATTCTCCCTCTCCACAACTTGGCTGTTTGAAGTAGGAACTAATTGGAACCCCTTTCACTCTGATTGGCTCCAATCAGAAGGAAACAACAAGTTAGAAGATTCTTCTCAGTGGCTAACACACTCCCCTTTCATGCTGGTTGGCTCGTAGGACGCTGGAAACATAGGGACCCTGGTGGGACCTAGCTCCCAGAAAGTAAGGGGTCTAAGACACCCCCCTGAGACCCTGGATGACTACACCCCTGTTTGGAGTACAAGTCTTCCCATCCCCCTCAGCGACAGGGACATAGGAAGCTGCCGTATACCATGTCAGGCCATTAGTCCATCTAGTTCAGTCTTGCCTACACGGACTGGCAGCAGCTCTCCAGGCTTTCAGGCTGGGGGACAGGCCCAGCCCTACCTGGAGATGCCGCCAGGGACTTCTGCATGCAAGGCGGATATTGTAGCATCAGCTGTGCTAGATAGGGCTGATGGTAGTCCAAAACATTTGGAGGGTACCAGGTTGGAGAAGGCTGATTTAGACCAACCAGTTTTATTTAGGACAGCACCCATCTTTTCCTACCTGTTTCTAAGAAGAGGCGTGGACCAGCTTAGAATCATCCGGAAAGTCTCAAGAGGACTCCTCCAAATCATGGTTCTAGTTCTGGTAGTGGGTGAGAGAGACTACAGCTCTGCAAAGTCCTTATCGTGACCCATAATGGTGCAAAATCCTCTTCTTCACCAAGGGCTATACATAAAGGAAGAGGGGAAACCCACCTTCTTCAATATCAATACTGAGGTGTCTTAACAAATGACCGATTCACATTATAAGCAATCTGGTAAAGGCGCCCCCATATTTCTGGTGCGGCACATTAAAGGAGCGGAGGGGCATTAATTAACCTTCCTCAGACTATTTTGTGGCTTCTTTGGACTGATGTTAGTCCTCTCAAGCCTTCTCAGAAGGATGTGGGTGTACTTTCCAATTATGCCCATTTTACAGATGGAGAACACTGAGACCAAGGTGCTTTTCTCCTCTGGGGCTGAGATTGGGACCCTGAACATAAGACTCAAAGGCAGTTCTGTGTCGCACCAGGAGTCCAAGGTGGTTTTGGTGGGTTGTTCCTCCCTACAAGACTCCCCCCTTGTCAAGAATGCTGTGCTCAGCGAGTACAGCATAGCTCCTGCCTTGACAGCCCCTGCGAGGCAAGTAGAGGCCAAAGGGTCAGAAGTGTTGGAACAAGGCCGTTAATTCCTAAAATTGCAACCGTCCAGGCTTTCTACAAGTTGCGCCACGCTGGCATTCTCCCGAGATTAACAAAGCACCGTGTGAGGACGGAAGGCCACCTGCTCTCCTCATAACAGCAAATGGAGCAACTCCTTGGTGGTGCACAACCCTCCCTGCAGCTGCAGCCACCCTTTTCCAAATCTGAACAGGCGTCAGCTGCTGATTCACAGTGTCTCTCCCTACTTCTGAGAGGGCCAAGAGTCACTGGGGACACCTGAGCACCTGGAGACGCCAGATTGCACTTAAGGTTGCACGTCTCAAACACGCCGCAGGTGGCAGAAAACAGGGCCCGGGGGGGGAGAAGAGAGGGGGCAAAAATAGCAAGAGAAACATAAACAAGATTTAAATGGCATAAAAGATAAATGAGTTTATGGAGCAGCAGAGAGAACTACAGACTCGCTTCTCATTCTCTTGCCTAAGCCTTTGTGCCTCTGAGCATACACAGAGTTGCATTTCCTTAGCCCACCTCAACATAGCTTGGACCAGGGAAAGGGGCTGTCAGAGTTGCAGGTTACATTCAGGAAGGCCTCTCACACACACACAAGCCCCTCTAGCTTTGCGGAAGTACACAGCGCCTCTGAGTCTGCACAGACACTCCTTAGGTGCAGCAAGGTTTGTTGTTGCTGCTGCTGACCCCTTGTTCCATCCCACTCCCGCTCTGACCCACCCCAGGGTCCTCTTCCTATCCCAAAAGAAAGCAGGGAGGAGGAGGAGGAAGAGAGCAGTCAGTTGCATCGCAACTACAACCGTGAATTGCATTTGTCGATCGCTTCCTGCGGAAAATGTCTCAAAGCAACTTCAGAACAGGATAACATGTCAAGAACTAAAATTAATTAAAAGCCAAACAACAAGAAAAGGACAACTCAAAAGCACAAATCCAATGGCGCACTTAAAAAGTACGTAATCTGGTCTCCACACACACACACACTAAAAGGTGTTAAGCAGTCCAGGAGAGCCTAAAATCACGCACAAGTGAGATCTCAAAAACTGAAGCACGAAAAGATTGGGTAAATAAAAAAAAGCTTGGCACGTAAAAGCGGACAGATGTCCTTTTTTATGGTGCATTCCTGACCATTTGTGCTCATGATGATATCGAAGTGCTTATACACAATTCCTCTTTCAATACCTGCAAAAGTTTCAGGGCGGACACACTGCTGCGGTTCCTGTAACTTCCTGGGGAACGGAATGATATGGGGACGGTCCAGCAGAAAAATGAAATTAACTGCCTTCAAGTCGATTCTGATTTATGGTGACCCTATGAAGAGGGTTTTCATGGTATTCAGAGTGGGTTTACCATTGTCTTCCTCTGAGGCTGAGAGGCAGTGACTGGCCCAAGGTCACCCAGGGAGCTTCATGGCTGTGTGGGGATTCGAACCCTGGTCTCGCAGGTACTAGTCCAACACTCTAACCACAACCACCAAGAATGATCTATTATTGCATCAGTGGCATGTTGCATAAATACACCCATGTCAAAAAACACAAATCTGGAGGAGGGCGGCGATGGCGCCTGGTGTGTTTCCCAAAGTCCATTCTCGTGTTTTCACCCTCTGCACCTCCCTTGGATAAGACACATGAAGGCCTATAATCCATGCTCTGATTGCTCAAACGTGCGTCCCATCCATCCTCCCAAACGTCACCCAGGAATAAAGACTTCTTCCTAAATCCACAAGGCCTTTCCTCAACATACTGAGTTTCCGAAGCGTCACATGGAAAGGAACTGCGGCCGTGCCATTTTTCCACGACAGCACATGCGGAATGAGGGTGCCGCCGCCGTTTGCATTCCGCAGCTCAGGCAAACGGCAGCTGCCTGGCTGGCCTAGCAAAATGGAGCCTCCACATGCAGAGCCAGTCTACCTCTGACTACCAAGTTGCTGAAAAGAGGAGGAGGAGGAGAGAAAGGGATTGCGGCTTTCAGGACCTGCAATGTTGGGAAAAGGATATTGGACTAGGTGGGGTCCACCTTGATCTCATGCAGCTGAGTTTTTGTGCATGTGTGTGTGGAGGGAAGATCTATCCCTGCATGGACCCTCCATGTCTAAAGGCAGTCTGTCCCTGCATGCTAGTTGCCGGGGGAGTAAACCCTGAGGATGGGGGTTGTTTCCTGAATGCCCCCACATTATTTATTATTATTATTATTATTATTTGATTTATATCCCGCCCTTCCTCCCAGCAGGAGCCCAGGGCGGCTTCTCTGCATCACATGTGGGCTTCTCTGAATCATCTGGCTGCTGACCACTGTCAGGAACTGGATGCTGGGCTGTTGGTTTATTCTTGACAAAACCAGGGTGTCCCATTCATTCTCCTGCCCCTGGCTCACAAGCAGAGCTGGCAGAAGGAGGAGCCAAAGCCAGAACTCCTGGGTCCCCCCCCCCGATCCGACTCCGAATGGGGAGGGTCAGTTTTCGACCGTGAGAAGTTGCAAGTTGTGCTCAGAAGGTCTCCGCAGAAGGGCAGCCCGCAGTTCAGGGAAGGGGTGAGAATATCTGAGTCTGTCACAGCTCTGGGGTGCAGGGGTCAAAGAGAAGAGCCCAGACAGACAGGCTTAGCTGCCCCCAGCTGCCCTCTCTCTCCTTAGCCTTTCCGGCCACTGAGCCTCAGTTTTCCCCATCTGCAGCACGCCCTCGGAGCCTGTCCGGCAGCTTAGAAGCACCCCACAAAGCAGAAGGAAACCTCCACTCACCAGGTGCTTTCAGCAGAATCGGGGGGCTCTTCCTGGCCCAGACCCTCCTCTCCTCTCCAGCCCCTCACCCCGGCTCCCCCTTTCCGGATCCCAGCAACTGGGAAGGGTGCGACTCCCACCGGCTGCAGCATCTCAGCAGCAGGGATGGTGCAGTGGGCCTCCTCCACAGGGAGAGCCCAGAGGCAGGCTTTGCCCCCCACCCCAGTCGCCCCTGGAAGCAGGCCTGCGGGTCCAACAGCACGCAGAAGCTGCTTCTCCTGTGCCTGGATCCCTTCTGCAAAAGCTCTCTCGTTCGCCTTCACTCAACTGCTCTGGAACCTGTCCCACCAGGCTTGGACGACGTCCCATGGGTGGGGTGGGGGCTGGGAGGGAGAGGAAGAGGGAGAGGGAGAGAGAGATAGCATCCCCCCTCTCCTCCCTATCTCTTCCCCTACTCTCTCTCTCTCTCTCTCTCTCTCCCCTCCCTCCTCCTGTTGGGTTCCTAAACATGTTATATTCCAGCCTCTAGCAACTGGGGTTATTAATATGCACACAGGAAAGGTGTGGACGGGTGGCTCTGGTGTTAACCCTTCTCACACAAAGCACACACACAGCCCCGGGGAAAGATCCATGGCAGAAAAAGCCCCTTCCAGAGCTAAAAATAGCCATGCAACATCACATACGCTCCTCTAACTTTTTTATGGGGGGGGGGAAGAGAGAGGGTGACCCACTTCACAAGGCAGGAAAAACCAGGGTGCAAAGCACCCAGGATGATTTCTGAATTCCTGGGAAGCAGAGAGAGAAGATGGGCCATTTTAACCCCTGGGTCGCCACCATCGTTTTCCAGGCCTTGTGCCAAAGACGTGGGTGGAAGGATAGGCTATAAATAAATACCCCCCCCAAAAAAAGAAAAGTGGGTATTTCACAAGATCACAGAGGGGTGGCCAAGCAATGAAGAGCAATCCCAGGAAGGGGTCACCTCCGCCCCTGATTGGGGTGTCACTGAAAGCTTGGCAATGAATGGCTCGGGAAGTGACCCCAGTGGCAAGTGAGGGTCAGTAAAAGCAGCCAACTTCCTTGTCCTTTCCTGCTGACTGGAGTCAGTCACAGTGAAAAGAGGTGAGTCAGCCACTGAGAAGACTCTTCTCAGTAGCCAACACTCTCCTCTTTCATGCTGATTCGCTCCTAGGGACATCTGTTGTTGTGGGAGAAGGCATTAACAACAATCTCATTCTCAACCCAGCAGCAAAATAGGGGAGGTAGCTGTGACTATCATGAAGGGTTCCTGCACTTCTGAATTTGCCACTACACTCCTGCAGTCCCAGTCCTGCCTAGAGATGCCACTGGGGGGTGAACCTGGGCCCTTCTGCATGCTCTGCCATTGACCAAAGGGCCCGTCGCCTAAGGACCAGAGTTGCGGCCCAGAAATAGCCACCAGCGAAAGAGGTGCTCTGGAAGCAGAGAACGATTTGTGAAAGGCAAGGGAGGGGAATAAGAGGCAATTGTGGTCAAACCATAACCATCCCAGATCCAGCTTTTGTCATCACCCACTCCCTCCCCCCACACCCCCGAAGATCCCTGGTGACAGCCAGCTCATTCTCCAAATTTGGTTCCCATCACGAACCAAAAAGTGCGTCACCGTCCGGCCCCCTCCACTTTGTTATGGAAAAGGCTCCCACAGAGCCAACTTCTCGGATCTGCGTTGTCTTGCCCCAGGCTCTGGACACAGAGAGCCCTCTGCTTTCCAGACAAACCTTGGATGCTGTGGTTTGGCACATAGATGGGGTTAAGGCGCACGGGGGTGGGAGAGAGTGCTGTATACCCTCTTGCTGTTTGCAGAGGACACGCCAAACATTCAACGGAAAGGACATTCAGAGCACATTCCCTCCCGATCCCCAAGAATCCAGGGAACTGTAGTTTGTTAAGGGTGCTGGGTGTATGTGTGTGTGTGTGTGTGAAAAACTACAGTTCTCAGGATTCTTTGGCGGAGGGTGCTTTAAACGTATGGTGTGTTTTTTCTCTATATTTAGTGAGCCTAGAACATTTAAGGGCATGGCTGGGCCCCTTCCACCCCTCAGCTGTTTGTCAGCGCTGCAGCCTCAGAGGCACTTGCATAAATCAATCGATGACCAGGCATGCAGGCGAATCTGCAACTGCAGCCCAGCCTTTCCGGGGTCTTGGGGTCACCTTGCACGTGGATGGATTCTCTCTGAACTATATTTTTGAGTCCTCTGCCCAATTATGGCTCCCACCCAGCCCCGAGCTTGAACACTGTTTGGCTTCCCCCACCCGCCAATGCACACACATGTTCACCGCGTGGGCGAATACCCATTAACACTCATCCGTGCAAACCCTGGTCAGCATCCACGTGAAATGTCCTCCTCCTCCTCTAAAATGCTGTCCCCATTAAAACCCGATTTACAGTTTCTGTGGAAAATCCAATCAGAAAAAGAACAGAAAAGAACACACACACGCATTTCAACCACTTGGCTCCCCCCACCCCAAAAATCCTGGGAACTGCCTTTATATCAAATCAGACCATTGGTCTGTCTAATGGTGTACTGCCTACACCAGCTGGCTCTGGGTTTCAGATGGGATTATCTCCCAGGCTACCTAGAGATGTTCTTGGGGACTGAGCCTTGGGCCCTCTCTGGTGTGGGTCTTCTCTGTTGAAACGGAAAAGAGTTCCTCTTTGGCTTCTGGAGAGCACAGAAGATTCCCGAAAGGTAATTAAAGTCCTGTGAAGTACATGTGTAATTTCAACCTCATCAGTGTGATTTAGACCGCAAAGCTAAACACACTGACAAAGGAGTAAGCCCCATTTAACACAGCGAGGCTGGTTTCTGAGCGTGTATTGATTCCCTGCTGTTAAACACGGGTTTAGTGACCTCTGGACACCGTTCCACACTTCTTGCACCTCTGTGGTTCTGAGTTCTATATGCAACCAGGAGAAATCTTTGGACCAGACAGGGATAGTTTCCCTTCCAAAAAAAATCTCCTATTCGCCCCTCAGAGCTGCAATTCCCAGAGTGGTTTAACCTTCAGGCCCTCTTCCCCAAAAAAGCTCTGGAAATCATAGCTCTGTGAGGGGAATAGCAGTCTCCGAACAATTCTGAGCACCCTTCACAAACTACACTTCCCAGGATTCTTCGGGGGAAGAAGGCATGACTGTTTAAAGTGGACTCATAGTGCTTTAAATGCATGATGTGAAATACAGCCTTAGAGCTGCATAAAACTAAGTTTTACTCAAGAGGAGACCCACTGGAATTAAATGGACCTGAGCTAAACCATGCCCATTAATGTCAATTGGTCGGTTCTAATGTTATGCACAACCTCACCTAAAAGGTTTCAGCCATATGTTGGACTTGGGAAATGTCAGCAGCCAGGCTGGCTTTCAGCACCTGCGGTTGTAAATAAACATTTATTCTTCGTTGCCTTTTCTTTTGCTGGTCTTCCTGTGGGTGATTGAGCGGTTTGTTTTTAAAAAAGAGATTTTTTTCCTGTGCTGTTTTCGTTGCAACAGAGTAGCATGTTGACAATGTCAACTTTCCTTGACCAAATATTTTGGACTCCTCCTCCCATCAGCACCAACACAATCCCCCTCCCAAGATGATCCAGAAATCCCCCAATTCCTAAGCAGACAAGTTTTTCTCCCTCCCAAGAGAATCATCTTAAGAAACTGAACTTTGAAAGAGTCAGGACAGACAAAAGAAAGGACAGAGCAGCACATAGTTCAGCTGTGGAATTTGGTCCCGCAGGCAGGAGGCAGTGATAATGGCCACCAACTTGGACAGCTTTAAAAGAGTATTAGATAAATTTATCAGCCTATCAACGGCTGCTAGCCACAAGGGCTTTATTTTCTACCTCCATTGATATGTCTCTGAATGTCGCTCTTGCATTCAGATCCTGCTTTGGGGCTTCTTCCCATCGGGGCATCTGGCTGGCCACTTTGAGAACAGAAGTCTGGACTAGATGAGCCCGCTTGGGTCTGACCCAGCTGCTGCAGGCCCCCCCCCCTTATGTTCCTAAGACAAACTTACAAGATCTAAGCTGCCATTTCAAACCAGCAACATTTGCTGCTGCTCAGAGGAGCTAATCCCGCAATCAGCCACCGCTTTGCAAGAGCTGAGCTGCAGGAGCCCCAAACGCCTTGTCACTGCTTGGATTTCCTGGGAGGCTCTCCAGATGTCGCTGGACTATAGCTCCCATCATCGTCAACCATTTGCCATTCTGGTTAGGGCTGCTGGGCACTGGATCCCGACAACAGATGTTCCTCCATCCCTGCTGCAAGGACTGAGGTCTAAAGAGCTGCAAGATCAACTTGGCAAGAGTTCAGCTGCAAGTCAGTTAAGGTACATGAAAGGTTGTCACACAGAGGAGGGCCGGGATCTCTTCTCAATCGGCCCAGAGTGCAGGACACGGAATAATGGGCTCAAGTTGCAGGAAGCCAGATTTCAACTGGACATCAGGAAAAACTTCCTAACTGTTAGAGCCATACGACAATGGAACCAATGACCTAGAGAGGTAGTGGGCTCTCCGACACTGGAGGCCTTCAAGAGGCAGCTGGACAGCCATCTGTCGGGAATGCTTTGATTTGGATTCCTGCATTGAACAGGGGGTTGGACTGGATGGCCTTATAGGCCCCTTCCAACTCTACTATTCTATGATTCTATGATTCTAAGAGCTATCTATGGGGAGCTTATTATTTGAAGCTTTGGCACTCATCAACAAAGACGCCTTTTTGGAGCAAATTTAGAAATGGGTGCTGCTGAGTGGAATAAATCAAGCCAGATTTCTTGGTTTGGGGTTGTTGTTGTTTCCTTTTCCTTTTCAGCTCAGATCAGGGAGGGTGGGACTTCTAGGTCAAAGGGGAGAGCCCTGCTAGCAATCTCTTTTGGACTTCCCAAATGTGGACCTGCGCGAGGGGCCCTGATCCGGACTGTGGTTCCTCAGCCGGCCTGGGACAGAAAAATAACACAAACCAAAAGGCTGACAGGTTTTGAGAGAGAGAGAAAAACACGCACGCACATGCAGGTGCAGACAGGAGTAGAGTGTCCTGGTTTCATTCCAGTTCCTAGGGAGAAACTCCAGGAACTTGACAGAACATGTGCCAGATAAGATAACTTTTTTTTCTCTTGCTGGCGATAACAGGAATAAAAGGGAAATGGGAGGCAGTAGTCATCTCCTTTCCCTCTGCCAGTTCATGTGGCCCAGCTGGGCAGGCTCTACTTACTGGCCTCCTCTCCAAGGGTGTAGTCATCCGGGTTCCCAGGGGGTCTCTGACCCTTGACTTTTATGGGAGCGGAGCAAACAGCATGAAAGGGGGACTATGTTGGCCACTGAAAAGTGCCTTCTGACATGCCGCCTTGTCCTTTCCTGCTGATTGGAGCCAATCGGAAGGAAAAGGGGTGAGTTGGCTGCTGAGAAGACTCTTCTCAGCAGCTAACATACTCCCCTTTCATGCCAATTGGCTCTCCTGCAGCGGCAGAAAGCATTAGCAAGGACAGAGAAGCAGAAAGCAGTATCCAAACCTGACCCGATTATTCTACAATCAAGGAAGGTTGTAGAAGCTCAGAAGGGGGCACGGCTGTGACTGTCCCGAAGGGACCCTGAGCTTCTGAACTGGCCACAGCACAGCTGCTCTTCTCCTGAGGTATCCCTGGGCAGCTTCCTCAGGAATGATGCAATGGGTGGGGATGCTTAGGGGGAACCCCTCAGCATGTTGGGAGGGTGGAGGGAACGCAAGGGCACTTGAGCACAGGCAGAGGAGGAGTCGCGAGGTTGGATCATCCCTGTTGAAGCTGCACCCAAGGGTGCTATTTCCGGGTGCTATTGATTTGGGGGCAGGCAGGTTGAGAGAAATGTTTCAGCGCTTCTGGCCCCTAAACCTGACACAAGGGACTGGGACTGGCCACGGCCTGGCTGCAGCCACAAACTGCAGAAGGGCTGTGGCTCAGTCTCAGAGCACCAGCTTTGCATGCAGAAGGTCCCAGGTTTGATCCCCAAGGGCATCTCGAGGTTGGGCTGCAAGAGAGCTGATTCTAAAACCTTGGAGAGTGGCTGCCAGTCATTGTGGGCAATCCTGAGCCAGTCCTGACCAAGGATCTGACTAAACAACTTCCCAGGTCCCTCTATAAACCAGCCCTTTAATTAGAATCATGTGGACTGGGATCTTACTTCATTATTAAGCGAACATCAGAGGGGCTCTGCGGCAGCCGGATGGGGCCAAATAAAGCCCATCGAGTCCATCCTCCTGTTTCCACAGTGGCCAACCAGGTGCCCCAAAAAGGAAGCCCGCAAGCAGGACACAACTGCAGCAGCAGCAACTCTCCCCACTTGTGATTGCCAGCAACTAGGATTCAGAAGCATCCTGCCTGGAGACAGAAGATAGCTTTCGTGGCTAGTAGCCATTGCTAGCCTTACCCTGCATGAAACGTGGGTGGGCAGGAGTTGGCTGAAGCAGCCAGTTGGACAGCCGGATCCGGCCTAAGCCGAGGAAGCGGCCACTAGCTGCAGTGCAAAGGGCTGCCAGCTGGCCCTTTATAGCCCAGAGAGGCCAGTCAAGAGTGCGAGTCGCTAATCGGGCCTGGTGCATGCTGGGGAAGGCCTTTCCAGGGCTCTTTAGAACAGGAGAACAATACAGTCCAGCTTCATCTTCTCACAGTGGCCAGCCAGATGCCCCAACGGGAAGAAGCCCACGAGCAGGGCCTAGCGCAACAGCAGCAGTGCGCTCCCCTCCTGCAGTTTCCAGCTGCTGGTATTTGGAAGCATGCTGTTGAATACCATGGCTCTTTACAGAATCTGGCCTGAAGCATTTAGTTGCTTTTGGTCTTTACTGTCAGTTTGTTTCGTATAATTAGATACATTTGTACCCTGTCTTTCGTGTTTGTGTCTGCCCCCCCCCCAAAAAAAATTGCATACAATTTATTTAATTGCACTGGAAATTGGTTGTTGATGTTATCTTCTGTTCTGTTGCAGGCAGTTCATGAACCCTTCAAAGCCCACTCATGACCTCCTAGGGGTCCATGGGACCGCAGGTTAATCTAGAATTTGTCAAAATGTGAAAAAAAGCCAGCAGCTGAAAACAAATGTTGCTCTTCAGTCGCATGTCCAAAGCCAAGAAGATGTTTGTGGTTTTGGGTGAAAGATATGCTGGGACTGAAGGGGGTGGGGGGAAGAGAAATCATTATCCTAAACTCCGCTGTCATTAGTGCAGGACACAGAAGGATGGCCTCAAGTTATAGGAAGTCAGATTTTGGCTGCCCATCAGGAAAACTTCCTAACTATTGGAGCGATGCAATAATGGAACCAATGGCCTAGGGAGGTGGTGGGCTCCGACCCTGGAGGCCTTCAAGAGGCAGCTGGACTGACGCCTGTCAGGAATGCCTTAACTTGGATTCCTGCATTGAGCAAGGGGTTGGACTAGATGGCCTTACAAAGCCCTTCCAACTCTACGATTCTGATTCTAGGATATATACCTCTGCTATTGCAGGGTGTGACCTGGCAGACATGCCGTGTGCCTCCTTTGCGATCATGCATGTCTAGAGGGCCACATTCCTTTCCAGACCACCTTCTGGGGGCGGGGCTCATGCCAGTAGCGGGCGTGGTCAGAGGCAAACTGGGTTGAACAACAATAGTAAGCTTTGCCTTTGTAAAAGGAGGCTATTTTTTAAATTTTTCATTTCATCATTTTACTTGTATGCCGCTTTCCCACAAAAAACTGTTCAAAGTGGCTTCCAACAAGGTGGACAGAGATACAGTCTCGCAAACAACCATTGCAAAAACAATTTCCTCATAACAAAAAATGATCAAACAGCCATGCAACAGCAACTATAGCAGCAAGCAAAAACAGCTCTTCAAGACCATGAATACTCTGACCTGTCCTCGCCCATGCTTTGGATCCTCTGTCAGGGTTTCAAGCCAGGCAAAAATAAACAAGGGGACTGAGAAGCGGGGCAGTGAGGGGTGTGGCCTGGGGAAGGAGTCCTGAGGGCCAGGCAGAGAGACCTGGGGGGCCACATGTAGCCCCTGGGCCTAAGGCTTCCCCACCCCAATGCAGCAAACCTGGAGTGCAGTGGACTTGCTCTCCAAAGCCCACCAAACTTCAAATTGCTCTTATACGATCAAGATGTTTCTCTTACTGATCCACCAAAATCTGCCCTCCTGTCTGTTAATGCCTATAGATCTAGTCCCCCCTCCTGGACAAGAGAGGGCAGGTCTCTGCCCCCACCAGCCTCCTCTTCTCCAGGCTCAGCCTGACGGACAGACCCTAGCCTCTCACTTCAGCCCATCGAGGGAGGCCCGATCTGCTATCTTCCTGCTTTGGAAGAGTTGCATGCAAGTGCCCGGAGGGGGGCAGGAATTGGGCTGAGGAAGAACTGTCCGACCGGGAAAAGAAGAAGAAAGACCTCTTTGTAAATGAGGAACATCTGGGATGGACGAGGGTGGGGAAAAAAGGGGGTCCTGAGCCAGACACGCCTTGAGCGGGTGGGACGGCTGATCTGGGCTGCTCCAGATAGGGAGAAAGTCCAGCTGGCTCCATAACAGATCTGGCATCAAACAGAAAAGAGGACTGACGAGGGGGGAGGACTTTGGGCTTTAAAAGAAAATCAGCACCTGCGCTGCAAAGGAAAGCCAACGTCACTGCCTGGGAGCGGAGGGGCCGATCTACAGACCAGAAAGGCTAGTTGTGCTTCAGAACCGAATCTTCTCTTTCCAGCACCCCGATTCTCTGGGCGGCTGCGACAGATCATCCTCATCATTTAACGCCTTTATACGGTCCTCCCTGCAAAGAGCAGTGTTCAAGACATATCCCCCAACAACAACAACAACATCCCCCTTGGAGGCAGGTTAGGCTGAATGCAAACAGCTCTCCGATAAGCTTCATGGCGGAGTGAGGATTTGAACCCAGATCTCAGTTTGGCATGCTATAAGATCCACTCTGGCCCTTGACAGCTGCTGGTGATTCAGGTGGCTTCTGTTGGTCTGGCAAGGCAAGCAAGGGGATCTGCTTAGGCCCCAGAACTTGGCACATGTGCTTTTTGAGTTAAGGCTCCAGAGCGGGGGGGGGAGCCACAGACAAGGGGGCCAAATGCGACCCTCTGAGTTCTCAGTCTGGCCCTCAGGATACTCTCCCACCCACACCCCTGACTGGCCTTGCTTCACGTCTTCCTCGAGTGCTTTTGCCTGGCTGGAAATGCGTCCGTTGAACCCTGATGATTGATGGCAAAGGTAAAACGCACATTTCCTGCTGTGCTTCCTTTTGCCTCTGGTCCAGCCCAACTCACCTAGGACAGATTTGTACTGACCGAGGGGGACCTCAACTGCCCTAAAGGGCAACATCTACTGCCCCAGGGAAGAGACTTTCCAGTTGAGTACAGCCCCCAGTAAAAAAAAACCCTTTTTGCAACCTTTGTGTGCGTATATGCTGATGAAGTAGAATCAAATTCTGCCGATAAATCACATGTTTAAGCACAAAGTGCTTTATTGGCATTAATTTATGATGACGGCAGAGCACGAGGTGTGAACAGGTTCCGCGGATGGTGCTCGGCGTGAAGCCGCAGGCTTGCATGGACACTCCCCCCCCCCGCGCCCAATGCCTTTCTTCAGAGTTCTCTCCAGGGACAGACAGCGAGACCCTGCTTGGGAGCTTGGGGGTAGGGGAGGCCTCCCTTTCCCCAAACAGCTGTGGAGGAGGGGGGGCCTGGTTTTGGCTGCTGGCCAGGCCAACAGTGTTCATTCCGCGTCCCCAGCTGCGGTGACATCAGCTCCTAGAGGGAAAATGCATCCCTTTGCAGGGGCTTGGCTCTTGCCCTAACAAAGCCTTTGAGCTGCCTCGTGTTCAATGGGCCTCCTCCGAGGCCCCCCTCCTTGCAGCAAATCTCCGGGGCTGCTTCCAGATGCTTTACAAACGCAACAGGAGGAAGGGAGAGGCAGTGAGTCAACAACAGCCACCTCAGGAAGCCCCTGTCTGAGTCTGGCCCTCTCCGCTGCTGACCTGGAAACTTTTTGAGCCAGAGACGCTCACCGGGGACTTAAAGGGTGTGTGCGCTGTGCAGTATGGGAAGCCTCAGGAAGGAAAAGCACTTGTTCCACAACTCCGCTCCTGGAGTGAAAACTGTGGGAAAGAGTGCAGTATAAGAAATGAGAGCAGCAACCAAAATGCAATTAAAAATCAATATGACTATTTGACGAGGACATGCCACAGACCACCGAGAGCCCTGTTTGTCAACTTTGGGGCTCCAGATGTTGTTGGACTACAACTCCCAGCATCCACGGACAGCATAGTCAGGGATGATGGGATTTGTGGTCCATCAACGTCCGGGGACCCAGCATTGAAGAACACTGACCTAGATAAACCCCTGATTACAGTCTCTCCCATCCCGGTGCCCTCCAAATACTGCAGGAGGACTAGGTTGGGGAAGGCTGGTTCAGAAACTTGAGCTAGGTCAGGAGAACAGAGTTGCTCAGCCGTTGACCGCAGCTAGCCGCGCAGCACATTTTGCACCAGTGCCGGAGTGATGCCCTTTATCACTCTGCTTCTACTCAAAGTGAATTGAATCGATGCTCCCTCCCTGCCGTGCGCTGAGATCATCCTTCAAAATCCGCACTCATCTGAATTTTGCAACACAGTTCTCCAACCAAACCAATGTTTATAAAAATGTGTATGTTAGGGCCAGAGATGCATAAACATGAATATATCGGTGGAAAACCACGTAAAAAATGCATTCTGTTAGCAAATGGTGCTTGCAACAAATGTGTACAACAGTCAAAACAGACAAAAATTTAGGAGGAGAATTTTCATGAGGATTAAAAAAGTTGCAGACTGGAAAAATGAGAAACAAAGACAAATAATTGGGTGTTAGAACAAGTTAAACCAGAACTATCACTAGAAGCGAAAATGATGAAACTGAGGTTATCATATTTTGGACACATAATGAGAAGACATGATTCACTAGAAAAGACAATAATGCTGGAAAAAACAGAAGGGAGTAGAAAAAGAGGAAGGCCAAACAAGAGATGGATTGACTCCATAAAGGAAGCCGCAGACCTGAACTTGCAAGGTCTGAACAGGGTGGCTCACGACAGATGCTCTTGGAGGTCACTGATTCATAGGGTCGCCATAAGTCACAATCGACTTGAAGGCGCATAACACACACACTCACCTGGAAGTGACCTATCACAAAAGCAGTGGCACCACAAACAGGGCCAGCGCCTTGCAATTGTCCTCCCATCTCTGGTGATGGGGCGCCCCCTAGAGGCGCACACACACTGTACAACAGTAACTTCATGGGATTTAAGGATCTCTGTTTCAGACAGAGAGCACTTCCAGACTGCGGGTGGGATGTCATCCACATGCAGGCAAATTTAGGTTGCCCAGTTAAAGTGGATTTGGTGCCCTTGCACAATAAACCTGCTCCCCCCCCACAGAATCCCCAGACTTTTAGGGGTTAAGAAAGTGAGGGGGGAATGAACCAGAGGGTGTGGCTAACAGCTGTCCGATGGATCTTCACAGCATAATCTCCTTGCAAACAAATCTGGACGAATGCTCAACAAACCGTGGAGGTAATATCACCTCCCTGCACATTCTGTGCAAAGAAATCTGGACGAATGCTCAGTCAGCAGGTTGCCTGGAAGTGACCAGAGAAAGTTGCCTTACACCAAGGCAGACTAATGGTCCATCTAGCTTGGGATTGTCTACACTGATCGGCAGCAGCTTTCCAGGATTTCAGGCAAAATTGGGTTGTTCCCAGCCCTTCTCGAAAATGCCTGGGGTTGCACCTGAAGATCTATACTGTGTACTGGCCTTCATGCAATGAAGCCTCCACCCCTGTTTAGTTGAGGTGGTGCAGGGGGCACAGGTTGTTGAATGTCTGCAGTCCAGCTTCTCTTAGAGAAGGGGAAAGTGTCTGTTTGGCTGGGATTCAAGCCTTGGCTGCTTTTATGGGCAAATCCCATGTGGTATGGAGGTTAAGTGGAGGGTGAACAAGCTTTCTGGCACCCTATCTGAAGGAGAGATGCTCCTCATTCAAGGCGGTGCAAGCAAAGCTCTCCCTAGTTGTAAGATATGTTGCAATGCAAAGGAGGAAAATCGCCAGTTGGCACCAAAACAATAGGCATATTGGTGCCAGGCAAGTTTCACTGGAGAGGCCATTCTGTAAAGGGAGCCACAAAGTCCCTCCCTGCCTTACCTCTGATGGACAGCAGGTCTACAAAAGGGCTGGGGGGGTTGTGCAGGTGCCTCTAGAAGAAGATGTATTCTGATCCTAAGACATTTAGGGCTTTATAGGTCATATCTCACAGAAATGAACCAGAGCGATTGCAACTCTCTGAAGTACTGCAAAGAGCTTTCTTCTGACACTCCCAGGCCGCAGCCTAGTAGCCGTAGGCTTCAAAGGTAGCTCCACGTATTACACATTGCAGTAGTCCATCCAAGTGTGGGCCAGGGCGTGTGCAACTCGTGTTGCGGAGGTCGCTGTCTGCTGAAGCCCCAGGCACCTGTTCACACAGCCGGCCCTTTGCCCTCTCCACCCAAGTCGCCTCTCTTAACTGCTGCTCCCTTTTGATGGGATTGTTTTATTGCAGATTTTAATTATCAACATTTCTATTTCAACGCTCTGACGGGATTGCTTTATTGTCTGCTTTAATGATGGACATTTATAATTTAATGCTTGGACGGGATTGCTTTATTGTCTGCTTTAATTTCGGATGTTTATATTTTAATTTTTTTTTGTAAATTGCATTGTTTTTATTGATGTATTTTTATATTTCTGTTTATTTTTTGTAAGCCGCCTTGAGGGCCTTTTGGCCAAAAGGCGGGGTAGGAATAAACAACAACAATAATAATAATGTTTGGGTAACTGGAGTTTTTTAATACTTTGTAAGCCACTCAGAAGCCTTTTTTCTGGCATTAAGCAGTATATCAGTTAAACCACCATCATCAGCAACCGTGGCCAAGCTATCTCTGCCCAGAAGAGGGCACAGCTGTCACATTAGACTCAGTTGGTAAAAAGACACTGTGTAACTACTTGAGCCCTGAGAGACCACACTAGGGCTGCAAACCATGTCTGCTCGAAGTAAGCGCCTCTGCGTTCAATGGGACTTACTCCCAGGTAAGTGTGTTTTGGATTGTAGCCAAGATCTATCAGCATCCCCCTTTCCCCGTCCAAATTTTGACCCTAGTCCTTGGGAAGGCCTGCCCAAATCTGGAATGGGAAATGCACTCCATGCTCCAGGACAGAAAGTCCAGCCACCCCAAGAACGGCACCTCCATCTCGCTGGGATTAAGTTTAAGAGACTTTGGGGTGTCCCTTTAAATGGAGGTCTACCTGGAAGACACCTGGTGTAGGCTACCCACCTGCAGTTTGAGACAGGATTCCTGGTCCAGCTGGAGTCCTTGTGGGTCTGATTCCACAGTGCTCTTTGGGTGTTTGGCTGCCTTCCTGAAGCCGGTGCCGAAAGTCTGGCAAATACCCTCATTTCAGCTTTTTAATTTTAGCGTTCATTTGTAATATCTTCAGTGCACTTTGAACACCTGCATTTTAATGATGCGCATGCTGAACAGCTCAGTGACTGCTGCAGCCACCCCCACGTCCGCTTACCTGGGAGTACGGCCCATTGAACTCAGTGGGACTTATTTTTATTTATTTATTAATTAATTGTTTGATTTATATCCCACTCTTCCTTCCAGCAGGAGCCCAGGGTGGCCAAGATTCGTGCACTGAGCAGGGGGTTGGACTTGATGACCTTATAGGCCCCTTCCAACTCTGCTATTCTATGATTCTATGATAAAAACAGACTTTAAAACACATTAAAACAAAACATCTTTAAAAACATTTTTTTTAAAGTTTTCAAAACATTTTTTTTAAAAAGAAGGTTTAAAAACATATTAAAAAGCAATTCCGACACAGAATGTTTTTGAGTAAGCATTGGGTTGGGTGGCAGTGCTCCCACTGTCACCCCTCCCCTGCTTCTGTGATGCCTTTCACTGCATGGGGCAAGGTGGGCTCTGGCCATCAAGGGTGTAGTCATTTGGAGTATCAGGGGGTGTTAAACCCTTTACTATTTTGGGAGCAGGGTACCAGCAGCGTCTCCTTGTCTCCAACACCCTACGAGCCAATCAGCCTGAAAGGGGAATGTGTTAGCCCCTGAGAAGAGTCTTCTCACGTGTTCCCTTGTCCTTTTCTGCTGGCTGGAGCCAATCAGAGTGTAAGGAGATGAGTCAGCCACTGAGAAGAGTCTTCTCAATAGCTGACACTCCCCTCTTTCATGCTCATTGGCTACTAGGGATGTCTGTTGTTGGACAAGGCGTTAACAAAGATCACATTCTCAACCTAGCAGCAAAAAATAAAAATGAAGGCAGGGAAGGGGCATGGAGGGACCCTGTGCTTCTGAATTTGCCACCACACTACTGGATGCCATCCTAACCCAATGGAGCTTCGAGGTGCCACAGAACTCTTTGCTGTTCTTGCTGGGACAGACAAACACAAAGACACCCTCTGCCCAATGAACTTGACTGCAGGGGTCTGGAGTCTCAGGGGGTCTTAGACCCTTTACTTTATTGGGAGCAGGGTCCCAGGAGGATCCCTACGTCTACAGCATCCTACGAGCCAATCTGTATGAAAGAAAGAGTCTCCTAACATGCTTCTTTGTCCTTTCCTGCTGACTGGAGCCGATCAGAGTGAAAGGTAAGTCAGCCACCAAGAAGACTCTTCGCAGTAGCTAACATCCTTCCCTTCTGTGCTTATTGGCGCCAAGGGATGTGTGCTACTACATCAGAAGGTATTAACAAAGATCTCGTTCTCAACTCGGCAGCAATAAAAGGGGGAAGGAGGCATGGCTGTGGCTAACATGAAGGGACCCTGCACTTCTAAATGTCCCATGAGAAGAGAATATGGATGGAGAAAAGTTTTTTTCCCCCAGAACTCGTGGACACCCAAAGAAAGCCCATCTTCACACAGCGGACAGTTAAACTATGGCCTTTGCTCCCACAGGGGGACAGTGATGGCCCCCAACTTGGATGGCTTTCAAAGAGGGTTAGGCAAACGCCCGGAGGAGGGTGAGTGTGTCAATGGCTACTAGCTGCGGACGGCTATGCTGTCCCTCCACTGTCGGAGGCAGGATGCCTGGGCACGGCAGTTGCAGGAGGGGACAGCTGCCCTTGCACTCAAGTCCTGCTTGCCGGCTTCTTCCCATCAGAGCACGGCTGGTATGGCACAGTGGGGAGGAGAGCCTGGCTGGGAGTCCAGAGTCTGGGAGTTCAAATCCCCGCTCGTGTCTCCTGGGCGTCAAGTGCCATTATAGATCACCCCACGGAGTGGCTCAGGGGTGACATGCCCTGCCACCTGTGCAGCCGTGGGCAAGCTGCATAGCCCCGTTGCCCCCCAGCTGGCAGTTGCGGACAAGGAAGGGGCTGGCTTGTGCAGCTGTGTCAAGCTGAGCCGGCCCTAGCCAGCTGGGCAGGACTAGCCGCAGAGGGAGGCAATGGTAAACACCGCTTACCATGAACACCCTATTCGTAGGGTCGCCATAAATCGGGACCGACTTGAAGGCAGTCCATGTCCATTTCCCCATCTCCAGATAGGCCTGGGAATGCCTGAAACCCTGGACAGCCACTGCCGGTCAGTGTTGACAGTGCTGTGCTCCATGGCTCTGACACAGGATAAGGCAGCTTCCCCGGTCCACACATTCTATGCTCTCCCCGTGTTTGCAGTAAGAGCAACGGGAGTCGCCTTTGGGTGCGGAGGAAGCACCCTCTGCCCTTTCCAGCCGTTTGCTGGGCAAAGCAAAACCTCCTCTGCCACAACTGCTTTGCGCCTGCCTGCCTGCTTTCCACCACAATCAGAACCTGCCTGTCTCTCTCTGCATCCCCACCCCAGAGCCTGTATTTCTGGCTGCCCAATGGGCAGGGCTGCCTGTCCCAAGGGGGGGCCTCTGGCCTAGCTGAGTCTCCACCCCCGTGCCTTATAAGAGGGTCTGGCACAGGCTCCTGCCTGCTCAGAGGCTCTTGGTGCAGCTGCTGGAAGAGGGAGGGGGGCTGGGGAGGGAGGGAGGGAGGGCACAGTTGTTCACCTGAATTTGCAAAAAGCCTGCAAGGAGGTGGGGGGGGTGCATGGTGGGGAGAATGGAATATGCAGCCTGGAGGCGAGGCGAGGGGGAGAGTTTGAAATACTTCATAGAAGATCCAAGCACCGGGACCCTTTACAAGAGAGGGCAGCTTTTGGGAAAGGTAAAGAAGTCGTTTGCCATTTGGCTTCATTTCATCGCACGCTGCGTCCCATCGCTGAGCCTGGGTTGCATTCTAGGCTATTAATCTGCAACAATGGTTTGTGGGTTTGTGGGTTTTTTTAAGATGACGTTGGCTGGTTTTGCTTTTAGCTGGTTGGCAGCGCTGCGCTCGATTGCATTGGGCCCGTTTCAATGTGCCCACCTGGCACAGTCCTTGATAAATAGCACAAGGGATAGTCCTAACTAGAAGAGGCAAGAGTGATGCCAACCCAGACCCTCCATTGGGGGAAACTGAGTCACAAGGTGAAGAGGTAATTCAAGGTCACTCAGGAAGAGCCAAGGTAGATAAGACTCCAGAGAAGTCAAATTAAGGGCCCATTTTCTGCCCAGGACTGAAGATAGAACCCAGGCATCCGGGACCTAGATCTTACCCACCCACCCCCAGCTTTCTGACTTTTGGACCCACTGGAATAAAACAGAAAGGAGAGGGGCTCTAGACCAGTGTTCCATTTACACTTCACCCCCATTATTTTCAAGGCGTGCTCTGGAAATCCTTGTTCAATCATACCTTATCTTGGGATCACATTGTGGATTTCCCCCCCTCATCCCATCCGGCATCACCCCCAGCCGCAGGATTTTCAGAACCATCATTTCGAAGAGAGTTGGTCCATTTTTGTCACACGTTAGGCACCCAAAAGAACTATAGCTGTATATATAAAGACATATACAGTATTAAAATGCAGCACCCTGAGGCTATTTGCAGAATCTCAGAGGGAGGGGGGGAGCCAAATGGCACAGACCGGGAGGTTAGCCCTTTAGAAAAATCTCTCTCCAAAAACCCAGAGGGGAGGCACTCTTGTTAGGCTCAACGCCTCTCAACAAGCAGCCGGCAAGCTTTGGTTGCAACAGAATTATTCGCCAACTCCAGCCGGACGAAGAGTCCTGGAGAACTCCGAAGCTGGCGGACTCTTTTGCAAGGAAAATGCCGTTACCAGAAGGACTGAATCTGGGGCATGCAAGGGGAGGGTAGTTAATCCAGATAAACTGTTGTGGAGTGCAAATGGGGGGAGCGATCTTTTGCATTTGGGGAGTACTGCCCCCCCAGCTCCTCCCAGCTCCCATTAAGTCTACACTCCTCCAGAACTCAGGAGTCCTGTGCCCCTAAACTCCTCTTTCCAGCTTGCACCAGGAGAGGCTTCTCAGGGAAGCCTTCCCCCCCACACACACACACTTCCCCCCCACACTTTTGCTTTGCCAGGGCAAACATGCCCAGGCTAGTTACAGGTAGTGCAGGAAAGCCCCGCCTGTTTGGGACTCCAGCCCAGGTGGGGGAAGGCAGCCTGAAGCTCACAGATGTAGAAAGCTGCTTTATACAGTCATATCTTTGGTCCACCTAGCACATATATACCGAGATTCTAGTCCTCATGATAAAGGAGCTGGTTTTAAATAGGAACTCCGGAAGCTGCCTTATAGCGAGTCAGGCCATTGGGCCAGTAGCACAGTACTATCTACACTGACTGGCAGCAACGTTCAGGCAAGGAACATTCTTACCCAGAGATGCCGCTGGCAGTTGGACATGGGACTTTTTGCATGTTCCGCAACTGAACTGGGGCCCTTTCTTAAGGGAGGCACATTCCCGCCTAGGCGCTTTGCTCGTTTTGATGAGAAGAAGGTGAGTCAAGGGCTGTACACAGAGGGAGACTCACAGCTGAGGCTGATAAGAGATGTCACCCAACAAAATTATTATTATTATTAGAACTTATATATTGCTTTTGTCACAAAGTGACCTCCAAGCAGTTTACATACAAATAAGTAAGTCACATCATTACAAATTACACATGTCTGGAGGGCACAAGGCTGGCTTTGTCGGTGGCTCAATGGAACCTCCTTGGACAAGCGCAACCTACCTCCTAATACCAGGCTCTGGAGAGAAGCCAGAGGAAAGGGCTGGCTCTATCATCCTCGTGGGCTTCTCATTGGTATGCGCTGGGTCAGAGGCTTCCAGTAGGGCTCTCCTTGTAAAGAGAAGGTCTGCCAGCAGCTGGTAGCTATGGGAGCAAAATGGAACCTCCATGGAAAGGTGCAATCTACCTCAGAAAGTCAAGCACTGGGGGCAGGGGTGTCCTGTTCTTCCTGGGCTCCTGAGGACTCAGGAGCCTTGCCACCAACAGCCATGTGGACAATACCCAAATCAGCATCCAGGGCTGGTCCAAGGTCAGGGCACAGACAGGCAGAGTCCACCCCAAAGGATCAGGCGAGAGGCAAAGTCAGAGCGGCCCAAGGTCAGGGTCCAGTCACTCCGAGGGCAAGAGGCGGCAAGGCGTCCGCCCCCCCCAGGCCACCAAATGCAATTCCACACTTGCCATGATTCCTGGCTGAACCTCCATGGAAAGGCGCAATCTACCTCAGAAAGTGAACCCCTCTGTTCCCCCCATAGGGAGCGTTTGGAAGATGCTACAAGTTCACAGACATGTCCACCAACAAAGTCTACGCCGTGAAGGTTGTCTCCCAGTCCCGGGTCTCCAGACTCGACAACAGAGGGAAGGTGAGCTGCGATGTCGGTGGGAGAGCCGGCATCTCTGCTTGGGAGGGTAGCGGCCCCTGTGTTGTCCTGCTCCCCTTAAACACTACTCCCCCCTTCCGTGCCGATGGGCTCCTAGAGATGTCTGTAGTTGTGCGAGAAAGCGTCAACAAAGATCTCATTCTCAACCCAGCAACAAAAAAGGGTGGCTGTGGCTGTCGTGAGGGACCCTGCACTTCTGAATTTGCCACTGAACTGCTGCTCACAATGCCAGGAGCTGGGAATCATATGCAGGAAGAGTTGCTGTTGACTCAAGTCCTGCCTTGGGGCATCTGGTTGGCCATGGTGAGAGCAGGGTGCTGGACTCCATGGGCCCCCGTTGGCTGGATCCAGCTGCTGTAGGGCTCCTCTGTTGTTCTTACACAAAAGGTCTGGGATGCACCCACTGGTCAATGCCTGGATCTCCAATCTGGTCAAGGCCTGGACTGGAGAATCACCGCCGAGCTTGAGCGTGGGATAAAAGGCATTACATCAATGTGACAAATAAATAAGTAAATATGTGGCATCCTGCAGGTCCTCCACACCTGACGTTAAACCTCAGCAAGCATCACCGAAACAATTAGGAACTTAGGAAAGTGCCTTACCCTGAGTAAGGCCCATTGGTCCATCTAGCTCAATATTGTCTGCACTGACCGGCAGCAGCTCTCCAGGATTTCAGGAAGGGGACATTCCCAGCTTTACCTGGGGATGTCGTTGGGGATTTGAACCTGGGGCCTTCTGCTCGCAAGGCCGACGCTCTCCACACATACCCTCCTTCCTTTCAAAACATCACCTCCTCATGTTGCGCTTTAGATGGTAAGCTCCTCGGGGCAGGGAACTCTGCAAAACACCAGGCCACACCGGTGAGGTGACAGAAGCAATCCTACTCCATACCTCTCAGTAGCTAAAAAGGCTTTGTCATTTACAATAATGTTGCATAGCGCCCATCGCTGGTATATATGGTGCTCTGGCAAGAAAATCAGGCCTTTGCCCCAAAGAGCTTCCAATTTACATTCTGGCAGCGGAGCAGATAGTTGTTCTGTTCTCACCAGGCTCCTGAGGAAACAAATCTGTCAGCAACATCACCACCAAAGAAACATCTGGGGCCAGTTCAACGTCAGGGTCCAAACCAGCCAAGTCCACGCCACAGGCTTGTGTCAGAGGCAAGCTCAGAGCACGTCAAGGTCCAGTCCGTTCACGAGCAAAGCCGAAAGGCACGCTTGGGGCCAGCAGGCGCTCAGCTAGCAGGCAGAGCACAGGGCTAATGCATGGACGTTGTCCCAGCAGCTCTTCCAGCCCGGCACTGGGGCTTTTGAGCTGGAGCTGCTGGAACAACACCCCTGCCTCAGCAGACTCCTATCAACTGCCTTCAGCCAAACCTTTACTCCCAAGGAAACTTTAATGCCAGAGGAGACCTCGCCTGTAGTGAGGCACTTGAGAACATAAGAAGAGCCTGCTGGATCAGGCCAGTGGCCCATCTAGTCCAGCATCCTGTTCTCACAGTGGCCAACCAGGTGCCTGGGGGAAGCCCGCAAGCAGGACCCGAGTGCAAGAACACTCTCCCCTCCTGAGGATTCCGGCAACTGGTTTTCAGAAGCATGCTGCCTCTGACTAGGGTGGCACAGCACAGCCATCATGGCTAGCAGCCATTGATAGCCCCGTCCTCCATGAATTTGTCTAATCTTCTTTTAAAGCCATCCAAGCTGGTGGCCATTACTGCGTCTTGTGGGAGCAAATTCCATAGTTTAACTATGCGCTGAGTAAAGAAGTACTTCCTTTTGTCTGTCCTGAATCTTCCAACATTCAGCTTCTTTGAATACCCACGAGTTCTAGTATTATGAGAGAGGGAGAAGAACTTTTCTCTATCCACTTTCTCAATGCCATGCATAATTTTATACACTTCTATCATGTCTCCTCTGACCCGCCTTTTCTCTAAACTAAAAAGCCCCAAATGCTACAACCTTTCCTCGTAAGGGAGTCGCTCCATCCCCTTGATCATTCTGGTTGCTCTCTTCTGAACCTTCTCCAACTCTATAATATCCTTTTTGAGATGAGGCGGATGGGCCGGATGGCCGGGTTTCCAACCAGTTCTTGGGCTGGGGACCCGTATGGCTTCGACATCAGAGGCCCGACTTGCCCAGGGTGCGGACGGCCCTTCCTTGGCTCTTTGCTACAGGATCCTGGCCCCTAGATGGAGCCTGGCCAGGCCCTGGGTCCCAAGCCGGAGCCTCCTGGTCCTCCCCTGGTGAGGACTCCCCTGGTTGAGACCTGACAACAGGGAAGAGCAGAGAGGAAAGGGAAGATCACCCACAGAGGGAGCAGAAAGTCCTTGCTCTTGGCACTGACTGCGCGGGAAAGAGCAATGGGTTTTGCTTTTGCTTCTCGGTCCCTCGAGTTTGTGTCCTCGGAAGCCTTTTCCATCGATATTTCCCTTCCTCACCATTGTAGAATTCTAGCTGACTTGAGCACTTGGACCCCGTGACTCGTCTGCACGGGCGTGTTTGGGCATTTTTGCAGAAACCTATTTTTCCACCCTTCTCGCAGGTCGAACGCGAGATTGAATTGCACAGCCAACTCAAGCACAGGAACGTGGTTGGCTTCCACCGACATTTCGCTGACCAGGAAAACATCTACATGGTGCTGGAATACTGTAGCCGGAAGGTGAGAGCAGTGGGGGTGGGGTGGGGGGAAGCTTGCAGGCTTGGCTCAAAAGGGCTTGCTTCTGCCTGCAACAAAATATCACGGGTGCGGACACAGGGGCCAAAACTGAACCGCATGTTCTACCCACCTGCAAGATTCATTCAAAACTTAGGGTGGCTTGGCTTGCATCCACAGGCGGCAAGAGCCTGTAATTTGCATTGGGGATGTTTTTAGAGCAGTGATGTAGCCTCACAACAACCCTGAGAAGTAGGTTAGGCTGAGATGCACAATTACTCAAAGCCACCTCTGGTGGCTTCATGTCAACTGTCAGGAGAATCCACTCTGGACTTGCAAGGAGCTGTCCGTGGTATTTTGGGAATAGGGTTCAGCACCTTGGGCAGCTCTTTGAAAGTCTGGACTAAAACCCAGAGCGGATTCCACCGCCCTGCTGAAATGGTGCCACCAATGTCACCCAGTGAGCTTGAGGGCTGAACAAGGATCTGGACCCGGCTCTCCCACAAAGACTCTCCACAAATGCTCTCTCATCCTTCAGTTAAAAATTCTCAGCAAGATCTGAATGGGCTCAGGTGCAAAAGGGCCTGGGTTATCCACAAGTGAAGCAAATGCACCTTGCATATGCTCAGAGGCACTCTCCTCTTTTTCATTATTGCTCGCCAAGCTGAACCTGCCATTGCAATCTGGTCCATATGAAGCCCTGATGCAGCTTAATTTAAAAAAAAAACTTCACAGTGCATCCGAGGTGAAAAAGAAAGTAAAGCCATCCACAAGGGCACAGAACTCATCTGCGCAGGGGTTGACAAATAGCTTGCCGAAAAGTGGCTTGACCCCTGTGCTTGTAAGAAAAGTTTGGTCTGTAGAAACCAGCCATTGAAGCTTTTTCACAGCACAGAGAAAAGTTACTGTCACTTACTCATGTTTACACGTGAAGTCACTGTCAAAGGCACCTGAAAGTTGCTTAAAAGTTGCCATCACTAATCTTCACCACACAGACCCCCCCCTTTCCTAGACGAGACTCAGAATTGCTGGCTTGACTGAAACCCCCCCTCACCAATAGAACAGGGGCTGTTCTTTTGCATTGCACCAAAATTCCCAACGGCCCGCCCACCTTTTCATGATGGGATGGTCCGATGCCAAAGCAGATAGGGCTTCTGTACCTTTAATAGTGGTGTAGGAGAGAGAATGTCAACAGGTAGATAACTATTAAAGGTGCAAGAGCCCTGCCCTCTTTTGCAGTGTCTCTCCCCCCCCCCATTTCATGAGCAGAAACATTTGCTCAAGTTGCACAAATGGCAGGCAATTCAACAGATGCAACTGGATTCCAGGATTCTGAGTTTTGGAATGAGGTGCTGCATTGCTTCCGGACAACTTCTAAAAATCAGTGTTGCCTCTGTCCTCTCTGCTCCACTCCATGCCCCTCTAGTCCCTAGCCCACATCCTGAAAGCCCGGAAGACGCTGACGGAGCCCGAGGTCCGATACTACCTCAAGCAAGTCATTGCCGGTCTGCAATACATCCATCAACAAGGGATAATCCATCGTGACCTCAAACTGAGTAAGTGGCTGAGAGGGGAGGATTTGGCAGGGAGGTGGAGGCTGGTGAGGGAGGAAGGACGTTCGCCAATTTACTCTCACGCACACCGGGAATGCCATTGACTGTCCAGCAGCATAGGAGGGGTTAATCACCCAGTGCCCTCTGTCCTGGGATCCGCCAGAGCTTTGCACCAGGGGGTTAAAAATATACAGCAAGACAGCACGGGCTGCTTCCTTGAGGGCAGAGTAAATGCCTGCAGGGTGACCTCATCGCACTATTGCCGGCGGGATGGTGTGAGCTGGGGCTCTCTGGGGAGGGCGGCTGCTCTTATTTAGCCGGCACGATCTATGCAAGGACCTCACACACACAAATATCTCCCACCCTGAGCCTCAAGTTGACATCATGCGTGGGCAGAGATGCAGCGCTTATTCAGCCTGCAGGTTCTGCGCAAGGATCCCACACGCACACATCCACCTTGAGACATCATGCACATGCAAGGGACATGGGCGGTCAGACCCCGCAAAGAGGTTGGCTTCCTCCAGATGCCTCGTCAGTGGAGCATTCATCTCGACACGTCCGGCGCTACTCAATCACAAATTCAAATTGTGCAATTGAGGCTGGTTGGGAGCTCTTGCACATTCCCCAAAGAACAGACTTTCTTTTCTTTTTTTTGCAAGAAAGAGAGGGGGAAATCCACTGGAAAATGTGGGATGATGCCGGCTTTGAGGCAACGTTGCCTAATCTCCCCACAAACAAATCAGAAATAGCCACCATCGTCTCCTCTTTCTGCAAACAAATCAGGATGCATGCTCAATAAACAGGTCATGTTGATGCACGCCATGCATCGTCTGTGCTGAGCATTTATCCTGATTTGGTTGCACAAAGTTTATACTGAGGTTAGACGGTCTCTGGTCTTTATTTGTTCTGATTGGTTTACAGGACAGTTCTAAGACAATGGACGCTCATCTGATTCGCCTGCAGGGTATTCACCCTTCGTCTCGTGAAGTGGCATCCTTCACTTTCAAGTGCATTTCCACATCACTTTCCTAACAGCAAAAAAAATCTGTTTTGTTCTTGTTGTTATTGGTGGATTTGTTGAGCCAGAGCAAATTTATTTATTTATTTATTATCTGATTTATATTCCTCCCAGCAGGCGCCCATATTAAACCATGTTAATTGCACAAACCTTAAGTTCCTATATGAGCCTGAATCCCTCTTGCAAAATAGTGAGCCTGGAGGCATTCGGAGATGAAGAGCGCCCTTCTGGGAAGTATGCATGGTAGAAAACTCTCTTCCTGGTGGGTGTGTACAAACAGACACACACACACACGTACCTCTGTTTGCCAAAGCATCCACGTTAACAGGCCACACCAGTTATTTCCCAATGCAGCTTCAGCCAAAGTTTGCTTTATTTTATTTCTTGATTATCACATTTATATTCCAACCTTTCCTTCAAGGAGCTCATGGTGGAATACACACTTCTCCCCCATTTTATGCTCACAACGGCTCTGCAAGGTAGGCTGGGCTGAGAGACACAGGCTGGCCCAATGTCATGCAGTGAGCTTCATGGCTGAGTAAGGATTTGAACTCGGGTCTCCCAGGTCCTGGTCTAACTTTAACCACTACACCACCCTGGCTCTCTTCTGGAAATAAGAATCCGATATTTCGTGGAGAGACAAATTGGATTGGACTCTCTGGCTTAGACTATTTAACCCTCTGAACTCTTCACATTCCCAGGTAACTTCTTCATCACAAAGAACATGCAGGTGAAGATTGGTGATCTGGGGCTGGCGACTCGAGAAGAACAGGCCAGCCGGAGGAGAGGGTGAGTATTATGGGGTGGCTGCGTGGAGAAGCTATACGAGGGCCCTTGTTTCCTGGTTGGATAAAGACATGCTTTTCAACAATAGAGGCAGTACAAAATTAGTAAGGGGACATCTGAAGTTGCCACACAGACCTTTGTATATTTCCTCCGAAGTAGGGATGGAGGGATTGAAAGCCGAATCTATGAGAATTGCATGTTCTGAAACACAACTATCCTTCGAAATTTGCACATCTCTGAATTTTGCGACGCAGTTGGCCAACCAAACAGTGCTTACAAAAATGCATCTGTTAGGGGCACGTGTACACAAAAATGAATATATGAGTGAAAATGACATACAAAATGCATTCTGTTAGTCAAAACTGCAGCCAAAAATGTGTTTATTAGGAGTAATATTTGTTTTGTTGTCATTTTCTCGCTCCATAACCCCCCTTTCCTCATCCCACAGAGTGGTCTGCGGGACCCCCAATTACCTGGCTCCTGAAGTCATCGCGAAGAAAGGCCACTCATTCAAATCAGACGTTTGGGCACTTGGCTGCATCATGTACGTAACTCCAGAAGGTTAGGGATGGCCGGCTGATCCACAAATGACTGTGGTTTCTGATTGGCTGCCGGATTCACCCCAATTTTCAGTGTGCCCTGCCCCCTTCTTTGATAAAAAATATATATTTGTATAGATGAGGAAAAAACTGCTATATGCTGCTTTTCCCCCCCTCCAAAAAGGGGCCCCTGTGGCCCTCCAGATGTTGCTTGGCTCTAGCTTTCATCACCCCTGCCATTGGCCATGCTGGCTGCTGGGAGTTGGGAGTCCAATGACATCTGGGGAGCCACTAATGTCCCCCCCGGTATAAAACACACACACACACACACACACCCCCAAATAATCCACCATTAAAACAATGCCAAAACTGAAGCCTTCCCCTGTGATGGAGGCTCGGAGGGTGGCGACAGGGAAGAGGGCCATTTCAGTTGTGGCTCCCCATGTCTGCAATGCTCTCCCCACTGAGGACTGCCTGGCACCTTCACTGACATCTTTTCAGCTCCAGGTAAAGATTTAGCTTTCCCCCTTCCAGGCCTTTGATAGGCCAAGTTGAGTCTGCTTTATTGTTTATTATGGACGAAAACCAACAAAGGCTAAAAGCAGCATTTAAAAAAGGCAGAGCGAATCAGAACAGACAATAAAAGAGTTGAATTGAGCACCCACAAAATCAAGGCTTATGACCGTTTTGGCTAACTTGTCTTCCTTCTAGGGACAGGTGAGAAACTTGATTCAGTTTGCGTCTAAAGCTGCATTTATCAAATCTGCAGTTTTGGAAACAACGTGAGAATCGAAGCACAGCCCTCCTTCGAAATTTACACTTATCCAAATTTTGTGATGCAGTTCTCCAACAAAGCAATGGTTGCAAAAATGCCTATAGTAGGGGAAAGTGTGCATAAAAACCAATCTATTAGTGAAAATAACATAGACAAAGGCATTACATTAGGAGAAATTGCTTGCAGAAATTTGCACATTAGTCAAAACTGCATACATTTGCTGCACCTTTACTAGTTTATTGTATTTATTTATTTATCTATTTTAAAAATTGATTTCCTGCCCTTCCTCCCAAAGGGAGCCCACGGCGGCAAACAAATGATAAAAAAATTCAAAGTAAAACATCAAAACATTTTAAAAAAAACTTTATAAACAATTCCTGTGCAGACACAGCCTGGGATAAAGGTGTCTGCTTAAAAGGCTTGTTGGAAGAGAAAGGTCTTCAGTAGGCACTGAAAAGACAACAGAAATGGTGCCTGCCTAATATTTAAGGGGAGGGTATCTATGATGTCCTTTTTGTAAAGGGGGGTGCAACCAGAATTGTACATGGTACGCCACAGACCTATCAAAAAGTTGAAGGGCTTCCCCTGGCCAGAGCCCAGTCGACTCCGGCAGAGTCCTCGACTTCGGCTGACACGACACAGCACCGGGTGCCATTCTTGGGCTCCGAGCGGTGTGGAAGGAAAACTTTCCAGTCAATTTATTGTGCTCCAAAGAACAGAGTTTATTGAGAGATAGCAAAGACCAATGCATTGGGAGAGAGGTCACCATAAGAACATAAGAACATAAGAAGAGCCTGCTGGATCAGGCCAGTGGCCCATCTAGTCCAGCATCCTGTTCTCACAGTGGCCAACCAGGTGCCTGGGGGAAGCCCGCAAGCAGGACCCGAGTGCAAGAACACTCTCCCCTCCTGAGGATTCCGGCAACTGGTTTTCAGAAGCATGCTGCCTCTGACTAGGGTGGCAGAGCACAGCCATCATGGCTAGTAGCCATTGATAGCCCTGTCCTCCATGAATTGGTCTAATCTTCTTTTAAAGCCGTCCAAGCTGGTGGCCAATACTGCATCTTGTGGGAGCAAATTCCATAGTTTAACGATGCGCTGAGTAAAGAAGTACTTCCTTTTGTCTGTCCTGAATCTTCCAACATTCAGCTTCTTTGAATGTCCACGAGTTCTAGTATTATGAGAGAGGGAGAAGAACTTTTCTCTATGCACTTTCTCAATGCCATGCATAATTTTATACACTTCTATCATGTCTCCTCTGACCCGCCTTTTCTCTAAACTAAAAAGCCCCAAATGCTGCAACCTTTCCTCATAAGGGAGTCGCTCCATCCCCTTGATCATTCTGGTTGCCCTCTTCTGAACCTTTTCCAACTCTAGAATATCCTTTTTGAGATGAGGCGACCAGAACTGTACACAGTATTCCAAATGCGGCCGCACCATAGATTTATACAACGGCATTATGATATCGGCTGTTTTATTTTCAATACCTTTCCTAATTATCGCTAGCATGGAATTTGCCTTTTTCACAGCTGCCGCACACTGGGTCGACATTTTCATCGTGCTGTCCACTACAACCCCGAGGTCTCTCTCCTGGTCGGTCACCACCAGTTCAGACCCCATGAGCGTATATGTGAAATTCAGATTTTTTGCTCCAATATGCATAATTTTACACTTGTTTATATTGAATTGCATTTGCCATTTTTCCGCCCATTCACTCAGTTTGGAGAGGTCTTTTTGGAGCTCTTCGCAATCCCTTTTTGTTTTAACAACCCTGAACAATTTAGTGTCGTCAGCAAACCTGGCCACTTCACTGCTCACTCCTAATTCTAGGTCATTAATGAACAAGTTGAAAAGTACAGGTCCCAATACCGATCCTTGAGGGACTCCACTTTCTACAGCCCTCCACTGGGAGAACTGTCCGTTTATTCCTACTCTCTGCTTTCTGCTTCTTAACCAATTCCTTATCCACAAGAGGACCTCTCCTCTTATTCCATGACTGCTAAGCTTCCTCAGAAGCCTTTGGTGAGGTACCTTGTCAAACGCTTTTTGAAAGTCTAAGTACACTATGTCCACTGGATCCCCTCTATCTATATGCTTGTTGACACTCTCAAAGAATTCTAATAGGTTACTGAGACAGGACTTTCCCTTGCAGAAGCCATGCTGGCTCTGCTTCAGCAAGGCTTGTTCTTCTATGTGCTTGGTTAATCTAGCTTTAATAATACTTTCTACCAGTTTTCCAGGGACAGAAGTTAAGCTAAGTACCAACTCTGCCCAAAATATGCCAAGCAGAGCTTTATAAAGAGATTGCATGTCATACATTTATCCCAGGCCAAAAGCATACATTATTACCCTATTTAGCAGTATCATAAACCTTCTGACCCATTCTGGGTGATTCTTTTACTCATTTAGGCCCTGCCCTATCCATGTGCCAGGTGGGGGCAGTTCAGAGGTTCAATCACTTCATCCTAAAATCTCGGTGGGTTGTTTACAACAAGGGATGCGAAACAGTCCTTCAAACCCACACTCCCCCTTTCACCTAACATAACTGTGATCTGAGTTCTGTGTTTAGACCAAGCATCTCGAAAAGAGCAGACTTCCTATGCTGCAAAATCTTTTGCCGCTTCCCTTTTCCCTATCTCTTGGCTGCATTCTGACTTTGTTTCCTTTGTAGGCAAGCTGACATAATCACTTTACTATGAGGCTTTTCAAGCAGCACAGCTGAAGCTAAGTGAGGCCCCATCAGACTCAAACTCCCAAGGACTCTCCTCGGGGATGTGATTGTAAATCCTTCCAGGTCTCCCAGATCGCCTGCCTCTTCTGTTTCTCTCAGGTACACGGCTCTCACCGGCTGCTCTCCCTTCGAGATCACACGCAAGCAAGAGATGTACCAGTGCATCCAGGAGGGACGCTACCCTATGCCCAGCCGCCTCTCACCCAGCGCCAGGGGGCTCATTGGGAAGCTGCTGGCTCCCAACCCAGCAGCCCGACCCAGCCTAGAGGAAGCCCTCCAGCATGATTTTTTCATCCAGGTACGGGACACTGAGTGAATAATCTACGCAAGGGGTGAGGAACCTCAGGGCTGAATCTGGCTCTCTGTCTTGCCTCCTGACCTCCCCCCAGGCCACACTCCCCATCCTCCCTGTGTTTTTTTGCCTACCTGGCCGGAGGATGGAGCTTGTGCAGAAACTAGCCTACCACACAAAGGTAGCATTCACATCCATTGCTCCACCCACTTGTGCCTCTGGCTCCGCCCAGTGGCCCTCGGAAGGTTGCCCAGATGGGAATGCGGCCCTCGGGTTGAAAAGCATTCCCCCATCTCTGATCCGCGTTATGTGGGAGCCTCTCTGGTTCGCAGCCGGAGGGATGGCGTAAGGGTTAACAGAAAAGTTTAGGTTTAAAAGGCGATGTGAGGATTGGGGTCATAGAATAGTAGAGTTGGAAGGGGCCTATAAGGCCATCCAGTCCCACCCCCTGCTCAATGCAGGAATCCAAATGAAAACATACCTGAGAGGTGGCTGTCCAGCTGCCTCTTGTAGGCCTCCAGGGTTGAAGAGCCCATCACCTCCTGAGGTCATTGGTTCTATTGTGTCGGAAAGGATCCACACTGGGCATCAAACTGGGACATCTGGCCATTTTGAGGCACTGCAATCCAGCCCTCTGACATTTCACATACGCAAGCAACTCTGCCTGTTGTCGTTCTGTTGCTGACCCTTCTCGCCTTGAGCAGCTGGGATGTTTGTGTACATTCCGTGGCATCCCCGGAGCTCATTTTCACAAAGGGACCAGAATAATCCTGGGGTGTTTTTTTGTTTTGCTATCTCCTCGCAGGGATTCACTCCAACCACGCTGTCCTCCAGGACTTGCCACTCTGCCCCCATCTTCGCCCTCCCCAACCCGCTGAGGAAGTTCTTCCAGAAGGCTGCTAAGGTCTTCTTACGAGGCTCCCTCTGCCAGGAGTCCAGGACTGGTGTGTGATTTTATTATTAGCGTGGACATTATTAGAGGGATGCCACCAGGAGTGGGAGAAGGGAGGAGGCCCGGGGATCCTCCACAGCGAGAGACAGGCAACGGGAGTCTCCTTCCTCCAAGCAGCCCTTCTTCAAAGGGTTGGCTGTGCTGTATTTGTAAAGCAAGATCACTCGTTGGCCGACCATCAGCTGACTGGGTTCCTCTCTTCCAGTGAGCCCCTTGCCCCAGGAAGTGGAGCCAATGCCGCCTCAAGGGCTGCCGCGATGCCCACCTGTTGAGACCCCCAGCCTGGTAAGAGACCACTTCATGTATGTGAGAGAGAGAGAGAGAGGCCAGGAAGCCCCTCGCAGGTGAGAATCTGTGCCCCTAGGGACTTCACAACCTCTCTGCCTCAGTCTTCCTCTCTGTAATATGGGGATCGCTACCATGACCTGTTTTACAGGCTTCTTATCAGGATTGCAACAAGATCACGGTCCCTGCCTGCCAGCCAGCCATGCCCTCTGCTGTGACACTCCGTTCCACTCCCACTCAGTTTTCTGGTTGTTGTTTTTTTCCCTTACTGACCTGCGCGCAGTTAAATCGAGTCTCCAGTACCGTAAAAAGTGTCCAAATGCATAGCCAACTGACTGACAACTTTTCAAAATATATAGCAGATGTGAAGTTGTATCATCACTCGCCTGGCCCTAGAGGATTTCTCTCTAGGGTGGGAGGGTCGTGTGCAGGTGGCCAACTGTCTTTACTCCATGGGAATCACAGGTTGTTTCTTTGTTGCTTTCTCCCACCCCCCAACGCCGGCGCTGAAGGAAGCAGAAAAGGAGGCTAGTGATGCAATTGAGGATCCGATCACCTTCCCTGTTCACTTGCTCATGAGGGGATCTCTGAACAACAGCAGCCAGTCGGAAGCAGAAAGTGAGTCCCGGAGGCAGAGAACTGGGTCAGCTGAGGAGGAGAGAAGCCAAGGCTTTTCTTGGGAGGGAAATGTCATCAGGAATTAACCTGGTACCATCCACATGCAAAGATGCTCTGCCATTCAACAACTATCTTTTCCTTTAAGATCAAGAAAGATTCTAGTCCTCATGGTTCTGAATAAAGGGCTGATTTCAATAGGAACATACTGGGGGTCTCCTCCAATCCTACCTGGAGATGCCATCGGGAATCGATCCCGGGACCTTTCTTACGCAAAGAGGACGCTCTGCCAATGCTTCCACAGCTCAGCCCATCACAGTTCTTTTGGGGGAAACTGGCTTCATCCATTCAAAGACAGCCACGGTTGCCTCTTCCTTTTGGTGCTGCTTCAACCCATCTCCAAATATCTCTGTGCAGAGGGAGTGGCAACAAATGGACTCTCCTGCCTCTAAAAGTGAATTTGGGGTGGGCCGGGCAGAGAGGGGAAGAGGTGCCTTATGAAGGCTGATAAGAACCTCCCTGTTCAGAGCCAGTCTACCTCAGAAAACTGGGTGAGGCCACAGCAGGGCCGGCCTCTGGTCTTCCTCTCCGGTGCGCGTTGGCTGTCCTCTCTTGGAAGCAGGACGCCTGGCCAGACGGACCCAATGGGGAGCATCAGAAAGGGTGGGCCAGAGGTTTGAAGGGGTTGGGACCTCTGGATGATTATACAGCTGGGGCAAGAAGAGGTCAGCCCTTTACTGCCGCCATCCCCATGTTTTGACTCTTTCTCCCTTCCAGAGGATACCAAGTGGAGCCCCGGCGGAGTACTGGAGACCATGGACCAAGCCTTGCGGACCTGCCTGAAGACCACCCCCCTGGGTGAGGCTGGGGAAGTCTCACCTTCCCCTGCATCTAGAAATAGATGGGCTGAACCCCCCTTTGGGGAGCACGACAAAACATAGGGAACTATGTCCCGTAAAGTCGGAATAAGGGTCTGGCCTTCCCCTTAAAAATAAAGCAAGATTCTAGTCCTCACGATTCTGAATGAAGGGCTGCTTTCAGCAGGAACTCAGAAAGCTGCCGTATGCCACATCAGGCCACCGGTCCATCTAGCTCCCTGTTGTCTACACTGACTGGCAGCTGCTCTGCAGGGGTCTCAGGCAGGGAGCCTCTCTGGCGATGCTGTTGGGGATTGAGTCTGGGACCTTCTGCATGCAAAACAGGGACTCTACTACTGAGCGACAGCCGGGACTTACTTCACTGTAACGCTCTTATCTTCCTGCATAACTTACATGATTATTTTAAATGAGTCCAAAGAGCCCTGACCCCACAACAAACAGCCCTCTTTGAGAGAATGGGAAGAAGGGCACGGGTGTTTCCGGGTGCTGAGTTGTTCCCTCCCCGAAGACCCTGAATGAGCCTTGCCTTCCTCTCTTTTCTCATCAGTGAGGATGGAAGGATCTGCCAGTTTCAGTTTGATCAGTTCCTCCTTGTTCCCATTTTAAATCCAGATCCCCGCATGTTGCAGAATGTTGCAATGTTTGTTTATAAAAAAAAAAAACACCCGTGAAAATTCACCAGCATTTTAGCATCAATTCCTCCTGCGAATATTAGTATACAGTTTGTGTCCGATGCACATGTTCTTGCAAGCAATCTTTGTTCTCATATAATGCAACTCCAAGATATTTTCACTCATGTTTTTTTTTTTATTCACACTTTCCCCGGTTGTATGCATTGTCGTAAACCCTCTTTTGCCTGCAAAATTCGGACACATGCGGGTTCCAACGGACGCCTGCATTTCAATTCTCACGTTGTTTCGGAAAGTGCACATTCGATAGATTTGCCTTGAAATGCAACCACATCAAATATCTATAGGAGGCTGGGCCCAATGTCCTGTAGGACCCTGCAGAGCTGTGTCACGGAACGGAGAGTTTTGAGCGAGCTTAATGCGTGTGTGTTTGAATCTTTCCTAAGATTCTACCTTTCCTGCAAATTAGTCAGACAGAGACTTTAAGCTTTAAAATAAGAAATAACTACTTTATTCTGGAAGTATATGCTTGATAGGAAAGAGTTCTATATCTAGCTATGCTGGAGCAGCTGGCACTGGTCCCAGTGCTAGCCTTCATGCTGGTTGAGAGGGAGAGACAAAGAGATGTCTGCTCCCCTCTCGAGAGAAAGAAAATCTGGAAGGAGGGAAGGAACTGAGAGATCAACATCCCTTGCATATCAGTCTAGCAGGAAGGGACAGCAGGAGATCAAAGGACAGGTATAGCCTAGCAACCAAGAGGTCTCCTCTCTAGCTATGCCTTTAGCCCCATGCAGCCTCAACCCACAAGTTGGAGTTGAACCCCATATATTCCAACAATGTCTTCCCCCATCCCAACTCTGCAGCGGAACAGAACCCCGATGGACAGCAACCAGCGTCCGGTCCGGTCCGGATGGTTACGAAGTGGGTGGACTACTCCAACAAGTATGGCTTCAGCTACCTGCTCTCAGACGGGTCCACCGGGGTGCTCCTCGCTGACGGGACACACATCACGCTCTGCCCTCGGCGCCAGTGAGTTCAGCAACATCGAGAGGCCAAAGTTCCCCATGCCCCCTATCCTCTTCACATATTCGTGGCCTGTGCCCCCTCCTGCCTCCGTGACTGGATCACGGGTTAATAGTTGGTGCCAATCCATGAGATGTTGGGCTTGATCTTCGCCCACCCTATTCCAGCCTGGTGATTTTTTTTAAGCACCCCCCCCCCCCGGTCTCTCACTGTCTCTCCCACCCCCCCGCCCCGTTTCCAGGCGAGTCTGCTACTGCTCGGAGCTCTATGAGGCCGCATCCTTCCCGAGGAGAGAGGTCCCAGCTTCCCTGGCTATGAAAATGGGGATCCTGAACTTCTTCACCCAGTACATGCAGCAGCGACTGTTGGAGGTGAGGGGGACGGAGAGGCCGGGGGAGGCAACTGAAGGCCCGACTAGAGACAAAGGATGGCTGCACCTGTCAATTTCGGCTACTCTCAGTTTTCACTTTCCCAGTGTTAAAATTCAATTCTGCAGCCATTTGCTTTTTTTAATCCCGGTGAACATTTTAATGCAGATCTCTCCTAATGTTGAGAGCCAGTGTGGCGTAGTGGTTAGAGTGTTGGACTACGTATTCGAATCCCCACACAGCCATGAAGCTTACTGGGTGACCTTGGGCCAGTCACTGCCTCTCAGCCTCAGAGGAAGGCAATGGTAACCCCCCTCTGAATACCACTTACCATGAAAACCCTATTCGTAGGGTCGCCATAAGTCAGGATCGACTTGAAGGCAATCCATTTCCACGTCTCCTAATGTGCCCACTTTTCTGTGCAATTTCGGCTAAGCACACACTTTTTTGGCAAGCAGTTTTTCGTTACCATCTGTTATTTTCACCAGTCTGAGGCATTTCCCCCCTAATGTGCATGTCTTGGCATGCCTTTTCTGACTGGAAAACTGCCTTGCAACATTTGGAAAAGTTGCAGATGTCAAAGGATAATGGCGTTTTGGCGTACGAGTCGGTTCAAAAAGCATTTTCTCCTTTAAAAAAATGCAGTTGAAATGGAATTGCTCCATCCTCCGTGATGGAGAGAAAGGGGAGAGGGGTAATTGGGGTCACCCATTGAAAGAGTAGTGGAAAGAACCCCCAAAAGTATTCCTTCCAAGCGCAGAAGGAAGGATCCACTGAATCTGCTGAGCGGAGGACAGATCTTCAGTAGAGGGCTTGTTGTAGGGAGTAGGGAACCTTTTCCAGCCGGAAGACCACAGTTCCGCCTGTGCAATGTTCTGAGGACCACATGCCGGTGGTGGGTGTGGCCCAGAGGCAACAGTCGGTGGAGCAACAGATGTAAATTCGACCAAGGGCTGGACAGAAAGGCCAGGAAGAGGGAGCAAAAGCCGTGATTGTGGTTCTGCTGAGTACCCTCTGCAAGGCACAAACAACAGGGGATGGATAAGCCCATCCCCAAGGCATCTGGCCTGCTGCCGTATCATAGCGGCTTTGACTCTGTCTCCTCCCCCAGGGTGGAAACCAGCAGGCCGGTCCCAGAACCTCCACAGATGACCTCTGTCTCCTTCACTTTGCAAAATCTGACGAGGCCCTGTTGATGCTGTTCAGTGATGGGACTCTGCAGGTAAAATGACAAAGACCCTGAGGGCGCTTTTAACACAGAGAGAGAGAGAGAGATTATTGGGGTTTGTTCATGCTAATAAGGGCATGGTGGAGAAATATATGTATTCGTTTAATGATTTGAAAAATAAATTTAACCTTAAAATAAAAAAAAAAAAAACTTTACAGAAATGGCTTCCAGTTCACCATTCAGAACAATCAAAGAATTGAACTTTAAACAAAACCCAGTGCTAAGGAATGCTAGAAACTGCAAAGCAATTTAAGAATAACGGAACCAGCAGAAGTTGGTAGCGTCTCTAAAAGGGCTCAGGGATTTTGGTTTTTTTTTTTAAAGAGGGATGAGAGTTGCCTTCTTGCTGCTGCTTTGTGGCTGCCCCAAAATGAATGGGGTCTTTTAGACTTGACCCTTTGGATCAGCAATGAAGGGAGCCCAAGTATTCTGCTCAGGACTGGGTTTTTCCATCTTGCCAAAAGACTGGGGTGGGGAGCATTAAAGCTTTCGGCAGAAAGAGATATCGCACCGGAGAACAGAAACAGCTGGTCTGTTAAGAGTGACAGCTGAGAGAATATAAAGAAGCTTATTACTACAAAAGGGTAAAGTCAGACATGCTGAAAGCAGGCATGTGGCTTCCACTCAGGGAGCCATTGCTCACTAGCTGAGCACAAAGACAGGAAAAGGAGGAAGTGGAGGGGCAAAGCCTGCAAAAGCAACAAACACTTTAGAGGAGGAATCAGCAGAGGGAGGAGTAGATTGCTTTTCAGTCTGTTGACCTGCCACTGGTTCAGATCACTTGTAACATGTGCTGGTGCTTTAATCCCAACAAGGGGGACCTTACTCTCCCCCCCCCGCATCACCTCAGTCCTACCCATTTACTTTCCCCCAGGCAGCCAGATCATGCTCTTGGTTTTTCCTGTCCTCCCCCTCCAGGTCAACTTCTACCACGACCGCACAAAGATCGTGCTCAGCCCCTCGGCTGGGGGGCACCTCTTGACCTTCATGGACCGGCAGCGCCTGAGCACCACCTTCCCGCTGGAGGCCCTGGCGGTGTGGGGCTGGACGCTGCCCTTGCGAGAGCGCATGACCTACGCCCTGAGCATGCTGCATTGCCTCTAGCAACACCCCGCACCCTCCCAGCCACAGATGTGCAGAAAGACTCTCTTGCGCCACCAGCAGGTGCTGGGATTGTGGGCTGGATCCTGCTGTCTTCCACGGCACCGTGCGGAGGGAAGGAAATGGCACTAAGGCCAGGATGGGTTGGCCTGGGCGTTGGAGGGGTGGGCAGATTGCAGAGCAGCGAGTGTGTGTCTGTATGTGGTGAGGTGTGTGCGTGCATGATCACACCCAGACACACCCAGAATCCGGGCAGGATCATTGTGGCCGATAAGAAGCTGCATAGAAGGCATGCTGAGAGTGTGAGAGGAGGACAGGGGCAGTGGTGAGGGGCAGAGAGTGCAAAATACTGTGCCAACCTCAAAAAGGTTGTCCTAGAGTTGGGAAAGGTTCAGAAAAGGGCAACCAGGACGATCAAGGAGATGATGCTGATCCTATGAGGAAAGGTGGCAGCATTTGGGGGCTTTTTAGTTTGGGGAAAAGGCGAGTCAGAGGCGACCTGATGGAAGTGTATCAAAGTATGCATGTTATAGAGAAAGTGGGCAGAGAAAAGTTCCTCTCCCTCTCTCCTAACACTAGAACTCGGGGACGTACGATGTAGCTGAACGTTGGGAGATTCAGGACAGACCAAAGAAAGCGCTTCTTCACACAGCGCAGTTAAAACGATGGGATTTAGTCCCACAAGAGGCAGCGATTGGCCACTTGGAGGGCTTTAAGAAGACTAGACAAATTCATGGCGGAATAGGCTATCAGCGGCTACTAGTTATGATGGGTATTCACAGCCACCATAGACAGAGGCAGCATGCTTCCAAAAAACAGTTGCCGGAAGCCGCAGGAGGGGAGAGTTGCTCTTGCCCTCAGGCCCTGCTTGGGAGCTTCCCATTGGGGCACCTGGTTGGCCACCAGGACCTGACCCACCACTGGCCTGATCCAGCAGGCTCTTCTGATGTTCTTACGTTCAGAAAGGGGCGGCGCTTAGATGGAGATTCCCCATGTGTAGGGAAAAGGTACCCTACACATGTTCTCGGAGCCACAAGTCCCATCAAAGTGGCTGGTGATGATAGGAACTGGGTTCCAGCGACACAAGTTGGCTCCCTCTGCCCTCGAGCAAATGTGGGCTGGGGGAGGGAGCGGCTCAGTCTCCGTCCGAGGAAAGATTCATGGTTGAAGTGCCCTCCTTGGTTGAGGCATGAAAAGCCACAGCTTCATGGCTTGTTAAGCCACGATGAAGCTTTCTCCTTTTCTGTAAAGCGGGTGACAGAAGTTAACCACGATAATTCCGGACCAGGTGGCATTCAAAATATCAGCATTTTTACCAAGCTGGTAGGGAAAAATAGGATTTTGCAAGATCTGAATGAACTGCTAAATGATTGTTATTGTTGTTAACAACAACAAAAACAATAGCACCTGGCACCAGAAAATCATAGAATCGTACCGTTGGAAGGGGCCTAAAAGGCCATCAAGTCCAACCCCCTGCTCAGTGCAGGAATCCAAATCAAAGCAGGATGAGTCCTCAGGCAGCGCGCCTCCGGCAATGTGCTAGAGCTGAGCTTACCCCCATGTGCAAAGTGTCCGTTTGTAGGTTGTGGCTGTTGCTGCCGTTTTGCAAAGCTGGTGGGTGCCTTTTCTGGCAGGAGAAAGAGAGGAGGAAAGGGTCTCAAGAGGATGGTGGCGTTTGCCATGTGGGCTGCACGTTAAATCCCAAAGAAAAAGAAAATGGGTTATGAATGTGTGGGGCGAGGAGAGAGAGGAGAGGACAAGGGGAGAGGGCAAAGTGAGGGTTGGACGGCTGGCGGGCAGAGCAGGATTCGGGCTCACGGCCATGCAGGACAGAAGGGGTGGGGGAAGGCTGCTGGTTTGGGGCAACCAGCAGGGTGGTGATGACAACCACAGCAAGTGCTCAATGTTTCCTGTCCCGGTTGCGCCATATGAATCCCATTTTTAATTAAAGTAATATGGACACTTCAGCGACTCGAGGGTTTGCTTTCTCAGTGACGGCTTAGCATTGAGATGTGGGGGAGGGGCGGGATCCTTGGTCCATATAGCCCAGTATCGTCGGCACTGACTGGCAGTGGCTATCCACGATTTCAGACAGGGAGTCCTTTTGCCAGCTGTACCTGGAGATGCTATTTGGGGATTGAATCTGAGAATTTCTGCATGCAGAGCAGGCGTTCTGCCCACTGACGTGCGGCCCTTTCCTTAAAAATCAAGCAAGGTCCCAGTCCTCATGATTCTGAATACAGGGCTAAAGGAACGCGTCTTACAGCGAGTCAGACTGTTTGCCCATCCAGCTCAGGATCATTTGCACTGACTAGAAGCTGCTCTCCAGGGTTTGCATGCAAAGCAGGCTCTACCGGCTTTGCTACGGCCTGTCCCCTTTCTTCTTTCAGGGTGCTTGCAGGGACAGAGTTCCCCACCCACCCACTCACTCTATAGGCAAGAGACGAAAGTGACCAGCAGCCATACTGGACAATTTCGTGCCCAAGGCAGCGTTCATATGCTAAAATGGAATAAGAGTTTCCACATGGAGCTGCTGTGATGGTGAAGCAACACACATACTCTCTCACACACACACACTCTTCCTCTCTCATATTCTCTCTCACACACTCTTACATTCTCACACACACTCTCACTGTCTGACACACATTCTCTCACACACATTCTCACAGGCCTATTTCTGTGCCCGGTTGCCTGACCCTAGTGGCAACTCTAGGGAGTACCTCTGGGCATGTACAGAGTGTCCATCCTTTCAGACAGGTATGAGGAAGCTGGTGCCCCTCTCCCAGTCTCCAAAGGACACACCAGCGGCCTACAACCAGCAACCAGCACACACGGATGGTCTCGAGAGAGCAGCGGCAAACTCTCCTCCAGCCTTGCCAGGCCCACGGCCTGCCCTTCTTGCCACCTTGAGGTGGGCAAGCCCAGCCTCGCTGGGCGGATGCAACCCTGGCCTGCACGGCCTCGACCCGGACCCCTCTCCAGCCATTGCCCCTATAGGGCAATGCTATGCGTCCTCTCCTGAAAGAGCCGCCTGAGCCAAGGTCACAGGGCTCCGCTGCAGCCCCCTATCTGGAGATTAGCCCTCTGAGCAGGACAAGCTCTTTGGGACGAGCATGTCACCACTTTGCAAGAAAACACAGCCCAGGCATGTGGGACATTTCCCTGTGATTACAGGGGGACGCATCGGCTGCTCGGCGGACCCAAACATGGGAGGCGAAGCAGCTGCCTTAGGCGGACCAGTTGCTTCATGCAGCTCAGTGGTGCCTGCACTGACTGGCAGCAGCTCTCTCTCGAGCCCTCCCTGGAGAGGCCAATGGGAGCTGAACTGGGGACTTTCTACATGCAGAGCAGGTGCTCTCACCACTGAGCAATAGCTCTTCCCCCCCCCAGAAGGGGGCAAGTGGTGAAAGGTCACACACACAGACGCATCTGCACAGCGGCTGCCTCCCTGCCTTGGTGGCCAAACATCACTGTGAACTCCTGTCCGACCGCGTCTAATTTGGGCGCTGCTATTTAAACCAGAGACACACTTTTTTAAAAAAAGTCCAGACGCAATAATTCAGGCTCAAGATGGGGTGGAGAGAAAAGAAAGCCGTTTAACACAGCAAAATCCCGTTCCAGGCACCCGGCAGAAGGTGCTGATGGGGGGGGGGGAGCACATAATTTGGACTGCAAAAGGCCGCAGGTTCAGGCTGAGAATTTCGATTCAGTTCGCATTTTCAGGAGAATGCATCAAATTCGCAGTTTCTGAAACAATATGAGCACCGAAACGCAGCCCTCCTTCAAAATTCGCATTTATTAGAATCTTGGGGTGCAGTTCGCCAACTAAATGACATTTACAAAAAATGCATCCGTTCGGAGAAAGCGTGCATAAGAATGAATGCACGTGTGAAAATCAATCAATCAAATCAAATCATACTGCCTACAAAAATGTGTCTCTTAGGGAAAATTCACACTAAAAGGGTGGAGAATTTTCATGAGCATTAAAAAATAATAATCCACAGATCGCTGTACAAATGTAGAGAACGCTAGAAAACTGACAGAAGCGAACAGACAGATCTTGCCAGTAACATCACACACTTAACAGCAAAACTGATTGCCCGGTTTCCCAGGGTCCAAGCATAAGATGCGAGCTGGAAGGATTTTGCAAGGGCCTCCACTCCCCCCCCCGACCCCCAGGGAGAGTGGCATGCAAAGCCCCACATGCCAAGAATACTGTTGGAGGCCTAGAAATTGGGGGGGGGTCTGCTCAATTGGGGGAGGGAGAGAGAGGGGGGGGGAAAAGAGGTGCAGCCAAAATATTAGGAATGGCACAGTGGCACTTAGCAAGCAGCGAGACGAGACGCGCAGCCTTGGAATCTGGCCCCAGACGTCAAATTTAGCCCCGTCTGTGTGCCCAGAAAAGGTACAAGGGGCCTGCACCAAAAGGGGAGTTTACAGTCTCGGCGGCAAAAGAGAAATTTAACCCTCCTAAACGTACACACATACACTCACACACCCCTCTGCTTTTAATAAACCGACTTGAAAATAGAGCCCAGCCTAAAATTAACCCTGGCTGCTTTGTAACCATCAGAGATCTGGAACTTTTGCAAAACAAAAGAGGAGATTGGGGGGGGGCAGATGTCTCTTGTAGCACAAATTGGCAGGCACGAATTGGGCAATCACAAGTGCCTGCAGGCTGCCCCCTGAAGGCCATCTGCAGGCACTGCAGCCTCCTGATGGCTAGCAAAAGGATGCGACTGGGTGTTGTGCGGGGAGGACATGTTGAGTCTGTTGCAAGAGGGCAAATGAAATGATCAAGGCACTAGTGCAAGCCCCCTCTGAGGACAGGCCACACCGTCTGGGCCTTTTCAGCTTAGAGAAAAGGCAAGGAAGAGAAGACATGATAGAGGTCTGTAAGATTTTGCACGGCGTGGAGAAACCAAACAGAGTGCTTTTCTCCCTCTCTCATGACACTAGAACTTGTGGACATCCAGTGAAGCTGAACGTTGGAAGATTCAGGACAGACAAAAGAAATGACTTTTTCAGATAGTGCAGAGTTAAAACTATGGTGTTCACTCCCCACAAGAGGCAGTGACGGCTTTAAAAGTTCTGGACACCGCACTTTAAGAAGGATGCAAACTGGGACGGGTTCCGAGGACGAGGATGATCAGGGGACTGGGAACAAAGCCCTACGAGGGGAGACTGAAAAAATGGGCCTGTTGAGCCTGGAGAAGAGAAGATGGAGGGGAGATATGATAGCACTCTTCAAGTCCTTGAAAGGTTGTCACATAGAGGAGGGCCGGGATCTCTTCTCGATCGTCCCAGAGTGCAGGACACGGAATAATGGGCTCAAGTTGCAGGAAGCCAGATTTCGACTGGACATCAGGAAAAACCTCCTAACTGTTAGAGACATATGACAATGGAACCAATGACCTAGAGAGGTAGTGGGCTGTCCGACGCTGGAGGCCTTCAAGAAGCAGCTGGACAGCATCTGTCGGGAATGCTTCAACTTGGATCCCTGCATTGAGCAGGGGGTTGGACTTGATGGCCTCATAGGCCCCTTCCAACTCTTACTGTCCTTTGATTCTTTAAAAGGGGATTAGACAAATTCATGGAGGAGGGTAAGGCTATCCATGGTGGACTGGGCAGAATGGCTATGTTTTACCTCCCCTGTCGGAGGCAGTATGCTTCTGCACACCAATTGCTGCAGATCGCAAGTGGGGAAGAGTTGCTGCTGTCATACTCGGGTCCTGCTTGTGGCCTTCCCATTGGGGAACCTGGTTGGTCACAGCGAGAACCTGCAGCTGGACTATGATAGGCCCCTTTGGGCCTGATCCAGCACCGCAGGGCTCTTCTTAAGAGTTAGCACCGATTACCGCAAGCACCGTAACTGCTGCTGGAGTGTTTCTCCCCAAGATGCCCACGACGGTGCAGAGAGCTGGCTAGCCCCAGCCAGCCGCATCCCTGAGCTCGACATCAGGTACTGTTCCTCGAAGCTCTTGAACAAGACTCGATTTACTCCGGGAGCAGCTTTGGTGGAGAAGAGGACTGCTTTGCCCGATGATTGTGGGTCTGTGAACTCTGTGTGCGCCTCTGGCCCTCCTGAACGGAGGACAGAGAGAGGTGTGTCAAAGTGTGTGTAGAAACTAGCTTACTGTATGCAGGTAAAAATCGCTCAGCACGGGTTTGCCTCTGGTGTCAGAACCCAGAAAGCTGCCTCGTACCGAGTCATACCACTACAGCAGCCCATATCGTCTGCACTGATTGGCAGTGGCTCTCCAAGGTCTCAGGCGGGTTTCATCCATGGTCCTTGGGCGATGCCGAGGACTGAAACGGGACCTCCTGTACGCAAAGCCCCTGCTCTACTACTGATCTACAGCCCTTTCCCTAAAACAAGAAAGCAAGACTCTAGTCTAAATAAATACGGTCTTGTTTACACAGGAACAGAGGAAGCTGCCTTATACCACATCAGGCTCGCTCTGTATTGTCTCGAATAAGGTTTCAGAGCCTCCAAGATTGTTGGAGACGCCAAGGAATGAAAATGGGACCTTCTACATGCAAGGAGGTGCTCTACCACTGATCTACAGCCTTGTACCTAAAAAAAGATTCTAGTCCTCATGTACCTAAATAAAGGACTGGTTTAAACAGGAAGCTGCCTGATACCGAGTCAGTCTAGCTCAGTATTGTCTGCACTGACTGGCAGCTGCTCTTCAGGTTTCTCCCAGCCCTGCCTAGAGATGCCATTGGGGATTGGACCAGGGACTTTTTTACACGCAGAGCAGATGCTCTAGCACTGGCATGTGGCCCTTGGGAGGTTGCCCAGAAGGGAATCCGGCCCTTGGGCTAAAAAAGGTTCCCCACCCTGGTTTAAAGCCTGTCTGGTATTCCTTCTCTTCTCCCTCCCCAGCCCAGCGAGTCACACCAAAGATAATGCTGGTTTGGGAGTTCACTCACTCACACACACACACACACTCCAACAGCATACAGGATGCAAGATCCACTTCCCGAATCAAAATTTCAAAAACTTTATTTGTAGTGTTTGCCGTCAAATCTAAAATCCGGCCGTCGTCGACAAGAAGGGAGTTGTGGGGGCACACAACAACTTTTGATTAACCTCAAGGTATCCTGGAGAGGTCACAATCTGTTTTAGATGCGGTGTAAAAATGAGGGGGGCAGGGGAGGGGAGGAGGAGATCGCCGCTCCATGGAGTGGTCAGCAAAACTGGGGCAGAGCAGAGAGACCTGCCAAGATCTCAGCAGAGACTCTGAAGGATCTTGCCCATGTGAGTCACCCTTCCCTGCCTTTTTTTTACTAAACCACTTCACTCAGTAAAGGTTTCCCTTCATCCTTAAAAACTTCAAAATCTTGAAACTTTGCTGCAACCAGGAAGGTTTGAGAGCGAGACTGCAGCTTCCAGAGTGGCGATAGGATCTAACTGAAACAGAAGGGGGTCCTGCCATCCTCCGAGGGAGGGGGAATCCTGCCCTCTTAAGCATCTGATGGGTATGTGTCCTACTGTACTAAGCCTCTGGGGGACGGAGTCAACTGTGGTTTGCTCCCCCCAAGCACATACACCACGAAAAGAAGCACCTCAAACCCACAGGAAGAGAGTGGCACCAACTATAAAGAACCTTTGTGTGATCCAGAACAATATTTTAAAAACAACCACAGGGTGATGTCAGTAGCCAAGCTGGAAGCCAGGCCATCCCCCCAGGATCTGATGAATCCAGACTTGGGAAGCCATTTGCGAACCCAAGGCATCCTGAATGAGCGTGGCCTCGCTGCTGACCAGCGATCTGGATTACAAATTAAGAAGGTGCAAATCCCAACCACGCTCTCTCCTGTTTCCTAGCCACTTTCGAGGTGGGAACTAATTCCAAGGGCTGTGCTCTCAACTGAAGCCCACTCTTTTCAATGTGTACTCTAAGATTTCGTTGGACACCACCCTAAGTTTGGAAAGAGTCACTGCCTTCTTAAGAAACCGTTTCTGAAAGGAATCCGTAAAATCACAGCCCAATTATAGCTTCGTTTTCCTTTTTCTAAAAACTAATTTTCCCCTTCTCTGCACCCAGAAAAACCAAATATATTATAGACATTTATTTCCTGCTGGTCTCACCAAGCTTGGGCCCGGGAGGGGTGTGTGTGGAGGGGGAAGTATATAGAGGACATAAGAAATTCAGCAATAACACCCTTCCCCACACACACACCCCCCCCAAAACCTCCTCTCCTGTCTCATGCCCTTTTCAAGACTAGTTCTGCAAAGGGATCTGGCAGCCCCCAGGCAAGGGATTCAGGACCCAAGAACGACCACTGGGAGCGCAGACGAGTCGGGTGGGCAGGAGGAGGACGACCACCAACGGACAGTTCAGCAAGCTGAAGGGAGACTGCTGGGCTCTACGGCTAACCCTTTGCTGGCCAGGAAGGCATCCTGCTTGGGGTTCCTGCCGAGAAACTTGAGCAGCATGTCGGAGGCGTTGAGGGAGCCCCCAGGGCGGAGGATGCAATTCCGGTAGTCTATCCCCACCTGCAAAAGAGGGAGGCAGAAGCTTGGATCAGAGATCCTGACCTGTACCAGCCCGTTCAGGGCAGGCAAAATGTCTGCACAACCGTTTTTCAGCCTCTCCTGCTGAAATAGTCGAGTTGGAAGGGGCCTATAAGGCCATCAAGTCCAAGCCCCCTGCTCAATGCAGCAATCCAAATCAAAGCATGACGAGAGAGGGGATGCTCCCATACCTTAGGGTTCATGATTCCTTCCCGCTTGAACCGTGTGTAGAACATGTCCATGGAGTAGACCTCGCTCCAGAGGTAGCCGTAATACTGGGCATCGTAGCCTCCTGCCAAGTGGCCAAACGTGGCTGGCATGTTTGTACCTTGCAAACGGGCAACAGGAAGGAAACGTCAAAGAGTTTCTGCGGGGTCCTGCCCTGGCTGGTGGAGAGCGGGTGTGCGAAGAACTCTCCATGCGGGAACTCTCTAATTAGACTACCGCAATCTGCTCTGCGTGGGGCGGCCCTTGGAGATGGTTTAAGGAGCTTCCGCCCAGATGGAATGTCACTGACTGGCACAACACGGCACAAGCCTCTTATGTGGATTGTAAGCCACCTGCACCTCTTGCCAGTTGGCTTTCGAAGTCCAGCTGAAGGTGCCTATTTGAGGCCTTGAAAGAGCAGCCCAAATGATGCCCCTTGCTTCCTCCTGGCGGGGGTCAACACTTGAGAAGTCTGGATGCCCCATTCAGAGCCCAGTTCCTGCCTTCATTTACCCTGTCATGATGGTTGCCAGCCCCAAGGGGCATCTTCTCCCATATATTTTCACCTCCCCCACCCCCGGGTACAAGGCAGCTATAAACAATTGCTTGTGGTAGCAGGAAGGGACGAAACAGAGAAGTGGGCCCCGTGGGGCCAGTCTGAAGCCTCCTGTGCCCGTTACCTGGGGTCGCAGGGACACCCAAGATCTTGTCGCACTGCCGGGTGTACTCCTCCACAGGGTCGGCGTTCGTTTGCGTGTGCAAGGCCTGGTCCACCTTCGCCAGAACGATCTGCCGCAAGTTGAATAGCCCTGAGGAGCGAGGGGGAAAATGAGCTCTCTGACAGAGTGATCTCTCACACTCTGGAACATCATAAGAACAGGCTCTAAAACGTAATGTATGATTACGTTTAACGCACAGTAACATAAAACATCCTTAAAGACATATTAAAAGAAAACATCTTTTTAAAGAAAGCTTTAAAAGACAAGACTTTTTTTTAAAAAAAAAAGCTTTCAAAGCACGTCAAAAAGCAATTCCAACACAGGCGCAGATTTTTGCAAACGCTGATGTGGCACGCCCTTCTTATATATTCTATGAAAGGGCAGTTCGTTAATTAGGCATCGATTATTAATTAATTAATTAACTTAATCATTAATGATTGATTATACCATTTTTTATTTTAAAAAATAGGTAAAATTCACACACGCGTCCCCCGCCACCATACAACTTCCAACCTGTGTTCGCCTGGCGAGATTTGATGAGCTTCTCCAGGAGATCGTCTGGGATGGGGCTGCCGGTTTTGTAGTGCTTGGACATGCGCAGGAGAGGCGCCTTCTCCCACACCCAGTTCTCCAGCATCTGGGATGGGGCCTCCACAAAGTCCCGCTCCACGTGGGTCCCGCTGAACATGGCAAAATCAGCCTGTGGGGAGGCCAGAAAAACAAGACGATGCTCCTAAGCTGGAAAAACAAGGGGCTGGATCTCCATTGCTGGGTGTACCCGTTGGGTAGGGGAGTGGAGAGAACGTCACACACTGCCTTATACTGAGCAAAGCCAATGGTCCATTTAGCTCAGCACTGTCTGCACAGACTGGCAGCGGCTCCCCTGGCAGCGGCCCTATCTGGAGATGCCGCTGGGAGTTGACACTGGGACCTCTGGCATGCAAAGCAGGGCTCCAGCCATTCTTCTAAAAAAAAAAAAAGATTCTAGTCCTCATGGTTCTGAATCAGGAACATAGGAAGGTGCCTTGGACCCTGGGTCCATCTAGCTCAGGGCTGTTTGCGCTGATCGGCAGCAGCTCTCCAGGGTTTCAAACGGGACCCGCCCAGGCCTACCCGGAGGTGGCAGCGATTGGGCCTGGGCCCCTTCTGCACGCAATGCATTTGCTCTGCCCAGTGAGTTATGGCCCTTCGCCTAAAAATAAAGTAAGATCCCAGTCCTCAGCGTTCTGAATAAAGGGCTGATTTCAAGAGGGACAGAGAAACGTATCTCATTATTTATTTATCGAATTTATATCCCGCTCTTCTTCTTCCTTATACCCTGCCTGGAGATGCTATTTGGGGATTGAGTCTGAGACCTTCTGCATGCAAAGCAGGCGTTCTACCCACTGACGTACGGCCCTTTCCTTAAAAATCAAGCAAGGTCCCAGTCCTCGTGATTCTGAATACAGGGCTAAAGGAAAGCGTCTTACAGCGAGTCAGACCATTTGCCCATCTAACTCGGGATCATTTGCACCGACTGGCAGCTGCTCTCCAGGATTTGCATGCAAAGCAGGCTCTACCTGCTGAGTTACGGCCTGTCCCCTTCTCTCAGGGTGCTTGCAGGGACAGAGTTCCCCACCCACTCACTATAGGCAAGAGACAAAAGTGACTGGCAGCCCAACTGGACAATTTCGTGCCCAAGGCAGCGTTCATATGCTAAAATGGAATAAGAGTTTCCACATGGAGCTGCTGTGATGCTGAAGCAACACACACACACACACAGCCAGGGGTTGCACCCGGGACCTTCTGCATGCAAAGTGGGGGCTTCACCCACCGACCTATGACCTTCCCCCAGAGCAGCACGCTCATCTGCTAGCATGCAACTCGTCAAGCATATTCAAAACCAGGCTCTCGCTTTTGCACGCACCCTTCCTCCGGGCTCTTGGCCGTCCCCCACCCACCGCCCTGCAAATGCCCCAGGCTGTTAGAGGTTGGCATCTGCCCTGGCCCCCCACCTGAGAACAAAGCTGGTGCATCACGTGGCCGAACTCGTGGAAGTACGTCTCCACCTCATCGTGCTGCAGCAAGGAAGGCGCGTCCAGCGTCGGCTTGGTGAAATTCGCCACCATGGCGGCCACAGAGATCTGCCGGCTGCCGTCCGCCAGCAAGCAGCCGGGCTGGAGTCCAAAGCAGGCGGCGTGGCTGTATTTTCCCTCTCTGGGGGGCGGGGGGGGGGCAGGGGTTTGCAAAAAGTAACACCGTCAGAAACTGCCAGCTATGGATGAAGAAACTCAAGGCTTTCAGCGAGGTTCAGAGCAGGTAGAGAAGAATTTCTCTCCCCCCCACCCCCCCAAAAAAACCCAATAAGAATTTGAGAAGTTTTTTTTTTTTTTTTTAATGGCAGTGAAATCAACGATTGCCCGTTTTTGGAAGGAGCTTTGAAAGCATATTTCCAGCTTTGGCTGAAAAGTTGACAAAGAAACTGAAGTTGGTTAGAGAAGAGAGAGAGAGTTTTGAGTCAGAATGGCTTGATTTTATTGCTTGCTTGAAATCCCGCCGTTCCTCTCCAGCAACAGCCCACGGCAGCCCACGGCAGCCCACAAAAGCACCCAAGAAGCTTCGAAACATCACACAAACTTCAAAATACATTAAAAAGCAATTCCGACAGACACAGACTGGGATAAGGTTTCTACTCAAAAGGCTTGTAAGCTCGATTTAGTAATGAACGTAAGCAAGAGTGCTATTTATTTATTTATCTAACAAACAGATTTGCACGCGGCTACTGCATTTAAAACAAAAACAACCATCAAAGCAGTCTACAACAAACAAAAACCATACAGTAAAAGCCATTTTTAAAAATACAGTAAAAACAAAGGTCAGCTACTGCAAAAAGGCAACTTATTAATTGCCTGCATAAGACTGGCGGCAACAGATAGTATTTATTTATAACCAATGATGTAATGCTGCCGTCTCAGAATCAGACTTTGTGGAACTGACCGCGGCTGATCTATGCTGCAGCAACATTAAGGATCATAGCGGCACCTCGAAGTGGTCGTACCGCACAAGGAACCTTCTGCACGCAAAACAGGTGCTCTGCCATTGAGCTAAGGTTTCTGGTCCTCATGGCTCTGGATAACGGGCTGAACTACAAGCATGCTTTATTCCGAGTCAGACCCTTGTGGTCCATCTAGCCCAGTGCTGTCTACATTGACTGGCAGCAGCTATCCAAGGAATCATTGGGGATTGGACCGGGGATCTTTCTGTTGGAATATGTGGTTCAACTCCAACTTGTGGGTTGAGGCTGCTTGGGGTTAAAAAGGGTAGCTAGAGAGGAGACCTCCTGGTTGCTAGGCTAATACTTATCCTTTGATCTCCTGCTGACTCTCCCTTCCTGCTAGACTGATATGCTCAGGATGTTGACCACATCTCCTTCCTTTCTTCTTCTTTTGAGAGGGAGAGCAGACATATTCTCTTTGTCTCTCCCTCTCCTCCAAGCATGAGGGCAAACACTAGGCTTAGTGTTTGCACCTCCAACTTAGCTAGTTAGCTAGATGTAGGACTCTTTCCTATCAAGTATGTCCTTCCAGAATAAAGTAGTTATTCCTTATTTTAAAGCTTAAAGTCTCCGTCTGACTAATTTGCAGGGAAGGTGTAATATTTAGCAAAGATTCAAACACGCATAAAGGCTCACTCGGTCTCTCCGTTCTCAGTTTCGCCACTCTGCGACACTTTCTGCTTGCAGATGCTCTACCCAATGAGCTACGGCCTGTCCATCAGCTGCTCGCTACCAAGTGTTGATGAATAAGAAGATCCAGCCCTGCCTGCGCCCGGGCCCTCCCAACCCTGGTCTGCCACTCTCCGCCAGAGACTCACCGCGGGTAAAGGTCCAGGTAGAATTTGCCAATGGTCTCCCCCGAGGCGGCGTCTTTGACGGTATAGAGCTGGACATCCTTGTGCCACACCTGGGCGCCCTTCTCTAGGTGGAAAGTCAGCTCCAGCAGCTCCTGGTAGATCTCCAGCAAGCCGGCCGTCACCACCTCCATGGGGAAATATTCTTTCAGCAAGTTCTGGTCCACACTGTACTGGCTCTCCTCAACTTGGTTCATGTAGTAGCGCATGTCCCAGGCATTGATGCGCTTGTCGAAAGGCAGCCGGCGCTTCTCACACTCCTTTTGCTTCAGGTCGAGGATCGTGGCCCGCTCCTTCTCTCCCAGGGGCTGCAGTTTGGTGGCCAACTCGTCTGCAAGACACAAGAGGCTGGCGGATAATGATAATAACAACAACAACCACCATCATCATATTTTTATCGTCCACCTCTCACCTGGAGTGAAGGTCCTGAGGCGGATTACAAAACTTAAAAATACAAGATATACTTAACAACCATACAGAAATCTAAAGGCACAAAACATACTTAAAAATCCATAAAATCCTTAACAACGTCAGAACACAGGGCGAGAAACTTAGCTGAATGCTCAAATCAAAAGGATATGGATTGGGGCAATGGCCACTGCCCTGGATGGCTTTAAAGGGGGCGAGACAAATCCATGGAGTTGCCCGCCCTATTTTGGGGGATCCTTATTTTAAATTGTTTTTAAGGATGCGTCTTAGATAGGGGTAACCTGCCCTGGGATCTAACACAGATGGCGATTAGTCATGGGAATTCAATGCAGCCTCCAACTTCAGGAGTAATCTATCTCAGAACAACCCGTTCCTGGGGACAGAGAACAGGGGAGAGCCATGCCTGTGTGGCCCCTACTGGGGACATCTGCTAGGTTAGACGGCTGCAGCCAGGCTCTGCTTATTTCTTTAGACAAGGGTGGGCCGGCATGCGAATCCCTCCCAAATCCCTCAAAGCGCATTACTTAGAAAAGTCGCGACTGTCGTGCAATTCTTGGCCATGTTCATCTCCAGTACGAAGTCAGCGTGCGTCTCGAAGCCCAGGAGGGCGGATTTCTGGGCCCGCAGATCCACCAGCTCCTTCAGGATGAGGCAGTTCTCCTGCGAGGGTAGAGAGAGTTCAGCCACCGGATGAACCCCCAGAAAAAATTGGAGCCCAGGGCGGCAAAGAAGAAACAAAACACTTAAAAACATCTTTAAAACATCTGAAAAACAAAACATCTTAATGAGCATCTTAAAAACTATCCCAACCCAGACTGGGATAAGGTCTCTACTTAAAATATATACCAAAACAGGCATTCCTGCAGCACTTTTCTGTACTGCTTTTTTAAACATATGGCAACAAGGGAGAGGGCCTTCTCAGCGGTGGCCCCCAAATTATGGAATGATCTTATTGACGAGGTGCGCCTGGCGCCACCACTGTTATCTTTTCGGCGCCAGGTTAACACTTTCCTCTTCTCCCAGGCATTTTAGCATGTGTTTTTTAAATTGTTTTTAAAAAATGTGTTTTTAAATTTGTATACAGTAGGGCCCCGCTTTACGGCGTTCTGCTAATGCGGCGGCTTTCAATCAGGGGAAATTCCCCGTTTTAAAGCCGATTTTGCGGCATTTACGCGCCGCGCGGCCCATTAAAGTCAATGGGTTCCACTTTACAGCGATTTCCGCTTTACGGCAGGGGCCTGGTCCCTAACCCGCCGTATAAGCGGGGCCCTACTGTATTTGTTTTTAATGTTTCAATTGTTGTAAACTGCCCAGAGAGCCTCGGCTATGGGGCGGTATACAAATGTTATAAATAAATAAATATGAGTTTTTGGCACTAAAACAAAACCACTCGATCGCTTAAGCCAGCAGGGCTATCCTGCATTTTCATCGCTACAAAAATAAGCAGTCCGTTCCCAACCCCTGACATTCTGAATTCCTTTTATACATAATACTTAAAAAAAAAAAAAAGCCCTATTTGCCTAACTCCCTTCGGCAGTTTCCTCTGCTCCTTAGCAGGCATTTAATGTAAATCAGATCTAACCATTCCCAGGTTTTTCTAGTTATATCTAGTTCTGCTGGTTTACAAAACACCCACAGACACACACGTGCGAGCGTACACATTTACCTCCTTGCACCTGGAGTTGAATTTGTCCTCCATCTGTCTCCTGGTCTCAGGGACGTGGCACTTCTTCATCAGGGGGAAATAATGGGGATACTTCAAGGTGACCTTCAGCTTCCCATCTTCTGTCTTCTCCAGGGAACTCAAGAAGTCCTCAGGGAGCCCTCCTAGAAGGAAGGGAGAACCAAGGCGGTGGAGTGGAACTCGCATCACTGGGAGCAACCACAACATCTCCAGACCCAGGGCTGTAAGCTCAGCGGCCGAGTACGTGCTTTGCGGAGGACTAGAATCTTTAAATCTTGAAGGACTAGAGCTCATCGGGCAGGGCACCTGCTTTGCGCACAGAAGGTCCTCAGCATCTCCAGGTAGAGCTGCCTTGAACGTTGGAGACCTGCTGCCGGTCAGTGTAGACAGCACTGAGCTAGATGGAATGGTGCTCTGTGAGGATGAGGCAGACTATTTAACTCAGCTCTTTATTCAGGGCTGGAAGAGGAAAGGCCACAGCCCAGTAGTAGGGCAGGTGCATGGCATGCAGAAGGTCCCAGGTGCGTCACGGTGCAGCTGGAGATGACCGATTGCTGCATGAAATCCCCAAGAGTTGCTGCCAGCCAGAGTAGATCAGGTGTGGGGAACCTCTGGCCCTCCAGATGTTACTGAACGCCAACTCCCATCGTCCCTGGCCACTGACCACGCTTAATGGGGCAACGTTAGGACGGGCAGAGGTTTCCCACCCGTGACATATGACGGTCCAGTGCTAGATGGCCCACTGGGCCTGACTCTTCCCAAAAGCACTGGGCCACATACTTTTGCCCTGTCTGCTTTCGGTTTTGTATTTGTGCGTTTCCCAATTCAGCAAAGGCAGTTGCTCCCCACCCCAGATGAACCGCAATCCACATATTCCTAGTTTTCATTTAAAAAAACACATTTCTAGCATTTGCAGAACTTGAAATAAGAGGCAAAATGTACAGGCACTGTAATCGCGATTTCTTGCGAGAAACTAGCCTGCTTCCCCCACTTCAACTTATCATAGAATCACAAACTAGTAGAGTTGGAAGGGGCCTGTAAGGCCATCAGGTCCATCCCCCTGCTCAATGCAGGAATCCAAATCAAAGCATTCGGTTTTATCCCCCCCCCCCAAAAAAATTCCAGCCAACATCCACGACCTGCCCCCCAACTTCTCTCTCTTACCCAGCTCTTCCCGGGTGAACGGCAAGAAGGTCGTGTCTTCGTTGAGGTTTTTGTTGAAGTCGATGCAAAGCAAACTCAGCTTTTTCTTAATGGCTTTGATTTTCTAAAGAGAGAGAAAAACGGGCTGAAAGAGGAAAAGCATCCCCGGCAGAGTCAGCCACTTTCTCCCCGCCTCGGCTGGCTCCGATTTGCAAAGCCGCCACCATGCGCATCCCGGCTCTTGACCCCACTGTCATTTAAAAGATTTATTTCCACAATTATTGGTTAAAAAAGAGAGAATGATCCAGAGCAGGGGTGCTTGTTCTGTGGGACAGCCTCTAACTAACTCAGACCAGGAGAGCCGTACAGCGGCTGGGTCAGGCCAAAGGGGGCCTGTTTCGGCCAGCATCCTGGGAAAACCAGGTGCCCTGAAGCACTGAAGTTGACTGAGCACAACTCAGCAGAAACTCTCCCCTTCCGAATACCCTTCCCAGCAACTGGTATTTGGAATCACGCTGCTTCCGGCTAGTAGCCATCAATGACCGTAACCTCCGTGAATTCTTCTAACCCCCTTTCGAAGCTGTCCAAGTTGGGGGCCAACCCTGCCTCTTGGGGGAGCGAATTGTTTTAACTCCGCACTGTGTGAAGACTTTTTTGCCTGTCCTGAATCTTCCAATGTTCACTTGCGTCGAAGGTCCCTGAAAATCCATGAAAATGGAATAATGGACTGCCTTCAAGTCGATCCCGACTTATGAAGAGGGTTTTCATGGTAAGCGGTATTCAGAGGGGGTTTACCATTGCCTCCCTCTGCGGCTGAGAGGTAGCGACAGGCCCAAGGTCACCCAGGGAGCTTCATGGCTGTGTGGGGATTTGAACCCTGATCTCCCAGGTCCTAGTCCAACACTCTAACCACTACGCCACACTGGCTCTCTTAGTGTTACAACTGAGGGAGAAAAACTTCTCTGTCCACATTCTCCACGCCGTGCATCATTTTATACACCTCTATTGTGCCTCTTCTTACTCGCATTTTCCCCAAAGTAAAAAGCCCCAGGTGTTGTCAACTTTCAGCGGAGTGAAGTTCCCTCCAGCCCCGCTGAGATCATTTCGCTCGGCTCAGCCCATCGACAATTCTCTCAGCGTTTGAACCTCACCCTCCTGCCCTTTGCTTTTAAGGCCTGAAGGAGCCCACAAAAGGGCTGCTGATTTGAGCCTCTGCCCACCCTTGGAACGGGGAGGGGCAAATATCCCACCGCCCCCCCATGGCCTTTTCAAGCGCAATCCCGCCAGTAGGAGTCCGGAAGCCAAGAAATCTCTCACCTCCTGAGTCTCCTTGGGGAGGTGGAGGCCACTCCGTCTGCCCAGTTTGATCAGCCTCTCCAAGTACCTCTTTGCTTCCGGCTTCAAAGAGGTATTTTCCAACTTTTCCTAGGGGGGAAAAACCCAAAAGCAAATCAAAGAAACCATTTCCCAAAGCAGATCTGGGGTTTTTTTTTCCCCAGCTGTGCAGTAGACAGGCTGGAAACTTCTCATCTAAACCAGCCTCAAACTTGCCTTGCTGACCTCCCATTTACCTGGCCAAGCTACTGAGCTTTTGCAAGGTAGCAGATGAGCTCTTGCAAAGCTTATTGGGGCAAGGCGGCATCAGGATGCTGATGACACTTAGCTCTATTAAACGTCTGGCTCAGGAGAGGCTGTGCAAGCCCTGGACAGGGCCGCTCTCCTTCTGCAGGGGCAGGTACACACTTTGACTGCTTCGATCTATGTAACTGGCACTTTTACAAGTCCATATAATGTTCATTCCACACTTGCAAGGAATCAATCTTTTGGCGTGGAAGCATCTAATCTCTGGGACTCCCTGCCAGTTAATAACTGGGCAGCTGCTTTCGTTACACTGTTTTTGACGCCTGCTTGTTAAAGACTTTGCTTCCAAGTCCCCTTACCATCCTGGTCACTCTCTGGACATGCTCAATGTCTTTCTTAAAATGTCCTGTGTCTAGGACCGGACACAGAACTCTGGATGTGGCCTGACTAGTGCAGGGGAAGAGGAGAAGAATGACTCCCCGTGCTTAGGATTCTTAAGGCTCTGGTTAAAGCAGCCAGGGATTGGCTTGGCTTTTTTAGCAGATGCGTCACACTCCTGGCTGGTGTTCAGCTTATGCTCCATTAAGACACATGCATCCCTTTCACATGGACAGTGTCCGAGGTTGAAGAACCGATTTAAAAGCCAAGGAATTGCTTGCCCTTTGGATTAACATCATCATCATCAACAATTATTGTTTAAATTTGTTACCTGCCCTTCCCCCGAAGATCCCAGGGCAGATTACAACACTATAAAATACATCATTAAAAACACATCATAAAAAACTGTTGGAAACAATTTAAAACCACAGTAAAACAGCATTTCTCTACAATATATGTTGAACAGTTCAAGGCACAGTTCAGCAAGTTGCACAGCACACTGCATCCTGACCCATGCCCTTTGTATTTCTGCGCCAGTGCACTCAGCCGCACATGCGGTAGGGACAAGGTACACCTATTTCCCCCACTCTGAGATTTCACATCTCTGGGACTCAGGAAGGGAAATGAAACACAAAGAATGATGACCCTCCCATCAGCTCCTCCTGCCAAGGGTAGCCAATGAGATGCCCTCCAGATGCTCCGCCTGTGCTTGCCTCTAGACGAGCTCTCGTCTCAGAGGAAGCTTTTTCAGTTTTAAAACCAATATGTGCCATTTCTATCGTGCCGCTGCGAGTGTTCAAAGTCTCCTGTGAATGTTAGCTTTGTAACTCTTGCGGCCAATGATAAAGAGCTCCAGTTTGGGTGACAAATCCGTGGGCCACAGTGCAGGCGATCACCCCAGAAACTGTGGAACAGAACGAAAGAAAACGTTGGTCAAGAGTCTCTGCTTTGTGATGGAAATAGGCCTGGATGCCTGTTTGGAGGACAGAAGCATTTCTCTGCTTGCAGGGTGTGAGAAGCGGAACTGCCCGAGTTGGGCTAAGACAACGCACGTGGGTGAAGAAGGCAGACGATTCGTTACCTCATGCAGCTAGCAGTGTTGAGTTTCCTTTGTGAGCATCCCTGTACGGCTTGGAATCACGTCAACCCCGAAAACAATGGAAAACTGTTTCTGACCAGCAATTTGCCAATACAGAACCAATTTTAGCTGTGAGCGAGGGGCAAGTTTAAAAGGAGCCAATCAGCAACCAGGAAAAGGCTTCTGGGATGTTGGGAACCAAAGAGAAATGGCACTTTCCTCTTTGGACTCTATCTTAGCCTCAAATCTTTACTATGCAAGCAGGTTTTTCTGATGTCTTTTTGTGTTATAATTCACCCCTTCTCTGGAAGACACATACATAAGAAAACCTTGCCTTTAGATTCCATTCTTGCTGCTTGCAATAATTTTACAGCTCTAATTATTTTGTTCCTTGGATTGATGTCTAAGTACATTCCTGGAATGTCACTCTGGTCTGGTAGCTATGCTCTTCATTTAACTAAAGGCCATGCAGGTAGAGGGCTGGTGGAGTTTAGGTGGGCCAATGTAGGATTCAGCAATACTTAAGCTGTACTTAATGTTAGCCTTGCATATTGTTCTTGCTTTAAGTTGGATTCCTTCACTAAGCAGGGGGTTGGACTAGATGGCCTTATAGGCCCCTTCCAACTCTCCGATTCTATGATTCTTTTGAGTAGCATTCAATTTATAAGTTGCGCTGCATATTCCTATTCTGTTTTACTTTCCCCTATAATTGTTATTTGCCTGTACTGCTGCTTATTTTTCCCTTCCCCAAGATTCAGTCGCGTATAATGTGCTGTTGGATTTGTTTGATCTTATTACGCTCATGTCTTTCACAAACGACATGCTTTCACTGGTCTCCTTTTGATGTACTTAAAAATAAATATTTCCAAACAGGTTGTAGCTTCTTGAGCCTTGTCTGATCACCACCCTTTCATCCATCAGGGGCAATTTAAGAAACTCATTCTCAGCCAGCGCAATAAATTAGGTCAAGCGTTATTACCTTACGGGTGAAGGGCGAGGCTGACTCTTAACAGAGCAGCGACTCAAAGTGGGGTTTCCTGACTCACAACCTACGCTCTGCACTGCTACAGCAGTCTGGTTGCCTCTCTCCCTCCTCCTCATCACTAACCTGGAGCCAGATGATCCGCTGATAGACATCCCACCTCATACTCATCTCCACGTCAAACTCCGAGAGTTTCTTGTCGGCATCTGTGCTCGCTGTGCGGACGTCCTTGCATGGGGATACATGCTGAGGGAAATCCAGCATGTTCCTCTGAACTGGAAGGAAAAGGATCCATAACCGTGAACCACCTCACCCCATATAGCCCTGCCTGGAAAATACGTCCCTCAGATGGGGCACTGCAAAGAGTACCTAGGTAAATGTGCACTGGATTGCAGCCTTATTTTGTCCTAGTAACCAGGCTTTTAGCATTGCAGCTCCAGCCCTCTGGAATCAGTGCCCAGCCGAAATGAAGACAGGCGCCCACCATCATACCATTTAGGGACACATACGGAAGGCGTTTTTGTTTCGGAAGGCTTTCCCTGAGGGTGGTGACCCAGATATTGATGGAACATTAATTGCACATAGGTCAAAATAGTTTTATGTTATTTTTAGAATTTGCACTATCTGTATTTTATCTGATTTTTAATCTTGTTGCGCGCCGGCTGGGCAGCCCCAAGCTGTGAAGCTGTTCACAAGTTGGTAAAATAAACACATAAATAAATCCTGGAGGCCCAGTCAACCAATCAAAATAAAATAAGTAGATAATACGCTGTGCCAGGTAGGCTACCTTGAGCCTGATCTTGCTACCAGGCTCTCCTTTTGTTCTGCCTCCCAAAAGCAGCTCCTTTGAATTCACCCGACCGGATAAACAATCACGGGGTGTGAAGCACCTTCACTCACCTGTGTACTCCACCTCTGCCACAGCCAAAGCCTTCAGGGTGTTCTCGTAGGAGACATCGCCCTGTGCCAGGGCCCCCACAGCATCGTACACCTGCTTGGTCTTCTTGATAAGCTCAGCGGTGCCACTCTGGATCTGCTGCGCCGTCAAGTCCCACCGCAGGCGGTTGGCAAAGCACGGGTGAGGCGAAGCCTCCGTGTTGCTGTCTGAACAGGTAAGACCAGAAAAGGGATATGAAGCAGCTGGGAGGCGTCCAAAAAAGAAAAGAAAAAAAGCCTTCTGTTCTGTATGCAAGCACAATCCACTTTTTGCGGCCGTGTTAAAAATTTCTCCATGTTTTTGAATGCAAAATAAAAATTAGAGACTTTCCCCTTCTGTCTCTGCTTTTTAATGTTTGAGACAACTTTTCTTTTCAGGATCTCCACTGCGAAGGCTCAGTGGAAGATCCCACACAGAAACCGGCTTCTGAATCAACCTCTATTCCCACTTATTGCTATAAACGGATTTTATCCATTTGTACTCTATCTTGAACGCCACTTTGAGACTTTTTTTGTGTGTAAAGCAACAAGTGCAATAAATAAATAAATAGACTAAAGGGCCCTCCAGGCTCGCCGTGCGTATTTGCATATGTGCATTGCAGATGTAGTTCTCCAACATACACTGGCAATTGTACATTGGTGGTGGATTTATACTGGGCTGTCCACACATCATTCTGCTTTATCAGTTGTTCTACAAAGTCTCCACAATGTCATCGCATGACTGCTGTCTGGAGGGGCACTCCTACACTACAGCGCAACAAACAGCAGGCCAAAAATTAAACCGGAGCATCAGTAGTGTGAAAAGTCACAGGATTTCCGCAGGAAGTTATGGGACATGTGTCATCTTGAGTGCTGCATCCAGTTCTGGACACCGCACTTTAAGTAGGATGCAGACAAACTGGAAGAACTTCAGAGGAGGGCTGGAAGCAAAGCCCTACGAGGAGAGACTGAAAGAACTGGGCATGTTTAGCCCGGAGAAGACTGAGGGGAGATATGATAGCACTCTTCAAGTACATGAAAGGTTGTCACACAGAGGAGGGCCGGGATCTCTTCTCAATCGTCCCAGAGTGCAGGACACGCAATAATGGGCTCAAGTTGCAGGAAGCCAGATTTCGACTGGACATCAGGAAAAACTTTCTAACTGTTAGAGCCATAAGACAATGGAACCAATTATCTAGAGAGGTAGTGGGCTCTCCGACACTGGAGACCTTCAAGAGGCAGCTGGACAGCCATCTGTCGGGAATGCTTTGATTTGGATTCCTGAATTGCGCAGGGGGTTGGACTCGATGGCCTTGTAGGCCCCTTCCAACTCTACTATTCTATGATTCCATGATTCAATTGGGAATGAAACAGGGATAAACCATAAGGAAACCAGGATAACTGCCCTGACAGCATCACGAGCACAAACCACGCTGAATGCTTACTAAAAAGGATTTCTGGACGGGCCAAACTGCTCAATGAGGTTTTAACTGTATGTCAGATGTTTTTTACTTGTTGTAAACCGCCCAGAGAGCTTCGGCTATGGGGCGGTATATAAATTGAATAAATAAATAAATAAAAACAGTTATGGAGGAGAGGGGAGCCACGGTTGTTGCGGCATGGCCTTGTGCCTGTTTACTCAGAAGGAAGCCCTGTTGTGCTTACTCCCAGGCAAGTGTACATCGGATTGCAGCTGACAAACCATGCAACCCAGCCTCTCTTTGGAGCAAAGGGCAAGTCAGACGCAAGCAGAGTTTTGTATCCGGACTGGCGCTAGCCTGTGGAAATGCTGGGCAGGGGAACCCTGGAATGGATGGATAAGAAATGCTCGCCCTTGGAATGGGGGATACCCACACCTGTATTTAAAAAGAGAGGCTTGCAAAAAGGGTGTGTGGCAAAAGAGGCCTGAGACTGGGGATATAACTGCTGGTGCCACAGCCCCACCTCTCTGCCCCCCTGTTCTGCAGAAATCCTCCTTGCCATTGGCACAAGCCACTGAGACGTCGCCCACCATCACCCCAGAACACCTGTGAGTCTGGCCTGGATCTCCTCTCCTCACTCTACCTGTTCCTTCGCCAGCCTCCCTCTATGGGTGCCAAATATCCAGGAAGAGAGCGTGGCGGGGGACTCCATGAGCCTTGATCCGAGTCTCATTTTCCCTGCAATGGCCACTCAAAGCAGAGAGAGAGAAAGGATGTGCCACAGCCTTGTGTACCTTAAGCAGCAGCCTAGTGGGCAGAAATGCAACCGGTGAAGCCTTTTTCTTGGGGTCTAAATCCTAGAGAGGTGGGGGGAAGCTTCACCGGAGACGTGCCTGCCTGCTTGCAAGGCTGCAACTCACAGGGGCAAGGCCGGCTGGAGGGAGGAAACCTAACAGCCCTAGACCTGACCCCCTCCCCAAATGCTTACATTCATTTTGCAGCACCATCCTCACAGTTTCTGTACACACACGCACACGGTTTTGCACACTCAGGTTACCTTTAGGAGGAGCCATCGTTTTCTGCTTTGCTTCCGATCAGCCAGACACATGGGAGGTTTGCAGAGGAAAGGGTGAGAGAAAGAGGGATTGTGGGATATGTGGGGTGGAATAGGGCGGGAGCAGTATAGTCCTGCCCACCTCTGGGGCAGGCAAGCAGGCAGGGGGAGGGGCCCTCGGGCTCAGGGGTGGGGAAATCACCTGCCTTGCATGCAGAGGGACGCATGCACCCTCCTCATTCTTTCCTATTGCACATCAAAAGCACAAGTGCAGACCCCCACCCCCGAAAAATAAAAACACGAAGCCGGTTTTGAGACGTGATGGATTTTATGGGATGGAAGTCTTGCGACTTCTGCAGTGCGTCTGCCCCAGTGACTGACTAGTGAAGCCGGCTTGCTGGAGGTTCAGTGTGCTGGCTCAGTGTGAGGCAGCTTCCTGTATAAATCTTTATTCAGAACCATGAGGACTAGAATCTTAATTTGTTTCAAGGGGAGGACCATAGCTTAGCAGGCAGAGCATCTGCTTTGCATGCAGAAGGTCCCAGGTAAAGTCCCCCATTTCCTCTGCCGGGGGGGGGGGCTGGGAGAGACTCCCCCATTTGCCTGAAATCCTGGAAACCTGCCGCTGCTGCCAGTCAGCAATTGTCTGATTCCACTTGACTGGAGGCAGCTGGACAGCCACCTGTCAGGGATGCTTTAATTTGGATTCCTGCAGTGAGTAGGGGGTTGGAGTAGATAGCCTTAAAGACCCCTTCCAACTCTACGATCAAAGCAATCAGGATCGGTTCAACTCAATAAGAATGGTTTCTCCATGGCAAACCCGGAAATCCCCTATGCACACAACGGGGTGTGCCGCTCTATTTTTTCTTAGCTCTGTAGAGTGGAACGCTAACAGACCGCGTCGAGACGTCCACTTGCGCATGCGCTGTTAGGAAGGGTTCCGTGGGCGGAGCGAGGAGACGGAGAAAGAAACAGACTTGGACGTCGATGACTGGTGGAATCTGTCCCAGCGCGCAGGCGCAGTAGCGCGGTTGGGGTTTGCCCAGCTGCGCCTGCGCAGTTGAACCGAAGGGGGAAGAAGACAAAGGAGGGGCAGCCCTGGCTGCGCAGGCGCAGTCGGGAGTGGGAGAGCCAAATTGCTGGCCTCTGCGCTGGTGGGGGGCGACTGAGGGCTGGTGAGTAGGGGAAGGGCAGGGGGTGGTATTGGGGGGGACCCCCTTTGTAAAAAGAAGACCCCCCCAACCCAAAGGCATTCTGGGGAATTTGGGTGCTCCCGGGCTGTACCTGTTGGGTTTCTGCCTGTCTCTCGAGGAGGGGAAAAGAGCTGCTCTTCGTCTCCATCCCAAGGCATTGTAGTAATTTCGCTATAGTTCCAGGGGGCTATACCTGTTGGGTTTTTGCCTCTATTTCCCCTCTCCCTCCTTCATGAAGAAAGGAAAGGAGCTGCTCCTCCTACCATCCCAAGGCATTCTGGGGAATTTGGGTGGCAGGTTGTACCTGTTGGATTTCTGCCTCTCTTCCTTCCTCCCTCTCCCCCCCCATCCCAAGGCAATTTTCTAGGGAATTTGTGTGGGTGGATGGATGGATGTAGTTTCAGGGGCTGTACTGTCTTCTTCCAAGACATCCTGGTTGTGAAGTCGTTATGCGGAGGTGGGAATCCCCCTTTTCCCCCTAATGGGGGAGCAAGGCAGGTGTGTGTGTGTGTGTGTGTGTGTATGTGTGCCGTAACAGGCAAAAATTCAGCAGATGCCGCCCTTTCCATGTCTGCATCTCCGTGTGGGGTGGAGAAAACAAAGGACATACTTGCTGGATTTCTGCCTGTCCAAGGATCACAAGAACTCTGCTACCTCTTCAACTGCGAGGTCCCAATCTTTTACTGCACTATTTTACAACATCTGTGATTCCCTCATTCAACAAAACGCCACTCCAAATCCCATTATGTAGGGTGGGCTACAAATGCATGTTAAATGGCCACATTCCCTATTAATCTACCCTGTTATTGTTATTCTTACTATTATTTTGTCAGGCACTATATGAAAATTTTGAAAGATTCTGGACCTGTCTGTCAGCTTTCTAAATCTCAACCCTTACCCCAAGTCTGTGTGTGTGTTGGAATTGCTTTTTAATAAGTTTGTAAAGCTTTTTTTAAAAAAGATGTTTTGTTTTAATATTTTTAAGGATGTTTTGTTGTAATATATAACTTAGTGGCGGTACCTTGAGAGGTGTCTGAGTGCACAGCAAATAGACAAACACTTTCCAAAATAAACAGTAGATATATATGCAGGAAAGGAATACGTATATGTAAATCCAACTCTGGGCAAGCATTTCGGGCACCCTTTCCCCTAACCAGGTGCCATCTGGAAGCTTTGGACTACAATTCCCAACAGCCTGAGGCCAAGGAGGAAAGTGCAGTTAAAGGGATCACCCTACTTAAAAGTCTGTGTTACGTACAATTTGTGTGCGCGTGTGCAAGCCTTTGCATGTTTGTGGAACACCATCATCTCTGAAGCGCAGACATTTGAGGGGGGAGAAAGCAATATCTCAAACCAGCATTAATCACAGTCTGCACGCTCTGTGGGCCAAGTTGTGATGCTGGGGGGGAGGGCCTTTGAGCATGTGCAAAGTCCTTCCCTAGCATTGCTGAGAGGTGCAGCTAACTCTCTCGAGCTGTGGAAGGAAAGGGGAGGACTTCAGGGCCAGGGAGCAGGAATGTGAAGGTTTGTGGAGACACCGTGGCCTTGCTCAAGGCTGGGCTGGGTATGGCTTGGTCCTTGGCCTTATGGAAGTGCCGTTGGATGCAGCTGACATCTCTCAGAAGGCAGGAAAAATAAAAATGCCCTAAGCAAGCTGAGCTCCGGCACCTTTGGGAAAAATTGCTCCACTGCCCCTCAGTTCCTGCCTCTGTGAAAGCAAATAGCAACCCCTGAGCGTGCTTTTTTTCTGAGACTGATTTCAGAGTGTGAGTAAACAGGGATGACAGGTTAGGCAGGAAAGTTGCTTTGGGGTGGGGTGTGATCTTGCAGCTGGCCTCTCTCCTCGCTGTAAAAGTGATTGTCCTCCAGTTCCCCCCTTCTTCTCTACCTTTTTGTTGTGAATTCAGGGGAGGAGGCCGCGAGGAGTTCCCTGCAGCCACACGATGGCCGACAAGAGGCGCTTGGCGTTCTCCATCATTCAGTTTCTCCAAGACCAGCTGCAAGATGGGGGGCTCTCCCCAGATGCCCAAGAGAGCCTGGAAGGTGCGCAGAGATTTTGGGAAAAGTGCCCCGCTTTAGAAGTTCATTTGTAAAAATGAATGCACGCTGATTGCACCTACAATATTACTACCCCTTGCCTGTTTTTCCCAAGTAAAAGAAACATGATAAGTTAGGGGTTGTATCCAGCTTAATTCCTCTCGGAGTAGACCCACTGATATGAATAGACCTAAGTAAGGCGTGGTCTTTAATTTCGGTGGGTCTTCTTGGATGAGAGGGTGATCCGTCTGCGATGTCTGTCACCCCGCCGAACGCCAGGGTTGATTCAGCCAAGTCAAGATGGCAGCAGGGTCGTCCGCCCTTTAGGGAAACCTCAGCTGCCATCTTGGTTGACGGCAGGCTTGCGCCCACAGCGCAGCCAGCATTTACTTCAAGGGAGAGGTAGGTGAGGTGTGCAGGAGGGCACCGCGGGCCTGCGTGGTAGTAGGGGGGTGTCTGGGAACTGACACTGTCGCAGATTGCAGAAAGGAGTGCTACTCACCCACCCTGAGGAGGGGCCCTCGGCCAGGACCCAACCTGGCCGCCCTCTGGCACTGGCCCTGGATTCGGCCGATCTGGCTGGCTAGGCGGGGGTCCCCTTTCTCTTTCACCACTCCATGTGCTTCCCTCCCGAAGCTGTGTGCTCGGCGGAAGAGGGTGACCGTCCCGGATAGAAGGACGGTCTGCTGTGAGCAAGGCCAGCAGCAATACAACCATCGCTCTCTAGGGCATCGTAAAATCATTCCGGCATGTGAGTTGAGGGGAGGGAGGTTTACCGGCTTTTTCTTCTGTCCCTTACCCCGCAGTTGCCATCCAGTGCCTGGAGACGGCCTTTGGGGTGTCCATGGACGACAGAGGCTTAGCCTTGTCCCAGACGTTGCCTGAAATTTTTGAAGCTGCTGCAGCTCAGGTGGGTGTCAGCACAGCGCTGCAGCTCAGGTGGGTGTCAGCACAGCGCTGCAGCTCAGGTGGGTGTCAGCACAGCGCTGCAGCTCAGGTGGGTGTCAGCACAGCGCTGCAGCTCAGGTGGGTGTCAGCACAGCGCTGCAGCTCAGGTGGGTGTCAGCACAGCGCTGCAGCTCAGGTGGGTGTCAGCACAGCGCTGCAGCTCAGGTGGGTGTCAGCACAGTGCTGCAGCTCAGGTGGGTGTCAGCACAGCACAGCTGCCACCCCTGGGAACAACAGAAGGGGAAACTCTACTGCCTGGCACCCAGAGAGCACATTGCACAAGAGGCAGCGGGCGTCGCAGCAGCCCAGAAGAGTCTGTCTTCTTTGGTGCTCAGGTTGCAGAACCTGCAGCTGCTCAGTCGCACCGGCTCCTCCTCAATGCCGATTTTGCATTCCCCTCTTTCTCAGGAACCGCAGCAAACCTCAGCAGTGTCTGAGCCCGTCACCCTCTCAGAAGAAGACGCAGCTGAAGCAGAGAGGCTGAAAGCTGAGGGTAGGACCCTCCCGACTCCCAATTCCATCTGGAGTGCTGCGCCCTGGCCACCTCCAATGCACTCTTCTTTATTTAAGGATTTATTTTATTTCACAAGGTTTATATGCTGCTTAATCAGCGAAATCCTTTTGAGTGGTTTCATAGCATCATAGAATAGTGGAGTTGGAAGGGGCCTATAAGGCCATCGAGTCCAACCCCCTGCTCAATGCAGGAATCCAGATCAAAGCATTTCCGACAGAGGTCTGTGCAGCTGCCTCTTGAAGGTCTCCAGTGTCTCTCTAGGTCATTGGTTCCATTGTCATACCACTCTAACAGTTAGGAAGTTTTTCCTGATGTTCAGCCAAAATCTGGCTTCCTGTAACTTGAGCCCCTGATTCTGTGTCCTGCACTGTGGGACGATCGAGAAGAGATCCCGGCCCTCCTCTGGGTGATAACCTTTCAACAGTGCTATCATATGCCCCCACAGTCTTCTCCAGGCTAAACATGCCCATTTCTTTCAGTCTCTCCTCATAGGGCTTTGTTTCCAGTCCCCTGATCATCCTCACTGCCCTCCTCTGAACCTGTTCCAGTTTGTCTGCATCTTTCTTAAAAGTGCAGTGTCTAGAACTGGACACAGTACTCAAGATGAGGGCTAATGCAGCCTAAAATAGCATTTGCCTTTTTTGCAGCCACATCGCAGTGTTGGCTCGTATTCAGCTTATGATCATATAAAATTCTTTTTAAAAACCCCGATGAAACAGGCATAAAATGTGATCACAAGATATAAGTAAATTAAGTTTTAGAAACAAACCTGTGTAATAAAATAACATGTCAGCGTAGAATAGAGGATGAGCAAGCACTATCTTGGGGAAGGCTGCAACAAATATTTGCAGTATACCCGAGCGAAGGACCCCTGGGTTGTTCAGCTGTGACCCTTGGGCAAGTTAACTTACAGGGCCGGAGGAAGCCCCCAGCAGAGAGAGAAAAAGAGAGAGGTTTCTGGGACTAAATGCCAGAATGGGGGGTTATGTCCTTAACGTGTTTGTGGGTGTGGGTGTATATCTCCCCCCCAATATTCTTCTTGATAGGAAACGAGCAGATGAAGGCAGAAAACTTTGAAAGTGCCATCACGTACTACGGAAAAGCCATTGAACTGAACCCCTCCAATGCAGTTTACTATTGCAACAGGTGAGGAATGCTGGTCAGTTAAATCTCTTCTCCCCCTCACCCTTCCCGGTTTTGTACATCGGTGGAAAAAGCGGGGGCTCTGGTGCCCAACTCTGCACCTCTGACGAGCCTTGACAAGTCACACGCTTTAATTCCAGTGGCAGGCTCCAGCCCTGAGATCGGAGAAAACACGGCCAGATGGCTTGCTGTCACCCATGAAAACTAGCCCACAGTTTTTAAAGAGGATATGGATCCTGAGCTGGAACTGCCTGTTTTTTAAAAATGGGTTTTTGTTATTTTATTTGTTTGATTTATATCCTGCCCTTTCTCCCAGCAGGACCCCTGCTCCTTATTTTAAAAGGCACAGTTTGCGTGCATGCACATTGTGGGTGTCCCCCCCTTCTGTGGTTGTATTGATAACCGTATATATCGGTGGCTCTCTGCCTCTGAACCCCTCCACAGACCTCTTGAAAATTGCCGAGTCTCCCACAGAATGATTTTTCTGCCTGTTGTAGCAATTGTAATGTAGGGCTAGATGCTGAATTACTTTTAAATTGTATTTTTAGGCCTCCTTTCATTGCTTGTATTGAATTTATAAAGAACAAAACACTTGAAAAGATCTTAAAACAAAATGTCTTAAAAGGATTTTAAAAATGAAACAGCTGAAAAATGTATTTTGAAAACATTTAAAAAGTACTTCCAAAACAGGCGCAGACTGGGATAAAGGTCTCTACTTAAAAGGCTTGTTGAAAGAGGAAGGTTTCTACTTAAAAGGCTTGTTGAAAGAGGAAGGTCTTTACTTAAAAGGCTTGTTGAAAGAGGAGGGTCTTCAGAAGGCGCAGAAAAGACAACAGAGATGGCGCCTGTCTGATATTTAAGGGGAGGGAATTCCAAAGGGTACGGTAGGTGCCACAACAGTAAAGATCTACAACCACAACAATGTGAATTCTGTAGAGGACGATCTGTTTTTGTACCAAGTGGATCGAGAGGAGACAAACCATACCAGGGACTTGGCCCCCCTCCAGATGTAGCTGAACTGCAACTTCCAACAGCCCTGTCAGCAAACATGGCCAATGGCCAGGGATGACTGTGATGGGAGTTGTAGGTCAGCAACATCTGGAGGAGGGCCAAAGTTCCCCACCCCTTACCGAAACAAACTCTTTGCACAACTTCTCTAAGTATTATCTTAAATTGCTTTATTTATTTATTTATTTAGTTTAATTTATTTAGTTTAATTTATATACCGCCCTAAGCCCGAAGGCTCTCTGGGCGGTGTACAAAAAGATAAAAACAAGCACAATATATAAATACAATAAATACAATAAATAATAATAATAATAAAAAAAACAATAACGAACCAAACAACATCCAAAATACGGAAATGCTGTTTAAAATACACTTTAAAATGCCTGGGAGTATAAAAAGGTTTTCACCTGGCGCCGAAAAGATAGTAGCGTCGGCGCCAGGCGCACCTCATCAGAGAGACTGTTCCACAGTTCGGGGGCCACTACTAAAAAGGCCCTGGTTCTAGTCATCATCCTCCGAGCCTCTCGATGGGATGGTACTCGGAGGAGGGCCTTAGATGTTGAGCGTAGTGTACGGGTAGGTTCATATTGGGAGAGGCGTTCCACCAGGTATTGCGGTCCCATGCCGTGTAGGGCTTTATAGGTCAAAACCAGCACTTTGAATCTAGCCCGGAAACAAATAGGAAGCCAGTGCAGACGGGCCAGAACAGGTGTTATATGAGCGGACCTTCTGGTCCGCGTCAGCAATCTGGCCGCTGCATTCTGGACTAGCTGTAGTTTCCGAACAGTCTTCAAGGGCAGCCCCAGGTAGAGCGCGTTGCAGTAGTCCAATCTAGAAGTTACCAGAGCATGAACAACTGAAGCGAGGTCGTCACTGTTTAGATAGGGACGTAGCTGGGCTACCAATCGAAGATGGTAAAAAGCATTCTGTGCCACCGAGGCCACCTGGGCCTCAAGAGACAGGGAAGGATCGAAAAGAACTCCCAAGCTACGAACCTGTTCCTTCAAGGGGAGTGTAACCCCATCAAGAACAGGATGAACATCCATCATCTGAGCAGAGAAGGCACTCACCAACAGCGTCTCAGTCTTGTCTGGATTGAGCTTCAGTCTGTTAGCTCCCATGCAGTCCATTATCGCGGTCAGGCAACGGTTTAGCACGTTAACAGCCTCACCTGAGGAGGATGAAAAGGAGAAATAGAGCTGCGTGTCATCAGCGTACTGATGACAACGCAGCCCAAAACTCCTGATGACCGCACCCAGCGGCTTCATGTAGATGTTGAAAAGCATGGGGGACAGTACCGATCCCTGCGGGACTCCACAATGGAGAGTCCAGGGTATCGAGCAATGTTCCCCAACCACTACCTTCTGGTGGCGACCCACCAAGTAGGAGCGGAGCCACTGCCAAGCAGTACCCCCAACTCCCAACTCCGTGAGTCTTCCTTTCATCCTGCACTGTGATGCCCGAGGTTAAGCTTGAATGAACTTAATTTTGGGAATCTAGCTTCTCTCTCTCTCTCTCTCTCTAGGGCTGCCGCTTACAGCAAACTGGGAAACTACATTGGAGCAGTTAGAGACTGCGAAAGAGCCATAAATATTGACCCCAAATACAGCAAGGCCTACGGCAGGATGGGGTGAGGCCCCTCCCTTTAAGCTGCCTTCTCCCACAGCACTGTGTTAGAGGACAGCCCGTTGGAAGCTCTCTTATGAGTCAGACCAGACAACTGGTCCATCTAACTCAGTTAGATGGAGGGGTTGTAAAGAGGCAGCATCTTACGCGGTCGGAGGTGGATGTTGACAGGAGTACCCCCCCACTGCCCTGTGAGGAAGGGGTGGCAGGATTCTTCCCCTTGACCCACAGGAAGGGTTGTGCCCTCTTAGGCAGAGGCTAAAGAATGGCTTGAGAACCCCAGAGTGTCCCTGCTGGTTCAGATGCAGATGGGTCCATCCTCTTCTGCCCCCTCTTCCCTCACAGTGCCCCCCCTCCAGATAGATGCCAGACAGATAGCAGCAGGGCACTCGCATCTCTCCCAGCAACTGGCGCTCATTGGCCAGTTGCCCTGCCCTCCCACACCAGAGGCAGTACGCAGCCACCGTGGCTGGTGGCCACCAGCGCCCTGTCTCCGCCCCCTCCGTGAAATTTGTCTGATCGTCTTTGAAAGCCGTCCAGGCTGGTGGCCATCGCTGCCTCTTGCGGGGGGCTCTGTGCCGAGCGCGTGAAGAAGTCCTTTTTGTCAGGAAGCAGCCTCGTATCGAGTCTCGCTCAGTATTGCCCACACTGACCGGCAGCGAGCAGCTGGAAGTTAATGGATAATAGCAATTGTAATTATGAAAATAATTACGTAAAATCGGGGGTGAAAAACGCCATGCTGATTATAGCTGTGGCCCTCCGCAAGAAATCAGTGCTGGTCCAAAAAAGACAGCAGACTGTTGGATTCACTCAAAATCCGGTACTAAGTCTGATTTAGTTGATATTCTCCCCCATCCCTAGTGCGTGCGTGTGTGTGCATGATCTGACATACTTTTCCTGCCTCCTTTCTGCAGCTTAGCACTGTCCAGCCTGAACAAACTCTCAGAAGCCGTCGTCTACTACAGAAAAGCCTTGGAGCTTGATCCAGACAACGAAACTTACAAGTCGAACCTGAAAGTCACCGAGCAGAAAATGGAGACGCCGAGCCCTTCGGTGCGTAGAGTCAGTTGAGAGATGAGCTGAAAAGGGACCTGAAGGATCCTGTGTATAGCCTGACCGCTGTAGTACATGCATTGGTAACCTCGGGGCTGGGTTACTGCAAGGCGCTCTGTGTGGGGTATCCTTGGGCCTGGTACGGAAGCTCAGCTGGTGCAGAACGCGGCAGCCAGACTACTGATGGGGGTACATCGCCAACAACATGCAATGTCACTGTTAAAACATCTGCACTGGCTGCTCATCCGCTACTGAGCCAGGTTCAAGGTCCTTATATTAATTTACGAAGCCCTGAACAACTTAGGTCCAGGATATCTTTTTTTTTTTACAATAATTTTTATTCAAATTTTCATAAAACATACAAAACAAAATCATAAAACATTCAAAGACAAAAAACAAAACAAAAATGATTAAACAAAAAAATAAAATGTTGACTTCCCATTTGTCGCAGATCAAATCAGTTATAGGTCTACAATATATAACAATCCTGTCTCTTAAATTATATTAAAAAATCACTTTCCTCCAGTAGTTATCTTAATCATCAAATCTCATAAACATTACTTTATTCTTTCCACAAAAAGTCAAAGAGAGGTTTCAATTCTTTAAGAAATATATCTATCAATTTTTCTCCTAATAAACATGTCAATTAATCCATCTTGTTAATAATAATAATAATCTTATTGTCATAACCATAGTCCAAATAAACATATCGATTAATCCATCTCATCAAAATCTGTTAGGTCCAATAATTTCAATAGCCATTATTCCATTATCTATATTAATTCCATCTTCCATCTTCAATAGTCCTGTTAAGTCCAGTAATTTCAGTGTCCAATCTTCCATTATCAGTATTCCATAATACTCTTGCTGTCATAACCATAGTCATATAATAAGAGTCTGATGGGAATTTCCTCTATCCCAAATATTTTCTTGCCATCAATTCTGAATAAGTTGCTGAAATATTGTTGTAAAGTCATATCTCTGTTCTTCTTTTTTACAAAATGCACTGGCTCATCTCTTGAGAGTTTTTCCATTGTCACATGGCTGCAGTTAATTCCATATATTTTCTCTATATCAAGCTCCATCACGTCATTCCAGTCCAGAAGATTATCCAAGCCATTGAGAACTTTATCTCTAATATCTTCATTAATTTCTTCAGAGATAACGTTAAATTCCAAACAGTAGATTTTATTTCTAATATCCATAAACTCCAGATCTTTTTCCAATTCCACATTTGTTCCAATCTCCAGGGCTTGTATCTTCCCTTTATTTTTTCTTTTCTCATCTCTGATCTCATTCTCCTCTCTCACAGGATCCCCTATTTCTTTAAGCTCCTGCGTCATTTTGCTCAATTCAATTTTCAGCTCCTTACTGCCCTGTCGCAGGGTTTGTTTCGTTATCTCAATCTCATCCATTATTTTCTGAAACATAATTACTTCCAGATTCTCAGCCACTTTCTTGATTGCCATTTTTAAAACCACGAAAACAAAACAAAACAAAAATAAAGAAGAACCACTTCTTATTTCAGCAACAATTGGGTTAATATTCCAGGCTTGATGACATCACAGTATAAACAGAGCAGCCTGCCTTATCTCTCTATGTTCAAGAATACAAAACAAATTTAGTTCCCAGCATCAAAACAGTTAGTGGCGTCGTGAAGAAGCAGATTCGTCAAAATAAAATAGACCAAAAAGAGAATAGTCCCAGAAAATATAATGTTCCTCGGAATAGAAATCCCTCTTCTGTTTATATCTTTAGAATGCACTTCCAGGACAGCTTTTTGCAATAGAAACAGAGATAAGCTGTTAATTTCGTGAATAACAGAGAAGAGTTATAGCTCACCCAGAAGTTCTTTAAAGCTGATTCATTTGACAAATCTCTTTTTGCTGCAACAATTTAAACCAAGTAAAAAAAATAATAGAAAGAAGGGTGCTTGCCTGTTAGTTCGTTTTCTCTTTGAAGAAAAGATAAACGTATCGCATTAATCAGATAGAGCTTGTTCGGAAGTCCGTCCGGCATTGCTGGCTGGACCTTTTCTCATAAATTAATGAAATCCAGTCCTCCCAACAAAAACAGGCTTTTGAGGTTGATCTCTACGTTTCTCCCTGCCCGGGAGAAATTTCATCAGTCAAAAAAAAAATGTTCTGACTGATTTATATCTGAATAAGCTTCTTTTGAGGCGGGAGCCCGTCTCAAAAGCAGGCACAAGCGAAGTCACCCTTCCCGGAAGTCCCCAGGTCCAGGATATCTGAGGGAGTGCCTGAACCCTCTTATTCCAGCTCGATCACTGAGATCATTGGAAGGAGCGGCTTTGGTCGCTCCCCCGAGCTGGTGCTGCTCTTTTAACGTTAACCTAAAATCAAGCCTTCAGTGTCATTGGAACGCTCCTTTGGAACGCTCCTCCGATAGAGAATCCAGCAGCTGCCTTCTGTGTGAACTTTCACACTAGCTGAAAACTTGTCTTTGCTGCCAGGCTTATGCAATCAACTGAGAAGACAACTTTCTGCAGTGGTTTCTGATTTTAGATTTTTATACGGTTTTATCATGTATTTTTATACGTTGTAAACCGAATTTGATTTTCTTAAATCAAGAAGCAGTATATAAATATTTTTGTAAACGTGTGTGTGTATATATATAATATGATTTGCTTTTATATACAGACAGGGGGCACTGGAGGCTTCGATTTAGCTGGCTTGCTCAACAACCCTGGATTCATGAGCATGGTGAGTGATGTTTGGGCTGCGCCAGGCAGGGTCAGTTTCCACTCTAGTTTTGCATTTTGAATTTGCATTTCCGGTTTTGCATTCCCTCAAACTTTAATGTATGGGTGGGGCCCTCCAGATGTTGCGAGACTCCAGCATGGCTAGCATTTAGGTATTTTAGTATCAGTATTTACATTTCTATCCCGCCCTCCTCCCAGAAGTTGTCCAGGGCGGCAAACAAGGGAACAAAACACTAAACACATCTTAAAACATCTTTTTTTTAAAAAAGTTGAAAAATATCTTTAAAAGCAATTCCAACACGGGCACAGACTAGGATAAAGTCTCTACTTAAAAGGCTTGTTGAAAGAGGAAGGTCTTCAGCAGGCGCTGAAAAGATAACAGAGATGGCGCCTGTCTAATATTTAAGGGGAGGGAATTCCAAAGGGAGGTGCCGCCACACTAAAGGTCCACTTCCTGTGTTGTGTGGAACGGACCTCCTGATAAGATGGTATCTGCAGGAGGCCCTCACCTGCAGACAGCAGTGATCTGCTGGGTACATAAGGGGTAAGACAGTCTTTCATGGATCCTGGTCCCAAGCTGTATAGGGCTTTGTACACCAAAACTGGAACCTTGAACTTGGCCTGGTAGCTAATGGGCAGCCAATGCAATTCTTTCAGCAGCAGGGTGGCATGTTGGTGATACCGTGCCCTAGTGAGCAGTCGTGCCACGATGATGGGAGTTGTAGTCCAGCAACATCTGGAGGGGCCCACCCACAGATGTTCCCCACCCCTCCTTGAGAAGCCTGGGTGTCCCACGGCATGCTGGTTGCCAGGCCTTCTAAGGCCAGGATTACGTTCATGTGTAATGGAGGTGGAACTGATTTGATGACGAGCGGGAGTGTGCCTGGTGAGGATTGCTTGCTGTGGGGCTCCAGATGTTGCCGAACTACAACTCCCATAATCCTTGACCATAAGGAAGAGCCTGCTGGGCCAGGCCAGGCTAGCATCCTGTTCACACAGCGGCCAACCAGGTGCCCCACAATGGGGAGCCCCGAAGGAGGACCTGAGCGCAGGAAGAGCACTCTCCCCTCCTGCAGTTTCTAGCAACTGCTCTCCGGAAGCATGCCACCTCTGACCGTGGGGTCACAGCGTAGCCATCTTGGCTTGTAGCCGTTGCTAGCCTTCATCTCCGCCGTGAATTTGCCTAAGCCTCTTTTTAAAGCCATCCAGGTTGGCAGCTGTCTCCGTCATTCTATCTCCTGGGAGGGGAGTTGGGAGTCCGGCAGCATCCGAACAGGCTTCCTCGTCCCTACTTTTAAGAGAAGGACAGGAAAGATGTGCTGTTGAGTGACCAGGCCTTAAAATATTTGCAGGCACTCCGATCGCACCGTGATATGTAAAAAGCTTTGGGTTCACTCAGATGTAGCATTAGACCACATTGACACGTGCTATATTGAATTGGGGAATGAGGATCTTATTCACTCTCCTCTCCCCCCTCTTTTTTTAAAAAAAATTAAAACAGGCATCTAACCTGATGAACAATCCACAGGTACAGCAGTTGTAAGTATGGAAAATCCTTGGTTTGGCTTCCTTTTTTTTAAAGCTCAGATTTTTTAGTGGCTCTTGCACCCTTTCCTCCACAAACTCCTCGGTTGCGGTCTGGCAGAGTAATGCTCCAAACCCCGAATAATAAGGGGTGTCTATGTATAAAATGTTGGGAAGCCATTTTGTGAGGGCTTCACCCTAAAAGGCAGCCTATTTTTTTTATTATGCAAAATAAATCTTTCCATGGTGGTCAGGATGGCAGGAAATTCCTAGTGATGACCCCTCCCCCAAAGACTGTTTGGGGGCAACAAAGAGGGGTGGGTTTGGGGTTTTTTTTGCAAAAGCTTGACTGTTAATTCCACCCACCCCACCCCCTAATTCAGCCTTTCCCAACTAGTGGGTCACCAGATGTTGTTGGACCACAATTCCCATATTTCCTGACCATTGGCAATGCTGGCTCAGGCTGATGGGAGTTGTGGTCCAACAACATCTGGTGGCCCACTAGTTGGGAAAGGCTGCCCTAATTCCTTGTATCAATTCAAAAGTGGGACCCTTCCTTCAAGCTTCAGCCCGCGGGTTGTCATCTGAGTGATGCCTGCTTATTTGAGCAGAGGTTGGGGAATTTTCTAGGGTTTTCATCCATCCCATGTGACAAAATGTTTTCTCTGCCCCTCTTCCCCCACCCCCAGAATGTCTGGGATGATCTCAGGCGGTGCCAACCCGATGGCAGCTCCAGGGGCCAGCGCGTCCCCCAACGACCTTGCTAGCCTTATCCAAGCGTGAGTAGAATGGAGCTGTGTGGGCAATGGGGAATCGCTTCTCTTCTTCCTTTCTCCCCCCCAAAAAAGGGCAAGGAAGCATGTGAGAAGACTCTTCTCAGTGGCCAACACACTGCCCTTTCATGCTGATTGGCTCTTAAGATGCTGGAGACATAGGGACCCTGCGGGGGTCAGAATGAGATCCTGCTGCATGTGCCTTCTTCCACAAACAACGGATGTCCCTAGGAGCCAATAAGCGTGAAAGGGGACTGTGTTAGCTACTGAGAAGAGTCTTCACAGTGGCTGACTCACCGCCTCCTCACTCTGATTGGCTCCAATCAGCAGGAACGGGCAAGGAAGCATGTGAGAAGACTTTTCTTACTGGCTAACACACTCCCCTTTCATGCTGATTGGCTCATAGGATGCTGGAGACATTGCTCCCAAAAAAGTAAGGGGTCTAAGACCCCCCTGCCCAAGACCCCGGACAACTATACTCCTGCTCCTTCGATGCCCAGAAAGAAACATCTGCCAGCCTGTTGCACTTCTCTGTTGTTAAATTCATCTCTCTCCGTCCCCTCTTCGGATCCCTTCACTGGCTTCCTGACCCATATACAGCGCCAAAGAACGCCCCTATTTGCCCCTCATTTGCCCACTTCTCTGACTTAAGCAGTGCAGGACCTCCAGCCCACGGGCAGCTCCTTCTTCCCCTTTTGGCCCCCCCAAGGCTGTTTCGGCCAAGCGGCTGCCTCTTCTCCTGCAGCCGGGGTCACACGTGACGCCGGGTGACAGGCAGGTAAAGATGTGCCTGGGCCGAAGGGGGTCAGCTGCTCGGTGGGGGTTTCCAGCAGAGTGCTAGGCAAAAAATGGGGTGTTCTCTTGGGCTTGTTTTTTCTGCAGCCACGGTTCGCAAGAGTAACTCTCTTTATCTCCCGGGGACATTAACTTCAGCAGATTTCCCTTGCATGGAGAGGAAATGCTGTCTTCGGGGTTGCCCCTACAGGCACTGGTGGCCCCACACGTTCCCAAGCGCAGCGTTAAGCATCCCACGGCAACACTTGAGAGTTTGCATGGGGTTTCTCTGTGGGATGGGTATAGATTTCCCCCAAGGTTGGTTTAAAAAAAAAAAAAAAAGGATTCCCTGAATTGCAACTTCGGCTGCAACATCAATCAGCAATAATTGTGTGCCTTTTCTGCTTCTCGTCCCGCTCCGCTCTCTCTGCCTCAGAGGCCAACAGTTCGCTCAGCAGATGCAGCAGCAGAATCCTGAGCTCATAGAACAGCTGCGCAGCCAGATCAGGAGTCGGACCCCCAGCGCCAGCAACGAGGAGCAGCAGGAATGAGGCGGCTTGCAGGGTGAGCTTGCAGACGCCATCTCCTTTTCTTTCTTTTCACATACACACACACACACACACACACACACCCTTCTATCTCTCTCTAGGGTATTTCTCATCTCAGTGCGGACCGTTCAAGAGTTTATTAAAGCAAGGAGTGGGGTGGGACAGGGGAGGTCTTAGACTCCTTACCTTTTTGGGAGCAGGGTCCCAGCATCCTACAACCCAGTCAGCATGAAAGGGGAGAGTGTTAGCCGCTGAGAAGAGCCCTCTCATATGTGTCCTTGCCCTCTCCTGCTGATTGGAGCCAATCGGAGTGAAAAGGAGGCGAGTCAGCCACTGAGAAGACTCTTCTCAGTAGCTAACACACTCCCCTTTCGTGCTGATCGGCTCCTAGGGACATCTGTCGTTTGTGGAAGAAGGCAATTGCAGCAGGATCTCATTCTGAACTCAGCAGCCAAATAATAATGAGGGCGGGAGGGGACATGGCTGTGACTAGCAGGAAGGGACCCTGCAGTTCTGAATTGGCCACTTACACTAGTGGGTGGGAGCCCTTTTCAGCCCAAGGGCTGCCTGTCAGGTCCTGTCTGTGGGCTTTCCATTAGGGCATCTGGCTGGCTGCTGTGAGAACAGGATGCTGGACTGATCCTGCTTCAGGACTCTGCTTATGTTCTTAAAAGGCAGAGGATCAGGCCAAAGAGAGGCCATCTAGTCCAGCCTCCTGTTCTCCCAGTAGCCGACCAGATGCCTCTTCAGGGAAGCCCGCAAGTGGGACCTGTGCACAAGGGCGCTCCTCTCCCCACTTCAGATTCCCAGCAACTGATACCATTCACAGGCAGAGCGCCTCCGACATGGGCGCATGTAGTTCACCATGCAGGAAAGCAAGAGGCATTATCATGGTTCCAAGCACTGGTGGGAGCCACAGTTGCCGGCCACCAGGTTGGCAAAGGTATCTTAAAAAATTGTGAGCCGACTGTGGCTCCCTTACGTAGCTAAAACGAGCCCATCCACCAGAGGGAATCTCATCAACAGGCTTAGGGGAACCCAAAAGTCGAGTTGGAAGGGGTCTGTAAGGCCATCAAGTCCAACCCCCTGCTCAATGCAGGAATCCAACTTAAAGCATTCCTGACAGATGGCTGTCCAGCTGCCTCTTGAAGGTCTCCAGTGTTGGAGAACCCACTACCTCCCTAGGTCATTGGTCTCATTGATGTATTATTTAGTTTATTTAGTTTAATTTATATACCGCCCTAAGCCCGAGGGCTCTCTGGGCGGTGTACAAAAAGATAAAAACAAGCATAATATATAAATACAATAAATCAAGAAACAAAACAAACAGTAAAGAACCAAACAGCGTCCAAAATACAGAAATGCTGTTAAAATACACTTTAAAATGTACTGCTTCTAACAGTTACGAAGCTGTTCCTGAAGTCAGCCGAAATCTGGCTTCCTGTCAGTTGAGCCCATGATTCCGTGTCCTGCACTCTGGGACGATCGAGAAAAGATCCCGGGCCTCCTCTGTGTGACAGCCTTTCAAGTACTTGAAGAGTGCTATCATATCTCCCCTCACTCTTCTCTTTTCAAGGCTAAAGATGCCCAGTTCTTTCAGTCTTTCCTCATAGGCCTTTGTCTTGAGCTACAAAGATCTTTTTGTCTGTGGGGGAGGACCCTGAGGGGAGAAGGAAGTGGACCCGAGGAGGAGGAGAAGGGAGACCCAAGCCAGGCAGAGGAGGACTGAGCATGTGCAGTGAGCAGCGGGGGTGGGGGGATGGAACAGTTGACCAGATCCCCAAATAGGCGTACTTTATGCTGTAACATTTTGCTGCAGCTCCCAGTTGGTGGTGCTTTCAGGATTGTCTGGGGGGGACGCTGCTTTTGGGCCCAGCAGCCCAGAGGAGAGGAAATGGGGGTCAGGCATCTGGAAGGCACTTAAGGAAAAGCACCTGAATTTACAATTAAAACCTGCCCAAGTCTGTTGCGCGAGAGGGTTTAAAAAAAAATAAATTGTAACAATTCTTTCAGGGCTGCTGTTTTTTGGGAAGACAACGTCCTTCACTGCAGAAAGAAAAAGGAAGAACTGAAACTGGAAAAGCTATGTTTGTGTTAACTGTTTCTCCAGCTTGGGGGGGGGGCGGGAAATACGAAGAGGGCAAGCGAGGGTGGGATGAGGGACCCCAACTTGATCTGTCCTGCATGTTAGAGAGGCAGTTTCTTGTAGCCTCTTCCTCCTCCACCTCCACGTGGGCATCTCCAGGAGAGCCAGCAAGCTGTCGGCCGCAGAGCAGCACATCGACCCTTTTGCCGCCCACCTTGAGACTCCTGGAAAATCAGCAACGGGTGCAGTTGATTTTTTAAAAATTCCTTCTTCCTGGGAAACACCGTTGCTCCAATGAAATTTGACTCCAAAACTGCGGCCTTCTCCAGCCACAAAGAAGGGGTGGTCGCAATCTCTCTCTTCCTTTTTTGCAAACTGTTCCCCCCTCACCTCAACCCCCCCCAAAGTTTGAAGGATTTCTGTCTTAACCTCCCTGTTGTGACCTTTGCTGACTCTGTTACCTGGCGCCCACAAGCCCGGCTGCACCTTTGGGGGTTCAGCGCCGTTCGTGGAGTTCCTTGCTTTGGGCGTCTCCCGCTGACGTGTCAACACCGCAGTAAATGGGGGAACTTTACAGAAGGAATTTTTGTGATCATGTGTGTTGGGGGAGGTGTGGGGGGGCAGCCGATCATAGAGGGGGCAAAGACCGTTTTCTGTGACTTTTGGAAACTTGACCTTTTATTTTTTTTTCCAATAGGACTCTCTTCTGCTGTTGTTTTAAAGATCATGGTAATAGCGATCTCTTTGTGGTTTTCTTGAGAGGGTTAGGACTGACTTGCTCCTGTTCTGGTTTTTGAAAGTAGTTTTTAATTCAACGTTTGCGGTTTGGTTTTTTTATTATTTTGGGAGGTCGTGCTGGAGTCTGCATGCTTTGCGGCCCCCCTGGAAGGTGGGATTGAGTTGCCTAGTGAGTACAGGAGTGAGCTGAAATTGCCATTTTGGCTCTTCCCCCCCCCAAAAAAAGACAAACACAACAACTGACGGTCCTGTTCAGCTTGGTCTTAACAGATGTCATTCAAATATAACCTGGTGCCAAGGAAATGGCTTCACAGAGAGTGTGAATGGGGATGGTGGCCCTCAAATGAATATACAACACACAGGCTTGTTGCTCCGTCACCCCAACCTTTCTAAGTGTGTGTGTTCTCGCCGGCTGGGGACCACAGCGCCGTCCCCAACTCACTCTCTCCCTCTTGTCTTCCCCCCCCCGCCACAAAATCCTTTTGGTTTGCATGGCCTGGGGCCACTAAGCCCCAAGCCCTGCTGGGTGGGCCTGCCACCTCTGGGCGAAGCCACCGTCCCTCTTGCAGTGGATTAACAGATCGCTTCCCCTGGGACGGAAAAGCAGATTTTATACGGGCAACCGGGTGCCTGGCATGTCAGCGTTCTTCGCTCCAGCCCCCAATATCTCAGTGATTCCTGGGGGACAATCCCAGCCTGTAATGGGACTTGCCAATTCCCCAGAATTGTGTGTGTGGGGGGTCTCTCTCTTTCTCTACACCCCTTGGTTAAATGCTGCAAGACAAGAAAAAGATGGTCTGGGGTTGGTGGTGGAGGATTCTATTTGCTGTGATGAACTGGCTTTGTTGGAGGTAAAATCGTCCTGTGGGGGGGAGAGGAAGAGATGGCCCCTTGGTCCTTCCACAGAGAGAGGAATGGGCTGGGATCTTCCTCCCCTCCCATCAGCTAGCATTATTCAAATTACTTTAAAATGTTTTTTTTTAATTGGCACTGTGTTTTTTTTACTTTTTTTTTTTTAGAGTAGAAAATAAAATTATTTTGACACCGTTTGCTGATGTTGCCCTCTCAATCGGCTTCAGGGTGGCGCCCAGGTCTCGCTCCAAAGAGCATCATTTTCAGGCTGACGCGATCTTGGGGTGTTTTGGAGTTCAGCTTCAGTAGAGAACACGCACCGCCCTTGGCCTGAGTCTCCTGCTCTTCCTGGAGTGCCCTGTTTCCAAAGTAGGCATGACGTGCGCAAGTGTTTGGTGGGCCTGCCGCCCTCAGTGTAAAATATTTTAAGAGAGCGGTCATAAGAAAAAAGGAATGAACGACGGCCACGATGTTGTCATTCCTTGCGTGGCTAAGCAGAGGGATTTCTTTTTATTGGTCCACAAATGGCTACTAATCCCAGATGGAACCGGGCCTGCTCATTTGCATCTATGCTAATCCACCTCATGTGAGTTGTATTAAGAACGTCCCAAGGATCAGAGCCAGGGCTGTGTCCACCTTGTTCCACATAAAGCTTTTTTATTGTGCCCTATGCAGAGGCCGGGCTGGAAAGCACCCTTTCTGTTCAGTCCCAGAGTAGCTGATATTCGGAGGTAGACTGTCCCTGAGCAGGGAGCTTTCTCTCCCTAACACGTTTTTCTCTGCACCTTTTTAAGAAAGCGACTTTGGCTCACAGCTCCGTAAGAAGCTGTCCTCCTCCCATCTAGCCTGATATTGTCTACACTGACTGGCAGTGTCTACCTGACCGCGGCGGGGTCTCTTCCATTGCCCTACTTGAAGATGCTAAGAGGATTGACCCTTAGGGCTCTCTCCTACATGCAAAACAGGCCCTTTACTATTGAGGTACAGCCCTGCCCTTACTTCATTTTTTAAGAGGCCAGTCCTCATGGTTTGGAACACAAAGTTGGCTTAAGCGGGGAGAGAAGAGCGGCCTTAAACTGAGTCACACCCCTTCCCAGCTCTACTTGGGAATGCTTCCAAGGATGAACCTTTTCTGCTTGGAAAGTATATATGATTCCACTGAGTTACAGTCCTGCCTCTAACCCTTATATAGAGACAGCCTTGGTCCATCTAGGTCAGAAGCTTTCTGGGGTTTTCTTTTGGCAGGAGGCCTTCCCAGCCCTACCCGGGGCTTGAAATTGAGACCTCATTCACACAGAGCACATGTTTTGACAGGGATCTCCCTGCTTGATCAAGCCAAGGTAGGGCCATCTCTCTCTCTCCCCCCCCCCAAGCATCCTGTTTCCAATAGCCACCAAGACAGCCCAAAAGGAGGAGGACAGTGTGAAGGTGGCAGCAGAGTGGTAGGTTGCATCTGGACATGGAGGCTCCATTTAGTTCTCATGGCAAACCAGGCTTCGCCTCTTCCTCCTTGGATTCTGTCTACTTCACTTTTAATACAAATAGCTTATTGCATAAGTCCATAGACTGTAGCAAAACAAAACATAATACTAAACATTAAAAACTTTCTTACATGATCAAATATCACAATTAAAGTTAATATATAAAAGGCATAATTTAAAACGAGTTTTATTTGTAAAACATAAATTATTGCTATAGCAGAAAATAAAAAAGTAACAATCCACTTTTAATCAGAAATACCTCCTGGAGAGCCTGTCCTGTGCCACAGGGGTGGGGGTGAGAGTATTGAGGCAGACCTTGGTTCAAGTCCTCACTCATCTATGGGTGACCTACCTCACAGGGATGTTGTGGATAAAAGCGGGGGGGTGGAGACCAGAGAGGGGGACCGTGTAGTTTGTCTTGCACGTTTTCAAGGAAAGGTGGAATCTAACTAATTAATTAACTAAGATTGCTATCCAATACACACCTGGGAATAAGTCCCATTGAACCCAACAGAGCTTACTTCTGAGTAGACATGTATTGGATTGCAGCCCAAATGGTCAGGTTCCACCTTTTCTCGAAAGGGCATGAGACTACATGGTATATAAGCATAGCATAGTATATAATTAATTAGCTTAAGTAATTAATCACATTAATGGGCTGACTGGGTCCACTTCTCTCCACCTTCACCCTCGACACCGGAACCCTCCCCTTCGTGGCTACTGTTTTACACCGGTCTATATTACGAGTGGCACACCTATCCTCCACTGAGGGAGGCGGATGCCCTTACGAGCTGCACCACAAGGAAGCGAAAGGGTAAGGAGGGCGGGAAGAGGAGTTCCTCCTAGGTTCGTGGGCGGGGCCGGCGGCGGCAATAGTAGATAGACGAACGGTGTAGCCAATGAGAATCGCCGTAACGTCGTGGCAGCCAATAGGCGGCGGAGCGTGCTACGCTGGGGGCGGGGCGAAGCGGTTGCCAAGGTGGGGGGGTGAGCTAGGAAAGGAAGGGAAGTCGGAAAGAGGAGGCGGAGGAGGAGGTGGTGGTGGTGGTGAGTAGTGGTCGTCCTGCGTGTGGGGAGTGGGGGGGAATAGAAAGAAGGGGAAGGGGCCGAAGGGGGGGAAGCGGAGGAGGCAGCGTCCCCGACGGGGGAAGGAGGGAGAAATGGGGCGGGGCATGCCTCTTTCTCCTCCAACAGGACTAGCCACATGGATTAATAAATTAATAATTGCTTTTATGTCTTCTTTAAAAGTGCTGAAACAAATATCTTTAGGAGGAGCAGCACTGTGCTTTACTACTACTACTACTACTACTACTACTACTACTACTAATGAAATGCATGTATCAGTCTTCTTACTCTCTGCACGTTTTTCTGCTTTTTAAATCCTCATCACCAACACCACCAGCTTAGCCTGGTTTGGATGCCTTCTTGAGTTACATCCAGGCTAGGTTATTTCTGACGTGCTCTTTGTGGGGCTGCCCTGGAAGGCTGTTTGGAAATGGCAACTGGCACAGAATGCAGCAGCTAGCTGTTGTTATTCACTAATGCATTGTTATTGTTATTTGTTTACCTGCTTAGGGTGGTTTGGGCAGCTACGGCTTTCTCTAGCCTGAGGACAGAGACATGCTCACTGTTGCACTGGTCCCAGTACGTCTCCGCCTCTCTCTTCTGAAAACAAGGGGGCACAAGGCACTAGTGGAGCCCCGACCCTTTTTACTGTAAAACCGGTGGGAGCTGCTTGAGTGCATTCTTTTTTTTAAAAAAAAAATCGGCTTCAAAGACACTTTGCAACTGATTGGCAGATCAACCCATTCTCCTTTCTGGGTATAGCTAATGGAAAAGCTTTGATTTGGCGACCAGCGTGATTGCAGCTTGGAAGTGGACAGTGATTCTTGCCCAGGTTAGATTACTGCAATATGCTCTTTGTCGGGCTGCCCTTGAAGACTGTTTGGCAATGGCAACTGGCACCGAATGCGGCAGCTCACATGCTTGGCAGGATCTAGGTGCTCTAGCAGTGTTTTACGCCTATTCTGTATCAGTTACTTATTTGTTTCTGGACCCAATTCAAGGCGCTGGCTTAGGTCTTTAATGCTCTGAATGGTTTGGGACCGTGTTATCCGAAGGACCACTGCCTACGCCCATGTGAGCTTGCCAGGCGCTAAGATTAGTGTCTGAATCTCTGCAGTCTACCCCCCCCCCGGTGCAAGCTGTTAGGCTGGCAGTTACTAAGGATATAGCTTTCTCAGTGCAGGGGCCACACCTGTGGAACATCTCCCTCCTCCTGGGAGACACATCTGGCCTTGTCATACCACACATTTAAAGCACATTATTTTCCCCCAAAGAATCCTGAGAGCGGTAGTTTGTTAAGGGTATTGGGAACTGTACCTCTGTGAGAGGTAAACTAACAGTTCCCAGGATTCTTTTGGGGAAGTCATGTGCTTTAAATGTGTGGTATGTACGCAGCCCTGATACTTAGAAACCCCTCTGAAAGTGTATTTATTCAAGCCTCTAATTCGTTATATTCCATTGTACTTGGGGAAAATTTTAGCTGCTGTTGTTCGTGTGTTTGATCTGTATGCAGTTGTGTGTTTTTATTTTTTATTTTATTTATTTATTATGAGATTTGTTAGTCGCCCATCTGGCTGGTTGACCAGCCACTCTGGGCGACGTACACGTTTTCTTGTGTCTTAGAGTTTTGTAGGCCACGTCAGGAAGAGCGGTGTACTCTGAAAGCCTGGTTTAAAATCTTTTAAATAAACAAGCTATTAGTGGTGGCATTTAAATATTAGTAGTCTTAGTAGTTAGCAATCATTTATTTATTCATTGCTAGGATTTATTTATTTACAGGAAAACTGCAAGTAATAGCTGAAAACATAGTAACCATTTATGTATTTAAAGAATGGGCTTCTTTATTTACAGGAAAACCTCTCTCCTGTTTTTCTGTCTCCAAAACAAAGAGTTTCTCAAAGTTGCTAAACAAGGTAGATAAACAATCACAAAAATCCCCTCCTTACCATCATCAGCATGCACACGACCCTTTTATTCAGGGAGCCTCTTCTTGCAAGGAGAAGCAGAGGAGGGACGGAAGAGCTCAGGGCCACCTCGCAGGGAGGGCAGCCAGGGAGAGAGTACGGAAGGGCTGGGGTGAAAATGAGAGGATGGAGGAAGATAGGGGAAAGGTTAGATTCTCGTTCGAAAAAAGCGACGAGGGAATGGCAAATGGATGGTGCCCGCTGGTGGTGCTAGGAATAAATTGCCGTTATTCGTTTTTAATGATCAATAACAATGCTCCTTGGGACGGCTTACTATGAGCAGAGCGAAGGGGGTAGGAAGGATTGCTAAAATAATGAGGGAGGGAACAGCCTTCCCCAGCCTGGTGCCCACGGGGTGCGTTTCAGCCTATGAAAACGGGCTGGCTGGGGCAGATGGGAGTTGTAGTCCAACAGCGTCTGGAGACACCAGGCTGAGAGGGACTGACTACAGAAGTATTGATGATACCTTCAAGAACACTTCAGGATGGTGCAAAAGTTAAAATGCTGAGTGCTGATGGTGCAAGGAGTAAATAAAACTTTTTTTAAGAACAGGAATGGGGCAATATCTGTGTCCCTCTAGATGCTTCTGATCTACAACCCCCACTGGCCATGTTGGCTGCTGGGACTGGTCAGAGGTGGATCCCAACAACATCTGGGGGGCCACAAATGTTCTCCCATCCCAATCATGATTACAAGCGCTGCTCAGTAAGTCTTGTATGCTTTAATTTGGATCCCTGCATCGAGCAGCGGGTTGGACTAGATGGCCTTCTGGGACCCTTCCAACTCTACGATTCTATTATTAACCCAAATATTTGACAGTGCTTGAACTGGAGGTCCCGGAGAGGGAAACAACATGAAATGTGGGTAAAAGAAGAGGGAGAGAAACTGCGCTGGAATAAAAACCAACTCGGGCGGTTCCAGATAACAAAGGAGGGGGTTGGCACTCAGCGAGTGAAGGTGTGCCGTCTGGGGATGAAAGGATAATTAATAGCGCTTGCCTGAAAGTGCAGAAGAATTGCATTTGGAATTAGCGTAGAAATAGGACCTAATGCTAATGATTAAGCGTGCTCCTTAAGAGTCCTTAATCAGAGCCAGGGAGTCTGGCGGGCGGGGGGGGGGCGCCCTTTGGAAGGGCTCTGCAGGGTTGCCGTCTGCACGGGAGGGTGAATAAAAGCAAAAATGGTACCGGGAGTTCTTCCTAAAGCGAAGTAAGCTCGACAGCGAGTTGGTGGGGGTAAATGAATTTGAAAGGAGTGTATAGAATCGTAGAGTTGGAAGGGGCGTATAAGGCCGTTGAGTCCAACCCCCTGCTCAGTGCAGGAACCCAAATTAAAGTCTCTGATGTTAGTTGTACTCTTGAGTAGACCCAGTGGAGGTCTGTTTGTTTCACTGAGTCAGCTCTTGAGCATAAGTGTGTGGGCCCTAGTTTCCGGGCATCTCGGGATGTTTTGCAAGGGTGTGGGGGGAGGCTGTGCAAGATTAAAGTGTGTGGGGGGGATGGAACTTGGATGTGCAAGGGTAAAATGGTTAGATGAGGATGATATTTTATAGGATGAAAAGAGTTACGGAGGGAAATTCATCTGCAAGTTTCACACAATTAGACTTGGGCTCAAAAGGGATTAGGAGCGGCTTGCTCGCCCCAGAAATAATTGCCCCCTTCTTTAATTGGTCCTGTACCATTTTTTTTCTGGCTTTCCCAGTTTGCAGAAGCGTGTCACGCCTGCTCAGATAAGATTTTTTTAATTGCATTTTTAATTATAAAATACAGGACTAGGATGTTTATTTGTGGGATTTATCATCCCACCCTTCTTCCCAGAAGGAGCCCAAGGTGGCAAACAAGTGATAAACTTAAGAACGATGATACCAGACTATGTCAAAATGTGAAACCGGGATTCTAAGACAACTCCATAATGTTGGACGGGATCTTTTAAACTCTTTTGGCTGGGTAGGCATAGTGGTCTGTTGCATTACTTGGCCTTTTTAAAAAGCATTCCTCCCTGTGAGTATTAAACAGATATATCTGTACATACACATCTGTGTGTAGATAGATAAAACTAGCCACTGAGATGGGATGCTGGGATTGATCCTTGAGACAACTCTCTATTTACATTCTGTATGCACACGCATGCGTAACTTTAAAGTTGACAATGAGGACACTGAACTTGTCAAGGATTATCAATACCTTTTTTATTAACCAAAATGGAGACAATAGGAAATCAGAAGAAGGCTAGGACTGGGGAGGGCTGCTATGAGAGAACTAGAAAAGGTCCTCAAATGCAAAGATGTATCACTGAACACTAAAGTCAGGATCATTCAGACCATGGTATTCCCGATCTCTATGTAAGGATGTGGAAGTTGGACAGTGAAAAGGCAGATAAGAGAAAAATCCACTCATTTGAAATGTGGCGTTGGAGGAGAGCTTTGCACATACCATGGACTGTGAAAAAGACAAATAATAGGGTGTCATGACAAATTAAACCAGAACTGTCACTAGAAGCTAAAATGATGAAACTGAGGTTATCATACTTTGGACACATCAATAGAAGACCTGATTCACTAGAAAAGACAATAATGCTGGGAAAAACAGAAGGGAGTAGAAAAAGAGGAAGGCCAAAGAAGAGATGGATTGATTCCATGAAGGAAGCCACAGACCTGAACTTACCAGATCTGAACAGGGTGGTTCACAACAGATGCAGTTGGAGGTCACTGATTCATAGGGTTGACATAAGTCGTAATCGAAGGCACATAACAACAACATACCATTTTAATTCCATTTTTTGCCACCAGAACTCCATGGGTTTGACGCTTGGACACCACCCCTGTCGTTTGGAGCCCCTGGACCCCTCCTAACAAATGCCCTTGCCTAAAGGGCGAAGGCCACCCTTTCTCCCGCCGCAGAGCCGCCATGAAGCTGCTGGTGGCCAAGCTGCTGTGCCTAGTGGGCGTCTTCGGGCTGATGCTGGGCGGCACCCTCCTGCCTGTCAGGTTCATCGACACCGACTACGAGAAGGCCGAGCGCTCCAAGAGGATCATCAGCCTTTGCAACTCCTTTGCCGGGGGGGTCTTCCTGGCCACCTGCTTTAACGCCCTCCTTCCCGCCGTGCGAGAGAAGGTAGGCCGGGGGGCAGGCAAGTCTGCCGGCGGCGAGCCCTGCCAAGGCTTTATCCTGTAAGGACATGCTGGCAGTTTCCTTTGGGAGCGCATGAAGGGGACCTCGGCATGCATTAACGCAGTCGAACATCTGCACGCCACGGGTGGGCGGAGCCAGAGGCAACAGTGGGTGGAGCAACGAATGTAAATTTTATCTTTGTGGAGGCTCGTTTCCTCACACTCTCTGTTACCGTCACGCTTCTTTTATGTTCCATCTGGTCTAGCAAGAGACATGATTGGAATTCACGGTCGCATCCGAGGCGGGCAAAAATACTCCAGGAAGAGTGTGAAGTGGGGCCAGTGACGGGGTGGCCTAGGGGGAGGTGTGTGGCCTGAAGAGAGAGTCCTGAGGGCCAGTTGGAGAGGCCTGGAGAGCCACGTTAGGCCTCTCCACACCTGGCATTTCCTAACCCCCATCTATTTTGATGTGGAATGGAGCCTCCTTAGTTAGAGGCAGTCTACCTTTGAAATCTAGTTGTCGTGGCAGGCAAACGGAGGGAAGGAACTGCTGCCTTTGTGCCCACTTTCTAAGATTCCCCAGAGGTACCCCTGGACCCAGGATGCCTTTGGTCTGATCCAGCAAGGCTGATCAGAGAGAAGGGAGAAAGAGGAGGACTGAGGTGATATGCGGGTTTAGGGAGCTGCTGTTTAGGGTACAGAATCCCCACAGGCCTACTTCTGGCTTCAGAGTTTCCAAACAACCTGGTCGGTGTCTGCAAAGGCCATGAGGGCCAGGACCTTGAGACTGTGGCAAAGGCAGACTCTATAGGCTTGTCTCTATTTGGAGCCTTGTCCTCCTTTCTCTTCTTCACACACTCTCTCTTCTCCCGGCTTTTTCAGCTCGCAGAAGTTCTGAAACTGGGCAACGTGGAAACCGACTACCCCTTGGCGGAGACGATTATGCTGATGGGATTTTTCATGACGGTCTTTGTGGAGCAACTGGTCCTGACCTTCCGGAAGGAGAAGCCTCCCTTCATTGACCTGGAGACCTTCAATGCCGGCTCAGATGCTGGCAGTGACTCTGAGTACGAGAGCCCCTTCATCGAGTCGCCGTCCTGGGGGCGCAACCACCACCACCACCACGGGGAGCACGCCCACACCAGCCACAGCCAGTGCGGCCTGAACGTCCACGAGCTCTCGCGCTCCACCCCGCTGCGCCTCTTCAGCCTGGTCTTCGCCTTGTCTGCGCACTCCATCTTCGAGGGCCTGGCCCTGGGCCTGCAGGAAGAGGGCCACAAAGTCATGAGCCTCTTCCTGGGCGTGGCCATCCACGAGACGCTGGTGGCCGTGGCCCTGGGCATCACCATGGCCAAGACCGGGCTGACGCTGAAAGAGGCTGCCAAGCTGGCCGTGGCCGTTAGCCTGATGATCCCGCTGGGCATCGCCATCGGCATGGGCATCGAGAGTCGGCACAGCGTGGCCAGCGCCGTGGCCTCTGTCCTCCTGCAAGGGATTGCCAGCGGCACCTTCCTCTTCGTCACCTTCTTTGAGATCCTGGCCAAGGAGCTGGAAGACAAGAGCAACCATCTCCTCAAGGTCCTCTTCCTGGTCTTGGGCTACACCGTTCTGGCGGGCCTCGTCTTCTTCAAGTGGTGAAGCGCCGGGGCGCCTCCCTTTCCTTGAGGCTCAAGGAGAAAACTGGACACTTCCCCCCCCTTACACACCCCTCTCTCTCTCTTGGCATCAGGGAGGCACGAGCAGCTCAGCCGCCTTTGGGCTCGGCGTTCATTTCATCCCGTTGTCCCAGGCCGTGGGGAAAACAGAGAAGAGCAAAAGGATCAATACACTTTGGGGCTGGTGGGGGCGGCCAGTCTCCTCCCAGGAAGTCAGAGGTGCCCGTTGCTCTGCGATAAAAGACAAGCGTCCTTTTTAAGTTTTGTACCTGACCCGTTTGATCTGTTCCCTGTTTTGTTTTGATTTGGGTGGTTTTTTTTCCTGGCAGAGCTCTTGTTTACTGACAGCTAATCCGTCCTGGTCTTCACGGTCACTGCCGTTTAAGGAAACCTAAAAAGGAAGGCTTTCTATCTAGTTCCCCCCCACACTTACGTTCCTTGTGACTGCAGTAAAAGGCGTGTAGTAGCTGGGAGGCCTTGTAACCCCGTCCTTTTGGGGAGACTTGGCTGTACAAAGTTGCCGTCCAGAGCGCCTGCTTTTTATAGTCACTGCTGGAAGTACGTCTGCAGTTTTCCTGCTGCTAATATTGTGAACACAAAACACTGCTAGTATGTGAAAAATTGTTGGCCTTTTTTAAAATGTTTATTTCCATGGGGGCCCATTCCCAGGAGGACTCTTGCAGACCCACTTGGCTCTTCTCAAAGAGGGAGTCTGAATTCGCTGGTCGTGGCCTCGTCCAGCAAAGCCTTGCCTACTTGATTGCTTCAGGCTATGTGTTGATTTGCCCAGAAGCCAGAATTCACAGTATTCTTCCAAAATGATTTTTTTTTTTTTTGCTTTGAGATTTGCCTCGCCACGGTTGATACCAGGATCGCCCGCAGAGAAGCTGCCTGCTAAAACTACCTTGGAACACAGTTCTGCTTTCTTAATCTGACGTGTCCAACATGCCGAACTTCCTTCTCCGTGAGTGAGAGAGAGATGCAAGCCTTTTAACACCTGAGCATCTCTCGGTCAAGATAACCCACTTCAGGAGCGCCTGGGTTGCGATGTCCTCTTTAATCTGTCACGACTGTTAGAGAACAGCCCAGGGTGCGTGTGTGGTGTTCCGGGATGAGCCCTTTGCGAGCACAGGAGTTATGACAGGCTTCTCCACAAGCACCTCTCTGTCGGCAGAGACCCTTTTAACCAGCAGAGAACTCACATGTTCACTGAAGAGGAAGGAGAGTTGTGGATCCGTGTCCAGCCCACAGTGAGGAAAGCAGGCTCTGATCAGGCCAACCGTACCAACTTCAGTTCTAAACATTCGAAGGCTTTTTCCTGGTAGGGAGTGGTTCCTTTTTCTTTATTTTTTCTTAATCTGCCCATTGTCTTTCTTACTCTTCTTCTTTTCCCGCCCCACTCCTCAGAGGAGGAGTCAGCGGATCGAGCCAGTTTCGCTCTCCGCTGCTTTGAGGGGGTAACTCGGAGTGGTCTGAAGCCGTAGGGACGGCGAGGCACAGTTATCAGCAACAGAAGCTTGGGCTGTCTTCCAGAAGCGCCTCCCAGGTCACCTCGAGTCCGTTCCTTTCTCTCAGCAAACATTTCTGCGGGAGCAGAGTTACTATGGGTTTGGAGATGGGGACTCTCTTTCTGGTGCGCAAATTTGGGGGACGGTTCTCAGCCCCTTGCCTGAAAACAGGGAGAGGGGCGGCAGAGCAGCTTGCCTTCTGCGCTAGCAAGAGCCCTTTTTTGTTGTGTCCCCCCCCCCGCCGTGTCCCTTTTCCCCTGGCTTTTAACGGGATAGGGAGACACTCCGGTACGGAGGCAGCTGTCCCTTGGCACCTTCTCCAGCCGGCCTGGAGAGGAAGTGTCAGAGGTGACCCGGGAGATCGCTCTCCCTGTGACGGCGTAGCAAAAGACAGGCTCTGCTGGTCTGGCAGCCCCACCCCGCTGCGCCCCAGAGTTTTAACAAAACCAGGCCCCCACGAAAGAGTGATAGAAGAAAGAATTGGGGGGGTCCCTTCTCCTCTGGTCCCCTCCAGGTCCCTCCCTCACTGCTGGCTCCTTTTCCAGCTTCTCTGGCTCTCTTTCCCTGTGATATCTTTCGGGAAGGAGGCAGCACTCAGCTTCTCCCCAAAGCTCAGCGCTCCAGGCTCCTTGACTGCAGCCCGACCGTCTCCAGCTTCACCAAAGGCCTCCCCTCCCTTCCTGCTCCGGATCTCTATTCTTTCTGGGAGGCTCTCCTGCCGTTGCTTCCCAGCTGGCTGGTCCCTGGATCTGAGAAGAGGCAGGCCGCGCACACGCGATACATTTGGGAGCACGTCACTTCCCCCACGCTTGGGGATGCCAGCTTACCCACACACACAGCCACCGTTCCCAGCTCCTTCGAACAAACTACGGTTCCCGAGATTCTCTTAAGGGGGTGAAACATGCTTTCAGCGTACAGTGCGCCTGCAGCTTCGGGGCTTGATCTGGAAAATGCGGGAGGCGGGGATAATGGAAGCAAGAGCGCACCAGAGAAACCCAGGCAAGCAGAGGTGGGCTTCCAGAGGAAAGGGAGCGTGTTCATTCGATTGCAGCACGTTCGTTGCGTCCACTGAAACGTTCCCTTGGCACCTTCTCGAGGGACGCCTCCTTCGCTTCGTTCTGCCGCTCACCCCCCCTCCGGTTTGGAACCAGCGCACAAAACACACGCTTGTGAATCGTAGGGTTCGTCCTAGCCCGTTAGTCCCAGGGATGGATGGAAGCGATTGTGTAATAGGTGGAACTGGAAATATCATCTGTCTCTTTCTCGAGGAGCCTACAGCCCAGCACACTGGCTTTCCTTGCCCCATTCTCTCCCCTCCGTCGACGGAGCCTTTCTTGTCAACTGCCCTGATGGAGTTTGCCTTTGCAGTCTCTCTCTGAACATCTCTCTGAACATTGCCCTTCTAGAGGCTGGCATCTCAAGGTCTGCTCTGCTCACTCCGGCCAGAGAAGCAAGTGCTTTCCGTGCATCTTGCAAAGGGGCCTCTCCCACCAACGGACCCGGTTTGCAAGCCGCCATCTTTGCTGGGATCCAGATTTGTTCCTTGGCGTTCCCTGCGGGGAAAGAGGAACCTGGGAGAAGCCTCTTTTTTGGCAGTAACGTCAGGGAAACGCTATCTGCGCAGAGAGCTTGTGGCCTGTCTCAGAGCCTGACGTGTTGGCTCTGGGTTTTTAAAAATCAAACACGTCTCCTTTCCCACAGACTTTGATTTACCATGGAGAGAATTGTGCGCAAGTGTTTCATTACATTTCTGCTCTTGGGGGTAAGGATTTTATTTTGTTCTGTTCTTCCCTGAAATCCGTCTGACCTAAGTGTCATCCGCGCTGTGCTAAAAAAAAATGTACCAGCCTTTTAGTAGGCCAGTATTTGAATAAAACTGCCTCTTCATTTTTTTTTCTTTTTGCGTCTGCGTTTGTTTAACATAGGGGAACAAGTGTTTCAACTATTGGTGAGTTGGCAGAAATACTAAAACTCAGGGCTCAAAAACCCTACTCAAAGGATTTTGAGACAGGCACTGCCACTGTTTGCAAGAGCAGGAATCGGCAATACAATTAACCCTCTGAGCTTTGCGATGCTAATAAAATGTTGGGGCTGCGTTTGTTTAGGACTCGGTTGAAAGCAGGGTTCTCTCTGCCCCTGCAAGTGTCACAGTCAGTGCAGCATCGCTCGGGAGACGCTGGCCTTGGCATCAAATGCTGCGCTTGAGCTTTTTTCAGGGCAGTGCCACAAACTCTGCTATAAAAGATGTTTATTTAGGAAGTGCCATTTTAAAGAAGTGTCCGAGCCATTTTTGTGATCTTTGGGCCACACTGTTGACCATTTCTCCCCACCCCCCCAAAAAAACCCTCTTTCTGTGTGTGTAAGTAAGTCTGGCAACGGAGGCCAGCCATTCATGCATCTGTCAGAGCAGGTTTCAGTCTGGAAAAGATTTTGCTGTGGTAGATCTGTTGGCTTTTAAGGTACCCAAGCGCCTCTTTCATGTACTTGGAACAACAACCCACCACCCTATAGGCAGGGGGTTCGGAGCATCTGTGGGGACCCTCCAGATGTTGCTGATCTCCGTCTTCCATCCACCTCAGTAGCCAGCGTGGCCAAGGAGGATGGGAGCTGTAGTCCAACAAGGACTGGGGTTAGAGGGGAAGCCTCAGTGCACTATTTCACCATCCAGAGTCTAGCTTCTCATCCCCAACGCGGCTTGGCTTCGCCAGCTCCTGCCGCCAGATGCCCTTTTCAGTCCTGTGGGAGCCTTGTTGCCCAGCGTGCCTGACGAATGCCCCGCAGGGCGTGAGGCACTGCTACAAGGGAGGCCCCCCACCTGTCCTGCCTGCCAGCTGCTCTTTCTCCCTCTGATCCGCTGCAGTCAGTCGGGGGCTGCTCAGGGGCCTGGGGTCAGATCAGCGTGTCTTCATGTCCTCTGTGGTTTGTCAGTGGGGCTCTGCCATACTGGTGGCCGGGGAGGATGGACCTCCCTCCCTCCCTGCTGTCGGCACCATTAATAACAGGCCCAGATATTAATTGGCTGCGTGAGTCGTCATGACGCCAGTCGCCCATGGACGAATTCTCAAGAGAGGGATGGGATCCCCGCCTCCGTGAGTGTTCGGGGAGGGAGTACGGCCTAAGGGTTACTGCAGGAACCCTGAGAGCCAGGGAACCTGGCATAAGAAGAGTCAGCTGGACCAATTCGGCCAGCATCCTTGTTCTCACAGTGGCCAAGGAGAAGCCCCCCGCGGCTGAACCCCAGAAGTAGGGCCTGAGTGCAAGAGCAACTCTCCCTCTCTTGTGGCTTCTGGCAACTGGTATCCAGAAGGACGCTGCCTCTGACTGGGGAAAGAGGAAAGGCGCAGAAGAGGCGGAAACAGGCCTGCCTGCGGCGCCTTGACCTTTGAAGCAGAACCACAGGGAGCAGGTTTTCCGTGCTGAGAGTCCACTGCCGAACTTGAGGACATCGGAAGCCGCCTTAGATGAAAGGTCTGACTTGGCATAAGGCCAGATCTCCGCAAGGAGACAGACGCCTGTCGCACCTTGTTGTAGCCTCAGTTGTCAGCTTGGCAAGTCTTGTGGGAGTTCAGTTCAGAGGGAACTCGTGGCAAAGCTTGTAAGCTCCTGGGCGTTATTCCAGCGTAGCCAGCGAGTGAACGGCAACGACTTTTTTACTTACCAAAGAAAAGCAGCGGAGCTTTGCGGGACCCGAAATGAATTGGTCGTCGGTGTGCGTTTGCAGGCTTCATAAGAAGCCTATGACAGGCTTCATAACAGGTTTTATAGACAGAAGGTAGACAGCAGTGTTAAAACTGGCTCTGCCAACCTGGTGCCCTCCAGGTGGTTTGCACTCCATCCCCCATCGGCAATGGAACCTGGGACCTTCTGCAAAGCAGACGCTCTACTGCTGAGCTATGATCTTTTCCTTTAAAATAAATCAAGATGCTAGTCCTCATTGTTCTCAATAGGATTTAAACGGGAGCTTGGAAACCTGCCTTGTACCAAGCTCATTGTTGCCTGCCCTGACTGGCAGCAGCTCTCTAGGGCTTCAGGCAGGGGGCATTCCCAGCCCTGCTTGGAGATGCCAGGGATAGAACCTGGGACCTTCTGCACTGCAAGCACCTCAGGGCAGGGACCTGCCTTCTTGCCCTTTGTTAAGCGCCAGGCACAATGAAGGTGCTACAAATGTTGCAGGCTGGGGAGGGGGCTTTTCTTTCCTCCCTCTTCCTCTCCCATCCCCCCCAGTATTATTTTTAATTGCTTAAACTAAGACCAAAGCAGGCCTGGCTAGTCCAGCATCCAGTTCCCAAAGGGGTCAAGGAGGTGCACCCATGGGAAGAAGCCCATGAACAGGCCCTCCTGCAATTCCCAGCAACTGGCATGACCATGGAGGCAGAGCATAGCCACTGTGGCTAGTAGCCACCAATAGCCACCTTCTCCATGAATGTGCCTAATCTTTTAAAGCCACTCAGGTTGGTGGCCATCACTGCCTATATAAGAGCTTCAGGAGTGTCATGCAGCCGCTGGATCAGGTGGGGGGGTGTCTTCTAGTCCAGTCCCTCTGATCTCAATGGTGGCCAGCGAGATGCTCCAATGGGTGCCGGCAATGGGAAGAAGCCCACAAGCAGGACCTGAGCACACCACCAACTCGCTCCATTTGCGATTCCCAGCAAACTGGTATTCGAGTAAGGCCGTGGATAGATTTTCCCATGAGTGTGGGTAATCCTCTTAAAGGCATCCAAGGTGACAATGAGGACATTGAATTTGTCAAGGATTCTCAGTGCCTCGGCACAGTCATTAACCAAAATGGAGACAATAGTCAAGAAATCAGAAGAATGCTAGGACTGGGGAGGGCAGCTGTGAGAGAACTAGAAAAGGTCCTCAAATGTAAAGATGTATCACTGAACACTAAAGTCAGGATCATTCAGACCATGGTATTCCCGATCTCTATGTATGGATGTGAAAGTTGGACTGAAAAAAGCAGATAAGAGAAAAATCAACTCATTTGGAATGTAGTGTTGGAGGAGAGCTTTGCAGATACTATGGACTGCGAAAAAGACAAATAATTGGGTGTTAGAATAAATTAAACCAGAACTATCATTAGAAGCTAAAATGATGAAACTGAGGTTATCATACTTTGGACACATCATGAGAAGACATGATTCACTAAAAAAGACAATAATGCTGGGAAGAACAGAAGGGAGTAGAAAAAGAGGAAGGCCAATCAAGAGATGGATTGATTCCATAAAGGAAGCCTCAGACCTGAACTTACAAGATCTGAGCAGGGTGGTTCATGACAGATGCTCTTGGAGGTCGCTGATTCATGGGGTCGCCATAAGTCGTAGTCGACTTGAAGGCACATAACAACAAAGTCAGTGGCCATCACTGCCCCACGTGGGTGCGACCTCCCTAGTTTGACTCCGCTCCGTGCAGGAGGACATTCTGAGGAGGGGTTGAACTTGATGACCTTGTAGGCTCCTTCCAACCCTACTATTCTGTGGAAGAGTCAGACTGGGGAGAGGGAGAAAAATTTAAAAGCCAGATGGAAGGATCAAGAGAAAAATGAGGGAGGAAGGCATGGAGAAATGATGTGCTTCCCATAAGGGGCACCTGGTTGGCCACCGTGAGAACAGGCTGCTGGCTTAGATGGGCCCCCTTGGGCCTGATCCAAGCAGGCAGAACACGGGTGGTCTTCTGAGGCAAAGGGGAGATGGAGGAGGACACCGCAAGAGAAAAAGAGAAAGGGCACCCGCGGGATGTGGGCAGGGAGAGGAGGCGAGGGAGGGCAGGCTGGGGTCGCCCCCACCCTCTCGGCTTGCCGGGCCAGCACTTCCTCCCTCCCCCCTCCTCGTGTCCGCGACGTTCACACGTGACGCGCCTCCCTCCGACGCCGCAGCAAGAGCTTCAGCCGCCGCCTCCTTCTCCGAATGGCTGCTTGGCGGCGGCGCTGGTGGTGCCGATCCGGTCCCGGCTGAACCCCCCCCCAGCAGGTAAGGGAGGGAGGGGTACATGGCCGGCCGAGGGGGGGGGTCTTTCGCTGCCCTCTCCCCACTCGCCCATCTCTCCTTTCCAGCCCCGGGCGATGGGGGGGATCCTTTGCCGCCCTCGAGGGGATCCCGATGGGAACCGGGGGGGGGGACGAGGAGCAGGTAAGGCGGGGGTGGGTTTTCGGGGGGGCGAAGGATGACGTGGGCGACGCAGGCAAGCGAAAGAGGGGAGCGCAGGAGGAGAGGGGGGGTCTGCTTGTGCCAGTGATGGAAGGAGGGGGGAAAGGCTCAGCCAGGAAAGGACCCCCCCCAAAATCCTGCATGGCGTCCTTGGGAGCGTGGTTGGAGGCAGCAGAATCCGCCGCGCCGACGCCTCCTCCAGCAAAGGTGTCTTTGTCCGGGGGGGGGGGTGGAGGTGGAAGGCCAGAGCGGCCGCAGGGGCAGCCGGGCCCGATCCGCACCCCAGGCAGGCGGAGGCCGCGGCTGGCCCCCGTCTCGCCCGGTCCCCCGATTCCAGCGGCGGACAGCCAGCTGCTGCCCGAGGGAAGCCCACTGCGCAGGGCGCGAAGGCGCCACGGGACCCTCTTTCTTCTCCTCTTCCTTCGCCCACCTGGTGTCTCCAGGGATAGACCGCTACTGACTACCGAGGTGCTGTTTCACCCCCAGCCCTTGATGGACTTCTCGGTCAGACCCTAGTAAAGCAGCATGGCGAGATCAGGCCACGCCGGGAAGCCCTTGAATCCAGCAGCCCCGATCCCCACAGCGACCCCCCTCCCCGTCGTTGCCCACAAGGAGGGAACAGGAATTGAGGCTCTCTCTCCAAGTCCTCTTCTCTGTCAGGATCCCTGTTGAGAGGTAGACTCTCCCTGATCCTGGAGGCTTCCAGCTGTTCCGAGCCTTCTCAATGCCTTTGGCTCCTCTCTCACCTTTTCAAGCCCTTGGCCTCTACTGCCTTGCGGCCGAGAATGTCGAGGATGAACGACTGTATTGTGTGGGGAAGAGGAGGACGTGAGGGGTGTGTGTGTGTGTGTGTGTGGCATCAATGCCTGCGGTGTGGAGAGGTGTGCCTTGGACCCCCAAAAGCGCACATCAGGGCAAGGGGATCTCTTGGACAGCAGCGTAGGCAAAAGCCTTACATCAAGCCGGTCGTCCATCTAGTTCAGTATTGCCTCCACTGACAGGCAGCGGCTCTCCAGGCGTTCAGGCAGGGGGCCTTGCCCAGCCTTGCTTGGAGATGCCAGCGAGGATTGAATGTGGGACTTTCTGCATGCATACTCTCTCAGCTATGGACCATCTCCTAAAAATAAAGTAAGATTCTAGTTCTCATGCTTCTGATAAAAAAGGTGAATTCGGTGGTAACGTAGGAAGCTTATCTTATACTGAACCAGACCCTTCATCTATGTAGCCCAACACTGTCTACACCGAGTGGCAGTTGCTCTCCAGGGTTTCACAGAGGACATTCCCAGCCCTACTTAGAAATGCTGGGAGGGGGGGGTGTTGAACCCTGGCCCTTCTGCATCAGAGCAGTTGCTCTGCACGGAGCCACAGCCCCTCTTTCCTCGCCAACCTTTTTGGTCCTTGGAGCATGCGAAGACATCTGCCGTAGTACGTGAATGAGCACGTAAAGAGAGCCTGGCTGCTGGATCGGGCCCAGGTGAGTCCACCACCTTCCCCAGCGTTCTGTTTCCAACAGGGGATGGACGCATGGGGGCCTGTTTTCATCCAGTAACTGGTGCTTAGAGGTAGACTGCCTCTGAGCTTGGAGGTTCCACGTGGCCACTGATAGCCGTGTCCTCCGTTGCACGGCAGCAGAAGGGGGCCCTCCTGGATTAGGCTAGTTTGGGTCCACGTGGCCCGCCATCCTGTTCCCCCACAGTGGCTTCCACACGATGCCTCATGGGAAACCCACCAGCACAATCGCCTCCTCTCCTCCACCTCTCGTATTGGTTCATGATGAACAGCCACGGATTCTCCTCCGGGAATTCGCCCGATCCCCTTTTGACAGCCGTCCAAGTTGGCTGCCACCACAAAATCTTGTGGCAGAGAGTTCCACTGTTTTAACAGGGTGATGCAACGTGGGAAGAAAGCCCTCCCTTTCCCCTGCCCTGAATCTGCCCAATGTTCAGCTTTGTTGGATGACCCCCCAGCGGGGTTCTCTGTCTTCACGTTCCCCTCTCTGCAGGCATGATTATTTTTTAAATGAGGTTAATGATATTGTAAAGGCCTATGGCCGACTCACAATAAAGGATTGATGGATTGGCTATTAAAAGATTGTATACCCCTTTGTCAGGTCCTCCTCTGCCATATCCCGGTCACCTTGTTTCTAAACGGAAAAAAAAAATCCCAAACTATATAGCCTTTCCTTGTAGGCAATGAATTCTGGCTGCATCCTTCCCAATACATTCATTTCTCCCTTTGTCTGCAAAAGGCGTATATTTATACCTTCCTTTCTCACATTTCATCTTGATAGTCCAACATGTGCCAACCTGGTGCCTTCCAGATGCTTTTCGACTGCACGGTTGACGGGAGCTGTAGTCCAAAGCATGTGGAGGGCACCAGGTTGCCAAAGGCTGCGGCCGCCCCTGTGGTGCCAAGGTTGCCAGAAAGGGAGGCCTCGATTTACAGAAAAAGACGGATGCCTGTCTTTTCAAATATCAATTAAAGACCTGCCACAGCTGCTCTCCGGGGACCTTAATATCAGATGATATCAGGTTGCTTTCAATATCAGGTTGTTTTAAATCAGGGCTGCAGGACCCGGGTGGTGGCGGCCCCTCTAGATGTTACTGGACTTCAGTTCCCAGCTGTCCCGGCAGCCAGCGTGGCCAATGGTGAGGGAGCTGGAGTCTTTGCAGCAACATCTGGAGGTCCAGCGTCCTTGCTGCAGGGACTCTGCTCAAGCTCAGAGGGACCCTTGTCGTTTCAGGTACCTTCCCGAGCCGGAAGGTCTCCGTGGGAAAAACGCTTTCTCCTGCCTCTACAAGCAGCATTTGCTGCTTACATTGAAGCGGCTCTGGCTTGCTTTCTTCCTGTTGGCAAAGTTGTGTCAACAGGTTCCCCCTGGGGCATGTGTGTGGGGGAGTGCTAACAAGTACCTTGAGATTCCCCTTCTTTCTTCCAGAAAGCAAAATCTCTCCGCTCCTCTCTTTCTCTCTCCCTCATTTTTTTCCAAAGCTGCGTGTAAAGCCCTGCCTGACTTTAGCAACCGACACCAAACTCTTTTCAATAATTAATTGTGGCTGAACGGGATCCAAGATCTGGTCCGGGGCGCGGAGGGCAGATGGTGCTGACCTGCCTTGCGGTGGGATCTGCTAGAGGTACAACTGAGCCCTGCAAATCTCCAGGCCCCTGTTGTGGCTAGAGAGTGTTGCTTGCTGCTGTCTCCTGGGTCAGGAAGTTGCTGATCAGAGAGTCTCTCTTTCTCTCAGGGGAGCAGTTAGTTACAAAGGCTAAAAGGCCCAGAGAACATCAGCATCTCCTTCCCAGCGAACTCATGAGCAGGAGGGTCCCTTAGAGGCCATTTAGTCCAGCCCCCTGCTTGATGCCGGAAATCAGTCTGAAGCTGGGCCTTTGCCGCAGCCTTGGGGTTGTACTTGATTCCAAGCTGTCCATGGAGGCTCAGATTTCGGCTGTGAGCCGGGCAGCCTGGTATCAACTACACCTCATACAAAGGCTGCAACCCTACCTGCAGGTATCTGCAGGTAGGGCTGGGGGGAAACTCCCTGCCTGAAACTGTGGAGAGAGTTGCTGCAGTCAGTGTAGGCATTAGTAAGCTAGATGGACCAATGGTCTGGTTCCGAATCAAGCAGTTCCTGATTTTTCTAAGATGGAAGGGAGGGGGGAATCTCCCCAGAACCCTAGCCTTTGGCATTATGGTGGGGGGACTCTGCTCCTGCCTGAAGATGACCCCCTTCCCTGAACGCTCTTGCTCTCTCTCTCTGGGAGGAGGGAGAGAGATTTGCCAGTTGTGGCTTAAGTACACAGAGCAGGAGACTTTTGAGATACTTGCAGTTGAGCTTCCCCAGTGCCGAATCTTTGACACAACGAGGCATTTCTAAGTAAAATACCAGGGATTGGGTTGGCCCAGCCTACAAGCCCCTCCTTCGCTTCCAACCCCTAGAGAGTGTGTGGGCTGGCTGCAGTTATTTACGGCGGCGGAAGAAATACTTTGCACATGTTCAGAGCAGGGATGTGTTAGAATTTCACCCAATTCGGATTTGGAACTGAATTTTCCATTAATTTGCTTATTCTCAATAGCTGAGGATCGGATTTTAACGTGGCGAATTTCCGTAGCTGTTTTTGAAAATGGGGCTTTAAAAAAAAAAAAAATCATCTCTGGAACATGGATCGAAAGAATTCTAATTTATCGATATTTCCTTCAAAATACCAATATTTTTAAAGGAAATATTGATGATCCCTTTGAAATATTGAAATTTAAAATATCAATATTTTTTTCCGAGTGGAAAAAAAAGCGCAGATTGAGAAAAGCTTCAGCGAGCGGACCAAAAATGAACTCGAATCAATGCTGGCCTGTTAGGTCGACAAAATGCTTTTGAACCAGCACCGGCCAACGGATCCCATTTCTAGTTCAGAGACACTCTTATCATTACTTGATACGTTGTAGGCCTGAACTCAGCCATTGGGACTCGTCTGGTGCCGAGCCCTGGCCTTTGTGCAGTGCAGAGATGGAGAGAGAGAGAGATGGCAGCCTTTGGCAGTGAAGACATGGCCAGCGGTCAGGGATGATGTTGAAATCCGGCAACATCTGGAGGCGCACAGGTGTTCTCCACCTGTAAGCTCCAGGCATTCGTCACTCTTCAAGACCTTCAGCCAAGAGAGGAACCTGTAGCCCTGTAGCATAGCGCAGTAAGGTGGTTCACTGAGACATTTTTCAACCACAGAGGTTTTTAAAACTATGGTCCCCCTAGCTTAAGCTTCTGGGCAGTGTGAAGGGCCACAGTCCATATCTCCCCCCCAATTTAATCATGTTTTTTTCTTTCTGTAGGCCTCCCAGTTTGGACTGGGCAGCTGTTTAGACATATGGCCCATCGTAGGAACGTGGCCAACAATCAGCACATTGAAACCGAGTTTATTTGCTTGTTTTTCTAGTGAGGTTTGTCCCTCCCAGCAGTGTCACAGTCAATTAGGGATAAGACCTGCAAGCTTAGCTTAATGAATATCTCAATGAAGCTGCCCTGGCTTCATTCACGCTGACTGGTGCGGGTTCAGTCCACAATGATCTTTGCAAACGCGCTTGCGCGTTCAGAGTGCCATCCTGAGCGGGGTCCAATCTCTGCAGACTCTTAAGATGCCTAGATGCTGGTGTGTTTTAATCTATTTCTTTTACCTGTTGCTGTTTTTCATTTGTTTAAAAATATTTGTAATTCTTTTTGTTTTATCAGTAATGTATTTTGTATAACCACTTTTTGATGGTTGTTGTTTTTTTACAGTCAAGCAGTATATAACATTTATATTCCGGACTCAGTGGCCTTATAGGCCCCTTGCAACTCTACTATTCTAGGATTCTACGATTTTAATAAATAAATTAAAAGAATGCCGGCTTTTCAGGGCTGCTGTGGATTTGAGCCCATCTTTATAATAGTTCTTCACATCACAGAATCTTGAGGTCACTTCTCTTATGTGACTTTCCCTAGATTCTTCTGTAGGGCCGTGGCTCAGTGGGGCAGAGCACCAGCTTTGTGTGCAGAAGGTCCCGGGTTCAGTTGCTGATGGGATCTCCAGGTAGACTGGGGAAAAAATCCCTGCCTGGAACCCTGGAGAGCTGCTGCCTGTCAGTGGAGACAGTACTGAGCTAGATGGACCTATGGTCTGATTAAGTATAAGGAGGCTTCCTCTGTTCCTATTTAAATCAATTATTTCCTGAGAACTGTGAGGACTAGAATCTTGCTTTATTTTAAAGAAAACAATCATAACTCAGTAGTTGTCCATGCACTGGTAACCTCCAGGCTGGATTGCTGTAATGCACTCTGTGTGGGGCTGCCTTTGAGGTTGGTCCGGATGCTGCAGCTGGTGCAAAATGCGGTGGTGTGACTGTTCCCTGGAGCAGGGTATCTCCAACATGTCACCCCGCTGCTGAAAGAATTGCACTGGCTGCCCATTAGCTACCAAGCCAAGTTGAAGGTGCTAGTTTTGGTGTAGGAAGCCCTATACAGCTTGGGACCAGGATACCTGAAAGACAGTCTTATCCCTTATATACTCAGTTGATCACTGTGCTCTGCAGGTGAGCATCTCTTGCAGATACCATCTTATCAGGAGGTCCGTTCCACACAACATAGAAAGCGGACCTTTAGTGTGGTGGCCCCAACCCTTTGCAATTCCGTCCCCTTAAATATCAGACAGGCACCATCTCTGTTAACTTTTCTGTGCCTACTAAAGACCTTCCTCTTTCAACAAGCCTTTTAAGTAGAGACCTCATCCCAGTCTGCGTCTGTTTGTAGGGTTTGGGAGGGGCTCTGTGGCAAATGGGTTGCTGGTCTAGACAGGCCTTTTTCTGCTCTGCACAGAGGGGAGTTTGCTTCTGTGGACGCTTTGAGTTTTCCCGTCCTGAAGGTATCGGTTGGGTTAGGATATTAAGGAAGAAGGAAGGCGATGAGGTAAGCCTTGAGGAGAGGCGATTAAGGGGCAACATGGTAGCTCTATTTGAAACACTGTCCGCGTAAAGGATGGAGCAATTTTGCTTTCTGTTGCTGTCTAGAGCAAGGCTTGAACACCAATGACCCCCCCACACCAAAAAAAGGTATTTAGACTGATGGGATGGGCTGCTTGATAACCTCGGAAGCTGGTGGTCCCTCTGTCGTTAAAGGTTTTTAAGCAGAGGCTGCATGGCAACCTCTCCAAGGGGCAGCCGCCGATTTCCTAGCAAGGGGTGGAGTAGATGACCTTTGAGGACCCTTCCAACTCTGTGATTCTTTGAGTTAGGAGACATTGGGGGGGCAACTGAATCCCCATTTCCCAGAGGGCCTTCAAACCCTGGAGGTGAGGCTTTTGGGGTGGAGGACCCCCCTCCAGTTTTGAAGCAGGCAGTATTCCAAGCGACCATGTTTGCATTGAGCCTCCTTTGCTAAGGCGCTGTTGCAGGTGAGACCAAGATGATATGGCTGCCTTGCAGCCGTGTCTAGAAATAGAACAACATGCTGATCCTATTATGGGATGTCCACCTGGGTCGGTGAAGCAGAGCCTGTGTTCTGGCTCCAGAAAGGCCAGGCTGCCGGGGTGAGAGATCCTGAAAAGGGGCTGGAACCAACTGCAGGGGGTGCAGAGATGCTGTGTCCATCCTCCACACCCATCCTCACATGCTCAACGAAAAGTGAAGTCTGCCAGTGGGTTACCTGAACAGAGAGGATCCCGGGAAGGGATCCACACCAACTCTGGAAGGGGAGAGAACAGAAGAAGCTGCCTTATGCAGATACATACCATTGGTCCACTGAGCTCAGTGTCGTCCACAGGGACTGGCAGAGGCTTACCAGGTTGCAGGCCTTCCCAGCTGTCCATGGAGAACTTTGGGACCCTCTGCATGCAGAGCTGGTGCTTCTGTCACTAAGCTATGGTCCTTTTCTTTAAAAAAAAAAAAGGAAGATCCTAGTCCTCGTGGTTCTGAATAAAAGGCTGATAAATGGGATCATAAGCAGCAGCCAGTGACGTTGGTCCATGTAGTTCATTGTTGTCTGTACTGACTGGCAGCGGCTCTCCAAGATCTTAGGTAGGGAGTCCTTCCCAGCTAACATTTGGGGATTGAACCTGAGGCCTTCTGCATGCAAAGCAGGTGTTCTATGCCCGAGCTATGGATCTTCTCCACGTGGAGAGTGTTGTGTAGTTGGAACAGGGTAAGACCACAGCAACAAGGGCTGACTTCGTACACCGGTAATTTTGAGAAGCTCATTCCATAGAGTTGAGCACATTAAGGGATCCCTTTTCCCCAGCAGCTTTACAGGAGTGTCTGTGGAACTTGGGTGGGATCCTTTACCCTGCAGAAAGGCCTCTGTGCACACCAGTGGTGGTGGATCATCAAATAATACTTTAACTAAAACACATACGCATCTGTTGAGGCATTTATGAAGAGCGTTTGTATATCTCCAACAAAATTGTACTCAAAGCTGCTAACACTTAAAAAAACAATAATCAAAATACAAAACAGAGAAAATGTTTTTGTTTAGACAAGCCTACCCAGACAAGGAATCTTATTAGGTGGCCTTCAGTGAGTGGGTAAAGTTAATAGACATGACCAACTTAGCGACATTAATTTCAGTGGATTTACTTTGAATTGGACTTTGTTGAATGCAAGCCACAGGTTTGCATTCAACATTAGCCCTACTCAGCGTAGACCCTTTGAAATAACTGAATGCGGTCGTCCCCCCGCAAGGAATGATGTCGAGGAGGTGAAGGAGTCCCAAGTCGTAGGTGCGCCCACTAGAAAGGACCCTCTGTTTCTCTCCCCCCAGCAGATGCACCCATAAAACCAAGCAGGCAGGCTTTCTCTTGTAGCATCTTCAGAGGTGGGGAGGAAGTGGGTGGCAGAAGAGGACCCAGATACTTTCAGACTCTGGCTGGCCACGGTGCTGACAGAGCTGGGTTCAAATCTAACTGCGCAGGGCAGTTCAGGGCCGTCATCTGGTGTGAGCAAAATATTCCTGCGTGAGATTTCACAAGCTTATCTCGACTGTGGTTGGCGCTTGCTGGAATTAGGAACTTGCTCGCCGGAGAACTTTAGCTGAACCAACAAGGAGAAAATCAAGAACTAGTTGACAGAGGGGAGGGATGGGAGAGAATTTTGATCCAGTTTATATTTCAAGCTGAATTTATCAAATGTGCACTTTCCGGAAGTAGGAGAACCGAAACACAGCCATCCTTCAAAATTCGCACTTATTCGAATTTTGCGACACCGTTTGCCAACCAAACGTTATTTACAAAACTGCATAAAAGTGGGCATAAGAATGGAGTGACAATAACGCGGAAAGTGTAGCATATGAGGAGATATGGCTTGCAGAAAAATGTGCACATTTGTCAAAACTCCCTATACAAAAATGTGTTTGTTGGGAGACATTTGCGCTAAAATGCTGGAGAATTTTCTTGAGGATTTAAAAAAGATATCGCAAATTGCTTCTGAAATGTGGGGAGCTGAATTTAAGTTTGGAAAATTGAGAAACTGACAGAAACTGTCCCTAGGAGAGCTGTTGACATCAGTAATCGATCGGCGTGTGTGTGAGGTGCCAGAGCACCTTTGCACGCAGAAGGGCCTGGGTCCCTATGCAAAACCACACACACACACAGGGCCAGCATCCATGGACAGCCACTGCCAGTCAGTGTAGACAGTACTGAGCTAGATGGGCTAATAGTATAAGTCAGTGTTTTTTGTCTGACTTTATGCTGAGCGATGAGGACTGAGATCTTACTTTGTCTTTAGGGGAAAGACTCTTGGTAGGGCATCAGCATTGCATGCAGAGGGCCCTTGGTCCTGTCTCCAGAGCCTCCAGACAGGGCGGGGAAAGCCTCCCTGCCTGAAACCCCAGGCAGCTGCTGCCAGTCAGTGTTGGCAACACTGCGCTGGAATGGCCGGATGCTCTGGCTCATTAGAAGGCCACTTCTTGGCTTCCTCCTAGAGCGCTGCCTGATCCGCATCCTTGGACGACGGGTTCCTCCGCGTGTGGCACCTGCTCTGCTGTGTGGCAACCTGGGGGTGGGTCACCGATTAAGGATGTCTGTGCGGTCCTGCGAACCGGCCCTTCTCTTAAAACCGCTCTCAAATTCTGCAGTGCGGGTTTTTCCTCCCCGCCGCTTAGCGCTCCTGGTTTGCAGTCAAATGATTAACCGCCTCTGGCAATTTCTCTCTTGTCTCTCTCTTGTCGCCAACCCCAGGGAGGGAAAAAAGCCATTAATGAATGAAACATGTAGCCCCCCCCTTCTCTCGCCTGCTCTGCCTTTTTCTCCCCCCCATCCCCAATGCGTACACACATACACACACATACACAGCCTAGAGCGGTGAAGGAAAGGACTGATGTGCTCTTCTGCTAACACCTCCCTTGATTAGTCAGTCGGGCTCCTGCAGCAGGGACGGTGTGTGTGTGTGTTCTGAAAGCCTCCCCCGCCACCCCCCACTCACTCCCCAGCTGCTGCCTCTGCAAGGAGAGGGAAGGGGGTGCTGATGTCAGCAGAACAGGGATCCGCTCTGAGGGGCTACGGGCGGGGAGGAAGAGGAGGCGGCGGCAGCAGCACAGAATCTTCATCATGCATCTGTGAATGGGGGGGAGGAGGACCACGACATGACATAAAAATGCGTCCCACGAGGGGGGGAAGCAGCTTGCAAACAACGCCTGTATTTGGGGGATTGCACGCTGACGAACGTTCGCGAGGACACGTTTTGTTTTAAATTGCAATCCGGCCGCAGAAAGGTGGAGGACTGAACTTGGGCTGTGGGAAATGGATGCGGCGACAACAGCCGCTGAATTTGCCCCTCCGTCGTAGCAGAGAGGCCCTTAAGTGAATTGGGTGCTGCGCAGAGGAGGAGGAGGAAGAGGCTGCCTCCTTTGGGCCTGCTCTGAATCGTCAGCCTGTCAGTTTCCCTGGAGGTGGCGGGCGAGGTGAGGCGAGGGGCCCCGAGTCCTCGTCTTAGCACCCCCCTTGAAACTGATGTCTCTGCTGGAGGTTTGACTGTCCTCTCTTTCTCTTCCTCTCCCCCTGCCCTGCAGGTGTAGTAGCTTCTACTGCCTTCCTCTCAAGATGCCGGAGCAGAGTAATGACTACCGTGTGGTGGTGTTCGGGGCCGGGGGCGTGGGGAAGAGCTCCCTGGTCCTGCGCTTCGTCAAGGGCACCTTCCGAGACACGTACATCCCCACCATTGAGGACACCTACCGGCAGGTCATCAGCTGCGACAAGAGCGTCTGCACCTTGCAGATCACCGACACCACCGGGAGCCACCAGTTCCCGGCCATGCAGCGCCTCTCCATCTCCAAGGGCCACGCCTTCATCCTGGTCTTCTCCGTCACCACCAAGCAGTCCCTGGAAGAGCTGAAGCCCATCTACCAGCAGATCGTGCAGATCAAGGGCAGCATGGAGAACATTCCCATCATGCTGGTGGGGAACAAGTGCGACGAGACCCAGAGGGAGGTGGAGACCAAGGAGGGGGAGGCCGTGGCCAAGGAGTGGAAGTGTGCCTTCATGGAGACCTCCGCCAAGATGAACTACAACGTCAAAGAGCTCTTCCAGGAGCTCCTCAACCTGGAGAAGAGACGGAACATGAGCCTCAACATCGATGGGAAGCGCTCCAGTAAGCAGAAGAGGACAGACAAAATCAAGGGCAAGTGCAGCTTGATGTGAGGTGCCCCTTTCATCACCAACCCCCCCATATCCTCATCGTTGGTGTTCCCCCTTGGCTCCACATTCTCCCACATCCTTCCTCAGTATCTTAGCGCTGCAATGGCACTACGGGCACTGTAACGGCACTACGGGCGCTGTAACAGCACTACAAGCGCTGTAACAGCACTACAAGCGCTGTACTGCCTCTAACTCATGGCCTCCCTTTTCTCCATCCGCCTGGCGAGGGGGATGACGTACTATCGCATGTGGGAGGCATTCCTGGGTCCCCCTCGCAGATGGAGACGAGACTCTCTCCTCTTCCAACCCCTGCTTTTCACTTATTGGCCTTGAACTCTCCCGGGGGAGGAGGAGGGCACGAAAACTTAGCGTCAGGTGGGAAGATGGTGGCCTCACTCAGGAGGACTCTTCCAGCTACTCCTGCACTGAGGAGGCCGCCCCGTACCCCTCCTACTCATTTTGAGCACCGAATCTTCATGCCAGGCTCTGGAGGAGGTGGGAATGAAGGAGAGAAGTTGTGGGATTCACGGATCGGATCGGCCTGGCGACAGGGACGCTTCTTCCTGCCTTGTGCAGAAAGGGAAACCTTCTCTGACTTCAAACCTTCTTCCTCCAAGACTTCTGTTTGCTGAGAGGAATGCCCAGTTCCCCTCCCCCCCCCCAAGCTCACCCTCAATACTTTTGCTTGGAAAGATGTTGGACAAGCCGGGGCGGAAGACATAATCCCTTTGGCGGGTTTCTGCAGTGCAAGCTCTTAAATGGTCAGCACCGACTGGCCCAGACCTGGAGCCGTGCCGCCGCCCTGCCACGTGGGACCCACTTCCAACGAGAGTCCTCCGCATCTGGTGGGAGCAGAATCCAGCCATCAAGGAGGGCAGGATGGCATGAGGCTTGGCCTCTGGGCCCCGGCCCACCCATTGAAGAAGGCCAGTGCTTAGAGGGGCTCCTTGCGGGAACATCGCACGCCTCTGGGCCCCTGGGAGGAACATGTGAGTGGGGCAAGCACCTTGAGAGGAGCGGGAACTGGCACAGGGCTCAGCCCATCCACCCACTCAGACTCTCCGGAGGTTGCTGCGTGAGAGGAGCTTGCCCCTTCGTTTCTGGGGAGGAAGAGATTCTCCTCACCTCCTGCGCCCAGAGCCCTGGTGAATGGGAGCTAAGCGACAAAAAGGGAACCAGGACTCGAATGAAACCTGACCAAAGCAGGTCTTCAAAGGTTGCCTGCCCTGCCCTCCTGTGTCCTCTTCGCCCCTCAATCTTGACATGCCAAACTTTGAACATTGCAACTTGCCGTGAGACTCTTAAAATTATCTTTCTTTTAAATTAAGGGGATTTTAATGATAAAAGCAACATGAGACAGCAGCAAAATAAGAGCACATTTCTGCCAGCGAAGGCTGAGGTGAGGAGATGAGGCTGGAAAGAGAGGAGGTGGCGCTGAATTTGGGGTGGGGCGGGATGCAGGATGGGGCGAGGTGGCAGAGCAGAGCCTCAAGGCGGGTTCTTGAGCCGTTTGATCCCCAGAGCTCAAGGAAGGCGACATTTTGAGGTGCGAGCAGAGTTGGAAGGCTGCCTTTCCCAACCTGGTGCCCTCCAGGTGCCTTTGATGACAATTCCCATCAGCCCTAGCCAGCACGGTCACATGATGACCCTGGGCACCACCACAGGTTCCCCCTCCTCTGGGCCTTTCTCACCTATAAATCCACCCCCCTGGTCCTTTTAATCACACACCTTTTCTGTCTCCCCTGTTGAATGTACGTACCTAAACCCTTCACAAATTGAGGAAGCAACGGGCTCAGAAGGGGTTGGTGGAATCTGAACTGGAGAAGGGAAACAGGGTGGTTCCTTATCTCTTTTTCTCTCTCTTTTGACCGCCTGCTTAAGCATAAGGGTGCGATTTTTGCAGCAGTGGAGAAAACCAACTTGTTTGCTGTTGTGGTGATGAAACTTTGGATTCCATTGTGGGTGCGTGTGGGTGTGAGGAATGAGTGATGAGGTCTCCCAAGATGGCGTCCAAGCTGTGGTTTGCACAAGCTTTGCTTGACTCGGGCTTAGCTTTTGAAAGCAAGCTTTGAAAATCAAAGGTTGTTTTAAAGGTGAGAGCATGTGTAAAGATGGAGAGAGTTAGAGACCAGGGAACTGTGTTAAAACATTTCATTTTTAAATGCTCACCTTTCTAGTACTATGGATGCCCCACAGCCTGGGAGACCCAAGCAGCCCTTTCTGAGATGCCCTTTGCTTCCCTGAATGAGTAGGAAGCTTTCCCTCTGCTTGTTAATTAGCTACTAAATGTTAATTAGTGGATCCAATCAGGGCCCGTGCATAACATGCCCAAATTCTGGCCTATGCATCAACCTTCATTAAATTCTTCACCTTGGTTCTGTTTGGGCAGCGGCAAGCCAGTGGGTCAGGGAATAAAACACAAGCCACAACTCAAAACCACAAACTCAGAATTATAACTGAAAGGAAGATACCACTTTGTTGATGTACAAAGCTTACTAGTATCATGGGATCGATAGAAAATAGACAGATAATGCTTTGACACTGCAGCAACTTAAAGTAACTTGGAAAAGCCTTAAATCTAATTAATTAGTTAAAACAATAACCGTATGAATGGACATAATAACTTTCTCCAGTCTTGCTATTTGTATATTTGAGCTCTATGTTTCCTAGAATATTAAAGAAAGACATAGTTACATAGGAGTGGGTAGCCCTGAACCCTGAAAACACGCAAAAACAGCAAAGATTATATAGCAGAAAGAAAAGAACAAAACATAATCCACAGGCAATCCTCTCCTCCCCATCAAGAAAAACTTCCAACTCACCAAAATCTGAATAAGTCCTTTATACTGACCAGCAAACTGGATCAGTGGGTTGGAATCATCCAGTAAATTTACATTAATTTTAGTGAAGGTGAACCCCCATTATAAGTAGCCTATGCGTACATTATGAATTATTATAATTCATCTGGGAGTGCGGACAAAGGAGCATCTGAGATGCCTGCATCAGTGATTTTCTAAGCACTGCCCTTTCGCATAGTGTTATCTCAGCAGATGTATACGTTATCCTTTGACTTAGATATTATTTTGTCTATCGAGCAGCTCTGTACCAGCTTCTTATCAGACACTGAGGAGAGATTGAAAGAACTGGGCCTGTGTAGCCTTCAGAAGACTGAGGGGAGAGTGAGCACTCTTCAAGTACCCTCCACCCAGAGGAGGGCCAGAATCTCTTCTTGATCGTCCCACAGTGCAGCACACGGAAGAATGGGCTCAAGTTGCAAGGAGCCAGATTTCGGCTGAGGATGAGGAAGAAGTACCTGTTAGAGTGGTACGACAATGGAACCAGGGAGGTGGTGGGCTCTCCAACACTGGAGGCGTTCAACAGGCAGCTGGACAGCCACCTGTCGGGGATGCTTTAATTTGGATTCCTACATTGAGCAGGGGGCTGGACTCAATGACCTTATAGGCCCCTTCCAACTCTACTGTTCTGTGATTCTGTAAGAAGACTCAGGGGAAATATGATAGCACTCTTCATGAACTTGAAAGGATGTCACACAGAGGAGAGCCAGGATCTCTTCTCGATCATCCCAGAGTGCAGGACACGGAATAATGGGCTCAAGTTACAGAACAGAGGAAAAATCTCCTAACTGTTAGAGCGGTGTGACAATGGAACCGATGACTAGGGAGGTGGTGGGCTTTCCAACACCGGAGGCATTCAAGGGGCAGCTGGACAGCCACCTGTCGGGGATGCTTTAAGTTGGATTCCTGCATTGAGCAGGGGGCTGGACTCAATGACCTTATAGGCCCCTTCCAACTCTTCTGTGATCCTCTGATAACTCTTCTCTGGCAGCAGTAAGCGAGAATGCTTTGCAGAATCCAAGCAGTTTGCAGAAATGGCACACACAACATAGCGGTATCATCCCCCTTGCTTCATCGTGGCTTCACCATGGCGCTCGCCTGCGCATCCACTTCGAATCTGACTGTCGTATGTAGACTTTATACAGGCCATATACAGACAGCTTTGACCAGATTAACACGGCCTGCTCAAAGCACAAAGGCTCCAGCTCCTGACGGAGCAGCCTGATCGTAGCACAATCCCAGGCCGCTGGGAAGAGGGTTCCTGGGTACGTCGGTGGCCAGAACGTAGGTGACTGTCCTTCAAACTCTGGGGCGGAAACGTCATTGGGGAAAGGGAAGTTGCAGCACACAGGAGGGAGAAATTCCAGCTTTTGAGGAGCTTCCCAGAGTCGATTTCCAAATTTGTTTTATTTATCCGGCAAGACTTGTAAACCGCTTAATCAAAGAGCTTCGCTAAGGGGTGTACAAATGAAATTGTAGATAAACCACAAATCCACAAAACCTTTAAAATATGCATATTTATGCCCGTGAAGCCATCATCAAACCCCAGATGAAATGAGTCAAACTTTTCAAAACAAATATAGGTAGCTAAATGAATAGGCTGGCCGAAACAAAAGCAAAATTATAACCTCTCTGTGGGTTCTGAAGCAACTGGCTGGAAAAATAATTAAACAAGGTCCCCTGCTCTCCCCCTCAAAACCCTTCCCCAAAAGATAACTTTGTGGATGCTTAGTTGAGCCAACCTTGCGGAGATTTCAGTCATCCATTTGAATTTTAATACTGGCTGATGGGTGAATTGATTACGTTTGTCTACAAGTAAATGTAATAGTTCTGAAGCAAAAAGGCACCCGTTGATGCTCATGGGGAGTGGGTGCCTTGTAGCAGGTGATGTCTTAGAAGAGTCATCTCTCCATCTCTCTCTCTCCCCCCTCTCTCATACACAGGACCCTGGTCCTCTGTGTCTTGAGCCTTCCTGGCTGCCCAGGGAGACCTCAAGGGTGGTGGACCATTTCTGGCAAGGCCTGGGTAGCTGAGGATAGCTGAGGAGGTCTTGTTTGTTTCCAGAGGGTGAAGTTCCACAGACAGCTCCTTATCCCATCGCTGGCAGAAGCGGCCTGTCTGACTCCCCCTTGCGTTGGCACAATTTGTACTGCTTACTTATAAAGCGCCAGGGGGTTTGGCTCAGTTGCACAATTTGACGGCGCAGGATTCGGCGCAGAGTGTGCCGCGCCCGATTCCTTAGCTCTCTGTGTGTGTGTGTGTGTGTTTCGACATGCATTGCTGCCCAGTGGCCTGGACAAAGCCTTCAGAGCTTCCTTCAAGCAGGACCTGCACAAGGAGGATCATTATAGCTGCTCCCTCAATTATGGGTTACTTAAATTGATCCTAAAATGAATTTCAGTGGGATGCATTTATTCCTTGGAAGCAGTGGCCACCTCAGGGTTGCTGATTCTCTTCCTGTTAACCTTATCAGCTCATCACGAGGATTCCTCTGTGTGTGTGTGATTTGCCTGGAGTCCTGTTTGGTGTGGGGAGCCTGGCTTCCTGTCAGTGGCCCTGGTGGCTCTCAGTAACCTGGAGCCAGAGTTGCACAATTTATTGATGAACTCATTTTACACTATGCTCTGTGATCCATCCATCCGACCGGAGGACTCCGAACGGGGCCCTCTTCTTCGTCTTCGCCGGCTCAGATAATCGTGTCTCGGATCATGAATGGTGCTTCTAAAAATTTCACAATGAAGGCAGCAACCCTTTGCATTGTAAATAAAACGGTCCTGATTAGATTTCCTCTCAACCGGTGCCAGCATGACAATATTAGCTCCTCCGCATAACTGGCTTTTTACAGAGGAAGAGGTTTAAAAAGAAAAGGCAAGACAAAACAATATTATAATAATGTAATAATACTAAACAAACCAATGGTACAATGTAGCCTTTACTCTAGAAATAGTCTTCCTTGAATGAATGAATAAAAATGGATTTATATCCCATTCCTTTCCCATGGCTGGCGTCATTCTTGGGTTAAGTTGAGGCCTTTAGGAAGGGTCTTGAAGATGAGCTCATCCAGCCTTCTGCTGCAAGAAAGGGGGCTTTTACCCGGGGTAGCAAGCACGGTGCCCTCCTCCCTCTCTGTTTCCATTTCTCTCTCCCCCCCCCGTGAAGTCTTTCCAGCTTATTGACATCTTTCTAGACCTGGGACAGAATGTGGGTGCCCCCGCCGTGGTCCAGTTGATGCCCGGGGAGCTCACAGAGACGTCATTGTGGGGCCTTTATTTCCAGAGCCACGCTGGAAAGGAACAGGCCATTATTGTGCTCATTGCCCGCCCTGCTGAACAGAGTGAGGATGGGTCCATTTTGGCGAACTGCGGGCTAGCTATATTAAGAAGTATAATCAGTTTTTAAACTGGGTATAGCTAGCTCTGTTGATGTTTTCTTTGTACTTGGATGTTTGATTTTATTTTAAATTTCTTTGTATTTTGCAAAGGCCTATGGTTATATGCAATTAAGTTCATCATCATCCCTTCACCACAGTGAGGGGGCTCCGGTGTCAGCGGGGCAGTGAATCCGCTCTTGGTCCTGGTCTGAACTTTCAAGGTGCCAAGTGCCTTGGACAGCTCCTTGCAAGTTCAGAGTAAAACCTGGAGTGGACTCACTGCCCCACTGACACTGGAGTCACCAGCCTCCACTGCAGCCCAACAACAACGTCAGTCTGCCCTCGGCCAGCCCTGACCTGCTGGCCTTCTTCCTTAAATCCAGTCCAGGCGATGGCTTTGCCTGTCACCTCCCTTTTCATGAGTCTCAGTGTTGTCTCTGCAGAACTCAGCAGGGAGGAGGAGGATAACATTAGAGAAGTGTTGGCTCTGCCTCTCATTGTTTCTGGTGCCACGTCCCTGCATTCCGCCCTGCCAGTCCCAAACGGGCACCAAGACCAACAGTGCTGTAATGACCGGTTCCACAGCAAGAATCCAAGATGGAGGGTGTGGGAGACGAACGGCTTGGGGAGGGGAAGCAATTCGGAAAGAAGCAGGGTGGGGGAAGATTTACACATTCCTGTCACTTTCCTGCTCTTAAATTGGCTCCTCCTCTATTACTATTATTATTATTATTATTCCAGAAGGAGCCCAGGGTGGCAAACTAAACACTAAACTTGAAAGGAAAACATCTTAAAAATGTCTCACTGGCCCCAGGTTGGAGGGGGGCTCAGGCAAAAAGTGTGCCCTCTTATCCCGGGATGGTAGGGCTTGGGGGGCTATGGTGGCAGAAGTGGCCACCTTGGTCTCTCCTCGACTCCTTTTAAATTCCCCACATCGGCTCAGCAGAGTAACACTAGGACAGGGGTGTCGTGGGATGCTGAATGGGCGAGTAGATCTGGCCGCTTGGAATACCAGATGCGGGGGGGGGGGGAGATCAGGGAAAGAGGCAGGACTCCAGGTGCTGATGCCAGCAAGGCATCTTTCTCCTTTCTCTTTTATAAATAACGTTGTGGGGCTTCAAAGCATGTTTTTGCATGCCATGTGCAGCCAGGCCCCTTGGTCAAGGGTCTTTCCTGGCCCCTGCTGTTTGAGATTCTAAGCAAAAGATGCCAGAGTCTGAACTGTGGACACAAAGCACCTGTGCGCTCTGTGCTGTGGTGGCAAATGCACCAAATCATGGTCATATTTACGGCTTCCGGTGTGAGACCTGATGCAGCTGGCAGACCCTGTCTCTGGCACGGGGGTGTGCTTGCATGCGCCATGAGTGTGAGGAAGCCGGCAGCAAATGGGGTCTTCAACAGTGTGTGTTCTGTAGCTTAGGTTGCATTACTCTTTCAGAAACATATTTCTCCCTTCCGTTTATAGAGTTGTCCTCATCAGCTGCCTTGAGGGTCAGATTTGTGTGCTCTGGTCCTAAATGCTCGCCTGTACTTGTGTGAATAATAATAATAATAATAATAATAATAATAATAATAATAATAATAATAAAATTTAATTTATGTGTCGCCTATCTGGCCGATGGCCACTCTAGGCGACGTACATGTAAACAGTTAAAACACAATGTGATAAAATACATTAATACAATATATAAACAATACAGCAGCAACAACGATATTAGTGCAGGGTAAGAGGCATTTCAGTCATAAAAGTTAACCCTCCCCGGAAATCCCAAAGGCCTGTTGAAAGAGCCAGGTCTTTAAGGCTTTACGAAATACATTTAGGGAAGAGGCATGCCGTAGATCTTGTGGGAGGGAGTTCCAAAGGGTGGGGGCCGCCACTGAGAATGCCCTCTCTCTAGTTCCCGCCAATCTAGCTGTTTTTGAAGGTGTGTACACCGGGTGCCTGCGTTGTCTTAACCATGCAGCATTTCTGTGACGGCACCAATGTGTGAGTGTGTCTTATCTAGTGTTTCTGTGCCCGCGTTTTTCTCCGTTGCTGGCTCTCTCTCCCGCCACCCCTGAATCAGAAATGGCAAGAGTCCCCCATAGGCCCTTGCGTGGCAAATCCTGAAATGCAAAGTGCGTCATTCACAGGGTTGCTGTGGAAACCATCTGCTCCCTTGGTGCTTGGGAGCTGGCTGTTTTGGAGATGGGTGAGATGAGGAAAGGGAGCGACACTCTACAGCCCTGTTGGGGAAGGGGGTCACCTCACATGTGTGCCCCCCCCCACAAATAGTGGTGCTCACATTCCTGATTGTTGACTCCACCCTGGCCAATGCCATGCAGCCTTGTGATGATAATGATGATGTGCCTTGCTCGCTACCACAGCTACATTTGCCAAGAGCAGGGGGTTGTGCCTGTCAGAGTGTGCAGGCTTTTGACTTACACAGATCTCTTCGTCAGAGGCCTGCGTTAACTCGGGAGCCTGCAAGGGTGTTGCACCCACACGATCTTGGGTGACCAACGGTGCACGTACCACCCACCCACTCCTCATAGAGAAGAGAGTCAAATGATCCTGGCCAGCGCTCATTTGCACGTCAAAACCTATTTAAATAATAAGCAAAACCTGATTATGAGAATCCTTAAATATTTAGAAATGAAATAATGAATGAATCCCAAACCTCTTTGAGTATCCATCAACACGGTGATATGTACAAGGTGGTGATAGGGTATGTGGGAACTGGGGTCAGGCTTTTTAGCAATACTTAGGTTGCTGTGCAATTAATAGTTCTGGAGAATTTGGGCACATTAAGGAGAGGCTGCACGTACACAGATCCTCTTTTTTTGTGGCTCTGTATCAAAGGGCTTAACAAGCTCACATGGCAGTTATGGATCTTCCATCCAGTCCTCTGATCTGAGGATCCTTGGAGCTGCCACATCTGTTACAAAATCCCAACGTGCCACAGAAAGCCCTTTCCTCCTTGCAGGAATTAGCAGGGAATCCATCCTTCTGGAATGCTTGGTGGATCTAGTCCAGCTGCAGTTCTGCCCCGCAGGTGTGAGGAACCTTGAGGGCCACATTCCCTTCTTGGAAACTTTCTGGGGGCCGGAAGCACGGCTGGGCAGAGCAACTAACGTTAATTTGACTTTTTGAACAGTAGGCTTGTTACTGCAAACTCAGACATCCCTGGCCTAGACCAGGAAGAACGATCAGACATCGAGGACACATTTCCAACCAGGGAAAGACCCCTGTTTGAAACTCTGGAGATCTGCTGCTAATCAGCGTAGACAAGACAGTCTGAGCTGAGCTGGGCCACTCTTCTGACTTTATATGAGGCACCGTCATATGTTTAATCCCTGTCACATGGAATTAATGTCAGAGGAGAGCAGCTTTGAGCTTCTGTGGCTTAAGGGAGAAGGGGACGCATGCATATACGGCACAGGACTTGTGGCGATTCACTTCCCATAAATGGGTGCCTTGCCACAGTTGCCTTAGCCATTGTTGACCACCAGGGGGTGAACTGCACTTAAAAGCAAATCTGGGTTTACTCAGTCTTCTTTAAGAATGGGGATGGAGGCTGCTTTGCCCAGACGGCTGTGTTAGGAGGGTTTAGAGGATGAGGTTGCTTTACCCCCAACCCTGTGGCTTCTCATTTATGTCATAACATATGAAGCTGCCTTCCTGGATCGGGCCCAGGTGGCTCTTTGTAGCCCAGGATCTTGTCTCTGACAGAGGACAGCCTGGTGGGTTTTTTTTGGGGGGGGGGGAGTCAGTCTTATTTTATGTTCAAAATTTGTTCATTTTTATAGTTTTTGAACATTTAAAAGTGCAACCAGGGAAAGATTTCCCTTTTTAGCCAGGCTTTTGGCCCTTAATGTGTGGGGCTTTTGTTATGGGTGGTGTGGGATGTAGAGCCTTGTCCTTTATTTTGCGCAGTAGGGTTTCTAGGTTTTTATTAATTGGTTTGTAACTGGTTTTGATGTAAGTTGCTTTGAGCTACTTTTGTGAGACAAGTGACTAACAAATAATAATAATAATAATAATAATAATAGTAACTACCAGTCCACATGAAAGCCAGTGGGGGTGTGAGATGAGGCCTTAATTTGACCTGGAAGGAGGTCTGAGGGGGACATTTCAGGAGACTGACCTTTTGCTGCATGCAGCCTAAAAGGGGGGATGTATGGGATGTGGGGAGGATTTTGACTGGGATTCCAACCCAACCTCAGCCCTTCCTTTTCTGACCTGCAGCATTAACAATGAACTAAAATTGCTGTAAGGTACTCTCTCACACACATCACAGCCCTCCAAGGTGCAAGGGGGCCATCTCAATGAGCTACACTGCAGGGCTGTTGTGACGCCCAATATATTGTATTATGAGCTGGCAGCCTTATAAATACCTTTATAAACAAACATAAATGCCTTCATAAATCAAAATAAATACTTGCAGTGAGGGAATCTGTTTCAGGCTTGGGTGCTTTCCAAAGCAAGGCCATTTTCCTTGTGTGGATTTCTCTTGGCTCACAAGAGATCTAGGAGACCTTTCTGCATGGCATTTATGCCGTGTAGGATTGAAACACAAACAAATCCAAGATGTAATATTAAATAATAATAATAATAATAAACAAATCCACAATTCTTTCTAAATGGATTATGTTGTGTGTGTTTTAAAAAAGATAGTTTAGTGTTTTTAGGTTTTTGAAATATTAAGCCGCTTATTTGTGCTTTTAAACAACAACAATACTAAAATTTTAAAAAACGTACATTCTTTCTGGGCCCATTGATATTTACTTATTTAAATATATTTGTACATAAATGTATCTATAAATACATATATGAATAAACTCATATATGATGATTCAGATATCGATCTAAAATGTATTTTGGAGATAAGGAGGATAATGAGGAGTCTCCTCATTTTTATTCCTCATTTTTAGGCTGACAATCTCTCCGCCTCCCTCCCCGCCGCACCGCAGAGCGCCTCATGAATAATGCAAATCAAGCTCATGCATAGTCAAGTCCTCCTCCGCAATCTGCATACGGAGTGGCCCCGCCCCTTCGCCCCCCCCCCCAGCTCACGGGTCCTGATTGGCCGCCTCCGTCCTCTCGCTCTCTCCCCCCTCCCTAGCCAGGACAACCTAACCGCACAGCCGAGTGCTGGTCCCGCCTCGACCCTGTGGGGCCGTCGCGCGGATTGGCCGGGCCGGGCTGTCGGTCACTCTCTGACGGCGGGTGGGGAGCGGAGGGGGGCTGCCCTGCTCGGTCCGGGGCTTGGTAGCAGGTTGCGTTGCGCCGCAGGCAGGCAGGCAGGCGTCAGGCGGGCAGGCAGGCAGGCAGGCAGGCGGCTCCAGCGGGGAAAGCGCGGAGGCGGCGGCCGCCGAAGAAGAAGGAAGGCAGAGAGAGAGGCAGGAGGGTAAGAGGGGTCGAGGGACAAAGAATCCCCCTCCTTGAACAGTGGGGTGTCTGACGCGGCCTTTTGCGCGGGAGGGGGGAGAGGTCACGTGGCACACCTATGGGGAATAGAGGGGCGGGACCGTAGCAAGCTCCTCCCATCCACCCAGGAACGGGAGGGGGGCTGATAGAAAGGGGGGGAGCTTAAGAGAAAGAGGAGGGCCTCTCAAAAAGGGGAAGGGACCTTCTATGCTGATCAAGGGGGCGGGGTAGATAGAAAGGGGGAGGGGCCTGCGTGTTCAGAGGGGGTGATTAAATTGGGGAAAAGCCTACACATTACTTTAAAAGGAGGGGACTTTTAAGGAGGAGGGGCTTCTATGCTGATCAAGAGGGAGGGGTTTGCATGTTGAGAAAGGGGAGGAGCTTACATGTAGCTTTAAGGGGTGGGGCCTTTTGATGTGGGAGGGGCCTGTATGTTCAAGGGGTAATTAAAAGGGGAGGAGCCTACACATTGCTTTAAAAGGACTAGCCTTTTTGAAAGAAGGAGGGGCTTCTATGCTGATTAAAGGGGAGGGGCTTCCATGATGATCAAGGGGAATAGAAAGGGGAGGAGCTTACATGCTGCTTATAGAGCCTCCTATACTCATGATGGTGGAGGGACGGGACTTAGCCATAATATTCAGGTTGAGGGGGTCTGTTTTAACTTTTCTGTGTTTTTTATTGTATTCTAACTGCAGTAATTTTTGTGGGGTTTTTTTTTTTGTATTTTAATGATTGTAAACTGCTTTGATATTTTTTATGAAATTGCGGTACAGGAATTTTTTTTATATAAATGAATAAAAAGGGGGGAGGGGTTTTCATGTTGACCAAGGGGCCTGTCCCCAAAGGGCTTAAAAGGTCACATGAGGGGTGCAGGGTGGGGCTTGCATGTGATAGTTGGGACTTTACAGGTGTGGGCCTCCTCCTTATGACAGCCACAGGATTAACATTTGGAATTTAGTGCCACAAGATGTGAGGTTAGCTGCTTTGCCTTGAAGGGCAGGTGGGCAGTGATCATTGGATATGTAGGATTTGTGTGTATGTGTGCCCTTATGTGCATAGCCACAGGTGTGATACTGTTGCACGGGCAAAGTGTCGGGACTGCGTTCAGGCGATGGAAAAAAGGCTTGTTGGGTGACTGCTTTAGTTGTGTGAGCAACAATTGTGCTTTGAAAATACTTACAGTGGAGTCTTTGTAAGGCTGCATTATTTGCATTAGATGGTTGTTAGAGGAAAAATAGGAGGCGTTCCAATATCTGTGTGGTTTGTGTATTCACAGTTCTGTCAACAAAGGAGCAGCCCAAAAACTGCTGAAGTGAGTAGCTTATCTCGATGAACAAATGTACAAGTTGTGTGTGAAAAAAGGATTTTGTGTTTAGGGTTGAAACAATAGCCTAATGCAGCCTTCCTTCCAGATATTGTCAGACCACAAGAATGCTCGCTGGGGCTGATGGGAGTTGTAGTCCAACAACAGCTGGAGAGCACCAGGTTGAGGAATGTTGGCTTTAGTGTTTGACATGCCCACAGTCTTGGCAGTGAGCAACTAGCTGGAAATCTGCAACCCTATATATATAGGGTGAGTCTGGCTTTTAGAACACTGACAGTTGGTTCTTACTGAGCATGCCCAACATTATAATAGACTTCAATGTTAAATTTCTTAAATTAATTACAAATCAGCCATGCATTTTTTAACTTTTAAACTGCAGAAGATGAAGGTCAGAGTCTGGGGTAAAACTTCAGTAATAGGATTACAAGTACTCTGTGAACATGGCAGATTTTTAATTAATTTCAACAAATTATGAGACCACTGACAGAAAAGAGTCTGGATTTTTTCCCTCTTGTTTTACACGTTGAACTCTCAATTTTCTCTGGCTGTTTTGTTTATCCCCATGAAAACTTAAAGGGTTGTTAAGCAAGTGTTTCTGAGTTCAGGACTGTAAGGTTTTGTTTTGAAATGAGCTTATGGGAAGCAGCAGAATGGCATGGGGGTATTTTCAATTTATTGCGGAATGCGAAAAATCCACACTGGCTATAGGATACAGCCACTCTCATGGCTGTATCATAATTTCTGGGTTAGTATGAAAAGCACCAGAAGAATGGATTTTTAGCTTAAATTATAAATGCCTGTTTTTGCTCTGTTTTTCTCATGCTCTCTAATTTTGTTGGACAATGAAATGATCTCTCTATCCCCCACGGCAGTTCTGTGATTTCCAAGTGTTACTTGTTTCATAGACAGAATAGGAAGTTGATCTAAATATAGTACTTTCCTGTGTAACGTGTTGTTTCTCTTTTGAGGAGGTGTTTAGCACTTTGCCTTCAAAATATTTTTGAAATATTGCCTCCTTGAAATAACAAAAGGAAGGGAAGGTGTCCTTGAAGCCAGCTAAGAAATGGAATTGTTTTGAAACTTGAATCTTGTTCTTGGGACACAAGAAATAGCATATTTCTTGGCATTTGATAGGATTTTTTCATTTATTTATTTTTTAAAGTTATATATCTTCTAATGGTCCAAATTCACTTTCTGGTAAGTGGGCTTGTGGCAACAGATCTTTCAGGCCTTGCATCCTGCATCCATTTCCCTCTCTCCCACCGGATCAGCCTGCCTTGTTTTCATTATCAATACAGCAGACTAGAACGATGACTTCACCCTTTAAATATGTTCTTGGAAGGCTGGAAGAAAGTCCACTCCCCCCCCCCCCAAAAAAAACCTGTTTAATCGCTTCAGGAACTCAAGGGTGGCTAACGTGTTTTTTGGAGGTGAGGCCAACTAACTGACATTGAAAAACCTCAGCAGGATCTTGCAGATGTGATTTCTGCATGAAACTTCTCCTTGGCCGACGTGACATATTTTTATGAAGTTCTGGGCCAGGAAACTGGTTAGGAAAATGTCTAATTTATTGTCTTTTATGAACAGTCTCTTGGCGTTCTCTGCTTGAAATGAAGGAGGCAAACTCTTGAGTATTGATGTGCAATCCAGATATGGGAAGCCTTGCCTTCCCATTTAGCATATTTTTGGGGGGAGGGTCCAGGCATAGGGCAAGACAGAATATAACTGGAAAAGTTATGCTTGGTGTCCTCCATCAAACTGGCTTGGGACAAGAAACAAGCTGTGATATTTACTTGTATTTGTTTGAATCTGTTAGGCACCCTTCACTGCAAGGTCCCAGGACAGGGTAGATGCATTCAATAAAGCATAATTAAATAACATCAAAATCTAATTGGCTAACCAATCTGGCCATGTGATCCCTGACTGGCTGGACCACTGGGCATCAATTAGACTCACCCTTGTTTTAAAATGTGTGGGTTGTATTCAACTAAGTCCTACTCAGAGCAGACGCACTGAAATTAATGAACCTGAGTTAGTCATGTCTGTTAATTTCAGTGGGTCTACTTTGAGCAAGACTAGCATTGAATACCACCACCAAGTGCGCTCACGCTGTTGGTGCAAGGATTTACGCTTGCAGAACAGCCAACTTCCTTTCCTCTCTCTGCTCCCATGCATGCCCTGCACCCTCCCCAAATCTGCTCTGGAGGGCTGGGGGAACACTCAGAACAGATTTGGCATGCAGTGGAGGGGAGGGGAGGGCAGAAGTTCCATTGCACAAGCATAAATTCTTGCACTACTTGAACAAGTAACTTAGCACTACTTTGGATACAAGCCACATTATGTCAAAGAAGCTGCTACGGACAGGGGTGGCAATCAAGAAATGGTGCAAAAAAAAAGGTGAGGTTATGGCAAGGGGGGGTTGGGGGAAAGATCTGGGACTTGTGGTTTCCCCCCCCACACACACACTTTTTATCCTTTGACCAGAAGTGACAAGGCATGGGTTGGCGTGTACTCTTTGGAAGCTGCCACAAAAGTCTTTGCTGTTTCCTTGCTTGTTTGTTTTTAATTGAATGTACCAGAATTCTTCCTTGCTCCTTTGCTCTTGAAGCAAATGATCTGATGAGGACACTTACGACAATGGAAATAAATTCTTTGTTGTTGCCCAACTTGCTCTGGCCTTTCTGCAGTGGGATGTGGTAGCCCAGGGCCCTTGCTTGCTTGCTTTCAGATGGCCAAACATCTTGTAGTCCTTTATAGAGGATGTAGTCTTGGAGGCATTGTGTCCATTTCTGTGGGTTCCCATTCTTGAGGTTTAGCTCTTTCTTTCCAAATGGGATGCGGTCATTTTCCCTTCCATATTTTGCTAAGCTCTGTTATTGTGCATTTGAAAATTAAACTTCCATAGGAAGTTACAAAAGCCTCTCTGTATGACTTAGAAGTCAGGTTTTTACTTGGGAAGGAAGCTTATTCCCTTGCAAACGAGTGTGATGCTGCTCGTCAATGTAGCAGACATGGGAGATGAGCATTGTAGCACCTCTCTGGGGTGCCCCCCTGATGCTTTCATTCCCTCCCCGGGGAGATTTGCCTGGAGCTTTCAGCAAGCAAAGAAGGACTTGTTTGCCCAAACAGTCTATCTAAAGGAGTGCCTCCAGCATCATCAGCTATGCTGCCCAACAAGATCAGCCTCAAAAGACCTTCTCTCCATCCCATCAGTCAAAACAGCCAAACTGGACTAGAGAGGACTAGAGAGAGGGCTTTTTCAATGGTGGCCCCCACCCTGTGGAACTCTGTCCCAAATGATCTCTGCCATGCCCCTTCCATGATGAGCTCCCGCCGGGCCTTGAAGACCTGGCTCTTCAGGCAGGCTTTTGGGGTGGGCTAGATTTTATCTTCATTGTTTTTAGATTTTCAATGTCTAGGTATTATATGCTTATGTTGTACGTCGCCCAATAAATTGGGCGACTAATAAATTCAATGAATAAATAAATAAACTTGTGTAGTAGGTCTATGAATTACCATTACAAAATAAACCATGCACATTCATTTCAGTAGATCTATGCTGAGTGAGGGAGCTAGTGTGGTGTTGTGGTTAAGGTGTTGGACTACGACCTGGGAGACCAGGGTTCAAATCCCCACACAGCCACGAAGCTCACTGGGTGACCTTTGTCCAGCCACTGCCTCTCAGCCTCAGAGGAAAGCAATGGTAAACCCCCTCTGAATACCACTTACCATGAAAACCCTATTCATAGGTTGCCATAAGTCGGGATTGACCTGAAAGCGGTCCATTTCCATTTTACGCCCAGTGAATTCGGATACAACCCCTAGTATTTAATAGTACAAGTTTGACCTACAACAAAATGTTGCCACGCGTGATTTATGAGTCGGTCGGAGGCACTATGCTTCTGAATACCAATTGCTGGAAACTGAAGGCAGGGGGAGTGCTCCTGCATTCAGGTCCTGCTTTGGGGCTTCCCATTGGGACGTCTGGTTGGCCCCTGTGACAACAGGGTGCTGGACTAGATGGGCCCCCTTTACCCCAGTCCAGTAGCCACCCATGCGATAAAAACATAGGGAGCTGCCTTATACCGAGTCAGGCCATGGGGTCCAGCTCAGTCTTGTCTGTGCTGACAGGCAGCAATTTTCCAGGGTTTCAGACTCAGACTTCCAGTGAGGATTGAATCTGGGACCTTCTGGCTCCCAAGCTGGTGCTCTAACAACCGAGCTCCAAGTCTTTGCCCTCCTCTGGGGAGTTCCATTCAGTCCCTCCATTTTCCTTTTCCAAGTGACGCTCAGCATCCTGTAGCTTCTGAGCAAGCTCGATCCTCATTGGGTTGTGAGCTTTTTGGGAGGTGGGTCTGGGGTTGTCTCCTTACTTAATTTTAAAAGATGTTTTGTATTTCTGCAAATCTCCAGGTTCCTTCTGCTGTGCAGATACCCAACAGAGGCTCCTTTGTTTGGAATGATTATGTTTTTTAAATTGGTATTTAATGTTAAGTACTTATTTTGTGGTGTTTTTTAAAAGTTTGGAATTTATCAACTGATTTAAAGGATGTTTCTTTGAAGAAGGTGTCATTGGATATACCCTTTCCGGATGTCTGCGGGAGTATGCGTGAGATGGAACGGGCTTATAAAACAAAAGTATATTGCTTCAAAAAGTTGGCAGCCCTTCAAGATTTGCAGGGTTCTCCTGGGTGATATGAAAATTCCCCCCCCTTTTTTTTTTTGAGTGCCCTGCAACACAGATATTATAGGGAAATGGAAATTGGGACCTAGCTATGCTTGAGTCTCAGACAGGAGCTGTTGGTGGTCTGTTGGGGGCCGGTTGAAGGTTATGCTGGAAGATGTGTGGATTGACCCCACCTGCTACCTGGAGGAGGCCTTCCACTTCAGGGGTGCACGCCTTGTGTAGAAACACACACCCGTCTCTCTCACACATTTTACGGTTCAGCGTGTGCATTGATACACATGTAAAGATTCTCGCACGTTGCTTGTGGCTATACCCTCCGTAGAATCATAGAATAGTAGAGTTGGAAGGGACCTGTAAGGCCACTAAGTCTAACAACATCCCCCCCTCCCCTGCACTCAATGCAGGAATCCAAGTTAAAGTATCAGTGACAGATGGCTGTCCGGCTACCTCCTGGATTAAACCAGTGCTCTAGAGCTCACCACATCACGAGGTCATTGGTTCCATTGTTGTACCGCTCTTACAGTTAGGAGGTTTTTCCTGATGTTCAGTCGAAATCTGGCTTCCTGCAACTTGAGCCCATTGTTCTGTGTCCTGCACTCTGGGACGATTGAGATCCTGGCCCTCCTCTGTGTGGCAACCTTTCATGTCCTTGCAGAGGACACGAATATCTCCCCTCAGCATGTTAATAGCAAGCCGATTCTCTGAGTGTGGTTCCTTCCATAAGGTTGTGCCTGTGCAGAAGCTCAGTGTCCTCCATCTAGAAGCTGTCATTGCAGACGTGTGAGTTGTACGCACGCCGAGCTTGAGTCTCTCATGGAATGGTTCTTGTGGTGTTGGTGGTATTTTCCCCTCCCTCTGGAAGTTCAGATGGAGTGGGGGCTGTGTTTGAAGGCTGTTATTGTTTCTGCAGCTGCTGCATTTCCAAAATTCCTGAGCAGGTGAACTGGAGTCCCGCCAAGGCGGCACTCAGTTGTGGGGTGCACTTGTTGGGGAAGTTGGCTTAGAGAAATAATTATTTTAGAAAGCCCTGTAGGGCACACGTCATTCGTAGAGGGACAGGCAGAGGCTTGCCTGGGCAATTAGCATGGCAGCAGCAGGTAATGTTATGTAGATCCAAGCTCCTTTTGGAATCCAGGTAAGGCGTATGGCTGTGGACACAGGGACCACTGCTGAAAAATGCTGGGCCCAATTCTTTTCACAGGGCAGAAATTGCCCCAAGAAGCCTGGGTGCTACTGAATGGCTCTAGTGCCTAATTAAGCTGAGCTGGCCGTAGCCGGCTGGGGAGGACTTGCCTCAGAGGGAGGCAATGGTCAACCCCGCTCTGAATACCGCTTACCATGAAAACCCTATTCACAGGGTAGCCATAATTTGGGATCGACTTGAAGGCAGTCCACTGTTCATTGACATTGGTGGTGGAGAGAGCCAGTGTGGCATAGTGGTTAGAGCGTTGGACTACGACCTGGGAGACCAGGGTTCGAATCCCCGCACAGCCACGAAGCTCACTGGGTGACCTTGGGCCAGTCACTGCCTCTCAGCCTCAGAGGGAGGCAATGGTAAACCCCCTCTGAATACTATTCATAGGTCTTCCTAAGTCGGGATCGACTTGATCTTGGGCCACTTGCTGTCTCTCTCTCAGCTTAACCTACCTCACAGGGTTGTTGTGAGGGCTGAATGGGAAGCGAGGGAGAACCATGTTTTCCACCCTTGAGCTCCTTGGAGGAAAGGTAGGATATCAACCTTGTAATCATCACCACCTAGCTTGCGTATTATCCACCCATTGAATGAGGGTCTCTGCTGAATGAAGTCTCCTCCCTTCTCCCCAAATGGTCCGGCCCTGCATCATGTTACGGCACCATCTGGAGGCTCTGGCCACGTGGTCGTTTCACATCTCCAGAGCTCGGCTGGCTCCCTTGGGATGCTTGCTGGTTGGGTTGGATGAATGATTGAATAGATGAATTTTAAAAACGAGAACCTTTTCTCCTTTTATGCAGAGAGGGGGCCTGTTGTGGGTCTGGGCACTTCTCTAAGCTTTGTTGGTTTGTTTGCGCTGTGTGGTGCTTATAAACAAAAGCTTCTCCTGTGAGTGCAAAAGCACAATGTTTTAATTGAAAGGCAGAGGGCTTGTGATCTGTGTCTGGCTGGAGTCGTACACACTCTCTTTGTGGGGATAAATGCTGCTTGTTTTTGCAGAATTCGGTTTGCCGAGATCCTTTGCTAATCTTCTTTTCTAAACACTAGCTTTCTCAGGCCATAATCTGCCTGGTTTTATCTTATTACGGGGCATGGTAGCATCCTCTGTGTTGCTGCTTCCTCCTCTTCCGAAAGCTTAAGACAAGGTCCGGCGCTCTGGCTGGCCTATTTCCTCTGCGGGATTGTGCATTTAAGCCATTTTTCATGGTTGTCGTGGCTGCACCGCTCTTTTGCCTGTTGTTTTGCCATCTTCTGTATCCCTGACGCGGTGGTCGTGGGGACATGAATAGCAGAAGCTTGCAAAAAGACAGGGCTGGATCTCCAAGGGAGTGGCAGTAGTCGTGGTTGGCCCTCTTAGCATCCTCCACCCCCCCTCTGCTGAGGCTTCAGTATCCTTCACGCCAGACGCCACCGCTATGTCTGGAAGGCATAGGTCACAGGGGTAGCCAGCACAGCGCCCTCCAGATGTTTGCTGGACTCCAGTTCCCGTCATCCTTCACTGTTGGCCCTGCTTGGCAGCAGGGCTGTGGAGTCAGAGTCGTGGAGTCGGAAGCAATTTTGGGTGGAGTCGGAGAAATGTACCGACTCCGGCTTCAAATTAAAATTAATATTTTAATATTAATTTATTAATGTTAATACATTAATATACATTTGCCGTTTATGAAGGAGTCGGAGTCGGACAGTAGAAAAACAGAGGAGTCGGAGTCGAAGGTTTGACGTACTGACTCCACAGCCCTGCTTGGCAGGGGTGGTGCGTTGGCTAGCCCTGGCATAGGAATATGGGAAGCCTTATGCTGAGTCAGACCAGTGGTCCATCTTGTGTCCACTGAGTGCAGTGGCTCTGCACGGCTCCAGGCAGGGGTCTTTCCCAGCCCTGCCTGGGGATGCCATCAGAGATTGAACTTGAGACCTTCTGTATGCAAAACAGGTGCTCTACCCCACTGACTGATGGCCTTCCTGATGGGCCAGCTCCCAAAATGCTCTGAAAATGATTTGGATTCGGGAAGGTTTTGGGGGGACGGATGTTTGATGGGCTCAGCTGGCGGGGGGGGAGCTGGGTTAGAGAGGCTTTATCCTTAAATAGCTGGACACACTCAGCATGAAAGGAGGGGCCGCATCACTCTCCGTTTCAGGCCTCTTTCAACACAGTGGGTAGGAGAGCCTGGCTGGGAGTCCAGAATCTGCAAGTTCATCGTGTCTTCTGGGTGTCAAGGGCCAGCTAAAGATCACCCCAACGGTGAGTGGCTCAGGGGTTACGTGCCCTGCCACCTGTGCAGCCGTGGGCAAGCTGCAGAGTCCCAAGGAGCCCAGTTGCCCCCAGCTGGCAATTGCGGACAAGGAAGGGGCTGGCTTGTGCAGCTGTGGCAAGCTGAGCAGGCCCTCGCCAGCTGGGGAGGACTAGCCTCAGAGGGGGCAATGGGAAACCCCTTCTGAATGCTGCTTACCATGAACAACCTATTCAGAGGGTAGCCATAAGTCAGGATCGACTTGAAGGCGGTCCTTGTCCATTTTTCATAAGGTAGGCAGCTAACCTTGGTGGCCCCGAGCCAAATAAGGGCTCGTTCAGTTACTCCAGCTATGCTCCAATCAGTTCCTGCAGAGGCTCTTGTAGTCTGTTGTGCTTGGGACTGCCGTTTGTAAAAATGGCCTGAGAACTGCAGTGGGTTCAAAATAAGGAAGCAATATTGTTAGTGGGGACTGGCGTCTTGAGCCTATTACGCTGCTAGCTTTCTTGGCCAGAGGGGCTCCAAGCCCGTTTCTGGGCCTGGTTTAAAGTGCTGGCTTTAAACTACCAAGCCATAAATGGCTGGGAAGATGGCTTCCTCCTTCCGTGTAGGCCTACTGGAGGGCCTTACTCTTAAGTGAAGCAAAGACCTTTCCAATTCCCTTAGGAATCCAGGTTTTTTTACAATGTCTCTGTCGCAATGAAGGTTTGTTTGTTTTTCCTGCCTTTTACTTTATTTATGTATTGTATTTTTAGGGTTGCTTTGATTGGGAGATGCCCCAGGAAATATTTATTGGTGGCTGGCTGTATACATTTAATAATTGTGTGAGTTGTAGTATGAGAAACTGTAATTTCAATCAACTTATTGATGGTTCATTCACCCTGAAGGGATGGGAAAGGGCATTGGTGGTGAAGGTTCCCTGCACCCAGAAAGCCAGCATGCCAGGAAGGAGGAGGAGGGGAAGTGCTGTCTAGCCTTAGCCTCCTCCCTGACAGACTAGCTTTCTGTGTGCAGGATTTATTTTTCTAGTTTCCAACCCCCCTCATCATTTATCAACTTTTATGTACCAGGCAAAGGTGTTCCTCTTCACCTAGGCATTTGTTTTCTTAATTGGGATCATACCATGTTATATCCCTGCCTGTTTTTGGTGCTGATATTTTTGTATGGTGGAGTAGGATTTGTACCTTTGGAAGATAATGCTGTGTTTGTTTTACAATTGCAAGACACTTTTAGGCATTTTATGTACCAAGCTACTCATAAATCATCGCCGTCATTTCAGGTTCAGGAAAGGTCAACCAAGCGATCAATGGGATGGAGCAACTCCCCTCTGAGGAAAGGTTGCCACATTCTGGGGCTTCTTAGTTTGGAGAAAAGGCAAGTAAGAGGTGACATGCCTGAAATTATGCACGACCATGATGGCTCTGTTCTGCTCCACAGCATGCTTCTGAATGCCAGTTGCTAGGAATCGCAAGAGAGGAGATTTGCTGTTGCGCTCAGGTCCTGCTTTTGGGCTTCCCATCCGGGCATCCGGTTGGCCACTAGACGGGCCCCATTTGGCCTAATCCAGGCTTTTCTTGGGTTCTGTCAATTTAAAAACAGAATCGCACCCCCATCCTGCTACCTGAAATGGCATTGTTCAGACACAGGTTGATTTTCCTCACTGAGAACTAGGCCCTTGTTTTGAGGGAATGGATAAAATGCTGGTGCTGGTCAGCTGCGTTACCAAAAGACAGTAGAGGGCAGCCATAGAGCTGGACGGCTTATATTAATGTGTATGTTTGACTCAAGAGGGATGTAGCGATCGTTCTTCTATCCTTAATGTGAGCTGATGGCGGCTTTTCGTGATTATATATTATTATTTTCTTTCATTTCTTCTCCCCCCGCAACACACACACCTTTGTTAAATTTGCAAATAAAGACATAATAATATTTAAAGAAGGGCTGCCTGCCTTGATGGGTTCTGGATGGGACGGCGTAATTGCCTGTGTGTTGGGGTCCAGCCATCTAGAGTGGCCTTATTTCTGCGTATCGCTAAAACAAGAAACCTTTCTTTCTCTCCCCCACCCCCATGTCCTGTAATAGCTTCCATTCTGCTTGGTACTCTGCTCCTTTTGATATTGCTTCCCAAGAAACTTTTCTCCCTGCAATGGAATAATGGAGGGGGGAAGAGAGAGAGAGAAAACATCCTGTCCTCTCTGTAGCTGCAGTCTTTTTGATCTTTTTGATCACATTTCCCCCCCCCCATTGTATTTCGGGATCCCTCCTCTACCACCATCTCAGAGGTGGCAGGCACCCAGAGAGGGACGCGGGAGGCTTTTTGTGTGTGTGATCTTGCAGCATCTGCGTATGTGTGTGTGTGTTTTTCCTGAACAGTTGCCATGAGGACAGGACTAGAGGCAGAGCCATAAATAAAAGTACTGTTAAGCTGCATCAATTGGAGGCTCTTGGCCAAGCTGTGTGTGTGTGTGTGTGGGAGGATTTGGGGAGGCTCTGCTGGCGATTTAAAAGCCAGGCGTGTAGAAAGCTCCTCAGAGCAGCTTCTAAATAAAAAGGGCGGCGCTTCCTCTTGGCTGAGCTTGGTTCCCTTTCCCAGAAAGGAGCAGAGGCCTGCTGAAATATTTTCTCTGGTCCCCCTTTGAGCTGGGGCTTCCGGGGCTGCAAGCACTGGCCTTGGGACCCAAACTTACGGGGCTTCAGTTAGGCCAGCCCCAGGGAGCTGACGTGCGGGTAAAAAAGCTGCGACAAAATGCGCCCTCCAGGAGTTGTTGGCCGACAGTCCCTGCCAGCCAGACTGTGCTGGCTGGGGGCTGATGGGAGCCGGGAGTCTGGAGGGGTCACCCAGTTGGCAAAGGATAGCCACCCACCCACCCATGTGTTCTTCTTTGCCGTTCAGCGCCCGCGAGGCTTGCGTGCCTCTCAGCAGGGCAGAGTGGCTGCCACAGCTGGCTCAGGGGGTGCTGGTGGGACATGGCCTAGACCAGCCTGCTGTTCTTGCCCACTGTGCCAGCCTCTGGCAAAGGGAGGTTTCTCAGACTGGCTCAGGAAGGGGCTGGCTTGGCCCCCTTCGCTTCTTGGCTGTTTTTTAATTTGTTACTCGCCCTTCAACTCTCAGCTCCCAGGGTAGATTACAGCACTTTAAAACACACCATCCAAAACATAAAATCACACACAGAAAAGGTAGGGTGGGTCCTAACAAGTTCCACCCTCGCTTGGGGCTTTCCTGGCCTGGGCCTTGGCGAGGCTTGCAGGAGATCTACAGTGTTTTGTTCCGAGGGAGAAGCAAACGCTACTGGCGTCCCTTCCCCTGCCAAACCCTTCACTTTTCTTTCCCGTTTTCCTTCACAGGCAAATCTTTCCGAACTGGGAAAAGCCACCTACCTTTCCTGTCTCTAGTGTCTTTTTTTTTTTTGAAGGCTCCTTTGGGAGCCAACGGTGGCCCTGGTCCAAAGAAGGAAAGGGTATGGGTCGTGGACCGGCAAGCAGGAAGACCACCTTGTTGTTGCCTGCCCCCCTTCCCTTCTGTCGCTTCTAAGAGAAACCTGCCTGGCAGGAAAGCATTTTGCTGTTCCCATCGCTCGACTGCTCTCTTTCGTTCTGTTGAAGAGGTTGGGGTGGGGTGGGAGGAAGGCTTCTCTTGCTGTACTGCTTTGTGCCGGGCAGCTGTTCAGTGCACAGGAGCAGACGCAGGAGAAAAAGGTGGCAGTCGTCCTCAGGCCCGGTATAGAGTGGGTTGCCACCTCCTTCCCCTTGTCTGCTGCTTCCCCAAAATGGAGAAGCTGCACCTCCTTGCTGGTCAGTCATGAGGTTTTCATAATGGCCCTTTCCCGGCGGGGTGGAGGAGAGTGGCAACCCTCATCGCCCAGTCTGGAGCCTGTCTCTGGCCAACCAGGGAGCCTCTTCCACACCCCTTCCTTCCTCCCTTCCCACTGTGGTTTCCTCCAGCTCCTGGTTTGGACCCTTCTGGGCTGGTCCTGTCTTCCACTGATGTTGGCCCTCTGCCCACCAGGGCCAACTTATCCAGTAGGCACAGCAGGCACAGTGCCTAGGGCCCACGAAGGCCAGCATCTTTCACGACCCTAAAACTCTCTGCTCCTCTCTTCCCATCCACTTCCACGCCTCCTCCTTTTGGCCTTTCCCTGTTTTCTGCCTCTGTTCTCTTTCTGCCTCTTCTTTGGGATGTCCTGCCTTGCCTTGTAGTAGAAGTAGTAACAGTAGTTGCTTGTTACCTGAAGGTCTTCTGGCGACTTACAGCCATGCTAAAAACAAAAATGAATATATCATGCTGTAGAAACAAAACCATAAACCAACAACGCCCCCGTTTTGCCAGCATACTAATAACAGGCAACATCATCTCAGTCTTTCAAATGCCTGGGGGGGAAAGGAAGTCTTTAGCTGGCACCGAAAAGATGTCAAGGAAGGCACCAGGCAGACCTCACTGGGGAGCTTATTCTGCAGGCAGGGAGCCACAGTTGAAAAGGCCCTCTCCCTTGTCGCCCCCCCAAACTTCTTTGCCACTTGGGGCCCCTTCTTTTTCACTTGCTTGGCCTACCTGCCTTGCTCGGCCAGACGCCCTTCCAGCCCCCGGACGAGGGGGAGGTTTCATTTCCAGCTAAAGCGACCTCTTGCTCGTAGGGACAGAAGAAGTGTCCTTAGACTGAGTCAGACCAACAGTCCATCTCGCTCACTGGCTGGCAGCAGCTCTCCAGGGGTTCAGGCCCCTAAGGGTCCCTCCCAGCCCTGCCTGGTGATGCCAGTGGGGGTTGAACCCCTCCCCTGATCTTTTGCATGCAAAGCAGATGCTCTTATCCCTGAACTGTTTTCCTTTCCTCAGAAATAATGCAAGATTCTAGTTCTCATGACCCAGAAGAAAGGGCGGGTTTAAACAGGAAGTCCGAGGAAGCGTCCTTACACTGAGTCAGTTCTCTTGGTGCACCTGGCCCAATGTTATCTGCATGGATGGCACCTCTCCAGTCCTACCTGGAGATGCCATGGGAGGTGGGGGTAGGGGATGAACCTGGCACCTTCTGCATGCAAAGCAGGTGTTCTATCACTCGAGCTGCGGCCCTTCCCCTGTGAACAGCCCAGGCTGTCTCTTTCCGTCTCCCTGCCTGAGGTGGGTGGGGGGCACCCAGGGGCGGCAGGGGCTTGCTTGCGGCTGCCTGTGCCCCTCCCTGCGCACCTTAAGGCATAGACTGCATAGTGCGTACTGATGACCCGTGAAGGTAGGATCCGCTGGAGTTGCTTCCTCTGCAGAGGGCCTGAGGTGTAGTTATTAATGAGAAACGTACAGGCACAGCATTAAGAAATGAAAAGTTGCACTGATTCCGTTACAGCTCATCTCCCAAAGTTCTGTTTTAGGAATAGGTTGTTGCTGTGGGCTCATTGTTTGGGTCCAGACCTCCAGAGGGGCTGTGGTTGTTGTTGCCAATAATTTATTCATTCTTTTACATAATTTATAGCCCACGCCTTTGACATAAATCAAAGTTCCCAGGGCAGCGTGCAGAGGAATAAGAAGCAAACAAATCAACGGTTCTGTCCCAAATAACTCCTACTCAGAGCAGACCCATTTAAATGAATGGACCTAAGATAGCCAAGAGCCAGTGTGGTGTAGTGGACTGCGACCTGGGAGACCCGGGTTCGAATCCCCACACAGCCATGAAGCTCCCTGGGTGACCTTGGGCCGGTCACTGCCTCTCAGCCTCAGAGAAACCCCCTCTGAATATCGCTGACCATGAAAACCCTCTTCGAAGGGTCGCCATAAGTCAGGATCGCCTTGAAGGCAGTCCATCCATCCATCAAGATAGCCATGTGCATTAACTTCAAGGGGTCTACTGTGTGTAGGACTCGCATTGGATACAATCCCAGGTGTTTTCTTTCTGTCTCATAATACTAACTAGAACGTAAGGGTGGAAGATTCAGGGCAAACCAAGGGAAGTGTGTATTTCATTGTAAGACAACAGGTCTCCTCTGAGCAGTCCCATTCTGCAACCTGACACCTTTTGTCTGCTGTTGCTTTCTTCCATCAAGGAGTGAGGACAGGAAGAAAGGAGTGCATTTGAAGGGGAGGGGGAAATACAGCTGGGGTCCTCAGTCCTGAACTATTTGGGTACAGACCAGTTTGCGGATTGTAAGACAGCCTTTGCTAGCCCAGTGCCCCCCCGGACATTTTGGACTGCACCTCCCATCAGTCCTAGGCATCTGTATAAAGCCCAAAACGGTTACTCGAGCCTTCCCCCAGCCTGGCTCATGTTTGTAGACTGAGCTGTGAGCTTTCCTTGAGGAGGCTGTCTTTGTTTTGGCCCATGGCACTACTTGAAATCTGCAGCCGCTTAGTTTCCTTCCGAAGAGGATCACAATATTTTTAAGGCAGAGTCTAGGCTAAGAGGTACTACATGTAAAACCATGTTGGCAAAACCCTTTCACACACATACTACATATATATATATTTATGTGCCTTTTAATTTATATGGATTCACTTACACGGTTTTACATAGTTTCGCTTGCACCTGACTTGGAACAGGGGTTTGATGTGCATGGAGTAAAACAGTGGCCTGCTGCCCATTGCTGTAGATCACAACAGCTCAGGGTGGGGGGAGAGTTTGAAGGAGCAAAATCCTGCTCTGCCCTGTGCCTAAACCAGTATCTTGGTGCTCTCCATGCAGAGGTCCTTTCTTCCTCCTTTGCAAAGAAGCCTGGCTCGCTTGGGTGCCTGTGCTCACCTGCTCATAAAACACTGCCGTGTGTGTCAAGAGCCGTGGATTGCCAGCTGCTCCTCTCGGGCGCTTTGGAGGGCTGCCTGTGGCTTGCAGCGAGAGAGCCGCTTGCCGGCGGTGCTGCGGAACTGCACGTGGCTGCAGAGAGCGCCGGTGCTAGTGGGAAGCACGATCACGGACCAGGCCCGTCATTGAGAATCAGCTCAGGCAGTGCTGTCTCTCGCAGGCCCTCCCATCTCTCCTCCCTCCCTCCTCCTCCTCTCATTGATCTCTCTCACTGAAGCTCTCTTTGCTGTGAGGCAGCCCCCCAAATGCCCTTTTAGCAGGACAATCCTCTTTGGTCCCCTCAAAGCACAGCTCCCAGGAGCCTCATGCATGGCTCACCTCAGCTGGCCAGGATGGAGAGTGGACAGGACAGGAAAGAGGCCATGGAGGGAGCAAAATGGGCAACTGAAAGATTCCATCTCCTCCATTTCTGCCCCCCCCCACCAGTGATAAGGTGCTGCTTGCATTCTCTGCCCCACCTCATCCTGATGCAAGTGGGACCCACACTGGGAAGATCCGGGGAGAGGCTCGCATCTCTCCATGCAAAGTTATTGAGCCTTTTTTCTGGGAGGTTTGCCCCTTTAAAATGTGCCTGATTTTACTGGATTTATTAGTCCCATGTTGTACCCAAAGGTCTCCAAGCGACTTACAACATTGTTCAAAACAAAAATAAGAGAGAAATCAACTCATTTGAAATGTGGTGTTGGAGGAGAACTTTGTGCATACCATGGACTGCGGAAAAGACCAATAATTGGGTGTTAAGCCAGAACTATCACTAGAAGCTGAAATGATGAAACTGAGGTTATCACACTTTGGACACATCATGACAAGACACGATTCACTAGAAAAGGCAATAATGCTGGGAAAAACAGAAGGGAGTAGAAAAAGAGGAAGGCCAAACAAGAGATGGTTTGACTCCATAAAGGAAGCCACAGACCTGAACTTACAAGATCTGAACAGGGTGGTTCACGACATATGCTCTTGGAGGTCGCTGATTCATAGGGTCACCATAAGTCGTAGTCGACTTGAAGGTACATAGCAACAACAAACCCATAAAAATTAAACACACACACACAGAGGAAGTTTTGGCAGCCCACGAACACAAACATCATCATCTTAGTCTATCCAGTGCCTGGGGAAAAGATAAGTCTCTTCCTGGCGCTGAAAATATTGGGGAAGAGCCATAGCTCAGTGGCAGAGTCCCTGCCTTGCATGGAGAAGGCCCCAATTCAGTCCCCAGTGGCACCTCCAGGTAGGGCTGGGAAAGGCCTCCACGTGACATCTTGGAGAGCTGCTGCCAGGCAGTGTATACGATACTGAGCTGGACAGGCCAAGGGTCTGACTTTATATTGGCCTTTTCTTGTGTTCCTGTTCCTATTTATTCGGACTCATGAGGACCGGAATCTTGCATGACTTTGAGGGGAAGGGCCATGGCTCGGTGGCAGAGCACTTGCTTTGCTTGCAGAAGGCTTTAAGTTCAGTCCCCGACTAGACATGTAAAATTTCCAGAAATTTTGAAGCCATGGAAAAAAGTCCTCTTGTGGATAAGGAATTGGTTAAGAAGCAGAAAGCAGAGAGTAGGAATAAATGGACAGTTCTCCCAATGGAGGGCTGTAGAAAGTGGAGTCCCTCAAGGATCGGTACTGGGACCTGTACTTTTCAACTTGTTTATTAATGACCTAGAATTAGGAGTGAGCAGTGAAGTGGCCAAGTTTGCTGATGACACTAAATTGTTCAGGGTTGTTAAAACAAAAAGGGATTGCGAAGAGCTCCAAAAAGACCTCTCCAAACTGAGTGAATGGGCGGAAAAATGGCAAATGCAATTCAATATAAACAAGTGTAAAATTATGCATATTGGAGCAAAAAATCTGAATTTCGCATATACGCTCATGGGGTCTGAACTGGCGGTGACCGACCAGGAGAGAGACCTCGGGGTTGTAGTGGACAGCACGATGAAAATGTCGACCCAGTGTGCGGCAGCTGTGAAAAAGGCAAATTCCATGCTAGCAATAATTAGGAAAGGTATTGAAAATAAAACAGCCGATATCATAATGCCGTTGTATAAATCTATGGTGCGGCCGCATTTGGAATACTGTGTACAGTTCTGGTTGCCTCATCTCAAAAAGGATATTATAGAGTTGGAAAAGGTTCAGAAGAGGGCAACCAGAATGATCAAGGGGATGGAGCGACTCCCTTACGAGGAAAGGTTGCAGCATTTGGGGCTTTTTAGTTTAGAGAAAAGGCGGGTCAGAGGAGACATGATAGAAGTGTATAAAATTATGCATGGCATTGAGAAAGTGGATAGAGAAAAGTTCTTCTCCCTCTCTCATAATACTAGAACTCGTGGCCATTCAAAGAAGCTGAATGTTGGAAGATTCAGGACAGACAAAAGGAAGTACTTCTTTACTCAGCGCATAGTTAAACTATGGAATTTGCTCCCACAAGATGCAGTAATGGCCACCAGCTTGGATGGCTTTAAAAGAAGATTAGACAAATTCATGGAGGACAGGGCTATCAATGGCTACTAGCCATGCTGGCTGTGCTCTGCCACCCTAGTCAGAGGCAGCATGCTTCTGAAAACCAGTTGCCGGAAGCCTCAGGAGGGGAGAGTGTTCTTGCACTCGCGTCCTGCTTGCGGGCTTCCCCCAGGCACCTGGTTGGCCACTGTGAGAACAGGATGCTGGACTAGATGGGCCACTGGCCTGATCCAGCAGGCTCTTCTTATGTTCTTATGTTCTTATGTTCTTATCTGTGTGTTTTTTCCAGAAAAAAAACAGATTTTTTTGGAAAAATTGAAAAAATGCAATATTAGCACTTTTTACAGATTGAAAATCACTTTGTTACTTCAGGAACATCACATGTAATTGTGTACAAGTTGGTTTGGCATAACATTATCACATTTGGTATATTAAAAGTACATTTTATTCAAACAGTGATTGCAAATTGAATTTACTTTTTTAAATGTTTACTTTTTTTTTTTTTTGGTAACAAATGGAGGTACAAGATCCTGAACCGTAAGGAACACCTGAACTGGAACCTCTTTCGTTTTGTCAGTTTACGAGGCAAGGAACAATTTAAAAAACACACAGAAGAAGCCATCCACATTAATAACAAAGAAAATTATTAATATCTCTGCTGGTCAAGCAGACAGAAAGCATCCATTCCCATAAAAAGAACTGAGGGGAAAAAGGGGGGGCTAAGAGTCAATGAAACATTTCATTCATCGTGCTAAAATGAAGCATTCCATAATCCATTTGTTTCTTCAATTTTTTCAATTTTTTTGGGGGGGGGAAGTGGTTTTCCCCCCCGGGCTTTCACATCTCTATCCCGAACGCCATCTCCAGGTGAGGCTAGAAAGTCCCCTGCCTGCAAGTTCTGTCCCTGAGCTGCGGCCCATCCCTGGCTAGATCTTGGCTGTGATGTGGTTTACAGTGCGAGTGCCCGCTCAGCTTTAATTTGCGTAATTAAAGGCATGTCACCTACTTGCCTTTTCTGCAAACTAAAAAGCCCCCAAATGCTGCAACCTTTCCTCAGAGGGCAATCGCTTCTTCCCCTTGATCATTTTGGTTGCTGGCTGGGCCTCATGGGAGTTGTAGGCCAAAGCATCTGGAGGGCTCCAGGTCGAGGGAGGATATTGAAATGGCTGTTCCTCCCTGATATTCACCTTATTTTTGCTGTTGTCTTTCTAGGCACCCAGACCTCGGCCTTGTCTACGGGAGCAACACCTGCGGGCCTGAAAAGAAGCCGTTTTGCTTTCCGCTTAACAGGTAAGCCCTGGCGAGCTCGCTGGTCTCTGGCAAAGATGGCCAGCCGTACCTTTCCCAGGTGGCTTTTCCGTCGTCCAGGCTCCGTCACCGGAAAGGGTGCCTCTCTCTCGCCCCCGCTGGCTGCACTTTCGCCGGCCACGGGGCACGTGGCGAGAGCCTCGGGAACCAAGCACAGTGCTCCAAAGGTTTACAGGTTTGCCCCAAGCATGCCTCTCTGCAGCTTCAAGAATTAGCTCACAGGAAGCTAAGCTGCCTTCCTACATTGGCATTTGTTTCACCTCGGGTGACACTTGCAGTCGTTTGCCCTCCGGCTGGTGAGTCGGCCCTGGTGAGCTCTAGTCAGAAAGAAGCCACGGGGTTAGGGTTGCACTGTTTAGAACCTTTGCGTTGCTTATTGATTTATTACATTTGTACCCTGCCTTTCTTTTCATGATTGAAACCCAAGGCGGCTTACGTACGGTTCCCAGGCGGTCTCCCATCCAGGCACTGACCAGACCTGACCCTGCTTAGCTTCAGCAGAGCGCTGGCCTCAGGTGCCTTCAGACCACAGCCTGAGTCGTTTCCAACTAAGTTCCGCTTAGAGTAGGCCCCTTATACAAGGTCCGAACACTGGTCTACCTAGCTCAGTGCTGTGTACGCTGCCTATCAGCAACTTGCCAGAATTTCTGGCCAGAGGAGATTCCCAGCTATACCTGGAATGGCATGGGGAACTGAACCTGGGACCTTCTTTATGCCCTTCCCCAAGCACTTGCTTTGGTTTTGGTAAGCCTACAGCTAAAGGCTATTTCCCCACCCCACTGTGGGTCTCGGGTAATTTTAGACCCCTTTTTTGGGAGCAGGGTCCCTATGTCTCCAGCATCCTACAAGCCAATCAGCATAAAAGGGGAGTGTGTTAACCACTGAGAAGAGTCTTCTCATGTGCTTCCTTGTCCTTTCCTGCTGATTGGAGCCAGTCAGGGTGAAAGGAGGCGAGTCTGCCCCTGAGAAGACTCTTCTCAGTAGCTAACATTCTTCCCTATCATGCTTATTGACTCCTGGGGACATCTGTTGTTGTGGGAGAAGGCATTCACAAAAATCTCGTTTTCAACCCAGCAGCAAAAAAGGGGGAGGGTGCATGGCTCTGACTATCAGGGAGGGACCCTGCACTTCTGAATTGGCCACCATGCTACTGCACCCCCCTTCATTGCATTTTGCCCCCCGTTTTCCTGTAATGTGGAATGCTGCAGGTAAGTCACGAGTTGATTACGTGAGGCAGGCGAGTGATGCCTCAGTCTTTTGCAGCTCTCCTGGTTCTCTGGATTCCTTTCAATCTGTAAAGAAAACAAGTCATATCCAACTAAGTTTTACACTGAGTAGACCCATTGAAATTAATATATTTAATGAATGGACATGGACTGCCTTCAAGTCGATCCCGACTTATGGCTACCCCATGAATAGGGTGTTCATGGTAAGCGGTATTCAGAGGGGGTTTCCCATGGCATCCCTCTGAGGCTAGTCCTAGCCAGATCAGCTTGCCACAGCTGCACAAGCCAGCCCCTTCCTTGTCCGCAACTGCCAGCTGGGGGGCAACTGGGCTCCTTGGGACTATGTCACGTGCCCACGGCTGCACAGGTGGCAGGGCACGTAACCCCTGAGCCACTCACTGTGGGGGTGATCTTTTAGCTGGTCCTTTACACCCAGGAGACACAAGCGGGGATTTGAACTCACAGCCTCTGGACTCCCAGCCAGGCTCGCCCCCACAGCCGTACCAGCTTCTCATTAATATATTTACTGTCTATATAATGTATGACTAAGCTAGTCGTGTCTGGCAAATTCGGTGGGTCTGCTCTGAGTTTGGCTAACATTGGATTCAACCCAACGTTTCTTGCTGAAAATTCTGACCTCTCCAGACCTGGACAGACCTGAGAACTTGGCTTCCCCCAAACTCTGGGTTGCTTCTCAGAGTTGGGAACGGGCCTGAACCAATTCTGAGACCGTCTCTGAGCCTATAGATTGAGCTCGTCCTCAGGACATCTGAGTGTAAAAAGGGTCTGTGGAGGCCGGTGCTCACTTGCTCATTACATGCGCAAAGGTTCTTGGGATTGTTGTTGACCACAAGCTGAATATGAGCCAACAGTGTGATTTGGCTGCAAAAAAGGCAAATGCTATTTTAGGCTGCATTAACAGAAGTATAGTTTCCAAATCGCTTGAAGTATTGGTTCCCCTCTATTCGGCACTGCTTAGATCTCATCTTGAGTGCTGCGTCCAGTTCTGGATACCACAGTTTAAGAAGGATGCAGATAAACTGGAACGGGTTCAGAGGAGGGCAGTGAAGATGATCAGGGGACTGGAAGCAAAGCCTTATGAGGAGAGACAGAAATAATTGGGCATGTTTTAGCCTTGAGAAAAGAAGGCTGAGAGGAGATAGGATACCATTCTTCAAATCCTGAAAAGGTTGTCACATAGAGGAGGGCCAGGATCTCTTCTCAATCGTCCCAGAGGGCAGGACACAGAATAATGGGCTCAAGTGACAGGAAGCCAGATTTCGGCTGAACATCAGGAAAAAGTTCCTAATTGTGAGAGTGGTACAACAATGGAGCCAGTTGCCTAGGGAGGTGGTTGGGCTCTCCGACACTGGAGGCCTTCAAGAGTCAGCATGCTTGGGATGCTTTAATTTCGATTCCTGCATTGAGCAGGGGGTTGAACTCAATGGCCTTATAGGCCCCTTCCAACTCTACGATTCTGATTCTATGCTCTGATGGAGGTGTCCATTCCCAGAGCTCTCTAGTCATGACTGATGTTCAGGCAGTAGTGAAATGTGCCCACAAGAGGGCAGCACATGCCCACAGGATGCTCGTAAGGTCTCCCAAGTTGTGAGAAGATTCAGCATGATTGATTAATGAGAGCCCTCCTTCCCTCCCTGGTGCTGCCCCCCCCCCGAAAGTCAATTCCAGGTGACTTGCTCTCTCTAACCTTCTCCCCTACATAAGAAACCTGTGCTGGCTGATAGGCGGCAGGCAAATGGCTGTCCTTGATATCGACGTTGTTGCTATGTGCCTTCCAAGTCGATCATTTGTCTTTTTCGTGCTCTCCTCAAGCTCTCCTCCAGCACCACATTTCAAATGAGTTGATTTTTCTCTTATCCGCTTTTTTCACTGTCCAACTGTCACATCCATACATGGAGATCGGGAATACCTGAATGATCCTGACTTTAGTGTTCAGTGATGCATCTTTGCATTTGAGGACCTTTTCTAGTTCTCTCATAGCTGCCCTCCCCAGTCCTAGCCTTCTTCTGATTTCGGGTCTTTGACCGCAAATAAACTCAAATAAACTTGAGCCTTCTTCTGATTTCTTGACTATGGTCTCCATTTTGGTTAATAACTGTGCTGAGGTATTGATAATCTTTAACAAGTTCAATGTCCTCATTGTCAACTTTACATAACTCTTCCCCGCCTTGGTTCCCCCCCCCCGCACTGTTTTCAGGAGGTTATGTTAAGAGTATGCCTGGCCCAAGGTCAGTCAGTAAGCTGTGCAGCTGAGCAGAGATTTGAGCCCATCTCTTGTTATCTTTTTGGCGCCGACTGAAGACCTTCCTCTTTCAACAAGCCTTTTAAATAGAGACCTTATCCCAGTCTGCTACTGAAGACCTTCCTCTTTCAACAAGCCTTTTGAATAGAGACCTTATCCAAGTCTGCTGCTGAAGACCTTTCTCTTTCAACAAGCCTTTTAAATAGAGACTTTATCCCAGTCTGCTACTGAAGACCTTCCTCTTTCAACAAGCCTTTTAAATAGAGACCTTATCCCAGTCTGTATTGGAATTGCTTTTTAATATGTTTTTAAACCACTTTTTTTTAAAAAAAGATATTTTTAAACCTTTTTTTAATAAATGTTTTTAAAGATGTTTTGTCTTAATATATCTTAAAGTCTGTCTTTATGATGTTTGAAGTGTTTTTAGTGCTTTCGTTTGCCACCCTGGGCTCCTACTGGGAGGAAGGGCAGGATATAAATCAAATAATAAATAAAATCAATAAATGAACCCGGGTCTCTTCCAACATTTGACCCACTGCATCATGCTGGTTCTCTTGCTGGCATCAGGGCAAACATTGGATCCCAGGGAGCTGCCTTGTGCTGAGTCAGACCATGCATCCATCTAGCTTAATGTTGTCTGCTGTGACAGGCAGCAATGGCCCTCCAGGGCTTCAGACAGGAATCCTCCCCAGCCATACCTGGAGATGCTGTTGAGGAATTGAACCTGGGACCTTCTGCAATGCACTGTAGGTGCTCTGCCAATGAGCTGCCACCCTTCTCCTAAAGATAAGGTAAGATTCTAGTCCTCATGGTGAGTAAGGGCTGCTTTGAAATAGGAACATAGGAACGCTGCCACTGGTGCTCTCTTGTCTACAGTGATTGGCAGCAGTGGCTCTCCAGGGTTTTAGACTTGGGGGTGGGATCTGTTCCCAGTCCTACCTGGATTGAACATGGGACCCTCTGCCTGCAAATCAGGCCCTTCGTCGAACAAGAGAGACTGGGGGATGCTACATGCAGCGTTGCTATCTTTTGAGGTCAGCCTCTTGAGTCTGTTACGTGCTGCACACAGTTCAGAATGCCTTGTTTTTTGGGGGGTGCTGTGTAGCCCCCTTCCCTTCCTTTGTAAGGACTCTGTGCGGTTTTCACAGACGGACCTGGGGCCAAAGCGTTGCCCGATCATTTTCTCTCCCCCCTCTTTGTGCCAGCGAGCAGGTGCTCTCGTTCTGCCTTTGTTCAGCCTGCCCAGTGATTGGTTCCGTCCTGTCGCTCTAATTAAGCTGAGCGCTCGCCGGTGGAATGCCGTTGCCCACGGGGGAAGGTTTTGGGTAGAAACTGTTCCCTCTCCTCTCCTTGCTCATTGCTGAGAGATGAGGACTATGGCTAAAAATAGCCCTGGCTGTCATTTGGTACCTGCCACTCAGCTAGCATTTCCCATGATGCTTTGGAAAGACTCACTAAGGAGGACTCGGCAGTGGCAGCTGCCTGCTGTATGTGACATACCCTCGGCTGTCACTGTGGCTGCAGGCCCAAAGCCAGGCTGTAGATGCCTGCTGTCGTTTTTTTCAGACACTGTGCCCAGTTCGTGCAGAACAGGCTTGCAGTTTACCATTTGGCTGCCGTAGCTGCTTGTGGGGTCTCATCCTGTGGGGGTGGCTCACTAGCCACCCACTTCCAGGCCTTTAAAAGGGGCTAAGAGAAGAGGATGCTGTAAATAGCTACCAGCGATATATTGTCCCCTAGTGCTGGAGGTGGCACGTCCCTGAATACCAGTTGCTGGGGGAGAATGGATCCTTCTTGCAGGCATCCTGAAAGAGGCATCTAGGTTGGCCACTGTGAAAACTGGACGCTGGATTAATTCACTGCATTGCCTTTCTGAATCGCTTCCTAATGAAGCATCTTGAAGCGATTCCACAATTCAGGTTAAAAATAATAATAGATAAAACAACTGCATATATAAAAACAGTTAAAACCATTTCGTATACAGAAACAATTGCAAATCCAGTACAGATACTGACTTGGATTTAAAAATAAAATCCACTGGGAAGACTTGTTGACCACAAGGGCCTTTGATCTGATCCAGGAGCCAGGCTCTTATAATCTCAGATCCTCTGGGCTTCAAAATTGTATTTATTTATTTACTATTGCATTTATATCCTACCTTTCCTACAAGGAGCTCAAGGTGGCGTGCACAGTTCTCCCCGTCTCCATTTTATCCTGACAACAACCCTACAAGGTAGGTTAGGCTGAGAGAGAGACTGTGACTGGCCCAAGGTCAGCTAGCGAGCCTCATGGCTGAGTGGAGATTCGAACCCTGGTCCTCCCAGGTCACAGTTCATCACTGGCTCTGAAAGCTTAGGACCATAACAGAAAGTCTCAGGTTTATTCCCTGGAAGCATCTCCAGTTTAAAAAAAAGGAGAGCAGCAGCCAGTCAGAGCAAGCGAAAGTTGGGCTAGGTGGTCCAGTAGTCTAGAGCCCGCCTGATGTTGTTTTTATTGTGCATTCACGATGATTTGTGCTCATGATGGTATTGGGACAGTTATACACTATCCTGCTTCAATACTGTTTACGTCTCCAAAAGTTTCGGGGCAGACGTACTGCTTCGTTCCCAATCAGTACAAGGCCCGTAACTTCCTACTGAAATCCTGTAACTTTTCACCCCACAAACGTTCCAGGATTTCTTTTTATTGCACAGTAGCATATGCGTGTCTCTCCAGGCGGCAATAGCGCGATAACGCTGGGGGAAACTGCAAAAGTATATTCTAGCGTACAACTTATTCTGTCGTCATAACCTGCCCTGGGACCGTATGGTGAAGGGCGGGTGAAAAATCAAATAACCAATAAGCCATCCAAGTTGGTGACCATCACTGCATCTTAAGAACGTAGGAGGCTGCCTTCCGCCGAGGGACTGGCAGTGGCTCTCCAGGGTATTACGATGATGACTATGATGATTTATTAAACTTCGATCCTACCTTTCCTCCCAGAAGGTGTATAGGGCGGCAAACAAAGGACAAAACACTAACAATGTCTTAAAACACCTAAAAAAGAACACATCTTAAAACTTTTTAAAAATAAAACAGCTTTGAAAACATCCTAAAAAGCAGTTCGAACACAGATGCAGACTGGGATAAGGTCTCTACTTAAAAGGCTTGTTGAAAGAGGAAGGTCTTCAGTAGGCACCGAAAAGATAACAGATGATGCCTGTCTAATATTTAAGGGGAGAGGAATCCAAAGGGTCGGTGCCATAACACTAAAGGTCTGCTTCCTGTGTTGTGGGGAACGGACCTCCTGATAAGATGGTATCTGCAGGAGGCCCTCGCCTGCAGAGCGCAGTGATCAACTGGGTATATAAGGGGTAAGATGGTCTTTGAGGTTTTAGACAGCGAGTCTCTCCCAGCCCTACCTGGAGATGCCATTTGGGACTGAACATGGACCTCCTTCATGCAAAGCAGATGATGTACCCATTGAGCTATGGCCCTTATCCAACTGCTTGCGGCAGTGAGTTCCACAGTTTAATAATGAACTGTGTGAATCATAGAATCATGGAGTAGGAAGGGGCCTATAAGGCCATCGAGTCCAACCCCCTGCTCAGTGCAGGAATCCAAATTAAAGCATCCTTGACAGGTACTGCTGAGCTGCCTCTGGAATGTCTCCAGGGTTCAAAAGCCCACCACCTCCCTAGGTAATTGAAGAAGTGCTTTCTTTTGTCTGCTCTTAATCTCCCACCATTCAGCTTTATCGGGCAACCTCCCAAGTTTTTAGCATCAAGAGAGAGACCCAGAGCTGAGCAGGGTGGACGAGGAGGTCCTAGAAGGTCCTGATGTGCGCAAGGTGGGTTGACTGTGATGATTGGGGGTGGGGGAGAAGTCTGGTCACCCAGATGCAGGCAGTTTTGCCCCTGCATGTTCTATTCCATCCAACCGTGGTCTCCTCCATGTTACATCAGAATTGGGTAACCCGCAGTGACTCTCTCTGCTGGGCCCATGACCTTGTAGCCCAGAACGTAGCTGGCCAATGTGTAAGCCATACTGACACAGTACCTGGTGTGAACCCGCCTTACGTGATTGTGCAGCCTTCTTGTGAATCCAGTCAGGTGCTTCTACTTGTCTCTGCCTGACTCAGCTAATTAAGCCTTCTGGAATTAGTCTTTCATTGGAACAGTATGCAACGATTGAGGTGCCTGCCACGTTCCTCCAAGATGAGCCTACCTGCTGCGTGAGTGTGACACCACCGCTGGGGTGACGTCACCTAAGAAAACCCAGAGTGTTTGCTTGCCATTTTGCCCCTGTAGACACATTCATCACTCTAGGATGAGGGACTATGTGTGTGTGGAGGAAGGGGCACAGCCGCTGTGCCCAACTGATCCATCAGTTGTCACTGGCGGGAACTTGATACCCAACAGATAGGGTGCAACGGGGGCGGCTGGACTGCAAATTGCTCAAGGTGACCAGCTCAGGGGGTGCTCGCTGCCTAGCAAGACCTCTGACTTCAAAGGAAGAAGGCTTGGGCAACAGCCGAAGGAAGCTGTACTGTTTGCAAGTCACAGGCTGATTGCAAAATAACCCTTTTGCCAAAACCCTTGAGGCTATGTCGAGGCCTTTTCCGTGCATGCAGTGGAAGGGAGGGATGTTGGTCTGCACCATCCTTTTCTGGCCTACAGCTCTCGCTTGTGCCAGTAATGCAGAATTTGGCCGCTTATATAGCGGGCAGCCTGAGGGAGGCTGGACTTCCAACTCTAGACTTAAGTGAAATTTCATGCATCTTTCACCACTGGCTTTTTTTTTTTTCAAGAGGACAGAATTTGATGTACTCTTTACCTGCATCGCTTGGAGTACAGCTGTTCTGCGTAAACTCTGCTGCTGCTATTTATTACCTTTACAGAAAGGCCCCCTTGCTGGGAGATCCATGAGCTCTGCATTCCCTTCTCCCTCCCCCCCCCCTCCAAAGTGAAATGTCTCATATTTGCAGGCAGGGACCCCTTATCAGTTGGCCGGTCGTCTGTGTGGCTGCATTCCACCACCGGGCGCATGCCTTTCAGGAGTGCCTTGGGTCAGATGAAGAAAACAACTTATTTACTTCTGGCTGGCTGGGGACTGATAGGGTCCGAGGGTTCTTCAAGAAGGTCACCTGTGTGGTGCTGCAACCAGATGACTGTGAGGGCTGTGGTGGATCGAGTGTGTTGACCATTCCACTTCTTTGGCAGTGAATCTTTCCTGCATTTGGGAAGCAGAGAATTACTCTGAAGGCTCCGCCTTGGCAGGATCTTCTGTTCTTTGGCTACCTCTCTCGAGTCACCCGCTTGTCCTTTACTGTCCACTGTGTGAGAGAGCGAGAGCAAACAGGGATCAAGGGACGACTCCTCCTCTGTCAGGCCCCAGCTGTGTTTTTTGTGTGTGTTTTCACCTCTGCCCAAAGGGGGAGTGTGTGGGTGGGTGGACAAGGTCTGTATGTCAGCAAACCCTGAAGGCAATCCTGTTTTCTTTCTGTGATCAGGAACAGCCTGGTCCCTTGTGCAATTCCACAGTCCCTGTAAACAAAGGGGCTCATTTCTGACCATTTCAGAAAGTGGTGACCAGGGTGGATTTTAAAGAAACAAACCTTCTCCGGATCAGCCTGAAACCCTGCTTGCTCTCTTATCCAGGGCTGTGGAGTCGGTACGTCAAACCTTCGACTCCGACTCCTCTATTTTTCTTTTGTCCGACTCTGACTCCTTCATAAATGGCAAGTGTATATTAATTTATTAATATTAATAAATTAATATTAATATTAAAATATTGATTTTATTTTGAAGTCGGAGTCGGTACATTTCTACTGACTCCGACTCCACCCAAAATTGCTTACGACTCCACAGCCCTGCTTTTATCTCCTTCCCACTTTTTAAGCAGCTCATCTATTACTCAGACCAAACAGGCTTTTGCTGTTGCCTGGCTAAGCAGCAGGGTGGGAGTGAGGCTTTTTTGTACCCCACCGTGGGCCACATTTGGCCTGGTTGTGGTCACTGCAGTGGGAAGGCAGAGGGAGTAAGCCTTGTCAGGTATCTCTAGTCCAGCTGAGTCTGAATGATCCTGGAAGTGCTTTCACAGCAGACTCGATGATCTCACAAGTCAGCCGAAAGGCACTTTTTAAAAAATTTGGAGGCCATGGTCGGGGTAAGAACGTCAGAAGTTGCCTTATCATTCCAGGTGAGCCTGTTTGCCCACCAAGCACAATATTGTCTTAAGGTGGCTTACTTGTGGTTCGCAGGCGGTCTCCCATCCAGGCACTGACCAGACCTGACCCTGCTTAGCTTTAGCAAGGAGCTGCCCTTATGTGCCTTCAGACCACAGCCTGGGAATAAGGTTTTCATGGTAAGCGGTATTCAGAGCAGTATATAAATGTCTTAAGTTAATATTGCAGAGTTCACAGTAGTATTGGGGTGGCAAGTCCCTGCAGGTCAGCTGTGCTGGCTGGGGCTGATGGGAGTTGTAGTCCGAAACATCTGGAGGGCACCAGGTTGGGGAAGGTTGCCTTACCTTGAGTGAATCACGTAACCCAGTTCATGTCTAAACTCTGTCCAGTTCTGGTCTCCGCACTTCAAGAAGGATGCAGACAAACTGGAACGGGTTCAGAGGAGGGCAATGGGGATGATCAGGGGACTGGAAACCAAGCCCTATGAACAGAGACTGAAAGAACTGGCCATGTTTAGCCTGGAGAAGAGAAGACTGAGGGGAGATATGATAGCACTCTTCAAGTACATGAAAGGTTGTCACACAGAGGAGGGCCAGGATCTCTTCTCAATCGTCCCAGAGTGCAGGACATGGAAGAATGGGCTCAAGTGACAGGAAGCCAGTTTCAGCTGAACATCAGGAAAAACTTTCTAACTGTTAGAGCGGTACGACAATGGAACCAATGACCTCGGGGGGTGGTGGGCTCTCCGACACTGGAGGCCTTCAAGAGGCAGCTGGACAGCCCCGTCAGGGATGCTTTAAATTGGATTCCTGCATTGAGCAAAGGGTTGGACTCGATGGGCTTGTAGGTGGGCCCTTCCGGCTCTGACTTGCGTGATTCTGCATATGCATGTGGAGACTTTCTAAGAAGTGTAGAGCTGCCCATGCTTGTCTGCCCTCTGCTTCCCAAGAAAGGCCCTTTGCGTCATCTGAGCGCTGCTGCTGCTGCTCCTCGGGTAAGCAGGAGTGATCATGCTATTGACGCAAGCGCTCTGGGTCTTGCGAAATGGCACAAGCCTTGGAATGGCACTAGGCAAGGAAGAGAGAGGTCCCCAGTGGAGTTCAGCTGGATGGCTAAAGGGCTGCTGGAGCTCATGGGGAAGGCCAGCAGCCCAGCTGTCAGAGCACCTGCTTGGCATGCAGAAGGTCCCAGCTTCAGTCCACATAGGGCTGGGGAAAGGCTCCTTGTGGAAAACCCTGGAGAGCACTTTGACATCTAGCTCGATCTCGCCTACAGTCCCAGTCAGTGTACACGAGACAGACCTAGATGTACCGATGATCAGAGTCAGGCTAAGGCCGTATTTAAACCAGCCCTTTATTTATAAACACGAGGGCTGGAATCTTGCTTTACCTTTTGGGGAAGGTAGCTCAGTGGGCAGAGCACCTGCTTTGCATTCAGTAGGTCCTAGGTTCAATCCTTCCAGTTAGGGCTGGGAATGTTCCCTCTCTTGAAACCCTGGAGAGCTGCTGCTAGCTAGTGGTGGGGGGCAATACTAGAGTGCAAAGCAGGGTCCCAAGGGCCAGGAAAAGAGGCTGGGAGGGCCACATTCAGTCGCCAGGCAAGGCCTGAGCTTCCCCCCCCCTCCAATCTCTTCTGGAGTCTTCTCTCAACAGCACCTCTTCAAGGTGTTTCCCAGCTGTGGTGTTTGAGCAGTGCCATCAGTTCAGAAGCCCTGAGATTCTTTTCAGTGAAGTTTTGTTTCAATTTCACAAAACGTATATACTGCTTGCTTGTAGAAACCATCTTACAAAAACATTGAAATTATCAATAAAAACAGTTTAAAAACAAGTAGTTAAAATGTTTCTAAAAACAGCAATAGACTAAAAGCTTAAAACATTGAAATTATCAATAAAAACAGTTTAAAAACAAGTAATGAAAACATTTTTAAACCGAACAGCAATAGACTGAACACATCAGCATCTACGCGTCTGGATAGGCTTGCCTGAACAAAAAGTTTTAAAGCAGGCACTGAAAAGACTGCAGCGAAGATGCCTGTCTGATGTCAATACGCAGGGAGTTCCAAAGTGTAGGTGCAGCCACACTAGAATTGTAGAGTTGGAAGGGGTCTGTAAGGCCACCAAGTCCAACCCCCTGCTCAGTGCAGGAATCCAACTCAAAGCATACCCGACAGGTGGCTGTCCAGCTGCCTCTTGGACGCCTCCAGTGTCGGAGAGCCCACCACCTTGCTAGGTAAAAGAATGATTTCTTACAAGCGTGGAACAAGTATGATGCAGCAGCTGTAACAGGGCTAGTTCCATGTATTGAATCACTTGAGTGGGCACATATGGGGTAAGGCGGTCCTGCAAGTAAACTGGTCTCAAGCTGTTGAGGCTTTATATACCAGTAATAACACCTTGGGAGAGAGCCAGTGTGGTGTAGTGGTTAGAGCGTTGGACTACAACCTGGGAGACCAGGGTTCGAATCCCCACACGGCCATGAAGCTCACTGGGTGACCTTGGGCCAGTCACTGCCTCTCAGCCTCAGAGGGAGGCAATGGGAAACCACCTCTGAATACTGCTTACCATGAAAAAAACCCTATTCCTAGGGTGATCGTAAGTCAGGATCCATTTTCAATAACACCTTGGACTTGGCCCGGTAGCAAATCGTCAGCCAGTGCAGATCTCTGAGCAGGGGTGCTATATGCTGACAGAGTCTCACTCCCATCAATGATCTGGCTGCAGCATTCTGCACTAACTTCAGTTTCCAGGTCAAGCGCAAGGAAAGCCTCGTGTAAGTGCAAGGAATTGAACCCGGGGCTGCCTTCTGGGTCCTGTCGAGTCAGGCTTTTGGCCTGCCTTGTTTGGCCTGCTCTGACTGAGGCTTCTTCCCTGTCCAGTGCTGGACCCATGGCATTTTTTCCCAGTGCCGTGACGCCCCTTTCCAAGGAGGGCCCCCCAGAGTGACCTTCCCAGAGTGCCATCTGCCTGAGTCGAAGCTGGAGTTTCAGAGCCACAGTTGAGGCAGAGGAAGAGCTCAGGATGCCGTCAGGTCAAACATGCCCTCCCGTTTTAAGGCAGGAGATCAAACCTCGCCACCTGTTCCTGCCAGCTTCGGTCTGGGGAAGTTTAACCCGCAGGGAGGGTCAGTGGGTTCAGGCAGGGTTGCCGTCTCCAAAGAACGTCGGGATATCACTTGTGTGCGTGTGTAATATTGTCATGTGATGATCAGCAGTAAGGTCTGGGGGGAGAGTCAAAGAAGACTCCCCCTTCCTCCCCACAACTTGCACAATTAGAGGGCTGGACTAGGACCTGGGAGACCAGAGTTCGAATCCCCACTCAGCCATAAAGCTCACTGGGTGACCTTGGGTGAGTCCGTGCCTCTCAGCCTAACCTATCCGACAAGGTTGTTGTGGGGATTAAATGAGGCCGGAGAGAAGCGTGTGCGCCACCTTGAGGTCCTTGGAGACAAGGTGAGGTATGAATGCAATAAATATAAATAAATACATAACTTGAGAAAAATGGGCTGCCACCAAGGAGGGCAGTGGTGTGGCAGCTGCGGGAGCCTTTGACTTTAAAACGGGGTTAGAGAAATTCACAGAGGAGGAGGAATCCCACAAAGGCTGCTAGTGAAGGAGAACCTCCACGTTCAGAGGCAGTCTACCCCTGAATACCAGTAGCTTGGAGCAGGGAAGGGCTGTCGCTGCCAAACCTTGCTTCTTAGAGGCATATGGCTGGCCGCTATGGGAAATGAGATGGGCCTCGAGCCTGACCCAACAGGGCTCTGCTTAAGTCCTCCCACAGCTTTGCAACTATTGCACTCACTCCAGGATCTTCTGCCTGCCTACCCTGGGGGTGGCTGAGCTTCCAAGCTTGCAAATAACAGGGAAGGAGAAAGTGAGGTCTGGCTTTTCACTCACTGAAATTGTGATGGGGAACTAACTTGACACCCAGACCAGTTGTTGGCCCAGTAGAACAGAGGCGAGGTGGGTCAGCATCATCCCTGCAAAGAGAGAGTCTTGTGCTTTTGTTTTTGCTTTCCCAGTTGGCTGGGGCCGGGGGAGGCTTGAATTCCAGCTCAGCTGAGTTCTTGGAATCAGTCAGCACAAATCTTGATGCAGCAGTCGTGCCTTCTGTGCAGCCTGCAGGGTGACCAGAAAGCGGATCAGTGGGGCTGTGTTACTGGAAGGCAGGAAGCTGCGCTTTCGAAGGGAAGGAGGAAGGGAGGGAGATAGTTACTGGCTAGTAGAGGGACATTTAAGGAGGCCTCCAAAGAGTCCTGCTTTTGATGTTGTAATTGCCTCCATTTGCTAATTAGTCTTGATTTAATCTTGGATGCACATCAAGCGCTGTTTCGGTACTGTCGAAAGGGGCGGATAGGGTGCCTGCTTCCTTTGCAGCGCACGGGGCAGCCAGCACAGGATGCTCGCCTTGCGGCTGGCATGGAGGGCCTGGTTCGCCAGGCTGCCGCATCGGATCTTACCTTTGTGCGGTAAACTGGTTTCTTTTTTTTTTTTTCAATAATTTTTATTCAGATTTTCATAAAACATACAAGACGAAATCATAAAACATTCAAAGACAAAAAACAAAATCAAAAATAGTTAAACAAAAAGAAAAAAAGAAAAAAAAACAAAAATAAAAAATAAAGAGTAAAATATTGACTTCCCATTTGTCAAAGATCAAATCAGTTATAAGTCTATAATATATAACAATCCTGTCTCTTAAGTCATATTATAAAATCACTTTCCTCCAGTAGTTATCTTACTTAATCATCAAATCTCATAAACATTACTTTATTCTTTCCACAAAAAGTCAAAGAGAGGTTTCAATTCTTTAAGAAATATATCTATCAATTTTTTTTTCCAGATAAGCATATCGATTAATCCATCTCATTACTAATTATGATAATCTTATTGTCATAACCATAGTCAAAATAAACATTTCAATTAATCCATCACATCAGAATCTGTTAGGTTCAGTAATTTCAGTAGCCATTGTTCTATTATCCCTATTAGTTCCATTTTCCATCTTCCATCTTCAGTAGTCTTGTTAAGTCCAGTAATTTCAGTATCCAATCTTCCATTATCAGTATTCCATAATAATCTTGCTGTCAAAGCCATAGGTCCAATCTTCCATTATCAGTATTCCATAATAATCTTGCTGTCATAACCATAGTCATACAATAAGAGTCTGATGGGAATTACCTCTATCCCAGATATTATCTTGCCAACCATTCTGAATAGGTTGCTGAAATACTGCTGTAAGATCATATCTCTGTTCTTTTTTTCAAAATGCACTGGCTCATCTCTTGAAAGTTTTTCCATTGTCACATGGCTGCAGTTAATTCCATCCATCACATCATTCCAGTCCAGAAGATTATCCATGCCATTGATAACTTTCTCTCTAGAATCTTCCTTAGTTTCTTCAGAGATAACATTAAATTCCAAACAATAGATTTTATTTCTAAAATCCATAAGCTTCAAATCTTTTTCCTGTTCCACGTTTGTTCCAGTCTCCAGGGTCTCCTCTCTCACAGGGACCCCTATTTCTTTAAGCTCCTGTGACATTTTGCTCAATTCAATTATTCCAGTCTCCAGGGTCTCCTCTCTCACAGGGACCCCTATTTCTTTAAGCTCCTGTGACATTTTGCTCAATTCAATTATTCCAGTCTCCAGGGTCTCCTCTCTCACAGGGACCCCTATTTCTTTAAGCTCCTGTGTCATTTTACTCAATTCAATTTTCGGCTCCTTACAACCCTGTCGCAGGTCTTTTTCCTGTTCCACGTTTGTTCCAGTCTCCAGAGTCTCCTCTCTCACAGGGACCCCTATCATTTTGCTCATTTCAATTTTCAGCTCCTTACAACCCTGTCGCAGGGTTCGTTTCGTTATCTCAATTTCATCCATTATTTTCTGAAACATAGATACTTCCAGGTTCTCAGCCACTTTCTTAATTGCCATTTTAAAAGAAAAATATAAAAGAACCACTTCTTATTTCAGCAACAATTGGGTTAATACTCCAAACTTGGTGACATCACAGCGTAAACAGAACAGACAGCCTTATCTCTCCATGCTTAAGTAAACAAAATGCAGTTCCCAGGATCGAAACAATTAATGGCGTTGTGAGAAAACAGATTCGTCAAAATAAAATGAACTAGGAAAAAAGTAATCTCAGACAATATAATATTCTTCAGAATAAAAATCAGGAATAGAAATCCCTCTTCCGTGTATATCTTTAGGGTGCAAATCCAGGACAGCTTTTTGCAACAAAAACAGAGATAAGCTATTAATTAGTGAATAGCAGAGAGAAGTTATGGCTCCCCGGTGAGATGTCAAAAACTGATCAATCTGGCAAATCTCTTTTAAACAGCAACAATTTAAGTCAAGTAAAAGAAAAATATAGAAAGAAGGGTGCTTGCCTGTTAGTGCGTTCTCTCTTTGAAGAAAAGATGAACGTTCGCTTTATCAGATAGAGCTTGATTGTTGAAAATCCGTCCCACCTTCGTCGGCTGGACCTCGTCCCACAAATTAATGAGATCTGGTCGTCCCAACAAAAATAGGCTTTGAGGTTAATCTCTTCGTTTCTCCCTACCCGGGAGAAGTTTAATCAGTCAAAAAAAAAAAAAAAACTGACTGATATATCTGAATAAGCTTCTTTTGAGGCAGGAGCCCGTCTCAAAAGCAGGCACAGGCTAAGTCACCCTTCCCGGAAGTCACGGTAAACTGGTTTCTACACACATTTGCCCATAGCCCTTTCCGTCCTCCATCCGGGGAAGCCAGAGGTGCGATCACAGTTCACTGAGACATCTCCAGCCTGGCCAAAACACTCAAAGAGGGTGTAAAAAAGGGCTAGTGAGGGGCGTGGCTTGAGGGGGAGGGGTGTGGCTTGGGAATAATTCCCGAGGGCCAGATAGGGAGGGCAACATTTAGTCCTCAGGCCTGAGGTTTACCACCCCTGCTGTAGGGCTTCACATGTCTAGAAACCCCCTTAAAAAGTGGATTTCTTTATTTCACAAAGATAGCGGATTTTGTTGCCGTTTTTCTGACAAAGTCGTTACTTTAGAAATTCTTGGGCCGTCGTTTGACCGGTCATCGGGCCAGATCTTTTTTAACCTGTCTAGCAATGCCCTGGCCTAATTCTTTGACCTGTGTCCCTCCTTCTAGAGTTGGTGCTGAAATAAGATCTGGTGCTGCATCTCTCTGGGTGGGTCAGGTCAGGCTTGCATATCCATATTTTCAGAAGCCGTGTGGGTTTCTTCAACGGGAGGGAAGCCCCTTGGCGGCCTCACTGACTTTCAGAACCAGCCAATGGCATTGATTTGTCAAAGTGTTCCCGGACTGAGTGTACCTAGCCGTGAAATGCATATCAAGATGTAAACAAGTCGTTCGTATACTTGCGATAAATGAGCCCTCCTCATTTCTACTTTGTCAAAAATATTGTTATGATGAAGTTGCTACCCAGAGCTTGGGGGGTGGGATGGGGGACATGGATAACCAGGCTGCTTGCCGCCTTTATTCTTCTTGTGATGAATTCCACGTTGCAAGCATTTTTTTATTTTGTATCTTTCTGCTGTGAAATCTCTCTGTCTCTTACACCGTGCACACAAGCGCCTAAAATGAGACGAGGCGCTTGAGGAAGATTAAAAATGCAGAGCCTCTACCTGCAGGATTACAGTCTAAAGTGAGATGCAACAGTTGAGGATGAATGTCTAGACCGTATAGGGAAGATTTGAGCTGGGTTGGTTACCCTGGGCTCTTGCCAATGCCTGCACCACAGCAGGGACCCCCACTGCCAAGCCCCAGTACTCCCCTGACTATTTCTGCCTCTTCACCTATCCTTCCCAGATGGGTGAACAGTGAGTGGAAGGTGCAAGGAGGTGGAAGAGGAGCGACCCCCACTTGCTATGCTCTCCTTCCCTCTCTTCTGGTGGGGTCAGTTGGGCCCAGAGGCTTCTGGAATCTCCCTGAACCCTTAAATCATCTTCTGAGGCCCTTCCCCACGTCCCCCCCTCTGAGGGAGGCTCGGAGGTGGTGACGAGGGAGAGGGCCTTTTCCGTGGTGGCTCCCTGTCTCTGGAAGGCTCTCCCAGCAAGGTCCACCTGGATGGAGGCTTACTTATTCAGAGCTTGGAAAAGTTACTTTTTTGAACTACAACTCCCATCATCCCAGGCAGCATGGCCACTGGATTGGGCTGATGGGAGTTGTAGTTCAAAAAAGTAACTTTTCCAACCTCTGCTTTAGTCACAACATTTTTATAATCCCCTTTCAATTCATGATTTCCAGGGCGGTTTGCCGATTGTTAAGCAGTTGCTACATCCGGGCACACGGGCCAATTGAGTGCTGCCTCCCTCCCCTTTGCTGCCAGTGACAACGCCCTGCTGATACTGGGACCGCCCCCGTTGCTTCTGGGGAGGGTTTTCCCCACGTGGAGCTGCAGGCCTACATGTCTCACCTCTCCTGCCAGGTACGGCTTGGTGCCAAGCAGTCAAAAGACAGAATGTCCCCAAAACACTTCCCCAGGGCCAATTAGCGAGGTGGCAATTCCAGGCTCCGCATCACAACATGAAGCGGGCGACGTCTTCACCATTTTCCCCGGCTGACTCAGAGGCCTCCCTTCCATCACGACAGCCCTGTGATCAGCCTTACATAACAGGGCAACTTGCCTCTCCGGGGAGGCTGACTCCTAATTGGCCTGCAATTTGCCAGCGAGCCTCTTCCTTATGTAATCGCAAGATCTCACTGCCCCGGCTCTTAACTTTCCATACTGTAACGTCAGCTTCATTTGTAAAAACTCAGCTTTTGATAATCATGCTAGGCTCTTGTTTCTGCATTTATTAGAAACGCAGCCTTATCCGGAGTCAGCCCCCTGGTCTGTTTAGCTCAGTACTGCGTGGCAGCGGCTCTCTGGGGTTTCGGACTCAGGAATCTCTCCCAGAACTACTTGGCGATGCCGGGGGTAGAATCTGTGGCCTTCTGCATGCAAGGCAGACGGTCTGCCACTGAGCTGCGGCCTCTTCCATTCTCTCCAGTTGAAAGGGCCTCAGGTAATCAAACACAGTTGTTTGGTTTACCTGTGGAAGGCTGCCTCCCCAACCCGAACTACAACGCCCATCTGCCTCAGCGTCACACAGATGTGCTGGCAGGATCTGATGGATTACAGGCCAGAACATCTGGAGCGCACCAGGTTGGAAAAGAGGCTAGCTTAAGGTTTGCATATGCCCCCTCAAGGCCGCTGACAAGGCAACGACAATAAAATTTTAAGCAACAAGCAAAAGAAAGCGCAGCAGTTTAAGAACAGCTTGAACACACTTCTCAGGTGTGGCACACCCACCCTCCAGACGTCAAAACTGAGGAAAAGAGCCTCTCGTCCTTCTGAATCTCGGCTCAGGAGGTTGATGGTTTCAATAGTCCCATTAGTCCACTGAGAATGCTCCGGTTGCTCAGGGCCTGATGTGTTTTGAGGGCAAACAGATTTTCCCCTGTGAAAGGGAGAAAGGCCGAGGCGGCTTCCCTAAATAAAGCTGATCTTTGTGAAACGTGTGTGTGTTGTCAGCATCAGAAGAGCCCTGCAGTATAGTCCAGCATCCTCTTCGCACAGTGTTGTAGGTGAGCCCCGAGTGAGATCCAAGGGAACAGCTCATATTTGCAAGACTTGATCTCCCTCCACCCTGCCCAAAGTCCGTTCCCACAGCACCACCCTCTGCCGACCCCACACATTTGCCCCCCCCCACCTGTTAGCGGCAACAAGTTGCACAAAGAGACAGCAGCCACGAAACACAGGAAGATGGGACCGTAAGCACCGCCCTGGTCTTTCCTCTACCCTGTTCCTTTAAGGACACCACAGGGCTGTGTTGCAACAGCAAGATATTGCAACGAGGGCTACACCTGCCGGGAAGCTGCTAGCATAATGGGGAAGAGGCAAGGAGGAGCATTATGTGCCCAAATGCACTCTAAGAACGTCAGAAGAGCCCTGCAGTACTGGATCAGGACAAAGGGGTCCCATCCTCGTCCAGCATCCTTTTCTCACAGTGGCCAATCAGACGCTCATTATGGGAAGCCTGTGAGCAGGACCTGAGTGCAACAGCAACACTCTTACTGTGATTCCCAGGAACTGCCTCCGACCCTGGAGAGAGAACCTAGCCATTATGGCTAGTAGCCATCGACAACCTTCTCCTGCTCATGAACTTACCTAATCCTCTTTTAAAGCCATCCAAGTGAGTGGCCACCACTGCCTCTTGTGGCAGTGAGTTCCATAGTTTATCTACTGTGAAGAAGTACTTCCCACATACACTAATGAAAAGTTATGGGGGTGGGCAATGGAATAGCACCAAGTACTTTATTTTCACAATCCTTTTGTTTTCGTTTTTGCAGTCCCCTAAAACATACCAAGAAACCATGTGTTGTGGTTTAATTTATCAGATTCATGCAGTGAGGGTTTTTTGTTGCAGAGGGAGGGAGGTAAGTAGGAAAAAACGTGATAAACACCAAACTGCCTTTTTTTAGGGGCCTTGGAAAACAAAGCCTGAAACTATGGGGAATGATCTGTTTGATCCCTCCTTGTCTTTGGACATGAAAAGAATTGAAACCAGGCCTCCTCTCTGGAGGAAGTGAGCAAAGCTAACTTTGAGGTGCAGACAAACTCAGGACGTCCTCATCATCAACAACAATAATAATTTCCTGCAGGGGCGAGGAGTATTAGTCGGCCAAGCAGTCCTCCTGGGGCGTCAAGGCGACGAGTTCAAGATGCCTCTTGAGATGGTTTGCAACCATTTTCGTTCCAGAGGTCTCCTTTGCAAGGTGTGCGTGAAAGGACTGTGTTGGCCACTAGGGGGTGATGGTGGCTTTCCTTTTCCATCCTCCAGTGAACTTTTCATCCTGTTGTTTTTCGGGTGGAGGATGCCACCGTCCTGCAGGCTGATCACCGCAGTCTAGACTGCCTGGCAGAATTAATTCCTCCTTTGCTTAGGTAAGCAAGGGCGTAGACACCTGCCGTGCAGATTCTCAGCTCTGGACACCTTTTTTTAAAAAAAGAATTATTTGCCCCCTTCCTTTCCCTCTAAATGAGGGATTTGCCGCTATATCAATGAGACACTTTGCAAAGAACTTACCTGTGAGTTGCATGGTGCAGAGACGATCTTGAACAGACTTGTGCAAATGTGTCTGTCAGGGCACATAGCCTGCAAAGTCTCTGAGGGCCACTAAAGGCCTCTGTCACCCCCCCCCCCCATATTTTTCTGCCCTTTTGTTTTTGGCTGTGGCAGCAAAAGGGGGGGTGTATATCCAGCGGTGGCTCTCCCTGATGGGGATGCAAATTGCTTCTTCCCTAGTAATCAGGTGGATCACTTGACAAATATTTATGCTTTACTTTGGATTCCTGCATTGAGCAGGGGGTTGGACTCTGTGGCCTTACAGGCCTCTCCCAAACTCTGTGATTCTAAGTAGGGAGGGGAAGTGACCCCCTTCCTCAGAGAATGTGCATGGATCAGCTGAGGAGTGTGTGTGTCTGGGGAGCTCTTGCACACTCTCATTCCCATCCACTGCTTCCTTGCCATCCCTCAAGGGTTTGAGAAAGGTGAATGTGGCGCTCGGGACAAAGAAAAGCTAGTCACCCCTGCATTAGCCGGATCTAATAACTCCTGCAGAGATTTTTGAATGTGCTTATAATAAGAAAAGGTAAAGGTGTCCCCGCACTTGTAGTGCGAGTCGTTTCTGACTCTTAGGGTGACATCTTGCGACGTTTACTAGGCAGACCATATATATGGGGTGGGATTGCCAGTTCCTTCCCCGGCCTTTCTTTACCCCCCAGCATATGGTACTCATTTTACCGACCACGGATGGATGGAAGGCTGAGTGGACCTCGACCCCTTTTACCGGAGATTCAACTTCCTCCTTCCGTTGGAATCGAACTCTGGCCGTGAGCAGAGCTTCGGCTGCGTTACCACCGCTTACCACTCTGCACCACAGAGGGTCTCGCTTATAATAATAACTCATTTGAAATGTGGCACTGGAGGACAGCTTTGCGCATACCATGGACTGCGAAAAAGACAAATAATCGGGTGTCAGAACAGATTAAACAAGAACTATCACTAGAAGCTAAAATGATGAAACTGAGGTTATCATACTTAATGAGAAGACATGATTCATTAGAAAAGACAATAATGCTTGGAAAAACAGAAGGGAGTAGAAAAAGAGGAAGGCCAAACAAGAGATGGCTTGATTCCATAAAGGAAGCCACAGACCTGAACTTACAAGATCTGGACAGGGTGGTTCACAACAGATGCAATTGGAGGTCACTGATTCATAGGGTCGCCATAAGTCGTAGTCAACTCGGAGGCACATAACAACATAATAATAATAATAAATTTTTAAAGCATTTTTTCCTTTGGCCAAACAGGCGCCTCTGGGGAGCCCAAGGCCAGGATGTGAAGGTGGCGGCAGCCCTATCCTGTTGCTGCCACCACCACCCCTGCGCAGTTGGCATTCAGTGGTAGACTATCTCTGAACATAGAGGTTTCATTCAGCTATCATGGATTGTAGCAGTTAACAGACCTCTTCTTCCTCCTTTTAATGCTCTCCGTTGGCCACCATCCCCACTTGCATTCTGTCCCAGCAAATTCTGTATGCCAGTTAATGATGCATCGGGCGTAGAAATAGATTGGTTCCTTGTTCCCTTTTGACACGTGGTTGCTCCGTGCATGGCTGGGCTCTCAGTCCGCTGATGGACAGAAGGTGGAGGGTTTTAAGTTGTTGGGGAACTAGATCTGTTTTAGTTGCCCTGGGGTATGCTACTATACTCTGGAATACATCCCCCGCCCCCAGGTTTGTGTTGGGGAAAAAATGTAGGGATGTTTTCCAGGATAGAGTGAAATCCCGATACAGAAATTGGCCCAGGATGCTCAGTTTACCCCGAGTTTGCCAGGATGAGCGGCTGTCAATTAGGGATCTGAGGCCACCTGCAACCCTTTCTGAAATGTTGACCTTAGCAATGGGGTGGTTGAGGTGAGTGCATTCCATTCCTTCCAGGCCCTCAAGCTCACCCTGCCGTGACCCCCGACCAGGACCTCCTTGGATGGATGGAGCAACCCCCAGGTGATGTGGCTCATTTTCCTGGGAGGAAGGGAGAGGCCCTGCAGGGGCACCTTTTTAGGTTTTTTGCAGGTCCCTCTGCTGCAAAGACACGCCTCCCAGCCCTCCCTTCCTCCCTCCCTCCCTCCTCCAGCTGGGCAGGCCTTCAGATGCTGCTGCCCCTCTTCCCTGGCAAGGTGCCTACTTCCTGTTGGCATCCCCTGGCTGGGAAACTTCCTGTCAAGAATATCTGCATTGCTCATTAGGCGAGTGGCTTCTTCAGGAATGAGAACCAGCCCTGGTGCCTGGGCAGAATGCGGAGGAGAGTGGCTCAGGCAGGCCTTGATCTGGGCCCCTGATGTTGCTGAACGGGCTGGCGGAGCCTGTGGAGGTGTTCCTCTGAGCGGCGGGGGGCCAATGGCTTGCTTCTGTGGGTCACTTTGCCGCTCTAGTGGAAGGGGCCATCTCTCTCTCCTGTGTGTTGTTTTTATTTGGGGGGGGCATGTGGGCATGACCGCACACGCACAGGAGCTTCTTCTTATGGGAGCCTTTGTTCTTGATACCCAGCCAAATTAATGGAAGGCTTCTTATGCGGCGAGTTTTGCAGACTCGACTCTGCATTGCTGTGACACCCACATTGCGTCCTTTAAAGCGCAGGTGGGGGCGTGTGCTTTTTTCTTGGTGCCCAAGAGCATCTTTCTCTGTGCGCACACACTTTTTTTGGGGTGTGTGCTTACTCTCCTATTTGAAGGAGAATTCTGGGGGACTTGAAAACCTTCCTGAAAGGTGTCCCCCTCTACGGTGACTTTTGTCCTTGCTTCTTTTACTGTGTGCTGTTTTTATTTCTGTGCGTGGCTTGAGAAGAGAGTGCCTCTGAGCGCGTCCTTCACCAGTCCTTGATATCTGGGAGGAGTCAGAGGCTGGACTGATGACCCTGAGCAGAATATTTTGCTGCTCAAGGCAGGGGTCAAGAAGTGTGTCCTTTCCCCTTCCCACTGCCTCCCAGTTCCACATACAAAAGCCAGCTGGGCTGGCAGTGGAATATTATCTAACCCTGGCAAACATGTTCGTCTCTGTCCTGAAGGCAACAGGCTGGTTCTTTCTTATTCATAAGAACCTCAGAAGAGCCCCCACAGTGGCAACTCTTCCCACGTGCAATTCCCAGCCACTGGTCTTCGGAATAAATGTATGTGCTTCTTTTAACCCTTTCAATGCTGCTCGATAACACAGGCCCTAAGCGGTGCACAGTAGGAAACGTTAGAGATGCAGCATAAAATCAGTTCTGGCCCCGTGGCACACGCAGCTCTGTCTCTCTCTCTTTGGATTCCTGCATTGCACAGGGGGTTGGATTTGATGGCCTTATAGGCCCCTTCCAACTCTACTATTCTATGATCCCCCCCCCCCAGCTAAAAGGCTGAAGAGGAACTGTGGGGGTAGCTCTTGTTTCCTCTCGGCTCCCCTCCCTCTGCTTGGCCCAAGCCCCTGGCATCCAACCACGCAAGCCCCCTGGCCGTGTCTCATGGTGGCCCAGTTTTGCTTTGCCATCCTGCTCCGGGCTGCCAGGCTGCCCTCCTCTCCCAGCCAGAGACGTTATATAAACGGCTGGGCCGTCCTGCTGTGTTCACCTGCTCCTCTTCTGGTGCCTTCTTACCACCTGCTGCAGCAACAGATCTCCAGATAAACATGTGAGGAGGTGAGCCCGGCGGCGGCGGCGGCGGCTGAGTCAGACCCCTAGCTGCGGCTGCCGCTGTTGTACACCGGCCTCTGCCTGCGCAGCGGTGTGGCCTTCAGCAGCTGAGGAGGCCGCCTTGTGGCTTTCCTTTGCACCCAGGGGTGGGGTGGCGGGCGGGGACAGATCTGAACTCGTTCCTTCTTTGCATCGCACCCTGCAAAGGCCACCTCGGCTCTGCCCTTCCTTTGTTTCGTAAGAAAGTGAAACAGGTGGCTGCCTGCGCACCAAAGCAAGCAAATGGCAAGCTGCTGCTGTTCTGCAGCCCTCACAGGGCTGGCTTTGGTTTCTATTGGAAATAGGGCCTGTTTTTTCTTTTTCCAGGGCTTTCCTTTCCTTCAATGCAGCTGGGGGGGGGGGAGGCTGTGACTTAGTAGAGAGCATCTGCTTTGCATGCAGAAGGTGCCAGGTTCACTCCCTGGCAGCATCTCTAGGTAAGGCTGAGGGGAGAGACACCCCCCCACCTGACTCCTTGGAGAGCTGCTGCCAGGCAGTGTAGACAATACTGAGCTAGATGGACCACTGGCCTGACTCGGTAGAAGCAGCTTCCTATCTTCCTCATCAAAAGCAGCCCTTTATTCACAGCCCTGAGGACTAGAATCTTGCTTTATTTTTAAGGAAAACGACCAAGCTGAGTGGGGGAACCCCTGCTTTGCATGCAGAAGGCCCCAGGGTCAGTTCCCTGTGGGATCTCCAGGTGGGGCGGGAGACACCCTGGAGAGCAGCTGCCAGCCAGTGCTGGCAGTACTGAGCTAGATAGACCAGTGGTCTGACTCAGTATAAAATTAGCTTCCTATATGTTCCGGTGCGAGGACACCCTTGGCTCCAGAGCGAGGGCAGGCCCCACAGAAAGAGTGTAGTGGACAGACAGCAGAGCAAGGCATAACGCGCAATGGCAGGAAGCCAGATTTCGACTGGACATCAGGAAAAACTTCCTAACTGTTAGAGCCATATGACAGTGGAACCAATGACCTAAAGAGGTAGTGGGCTCTCCGACACTGGAGGCCTTCAAGAGGCAGCTGGACAGCCATCTGTTGAGAATGCTTTGATTTGGATTCCTGCATTGAGCAGGGGGTTGGACTGGATGGCCTTATAGGCCCCTTCCAACTCTACTATTCTATGATTCTATGATTCTTGCAAAGAGCCTGTGACCAGGGAGGGCTGCAGTCCGTGCCTGGGCTTGCAGGGACGAAGGCTGGCCGGGGACTTTAAGAAAAAGCCCTTCTGGTTCCCGTTTAAAAGTGTTTTTGACGGAAAAAGGTTTTGAAGGAGTCAGAAGTGGTGATTTTCCGAGCTCTGCTTGGATTGGGAGCAAGATGCAGCATTTCACAGACTTTTTTTTTAAGTGTTTAAGGAGTGGAGTTTTGTGGGGTGGGAAAGGTGGGAGACTCCCTGCCGTGCACAAAGTTTCCTCTTACCTCTGTCCTAAAAAGAAGGTGGCAGTTCTCAGTGTCCTCACCAGAGGGATCTATTTGTGTTTCCAGGTGGGGGGGGGGACCCAGTCTGGTTTCTTTAAAAACTTCCAGAAATGGCTTGAGAATCCTGCCTCCTCCGCCCCTTGCACCAGGCATGTTATGTTATGTTTGTTCCATGCAGGCGTGCTCTCCCCCCTCGCCTCCCCCGAGCGCTCGATGCCTCGTCATTCCTCCTTGCTAAAAATGGCTCTGGCACCGCCAGCCTGTGCGCCCGTTGCTATAGCTCTTTTTGGGTGTGGGTGTGACTTGGAAGCCCAAAATACCATCTGATTCAGAGTCGGTGGTTGGAGTGTTGGGGAGTTTGGCTCGTTAGACATTAGGCAGAGTGTTATTTCGTTCTCTTGAGGCCTGAAGCGGCGAGGAGGAGGGCGAGGCGGGACGGGGTCGTGGTGGAAGAGCCTCTCTGTGCTTTGGTTCTTTGCTGTTTCTGTGTGCGATTTGGAACTTCTTCTGCACGGAGGCATTCTCTTTTTCGAGGCCAGTTGCTGCTTTCCCGGTCCCAATCCGGAGAGGCCTTCTTTACTTGCTCCCGGGGAGGAAGAGTCATCTGGTACAACAATGTATGTGTGGCTAAGTCTCTCTCTCTCTCTCTCCGTGCCAGCCTGGCTATGCAGCTTTGCGAGGTCAAATCAGTTCAGAAAGAGCAGCTCCGTCTCCAAAGTCGTGGAGCTATTTCAGGACATGCCGTTCCCTCAGATTTCCTTGAAGGCTTCCCCGACAGCCACCTTTGCACACCTTCCTCCTCTCTCTCTCTCTCTCTCTCTCTTTACCCACCCCCAATCCACCCATAAACCGGAGCTGGAAGAAATAGTTTCTCAGAAAATCTCAAAGTCCAAACTGTGAAAGTTTGGGAGTAAAACGGGCAGAGGCCAGTTTTTTTGCTGCTTCCCAAGTGGTGGCTCTAGCTTCTTCCCCTCCTCTTGCCAGGGTCCGTGCAGCTGATACATACTCTTTTCTGTTTGTTGGTTTGTCTCATAAGAACATAAGGAGAGCCTGCTGTTGGATCCCTGCATTGCGCAGGGGGTTGGACTTGATGGCCTTATAGGCCCCTTCCAACTCTACTATTCTATGATTCTATTCTATGATTCTATGGATCAGGCCAGTGGCCCATCTCGCCCAGCGTCCTGTTCTCACAGTGGCCAACTAGATACCCAAAGGGGAGCTGGCAAACAGGAACTGAGTTCCAGGGCATTCTCCCCACTTGTGATTCCCAGCAACTGGTATTCAGCAGCGTACTGTCTCCGACAGAGCATAACCATCTTGGCTAGGAGCCATTGATGGTTACCGTCCATGAATTTATCTAGTCCTCTTTTATAGCCATCCAAGTTGGTGGCCACCATTTATAAATCGCTTCCTGTGGGGCATCGCAAAGCGATTTACAAGATAATGAAAACATAAATAAAAGAGTTACATAGATTAAAAAACAGTTAAAATAATCGCATATGCATATAAACAATTTTTAAAACCCTGCGTACAGCTGGCATAAAGGTTTTAGAAGGCTTGTTGAAAGAGGACCATCTTTCCTGGAAACGCAGTAGAGTTGGTGCCCTGTCTGATATGCAGTGGGAGGGAGTTCCAAAGGGTAGTGGGTGCCACCACCCTAAAGGCCTGCTTCTGACATCTTGCAGAACAGACCTCCGATGGGATCAGATCTGCAGGATGCCCTCTCCCTGCAGAATGAACGGACTGGTTGGGTATGGGGTGGGGGGAGGAGGAGACAATCTTTTTGGTGTCTTGGTCCCAAGCTGTATAGGGCTTTGTACATCTGTACCAACACCTTGAACCCAGCCCAGTTTTATTAAAGACCTTTCTATCCTGCCTTTCCACACAGACACCCAAAGAAACTCACAAACATATTAAAACGAAATCTCTACAGCAGGCAGGGAGTCACCATAGAAAAGGCCCCGTCTCCAGTTGATGCCTGCCTGGCTTCCCCTAGGTGGGGGACTCAGAGCAGGCCCTCTGCAGGAGACCTCAGTCAGGTCTAGGAAACCTCAGGTCTGGGGCCAAATGGCTACTAGCCATGAGGGCTATGCTGTACCACCACAGTCAGAGGTGAGAGTTGCTGTTGCGCTCAGGTCCTGCTTGTGGGCTTCCCAGAAGGGGCAACTGGTTGGCCACTGCGGGAACAGGACACTGGACTAGATCATAGAATCATAGAATAGTAGAGTTGGAAGGGGCCTATAAGGAACCCCAGGCCGGCTTCCAAACCTAATTGCATAAATAACTCATCTGCGTGCTGGAAATTTGGTAGAAATGATCACGCACATGAGAAAGGCTTTTCGAGAGCTTTGTAAAGAAAATGCATCACACTGGCCTGAGCGGAAGCCATGTGTGGCCTCACGGATGGTTTGCCCCCTCATCGCAGAGAGGGAGAAACTGCAGGCTCCATTAAACGCCTGGTTTGGGGCATCATAACGAGACTCAAATTGTTCTTGCGGCATTTTAAATGTCTGTTGTTCTAAAAGGTGAGCGAGAGATGTTTTAAACAAAATGCGGGGGGGGGAGCCAAAAATACTGCACGGGAGCAAAATGGGAAGAAGAATATCTCAGCTTGTTTCTGGGTCAGGCAGTAAAGTGAGTGGCATTTCTGGATTTTTATTTTATTTTGGGGGGGGGGGGAGATGTTCCTCATTGCAGGCCCCCTGACAGCCTGGAGCTTTTCGCCATGACCTGGGCAGCACAGGATCCTCCTGGCTTTTTAAGGAACTGAGCAGACAAATGCTAGGTGAAGAAGACGGGTGAATAACAGCTAAAATCAATAATAAGTTAGTATACCTAAATAAAGCAATGCAATAAAACAGCCTGAAATCTCGGTATAAAGCCCAAATAAAAGACTGAAAAGATCTGCCTGTGGTTCCCCCCCATGTGCAAAGGTGCTTCGATGCACACCGTGTGCCTCTTTATCTTGGTGTAGGTGGTTGACACAATTGACCACACACGCACGCCCTGGTGCCCTAGAGAGGCACCGAGTCCAAATGGGAATGCCCCTTTTTGCCAAGGGGGGGGATGGCAGCCTCCCCGCTCCCTTTTACACTCCTCCAGCACACGGCAAAGTTGCTCCGCTCCTGAATAGAACGTGCTGCTTCTTGGAAACCTCTAGAGGGCACCGGGTTGGGGAAGGCCGTGCACGAAGAACGGCTTGTTGCGCTCCTCCCCAGGACCGGGGCGGGGGACTTCCAAGTCTCCAGCAGGCACTCTGTTGATCGGCGGTGGTAGACTGCCGATGCTGTCAGTGCCGGCGCTTTGGACCCCCTCCGCTGCTTCCCTCCCTCCCTCTAAATCAGCACAGGGCTCTTTGTTCCTCCCCCCTTGTCCTTGGAACGCTGCGCCGGCAGAGCACTTATCTAATTTTTTCCAGGGCAAACAAACCGCACACATACAGTACGTTTGTACTGTCCGGGCGGAGCACACCCAGTAACATTGCCTTGCCAAGAGGAGTCTGGTGCGCTTGTGTCAGAGCGAGAGAGCGTTAATACCTGTGGCTCCCGAGAGAAACTGTTTGATCTTTTCGTCGCCTTGCCGGTGCTGCCGCACTCCCTTCCTTTCACTGGTGTCGAACCGGGGAGCAATTAGGTCTTGGGCATAAGTCAATAACTTGGCAACGCCAAGATGGGAGAAATGCAGACTCGTTTGCCTTTACTGTGTGCAGCAGCAACAGCCCTGCAGAGGGTCTTGGGCAGAGGAGCGAATATCAGTAGCTGGAATGCACAGAAGATGAAAGTGCTGTTGCTCCCAGGTCCTGCCTGGGGGGCTTCCCATTGGGGGGCATCTGGTTGGCCACTGTGAGAACAGGACGCTGGACTAGATGGGCCCCTTGTGGCCTGATCCAGCAGCCAGGCTCTTTTTTCTTAATTGATTGATTGATTGATATCCTGCCCTTATCTTTGGTTCTTCCATTTCCCCGCCATACCTGGAGATGCCAGAGATTGATCCGGGGACCTTCTGCAAGGCCGTGCAGAGCCCATCAGCGTAGAGACAATTCTGAGCTAGGTAGACCGGTGGTCTGACTCAGGATAAGCAGCTTAGCCGTTGTTCCTGTTGAAATCAGCTCTTTATTCCGGACCCTAGGAGGAAGGGCGGGAGATACATTTAGTAAATAAATAATGATAATAAATATTCAGAACCATGTGGACTGGAATCTTGCTTTGTTTTTAGAGGAAGGGGCATAGCTCAGTGGGTAGAGCTCTTGCTTTGCGTGCAGAGGGTGCCAGGATCTATCACAACCACCTCCAGGGAGATGCTGCCAGTCCAGTGTAGACCCGGGTTTTGCCAAAGCAGAGCTCACACAGGCCTCTCCCGGTGCCCTCAGGATCTGGCTGAAGTTAGACTCGAGAGGAGCCTTGCGTTGGAGCCAAGAGGCTAGTTTTTGTGTTTGTGTGGTGTGTGTACTTAGCTGTGGCTTGTGTGACTGTATCTCGGGTTTGCCGAAGCACCCACAGGCCCTGGCAGGTTGCCGGACCCTGGTGCAGCCAGTCCTGAGCTAGATGGGCCAATGGCCTGGCTCGCTGTGAGGTGACTCCTGTGGGCGCGAAGCAGGGGTCAGCGTTAAGTTTGCAGACGGGGGCCAGGAAGTTCCCTTCCAAAGCTCTTTCTTGTTTCCCTGTCACCCTTGGGCCTCCCGCGTCCCTCCTGCACATCTCATTGCAGCCCCGCAGCCCTTCAGGGAGAGGGACTGTCCTGTTAGCTCAGTGGGTGGAGCGCCTGCCTTGCATGCAGAAGGCCTAAAGCCCTGGAGAGCCGCTTCCAGTCAGTGCAGACGATGCAGAACAAGATGGACAAACAGCCTCACTTGGAATAAGCCGGCTTCCTTTAGCTCTGTATTCCGAACCATGAGGACTGGAATCTTGTTTTATTTTTAAGGGAAGGGCCATAGCTCAGCGGCAGAGCACCTGCTTTGCAGGCAGAAGGCCCGACTTCAGTCCCCAGCGGCATCTCCAGGTAGGATTGACAATGTCCCCTGCTTGGAGAGCAGCTGCCAGTCAGTGTAGAAAGTCCTGAGCTATTTAAGCCCAATGGTCTGACTCGGTATAAGGCAGTTTCCGCTGTTGTAGGTTCCCCATCCCAGAAGGGGCGGGGCAAAGATCAATCAGCGTGTGCCCTGATGAAAGATAAAGGCCTTTTTATGAGCAGCAGGTGTCACTCCTGCCTTCGTTTGCATCTCTGGCTTCTTCATTGCCCAGAACGTGACTCTGGGAGAAACTGCGCCCCCTGGTTGAAGGACCCGGACGATGTGCTTGTGTGTGCCGTAGGGGCTGGCTGGCTGGCATCCCTGGGGGCATCGAACAGCGGCTGCAACAGCAGCTTCTGTTCTTTCCCGCGTCAGAACGGCGTCTCCTTGGCCACCCCGGGGCCTGTGTTGCACCAGAAACGCACCGGCTGTACGCCTTCCTTCTGTCTCAAACTGGGTCAGGAAGCTCTCTGTTGTTGTTTTTCTCCTGAAAGGCAGAGAGAATCCAATCCAACTCCGCTCAGGAACGTCTCGTGATGAAGCCACCCACCAGCGCAGGAGCGTCGCCACGTGGGTGGGCGGGTTTGCAACACACGCTGTTCCTAGGAACAATCTCCTTGGAGCCCTCCTTCCTTTCATCTGATGGTCGGTCATGGAGGGCAAGGGGGCCAGAGGGCCGTCTCTAGTAAGAACACTTAATGATTGCAAGCTGGTGTGTGTGCCCTGTCAATAAACTCGTATGGAAATTCAGTTGCTGGGTATTGCAAGAGGGGAGACTTGCTGTTATTGTCACACTCAGGTCCTCTGTGTGTGTGTGTGTGTGTGAGAGAGATCCCTCCCTCCCCTTCTTTGTTGTTGTTATGTGCCTCCAAGTCGATTATGACTTATGGTGACCCTATGAATTGGCGACCTCCAGTAGCATCTGTCATAAACCACCCTGTTCAGATCTTGTAAGTCCAGGCCTGTGGCTTCCTTTATGGAGTCAATCCATCTCTTTTTGGCCTTCCTGTTGTTCTACTCCCTTCTGTTTTTCCCAGCATTATTGTCTTCTCTAGTGAATCATGTCTTCTCATGATGTGTCCAAAGTATGATAACCTCAGTTTCATCATTTTAGCTCCCAGTGTCATATTCCTTTCCTTGTTGCATTCGGGGCCACCCTGCGTCTCCTGGCCATCACCTCAGCTTTGGCATCCCATCGTGTTTGTGGCTGCCCCCCCCTCTCTGAGCCTTCATCAGACACCACGGCCTACGCGTTTCCCACCTACCACCGTCATCTCTGCAACTGGCCTTGCAGCTGCATTTGATTTAAGACACTTTGAGACTTTCTACACAAAAAGAAAAAAAGAAGCGACTGACTGATGCAGCTGCAAGCGTCTGGAACATGCTCTTTCTCCACGTGCATTGAACCCTGGGAGGAAGCGGTGGGAGTTGTGCATCTTTGTAACCCTGGGAAAAGACCACCGTTGATAGGAGGCTTGCAGAGTTTCCTGGGACCTCCTTTGCAATTTGGTCCCCCTGCATCTTGCTCCCCTGACCTGGTAAAAGTCATCTGGTACATCTGCAGGCTCTTTCATGTTCCTTCCCTCAGATGCGCTTGACCCAAATGTAATGAACTGCCTTGGTAGGTCACTCTCACGTAAGGGTCGGGAAGGATGGAGGGGTTACTGTTGCCCCAGCCAGGGTGCTCAGAGTTACCTTTGGAAAATCCCAGATCACTGCAATTGCATTTTGGGACTGCTAAATAAACCATTAGACTCTTGCCTTAACAAAATCTAGTTCAGGGGCCACCAGCCCAGCAGGATCTATGGCACCCGTGAAGGCTTTCATTGATGCCCACAGGCACAAGCCCCAAACTCTGAGATTTCCTTCTTTTTCTTTTTTTTTAATCAGTCTCTAGCCTTCCTAGGAGGAAAGTTATGAAGCACAATGTGCAGGTACACTTCTAAGTGATTTCTGTGAAATGAGGCAGCCTAGCTGCTCCTGCCTGTCAGTGTTTTTAGCCAATGAGTGAAGTCAGAGCTGCGATGGATAAGGGAGTTGTTTGGACACCGCGCAATAGGACCCCCTGGGGTCCTAAAGAGCTTCTGTTTTCCCCTCCCGTTTAGTGCACTCAAGGGGAGACTGCTCTTGTGCTCAGGTCCTGCTTGAGGGCTTCCCAAAGGAGGCATCTGGTTGGCCACTGAGGGAACAGGATCCTGGATGGGCCCGCTTTGTCCTGATCAGCAGGTCCTTCTTAGGTTCTCACACGTGTGGCTCAAGACGATAATCAAGAAAAAGAGCAAATCACAGTTAAACGCACACACACAGCAGACATATTAAAAACAAGAACAATGTGCTCACTGGTCCAGAAAAGGTGGCAACCCAACTTAGCCTATCCAACCTCCACTCCTCAAAAAAACCAGCTGGCTCAAAATATCCTGGCCAGAAGTATTTCCAGCCCGCGCATTTCTGTTTTTTCTCTCTCTCTTTTTTTTTAGCATTTTATCTTGGAACGAAAGGAGGGGTGGGCTTTGCTCTCGCCGCTTCCTTGACCCCGTGACCTTTCCGAAAAAGCAAACGGCGGTGGTGCACTTTGCTGGATGGCGCAAGGGTTAAGGAACCGGCCACGAGCTGCTCAGGCTGGGGGCTCCTTGCTTCCCTCTTTGCAAGACCAGTGACATTTACCAGGCGCTTTATTGGCAGAGCTGATGAAGGGCTCGATAAGAGATGGGTGTTTGTCTTCCCAGCTGTCTGGTGTTCCACAGGCTTGCTAATAACGCGGCCCCCAGCCCTCCTCGAGTGAGGGCACCTTCTATCCTCCTCCATCTGTGGCTGGCTCGCTCTGACTCATGTGCTCTTTGAGCAAGGATGAGAAGGATGTTGGGGTGATGACACAGCAGCAGCCCACCTCCTTGGTCCTCTGGAAAGGGCCTTTGTGCGCAGGGGAGGCTCTCCCTGCCTTCTTGGCCCCTTCAGTTAAGCAGCTTGGAGAGGAGAAAGCGGACGCAGATGGGGAAAGGGCTGTAGCTCTGCGCTGTGCACGCAGGAAGCCCCAGGTTCGATTCCGGATGGCATCTCCAGGGAGGGCTGGGAAAAGATCTCCTGCCTGACACCCCGGAGAGCCGCTGCTGCCAGACAGTTTAGTCAATACTGAGCTGGGTGGACCAGTGGCCTGACTCAGTAGAAGGCAGCTTCCTGCAATCCTATTTAAATCAGAATCATGAGGACTGGAATCTTAGTTTATCTTTAGGGGAAGGGCCATAGCTCAGTGGCAGAGCATTTGATTTGCATGCAGAAGGTTGTAGGTTTAATTCCCAAGAGCTTCTCCAGGGAGGGCTGGGAAAGACCCTTGCCTCAAGCCCTGGAGAGCTGCTGCCAGTCAGTGTAGACAATACTGAGCTAGATGGACCAAGGATCTGACTCAGCAGAAGGTATCTTCCTGCAATCCTATTTAAATCGGCCTTTTATTCGGAATCTTGAGGACTGGAACCTTAGTTTTATCTTTAGGCAGAAGGTCCCGGGTTCAATCCCCAGATAGGGGCTGGGAAACGAAGCCATCCGCTGTTTCCTCCCACTTTGGTAGTTTCAAGGCAGCTGGCTTCCCTCCAAACCAGCAGCAGAGGCCCAGCCCTTGGAGGCGGTCTCTGCATGCGCCAGGGAGGTCGAGGTGCATGCACTTCCCTTGTAGGCCCCCTGCTTGGGACAGCGTCCGCCCACACGTGCCCTACAGGTCCAGGCGCTTAAAGGATGTCGTCATATCTGGTCTTTTGATAGGTGGGAATATTGGCTTGAGATCAGAATTACCTGCAGCGACTTGATAAGAACAAGCATAATTTGTTGTCATTTAGGCCTCTTTGATCCAGAATTTGTCAGAGTGAACTCCTGACAAAGGAGAGTTCTCCAAAATCTGCTGAGCTTAATAAACAGCCCATTACCAATGGCACCGGATCATTTTTTTTTATAGGTGCGCCATGCAGAGCAGCGCATTTTTTCCATGTTGTGACGCGCCCTGGCACCTCCTGGCGAAGGACGAATAATCCATGTAACGATGATAACAACATACGTAGAGCGTGATAAGCTGCTCTGTATACCAAGTTGGTCCATCGAGCTTAGTATCGCCCACACTGACGGGCAGAGGCTCCCCAGGAGTTCGGACTGGAGTCTAGGGTTTAGGGTTCCAGCTAGCCAGGGAGGTGTTTTGTGGCTTCACAAAACCATCCAGCATCTCAGCCTGCCCTTTTGGCACAATTTTTGGAGGCGAGAAGGCACCTTTGGGACACCATGCTCAAAAAGGACAGGCCTGTTGCATGTTAGAAGGAGCAATCATGGCTTTAAAAGTGGGGGAGGGAGGGGAAGAGGTTTATCAATGGCTGCAAGGAGCCTCCAGGTTCAAATGCAGTCTACCTGCGAATTCTGTGTGCTAGGGAGCATCAGCAGCAGGAGAAAGGGCTGTTCCTCTCCCTTCCCAGAAGGCATCTGGTTGGTCACTGAGAGAAATGAAGTGCTGGACTGGATGCCCACCACCGTTTGGCCTGATGCAATAGCTGCAGGCGTCTTGTTATTTTTAAAAGAGGATGTTTTGTTACAGCTGACTTATTTTTGTTACAGTATGAAAACTAAATAAAAAACCTTTTTATAAAGAAAGCGGATTAGGCAAATTCACGTAGCATAGATCCGTTGGGCATGATAGGTAAGTGGAGCCTCAGTATCCAAGGGGAGTCTACCTCAAAATACCGGTTGTTCAAGAGTCCAGGCAGCAAGGGGGGATTGTTGCCTTTTCACACCTTGCTTGCTTGTGAGCTTCCCATTGGGGTGCCTGGCAAATCCTTATTATGTTCTTAAAATGTAAAATCCCTGTCCCTAAGCCAGGGCTGGTCCTTAGCACAGCAGCCCCATAGCACAGAAGCAAAGGGAGGGGCTTCAGACTCGGATGCTTAAGATGTCTGTAGCAAGAGTTTAACTGGGGGCAGGGAGGGGGAATGTGTTCAGAAACAAAAGAAATGCCACATGATTTCTTTCCCCCTCCCTCCAGTATTTTACAGCCTCTTTTTACTGGCTGACATTCAGGGGTGGAAACATTCGGATTTTTTGCCTTTTCATGGACACAGTTTGCAAAGGAATGCTCAGCATGGGGAGGCAAGGCAGAAGTTCTGCTGGAGGCCAAGTTGGCTTGTGCCAATCGTGTGAGGAGCCCCAGGGGTGGTGGTGGTGAGAAGAGGGTGTGTCCCGTCTGACTCTTCATGGGAGCGGGGCCAAGGGGATCTTCAAAAGGACCTCCACCACCGCAGCCCGTTTTATTTCTCTTTGTTTTGGAGGAATTGTTGGCACTGCCGCCGGGCTCATTCCTTGGGAAGGTCTGCCTGCCTGAGAAAGATGTCTCTGCTCTTGCAACACACCTCCCTGCTCGCTCGCTCACTCGCTCTGTCACCTGGCTGCTCTGCCATGAGGCTGAAGCTGGCACCTCTCTTTGCTTGGATGAGTTGGGGCATGCCTGCCGGCTGGGCAACCACTTTGAAGCTGTTGGCAGCCAAAGGACCGCCTTCTGCGGCGGCTGGAAGATCTTCTTTTACCTTTGCTCTGCCCTTTGTTTTGTTTTTCGAGGGCTCGCCGAGGCTCGTGCCAGTTTGCTTCTGTCGCTTTGCATTCCAAAGGAGCAAAATTAACAACGTTTTTGGCAGGTGGGATCGGCGGCGAATGCTTGAGATTCTGGCCTCAGGCTTCTGGTGCCAAGGCTGCTTAAGGCGATCCTCGGTAGGCATCTCAGTTTGCAGGCCCAACACCAGCACCTGCTGCTCTCTCTGTGGTCCTCCTCTGAAGTGCTCTCCTGTACACAGAATGCATTCCACCTGCCGGGACTGTGGGTCTGCTGTCCTTATATTTCTTTTTCCACTGTGCGCAAGTCAGTAGAATTTAGAGGAGCATCGAGAGTTGCATTTGGTCCCGCAGCGATTTGCCGAACAATCCTGATCCACTGATTTAGGTGTGGGGAACCTTTGGGCTCCCAGGCATTGCTGAACTACAGCTCTCATCATCCCTAGCCATTGGCCATGCTTGCTGGGGCTGATGGGAGCTGCAGTTCAGCAGCATCTGCAGGGTCAAAGATTCCCGACCCCTGCAGTAACTACTTTCTGCCCGACATAGAGGGAGCTGCTTCATATCCTTGGCTCATCTAGCTCAGAGCATTGTGTGCTCTGACTGGCAGCGGCTCTCCAAGGTTTCAGACAAGGATCTTTCCCAGCCTTTCCTGCAGGTTTTGCCAGCAATTAAACTTGGGACCTTTTGCATACAGAGCAGCTGGGTTGCAGCCCTTCCCCTAAAGGAACCTCATGGTTCTGAATAGGGTTGCTTTAAATAGGAGCATAGGTAGCTGCCTTTTCCCGAGTCAGACCTGCAGTCCGTCTAAACTCAGTATTGTTTACGCCAGTGGTTCCCAAACGTTTCCCCCCACGGACCGCTCAAAAACTGCTGCGGGGCTTGGGAGACCCCTTAGTGACTCCTCTGCCTGCTTCAGCAATTGTAATTCCGTAGAATGCAAGTTGTAATGCATTAAATAGAGGAAACAAGGAAAATGCAATTAAAAATCAATATGAATATTCAGCGTGGTGTGGATGTGCCAACTCCCATCTTCACAGACATGCCGTGGACCACCTGAATTAAGGTCATGGGCCACTGGTGGGCCACAGACCCCGGTTGGGAACCCCTGGTCCACACTGACTTGCAGTACTTGTGCAGGAGTTCGGTTGGGGGACATTCCTTGCCCTACTGGAAGATAGCATCAGGGACTGGACCTGACACCTTCTGCATGCAGAGCACGCTCTCTCCCATTTTGCCATGGCCCCTTCCCCATTGATCAGTCCCCAAAGGCATCTCCAGGTAGCGCTGGGGAAGAAGTCCGTGCCGGAAACCCTGGATAGCCGCTGCTGCCAGTCAGTGTAGACAGTGATGAAGTAGATGGACCAGCGGTCTTGACTCACTACAAGGCAGCCTCCTATGTAAAGGTTTTTTGCATCCCACCTTTCAAAGGCGAGAGGCACGGCGAGGATGTTTTGTCCCATTCTGTCTTTGCTGTTGGATTCTTTATAGGAGATGCTAAAAATATATAGGAAGCGGGTTTCTCACATAGTATAGATCCTCTTGCAAACCATACTAAGGGTGGCATGTCCGTAACTGACTGGCAAGGAGTGCAGTGACCACACATGCACAAGCCCCCTCTCGCTGCTGCAGGTGTTTCAACGGGGAGCCTCCTTCATAACTGAGCTCTGCTTTCTAATCTTCCTCACGTCATTCCACATGTGCAGGCTCTGCCAGGCTGCCCCTCGTAGAAATCCCTTCGAGAAAGTGAAAGAGAGGGCGATGAAGGGGTGGAGTGGCCTGCCATGTGCCATAAATATATTGTCAGATGTCTCTGTCGTTTCTTCGGTGACTCATCCACTTCTCTCTCTCCCGACTCTTTTCTCCCCTGCTAATTATGTCAAGAGCAGGAAGCGATACCTAGAATGCTGGTCCCTGTGCTATTTTCCTCTCCCAGTTAGCAAAACCAGTCAGTGCGGAGGCTCCTCTTTCCAAGGCCGTAATCAGCTTGGGAAGGGCTTCAGTTGTAAGAAACAAGAACCTGTGTTTGTGGCATGCAAGCTTCCCAGAAAAGGCACCTGGTTGGCCACTGTGAGAAAAGGATGCTGGACTAGATGGGCCACTGACCTGATCCAGCAGGCTCTTCTTAGCTTCTTGGCACCTTCGGAGGGCTTATGTCTTTGCAAATAATGCATCATCGTAATCACAATGTAGTATATGCACACAAAAATAGCATATACATAATATATATTCTTTCTCTCTGGTTCCTGGAGTGGTTTAACAGGGATGATCAGGGGACTGGAAGCAAAGCCCTCTGAGGAGAGACTGAAAGAACTGGGCCTGTTTAGCCTGGAGAAGAGAAGACTGAGGGGAGATAGGATAGCGCTCTTCAAGTACATGAAAGGTTGTCACTCAGAGGAGGGCCGGGATCTCTTCTCGATCGTCCCAGAGTGCAGGACACGGAATAACGGGCTCAAGTTGCAGGAAGCCAGATTTCGACTGGACATCAGGCAAAACCTCCTAACTGTTAGAGCCATATGACAGTGGGACCAATGACCTAGAGAGGGAGTGGGCTCTCCGACACTGGAGGCCTTCAAGAGGCAGCTGGACAGCCACGTGTCGGGAATGCTTTGATTTGGATTCCTGCATTGAGCAGAGGGTTGGACTTGAACAGCTAAAATCAACAATAAATTAGTATACATAAATAAACCAATGCAATAATGTCTGTAGAGGAGCCTGAAATCTCAGTGTAAAACACGAATAAAAGACGAAAAAGATCTAAAATGACGGGGAGTGCGTAGGTGGGTGGAGGTATTTCCCTCACCCCAGAAAGACATCAAACCGCCTGCCTCCGGGGAGCGGGGGTGGGAGGGTGTCCCGGAGTGGCACATGCATCACATCGGAAAAGGCTCTCCTCTCCCCAGTCACCGCCATCCTTGCCTCCTGGTGTGCGTTTGTGTGTAAGGGGTTGGGGGGAGCCCCTGAGGATCAACTTAGGCAGACTCACGCAGGTAGCCGCCAGCACCAGCAGGCAGTATTTCCCCTCCTAAAGTGTATGGGGGGGTGGAGGGTGAGAGGTTCTGAGGCTGGGAGATTACAGCCGAGTCAATTTGCAAGTGAGCTGAACTGCTGTAGTGCTCAGAATCCCTTTTGGTTTTGCAGTGAGTTTCCGGACTCCAGTTCTTGTTTAGCTGGTTGCAATTGATGGCTTCCCAAGAAGCATCAGGGGACCTTTCCCCTGTTTACTGCTTCCGTCCAGTAGCCCCGATGAACATATTGGCAGATACTGTGGAACTCTGGAGCAGGAGCCTTGCAGGTCGGCCACCACCAGTGTCCCATTATCTGGGCACCTAATCCGGGAGGGAAGCCCCCCAGCTGGCTTGCCCACCTGGCTACTTTTCCTGGCAATTTCCCTCTGGCATCTTCCTTCCTGGCCAGTTTCCTGGCTTATCATCCCCTAAGAACTGCAGGAATTGATGGTGCCGGCCACGTGGCCTCTTCAGTGCCATCCAACATCCATGTCTCAAAATCCCATAGAAGTCAGCTGAGCCTCTCTCTCTCTCAGAGCCGCAGCAGAAGCTGCCTTTGGGTGCCTTTTCCTCTCCCATTTATTTTATTTTATCTATAAACACGTTTGTATACTGCTGTTAAATTTTTCCAAAAACATCAAAGCTGTTTACAACAAACAAAAACTCTGCAGTAAAAACCATTGAAAAGTATAGTAAGCACAAGGCCAACTGCTGCAAAGAGGCATCTTAACCGTCTGCATAAGCCTGGCAGAACAGAAATGTTTTCATTTAAAGGTAAAAACAGAAGGCAGAAGTCTTCTCTTCTCCAGGCAGAGGAGGGAATTTCTCTTGGCAGAGCATTCCAGAGAACTGGGCCAATGAGCCTGAAGGCTCGATTTCGTGTTGATGTTTGTTTATTTATTTCATTTATACCCTGCGTTTCTTTTTCATGAAACCCAAGGCAGCTTAGATATAGTTCCCAGGCGGTCTCCCATCCAGGCACTGACCAGACCTGACCCTCCTTAGCTTCAGCCTGGGAGCAATGAGCCTTGCCAACTCAGGGGACGACCAGCGCTGCCCCTGCAGATGATCTCAGTGATTGAGCTGGGATATGAGGGTTCAGGCAATCCCTAAGGTACCTGGACCTAAGTTGTTCAGGGCTTTGTAAATTAATACAAGAATCTTGAACCTGGCTCAGCAGTGGATTAGCAACCAGTGCAGATGTTTTAACAGTGCCATCCTATGACGTTAGCCATGTGCCTCTATCAGCAGTCTGTCCGCCGCATTCTGCGTCAGCTGAAGCTTCCAAACCAGGCCCAGGGCAGCCCCACATAGAACGCGTTGCAGTAATCCAGCCCCAAGATTACCAGTGCATGAGATCTCAGTGGATCTTACCCCAGACAGAAGAACATCAGTCAGAATCAATGTTTTCTAAAAATAACTGTTTGTTAAGAAAGGAGGGCTGCATTCTTATTTAATTACTCTGGGATGCAGTTTCTCTCTCCAAATCCCACGGTGGGAAACAGCCTGACAAACGGTGGTGTGTCGTAATTAGCTGTCATTATTGCAGAACAGTTAAAATATTTACACACTTTTCCTGTAAGGGCAAGTTTCACTTTTACCGGACAGGCAAGGTGTGTGTTTGCGTTTTGTGAGTGTTGCGTCATCTTTTTGCATACCTGGCAAAACAATGCATGGTTCTTGCGTTGTCTGTCCGTGTGTGTCCATCCCACCATTGTGTGGTGGGTCCTGCCCTCCCAGGACAAGCAAAATGGAACTGCCCTGCAGGAGGACTGAGTTAGCCCTAGAGTCCCATGTGCCCTCGATTGAAGGGTGGGGGCAAAGCATCTCCCTAGAGATGTGAAGGCCTAGGAAAAAAACCAGGAAAATTCAGGGAAAAACCGTTTTCATCCATGTTTTTTCAATTTTTCTGGAGGAAAAATGGGGTTTCCCCCCATTTTTTTTAATCCCCCCCTCTCAGGCCTTCGCATCTCTAGGTCTGCTCCTCCCTTTGAGAGTTCAGGTTCATCTTTCCCTTGAAGGTGGTGGACTTGCATTTTCAGAGAAGATCCAGAGCACATTTGCCTCTCATCTCCCTAGGAGGCTCACAATAAGGGTCAAAGCTTCCAGGTTAAAGAAATCTTAACTTCTGATTTGTCGCATGGGCTTTCAGTCACATCTGCAGACATTTGCGGGGGGCGGGTGCAGGACCAAGAATCCTAAAGCAAAAGGCGTTTTAGATGGTATCACAACCGGCAGCTTTTTGATAGAGGTTTCTCACACACACACATACGCAGAGGGGGGAATTCCTCTCCTAAGGTGAACTCCTTAAGCGCTTTAAGTTGTGGGGTTGTTTTCGATCTGCTAACTGATTAATTCAGTGCACCTTTTTTCAGCCCATCATCTTGTGTTTTGTTGTTGTTATGTGCCTCCGAGTCGATTACGACTTATGGCGACCCTATGAGTCAGCGGCCTCCAAGAGCATCTTTCGTGAACCGCCCTGTTCAGATCTTGTAAGTTCAGGTCTGTGGCTTCCTTTATGGAATCAATCCATCTCTTGTTTGGCCTTCCTCTTCTTCTACTCCCTTCTGTTTTTCCCAGCATTATTGTCTTTTCTAGTGAATCATGTCTTCTCATGATGTGTCCAAAGTATGGTAACCTCAGTTTCATCATTTTAGCTTCTAGTGATTGTTGTTGTTATGCGCCTTCAAGCCGATTACGACTTATGGCGACCCTATGAATCAGCAACCTCCAAGAGCATCTGTCGTGAACCGCCCTGTTCAGATCTTGTAAGCTCAGGTCTGAGGCTTCCTTTATGGAATCAATCCATCTCTTGTTTGGCCTTCCTCTTTTTCTACTCTCTTCTCTTTTTCCCAGCACTGTGCTTGTGTACAAAGCCCTATACAGCTCGGGACCAGGATACCTGAAAAGCCGGCTTACTCCTCATATACCCAGTTGAATCACTGTGCTCCGCAGGCCAGGGCCTCTTGCGGATACCATCACACCAGGAAGTCCATTCCGCACAATATATTAAAAGAAAATGTCTTTTAAAATATGTTAAAACAAAACATCATTAAAAACATTAAACCCTAATTCTACTTTATTCTAACACAGTTTATTCTAACAGACACAGACTGGTTTGGGCTGCAGTTCTATACAGGCTTTCCTTGGAGTAAATCCCATTAACCTCAGAGGGACTTGCTTCTATGTATTGTCGTTGTTATGTGCCTTCAAGTCGACCACGACACGGCGACCCTGTGAATCAATGACCTCCAAGAGAATCTGTCATGAACCACCCTGTTCAGATCTTGTAAGCTCAGGTCTGAGGCTTCCTTTATGGAATCAATCCATCTCTTGTTTGGCCTTCCTCTTTTTCTACTTCCTTCTGTTTTTCCAAGCATTATTGTCTTTTCTAGTGAATCAAGTCTTCTCATGATGTGTCCAAAGTATGATAACCTCAGTTTCATCATTTTAGTTAATTTAATCTAACCAGTTGGCAGGCTGAACTCTGCCTTTGTAGGTAGGTTCCATCCGTCTTGGCTGACAGTGACTCGGCTGGCCAGTTTAAGACACATGGAGCTTCAGGGCGGATCGCTGCGTCTTATGCCCTCAGACCACTGTGTGGTGGGCGTGATGGGCAGTGACACAGAGGCATTGGAGATGGAACATAATGCTAAAAGGCTCACGGAGGGCAGGGAGTGAGACATGAATCCGTTTTTTATTCATTCATGTGCTTCTTTTTATCCCAGCTTTCAATGCCGGCTCTATCGTGTCCTGTTACTTGTGTGCAGAGAGGAGGACAAAGGATGTGCCAAGGAAGGTTCACCTGGGGAAATCTTCCTCTGCAGCCGACTCGAGCCCAGTCAGCTATGAAGGGGAGGACTGACAGCCCTCCTTGTCTTGCTCTCCCTGGGCTTTGGCTGCAGGGAGCAGCTCTGCTGGGCCGGGGCTGGAGCCTAGGAGACCAGTCCCAGGAGCACCAGCAGATTGGGCCACGATTCAGAGGATCAGGCAAATGCCAGCAAGGTCTTTAAGCCTCGTGAGAGTCCAGTCTATGTGAGATCACAGTTAAGAATCTCAGAAGAGCTCTGTGGCAGCTGGATGGGGCCAAAAGGGGACCCGTCGAGTTCGTCCTCCTGTTTCCACAGTGGCCAAACAGGTGCCCCCAAAGGGAAGCCCGCTAGCTGGACCCGACCGCAGCAGCAGCAACTCTCCCCACTTGTGATTCTGGGATTCAGAAGTATCCTGCCTCCGACGCTGGAGACAGAAGATACCTGTCGTGGCTACTAGCCATTGTTAGCCTTACCCTGTATGAAACGTGGGTGGGCAGGAGTTGGCTGAAGCAGCCAGTTGGACAGCTGGATCCGGCCTAAGCCGAGGAAGCGGCCACTAGCCGCGGTGCAAAGGGCTGCCTGCTGGCTTTTTATAGCCCAGAGAGGCCAGTCAAGAGTGCGAGTCGCTAATCGGGCCTGGTGCATGCTGGGGAAGGCCTTTCCAGGGCTCTTCAGAACAGGAGAACAATACGGTCCCGCTTCATCTTCTCACAGTGGCCAGCCAGATGCCCCAACGGGAAGAAGCCCACGAGCAGGGCCTAGCGCAACAGCAGCAGTGCGCTCCCCTCCTGCAGTTTCCAGCCGCTGGCATTATTCAGAGACATCCTACCTCCGACAGCAGAAAGGGCACTTGCGGCAGTGATCAAGAATGGCTTCCTTGGCCTGGTGCCTGCAGGCTCCTCTGGGAAGGGCTCTGGCCCAAGAGGAGCCCCTTCACGGGAAGGTGGTCGTCGCCTGGTCACTTTGCAGCCTGTGGGTTCGGACTAGAGAAGGAGGCTGTGTTTCTTTTGCAGCTCCCAAACCCGCAAAGTGAAAGTGGGTTTCTCGGTTTAAGAACATCGTGGAATGTGCTAGAGAATACCTCTCTGTGTGCGCGCACACGAGTGTGTCGTGTGATTCGCTTGTGTCCTTTCCATGCAAGTGGCAGTGATGCCTTCGCTCCAGCTCCTCCTCTCTTTCCTCCCAGAGCTGTGTTCACCGTGTGGGCTGCCTGTGATGCGTTGGAGGGTTCCCCAGCTCCGCTGATGCGGACGGATGACGTGGTTTTCTCCCCTGCATCACAGCGGCTGTTGCCTCTCGCCGCCACCACCAAGCACACACAGACGCCACCTCTCTTTCTTCTCCTTGAACATTCCACTACAAAGCTTAGAAAAAGGAAGGAAGGACCTTGCTTGCAGCTGGTGTTTGCTCGTCTCTCGTGCGCGCTGTCTTTAAATGGACAGAGGGGAAGAACGGGCACGATGGTTTCGAGCCATTTTCGGTCGCCGTTTTTTAATGTGTGCAGGCTGCCGTGTCTTTCCTCTCATCTGACTGTGTGGCGGCTCACCATCTCTCCCATGCCGAGAAGATGAGACGTGCAAGCATTGCATGCTTTTTTCAAAAATTGTAAACCGCTTTGAGACATATCTTGTCCGGTCAGCGACAGATACGCATAATAAACAGAAAATAAATCAGTTGGGACCGTACAGCGTGTCTGGATAGGATCTACCCAAATCTTGCTCCTCTCTCGTCACTGATCACGCAACACCCCTCATTTATTTATTTATTTATTTTATTAAACTTGTATACCGCCCCATAGCCGAAGCTCTCTAGGTGGTTTATAGTAACTAAAAACTTTAAAACAAATACAATTTAAAACAGATCTTATAAAAATACTTTAAAACACAATTTAAAAATTCAAACAGTATAAAACACATGCTAAAATGCCTGGGAGAAGAGGAAAGTCTTGACCTGGCGCCGAAAAGATAACAGTGTTGGGGCCAGGCACACCTCATCGGAAAAATCATTCCATAATTTGGGGGCCATCACTGAGAAGGCCCTCTCCCTTGTTGCCATGATCCGAGCTTCCCTTGGAGTAGGCACCCGGAGGAGGGCCTTTGATCTTGAACGTAGTGTATGGGTGGGTTCGTGTCGGGAGAGGCGTTCCATCCGGTATTGTGGTCCCAAGCCGTGTAAGGCTTTATAGGTCAAAACCAGCACCTTGAATCAAGCTCAGAAACATACAGGCAGCCAGTGCAAGCGGGCCCTCATGAAGCCCCTTTGCCTGTTCAAGAGTGACGCGTGTCGAAGGACTGAGGTCTAATGTCATAGGTGGAAGTGGATTCCTCTTTATTACTGTCTGGTGCTCCCAGTTTGTGTGCATGTGAGCGAGTGTTTCCATGTTTCCCAAGTAAAGAGCGAACAGCTGTAGGGATGGGCGACAGCTCAGTGGCAGATTACCTGTTTTGCATGCAGAAAGACCCAGTTTCAGTCCCCAGCAACATCTCCAAGTAGGGCTGAGAGAGACTCCTGCCGGAAACCCTGGAAAGCTGCTGCCAGTCAGACGATATTGACCTAGATGGAGTAGCAGTCTGACGTGGTATAGGGCAGCTTCCTTTAGCCCTATGTTCAGAAACATGAGGACTGGCGTCTTGCTTTATTTTTAAGGAATGGACCATAGCTCAATGGCAGAGCACCTGCTGTTGCACCCGGAAGGTCCCCGATTCAAGCCCCCAATAGCATCTCCAGGTAGGGCTGGGAAAGGCCTCTGCCTCAAACCCTAGAGATGCACTGCCAGTCAGTGGAGGCGATACTGAACTACATGGGCCAATGCTAAAGATTGCTGTTTATGGGTCGTATCCAGTGTTAGCCCTACTCAGAATAGTAGTATTCAGAATTGGAAATAATGAGCATGACTAACTTAGGTTCGTTATGATCCTATCTATCAGCCCTTTATTCAGAACCATGAGGACTGGGATCTTGGTTGTTGTTTTTTTAGGAAAGGACCATAGCTCAATGATGGTAGAGCACATGGTGGAGGAATGCCCCCGTCAGAAACCCCAGAGACCTGCTGCCAGTCAGTGTTAAGTCATACTGAGCTGGATGGACCGGTGGCCTGGCTCGCTTCATGATAGCTTCCTATACGTGCTCCTGTGCACTCTGTGGATTGCTACGTCTTGGGGTGCCACCTCCCCCTTTTTCCTTTCTCCCTGTGAGGTGGGATCTCCTTTTGCAAGGTGCTCTGCTCATCATATTCCCTGCCTGCTCTCTTCTTTTCTCCTTGCGTCCCCCCATGGGATGGTGCAGCAGCCTGTTTTTGCTCCTCCCGCTGTGGGAAACCCGTTCTCAGATGAAACCCGCCACTGAAGTCTCCCAAAACGTGGAACATGCTCCCATGGGTAGCCTAGCGTGGAGTCCTGATTTGCATCCAGCCGGTTGATGGAAGGACTCCGTTTCCAGAGGAGGAGAGGTGTGCGCTCGCCGGTTCTTTCTCTGAGAGCAAAAAGCAGAGGTGGCCCGTTGGATATGTTGTCTGGAGACAGGCCAGCACCTTCTTCTTCTCTCTCTACTGGCTCTTGGTGGTTCTCTCTCTCTCTCTCTCTGTTTGTTCGGCACATTTTGCAGCAAGGCTGTAATTATGTTTACAAAGTGCTGTAAAGCTCATGAGAAAATGCCGGGCTGTCTGTATCCATATATTGTCTTCCTTTTTTGTTTCTTCTCTCTCTCTCTCTTTAAAAATAAGCAAGTATCAGTGATACATATTCAAACAGCTGTTTAAAAGAGAGAGAGAGAAAATCGGATTATCTGCATGTGTTTTAATTACGTGGCACCATCAGTGAGATTTTTTTTTTTAATCTTCACCTTTAAGTTTTGACTTGTTCTCTTGGCTGCAAAAAAAGTTTCTGCCATTTGATGGGGATCACAGTGGGGATTTATGTGCAGCCGGGAAGTCTTCGGCGTGGCTGGGTTGCGTGCGTGCCCCACAGTGGCCCAGTGCAAGCGTGGGTGTGGAGATGGTGCACGGATTCCAGCTTGCAGGACAGATCAGCTTACTGTGCGTGCCTCTATGTGTGTGTGTTTTAAACCAAGGTGCTAGTCCATAAGGCTGCAAAGATCATGGGCAGTGCCTGATGAGATCTTAGAAATTGGGGACAGGGTAAGGCTGCCTGTTGCTCGGGAAGCTCCAGAGCCCAGTTTAGCATCCTGCCTTGCACATAGAAAGCCCTGGTTCAATCCTCCAATGGCATCTCCAGGTAGGCGGGGAAAAGACTATGTACCTGAAAACCTGGAGAGTCACTCCTATGTTCCCATCCTCACAGAAGCAAAATACATTTTTCGTAACTCCTGCAAGTGACAGATTCCAGCTGTTCTTGCCACTCTTCCATTTGAAATGGGAATGGACTGCCTTCAAGTCTATCCTGACTTATCCTGGTAAGCGGTATTCAGAGGGGGTTTCCCATTGCCTCCCTCTGAGGCTAGTCCTCCCCAGCTGGCCAGGGCCTGCTCAGCTTGCCACAGCTGCACAAGCCAGCCCCTTCCTTGTCCGCAACTGCCAGCTGGGGGGCAACTGGGCCCCCTTGGGACTATGTAGCTTGCCCACGGCATTCACCTTGGTGCACAATGCACCCAGTCGTCCCTACAGCTTAATGGAAGCTAGCAAGATTGCTTTTTAACGTGCGTGCACTCACGACATTCATAAAAAAGTCATGCATGAGGGAAAATGAGAGTGGGTTGCAGCAGCAGCCCTTGCGGGATGTGCAAACGAAAAAAACAATATTTCTCTTTTGAAATGCTGTTTTCCTGAATCTGTCTTAAATCTCTTTTAGGGAAGGACTTGAGGAACTGGTCAAATCTGTTGGCTCCTCTTGTCCTTGGAAGGAGGGAGCGAGGGTTCATAGTAAGCTGGCCTCAGTCTCCTATCAGGCAGTAATAACACTGGGGCGCCTCTGGAGCATCACTTTGTCTGTGGAATAGTTTTGAGCATCAGGGTGGTAAAATTCCACATGTCCCTGCTGCCCGCCCCCACCCCAGTCTGTTCCATTCCACATCACGAGGAAAGACTGGAATCCTTCCATCTTCCCTCCCTTGTCGCTCAGGGCGATAAAACAGCCAGCCAAGAGGGTTTGGTCCCTGCAATTTGGCTTTTGCTCAGAGGCCTTTGTTCCGCTCCAGGTGAATCAGGAAACACCATTTTCCAGGGGCTGATTCTCTTCCCCCCCCCCACGCTCTTCTGTGTTTTTCCAATATTTATATGCCTTTTAAAAATATGCTGGAATTTGCATCCTTCGTCCCTGTCTTATAGGTTCATAAGAGGTAAAATGATTTGACAAGGAATACTATCCCCCGAGGGGTTCTAGTCTGGATGTTGAGCAAGCCAGCATGAAAGGGTGCGACAGCAGCCAAAACGACTCCAGGCTTTGCCCCGTTGCTCTGAGCCCTCCAGCGTTGGGCTGGCACTGGCTGGCATTTTGCAGCAGCGAGCCTGCTGGTAGGGGGTAGGGGGGAACAGAGGAGGCGCCTCCTCTGCAGACCTGCCGCCGGAGCTTCGAGGCACCCGCGGGCGCTGGGCATGTGCACACACGGTCCTGGGCTCATTCCCGCTGAATGATCTCAGGCAGCGGATCTGGGAAAAGGCCCTTCTTGCTCTGCTGCGCCCGAGGCCTGCGACTCGGAGTGGAGGAGGAGGAGGGGGGGCCCCAGTGGCCTGATCCAGTATACGGTAGCTCCATGGGATAGTGTAAGGCATCTACATGGACCAGCAGTCTGGCTCAGTGGTAAGGCACTTTCCTGTGTTCTGTAACAGGTCTCCTGATAGGACAGAATCTGCAGGAGGCCCTGTCCTGCGGGGTGCTGTGGTCAGTTGGGTCTGTGAGGGGTGAGGTGACCTCCTAGGTATCCTGGCTCCAAGCTGTATCGTTCAGAACTCATTCTCTCACTCGCTCTCAGTCTTAGAATCATAGAATAGTAGAGTTGGAAGGGGCCTATAATGGTAAAACCACCTCTGAATACCGCTTAGCATGAAAACCCTATTCCTAGGGTCGCCATAAGTCATGGTCGCCTTGAAGGCAGTCCGTAGGGCTAGCTGTGCTGATATCATGGCCTTGTGGGTTCAGTCACAGCTATTTACACACACACCTGCCCCAAGTTTGGGTCCTGCGGGGTGCAGGAGTAATCTACTTTGAGTCTTCTTTTCTGTGGCAATGTGATTCCCCCAGAACCCGAGCCATTCCGCCAAGGGATCTGAGGAATTGCCTTCCAAACAAGGCAGCCGCTCTTGACCCTTGGAGCAGCTTTGCAGGGGTGGTTTTTATTTTTGTTTTGGGTTCTCCCCCCCCCCTCCTGCCCAGGTTGTGATTGCCTGGCTTGCAAAGGGAAGCTCCTCCCTTGCCTTGATAGAGGGAGACTACCATACAAGGCTGGCCTGCTCACTTCCGAGCTCCTCCCCGTGTGGGTAAATAAATGTGTGAGTCACACTTTCTCCCTTTTGTTGTGGAGCTTTTCCCGGGAGGAATGCTGTGACAGCCCTGTGGAGGAATGCAAGGCACGAGGGGAATGTCTGCTTGCAATGGGGACAGAGTGGAGGGGGAATACCACTCTCTGTCTCCAGCAGCGAACAGTGCACATTCCCTTCCCTTGCCGGCCATCATTTTCTCATTTCATTTATTAGAATATTTACAAGCTGCCCTTCTCATGAAAGCATATCAAGGCAGCATTACAACATACAAAAATAAATAAATGAATTTTAAAAAACCCAGTGGAAACGTTGTTAAAACCGATAATAAAAGCATGCATAAATGCTTCATTGGCAGGGGTGTAGTTGTCTGGGGTCTCAGGAGCAATTAGACCCTTTACTTTTAGGGGAGCAGGGTCCCTATGTCTCCAGGGTCCTGTGAGTCAATGAGCATGAAAGGGTAGAGTGTTAGCTACTGAGAAGTGTCTTCTCACATGCTTCCTTGTCCTTTCCTGGTGACTGGGGCCAATCGAGTGAAGGAGGTGAGTCAGCCACTGAGAAGACTCTTCTCAGTAGCTAACACTCTACCCTTTCACGCTTAATGGCTCCTAGGGAGGCTCGTTGTTGTGGGGAAGGCATTCACAGGGATCTCATTCTCAACCCAGAAACAAAAAGGGAGTCGGGGGCGTGGCTGTGACTACCATGAAGGGACCCTGCACTTCTGAATTTGCACTACTGTTCATTGATTGGAAAAGAGAATTTATATTAAAAGGCCTGCTTAAAAAGTTCAGTTTTCAGGAGATGCCTGAAAGAAAAGAGGGATGGCTCCTCCCGAACTGTTGGCAGGGAGTTCCACAGGACAAGGCCTGCCGCACTAAAGGCTTGGTCCTTGGTGGAGGCCAGCTGAACCTCAGGGGCATGAGGAACACCACTAAGAGTGCCCCATTGTGCCTGCCTTCCTGCCCAAGTCTGGGTGTTATCTCTCTCTCTCTCTCTCTCTCTCTCTCTCTCTCTCTCTCTCTCTCTCTCTCTCTCTCACTCACTCACTCACTCACTCACTCACTCACTCACTCACTCACACACACACACACACACACACACACACCACACAAACACCACACACACACACGTGTGAGCTGTCCAGGGCCAAACCTCAGACCATGTGGGATCGGTTCCATCTTCTTCCCTCTGATGAAGTGGACAAGGTGCTTTCAGCCTTAAAGCCAACCACTTGCTTACTCGACCCTTGCCCGTCGTGGCTCATTATGAGCTGCAAGGACAGACTGGGCGAGGGGATCAAGATGGTGGTAAATACGTCCCTGGAAGAGGGAGTAATGCCATCAGCTCTCAAGGAGGCAGTAATAAAACCAATTCTAAAGAAGCCCTCCTTGGATCCCCAAGACCTGAACAACTTTCGCCCAGTCTCAAATCTGCCATTCCTGGGCAAGGTGGTTGAACGGGTGGTGGCGAAGCAGTTGCAGGTGCATTTGGAGGAAGCAGGTTATCTGGATCCATTTCAGTCAGGCTTCAGGCCTGGACATGGGACTGAAACGGCCTTGGTCGCCTTGGTGGATGATATGAGGAGGGCGTTGGATAGGGGCGAATGCACTTTCCTTGTCCTCCTGGATCTCTCAGCGGCTTTTGATACCGTTGACCACGGTATCCTTCTGGACCGCCTGAAGAGGTTAGGCATGGGGGGCACTGTGTTGCAGTGGTTCTGTTCCTTCCTCTCTGGTAGGTACCAGAGAGTGGCATTGGGGGACGAGGCTTTGGATCCTTGGCCTCTCACTTGTGGGGTGCCACAGGGCTCCATCCTCTCCCCGATGCTGTTCAACATCTATATAAAGCCGCTGGGGGCTATCATCAGAAGATTTGGGCTGCAGTGTCACCAGTATGCTGATGACACGCAGCTCTGTCTCTCATTCAAATCTTCACTGAGGTTGGCTGTAGAAACCCTATCCAAGTGCCTGGAGTCGGTGAGTGGCTGGATGGGAAGGAATAAGCAGAAGCTGAACCCTGACAAAACCGAGGTACTGTTTGTGGGAGACAAGGGAAGGTTGGGGGATGTTGACCTGGTGCTCAATGGGGTATAATTGCCCCTGAAAGACCAGGTCCACAGCCTGGGGGTCATTCTTGACTCCCAGCTGTCCATGGAGGCTCAGGTCTCGGCTGTGAGCTGGGCAGCGCTGTATCAACTCCATCTGATACGGAGGCTGCGCCCCTACCTTCCCAACCATCTGCTGCCATCTGTGGTACATGCCCTGGTCTCCTCTCGCCTAGACTACTGTAATGCGCCCTACGTGGGGTTACCCTTGAAAACGGTCCGGAAGCTGCAACTGGTACAGAATGCGGCGGCTAGCCTGATTAAAGGCAGCCGCCGGCGAGATCACATCACTCCAGTGCTGAAGGATTTACACTGGTTACTGGTTTTTCCCCGGGCCTAATTCAAGGTGTTGGTTCTGACCTTTAAAACCCTGTATGGTTTTGGCCCAGTCTACCGGAAGGAGCGCCTCCAACATCATCAGGGATGCCACCCAACAAGATCAGCCTCAAAAGACCTTCCCTCCATCCCACCAGTTAAAACAGCCAGACTGGTGAGAACTAGGTAGAGGGCTTTTTCAGTTGTGGCCCCCACTTTGTGGAATTCCCTCCCAAATGATCTCCGCCATGCTCCCTCTATGACGCGCTCCCGCCGGGCCTCGAAGACCTGGCTCTTCAGGCAGGCTTTTGGGGTGGGCTAGGTTTTATTATTGTTGTTGAGATTTTTAATGTTTTAATGTACTTGTATGTTTTTATTTTGTACGTCGCCCAGAGTGGCTGGACAGCCAGCCAGATGGGCGACTAATAAATGTAATAAATAAAATAAAATAAATCAAGCGAGAGCAAACTACAGATTTCTAGAGCTCAGATCTCAATGTTGCTAGGGGGTTCCTTAGCCGCTCCTCTGCCTCAGTGCCCCAGTCTCTGAAGTGGGGAGGGGAGGCGAGGGGGTACCGTGCTGATTCACTTGACAGGGTTGTTCCGAAGATTGCAGCACGATGTAGACGCAGCATGTCTTCACCACTCCAGGGAGCTCTGCGTCGATGTCAAGTCTGATGACAATTTGTTGCTCCTGGCATATGTCGCTGTTGGATCCAGGATTCGGTTGTTGTGAAACAGCACAAAATCACCTCTGCTCTGCATGCGGCAAAATGAGTGCTGGGTGATGCTGGCCAATATATCGAGTTTAAAGGGCCTAATTATACGTGTGTATATATACACACATATATCAATCACACTCACCCGCACCAGAGCAGATGAAAACAGTTGCGCCAAACAAGTGTTCCACCGTCTAGGGCAGCCTTGCCCAACCAGTGTGCCTCCAGATGTTGTTGGACCACAATTCCCATCTTTCCTGACCATTGGCAACGCTGGCTGAGGCTGATGGGAGTTGTGGTCCAACAACATCTGGAGGCACACTGGTTGGGAAAGGCTGGTGTAGGGGCTGTTACCGAGAAGCCCCTGCTGTGCTGTGTCACTGCCCACCATGCACCTTTCCTGGGGGTTGGGACTCGAAGCAAGACCTCTGCTGATGAGCAGAGCCATAATAAAGGAGGTGGTCCTTTAAGGTACCCTGGCCCCAGACGGGATGGGACTTTAAAGGTGATAACCAGCACCCTGAATGTGGCAGCAGGGCTGCTCATCGTCACAGTTTTTGCCTTTCTGTCATAAGAATGTTAAGGAGAGCCCTGCAGTTCATTCAGCCTGGAGGCTAGCCTAGCCCATAGAATCATAGAATAGTAGAGCTGGAAGGGGCCTATGAGGCCATCAAGTCCAACCCCCTGCTCAATGCAGGAATCCAAATCAAAGCATTCCCAAGAGGTGGCTATCCAGCTGCCTCTTGAAGGCCTCCAGTGTCGGAGAGCCCACTACCTCTCTAGGTAATTGATTCCATTGGCGTATGGCTCTAAAAGTTAGGAAGTTTTTCCTGATGTCCAGTCAAAATCTGGCTTTCTGCAACTTGAGCCCATTATTCCGTCTCCTGCACTCTGAGACCATCGAGAAGAGATCCTGGCCCTCCTCTATGTGACAACCTTTCTTGTACTTGAAGAGTGCTATCCTATCTCCCCTCAGTCTTCTCTTCTCCGGGCTAAACAGGCACCCTCTGTCCTGCAGGTAGCGGCCAGCCAGCTGCCCCAAAGGGAAGAAACCCACAAGCAGGACCCGAGTTTGCAATAGCAGCAGCTCTCCCCACCAGCGACTGCCATTCTGAGGCATCCTGCCTCTGACAGGGGAGGGAGAGCATAGCCATCGTGGCCCGTAGCCACTGGTGACCTTACCCTCTTGTCAATTTGTCTGAATCCCTTTTGAAGCCGTCCTAGCTGGGGGCTGTCACTCCATCTCGCAGGCTCGAGTTCCAGAGTTCAACTGTGCAAAGAAGTCCTTTCTTTAGCCTGTCCTGAAACTTCCAGCTTCAGGGTGGACGGCCCCCGTTGGGTCATAGTGTTTATGTGAGATGGGCAGGCCTGATTCCTGGTCAGAATAGGACCCCTGAAGTGTCTTCTTGCCTCTGAAGGCAGATGGGGCTGGTGCAGGGCACTGAGGGAGTTAACCTTCCTCCAGTGGAGCAGAAGGTCGCCTCTTCCCCCCCCCCCAACGCACAGCATCTCTTGTGCGGCTACAGAATATTCGGACCCTCCTGTCCACGTATTGCAGAGCTGGCTGCCTCTCTCCCTAAAGGACTCTCACTTAGGCACTGGTGGCATCCTGGCAACATCCTGTCCCATTCCCCCAGGCCCCTTTGAGCTTATCCTGCAAGGGTCAAGGCTGTGTGTACTGTCAACCGATGAGTTTTGTAAGAGCTTGTTCTATTTAGGAAAGAAAACCAAACCTAATCTCTCCTCTTTCTTTCTCTCAGGGATATTCTGAGGACGCTGGCGGAAAAGGTAAGCGGACAGGATGCTTCGCAACCATTTCTGTAACTGAGTATGGATTGGACCCTTATCCTTGGGCTGCGCTTTTCTTACTTGTTAGATGTGACGGTGACAACTGGCTTATTTTTCTTGCCTGAGACTGACCGATTAACCTCTGGAAATAAGAGGGATCAGTCCGCCTGCCTGCCTGCACCCAGTGAAGTTAATCGACATGCCTATCTTATGTTTGTGACTTTTAGTGGGTCTGCTCTGAGTAGGAGTTGAATACGGCTCCGTGCCTGGGAGACCAGCCTTGCCTTCTGTCCCCAAAATGTCAAAGGGACAGGGCGGTGGAGGAGACACACTGTGCACATGCTTAGAAGTGCACATTGATCACAATTTTGCATGTTCCAGGGCTGCCACTTTCCGCTGCTGCAGGTTTGCGCAAGAGAAGGATTGGGAACACACAGCCTGATCCTCTGATGAAACCTGAGGTTTATTTATTATTTGATTTATATCCCGCCCTTCCTCCCAGCTCCTGCCCAGGGCAGCAGGTTGTCATTCTCCACAGTAGCAGCATGGCATTGTTTTGTCACTCAGCATCTCTGCGGGGAAAAGCCCCAATAGTGTTGCCTGGGAACTGGGAGAGGGGAGGACCAGGTCCCTTTAAGACTCCTAGAAGTTCCAATAAGGGCTGCGGTGGTGTGGGTGGCTCTTGCCTTTGCCCGCCGCCTCTGTGGGCCCCGCTGGCTGCCCCTTAGTTTACTTCCCTTATTGCTAACGAAACCCTCTACCGGTCTAACTCAGGCTTGCAGTTTGCTCCTTGCCTAGGGCGATTGCTGAGCGGCAGAGCAGCGCATGCCGGCTCCTTGCCACTGCTCTGGAGGAGGCAGGCAAGTGCTCTCTTGATGCCGTTGCTGTTATTTGGGCTTGTCAGTCGCTTGTTAACACGGAGGTCTCAAAGTGACCCAACCACGTATTTATAAAAGACGAAGTACATTACAATATTCATACAAAAACACCTGCAATTCATAAAAATGTACAAAACAACAAGTAGCTATAATTGAGGGCTGGGAGCGGAGAGAGCCTCTCTCTCAGCACTGCTGGGGTCGGACGCTGCTGAGCCAGGGACAAGTGGCAGATAAGGCTTAAGTTTTCTTGTGTTGACGCGAGTTACAATGGGCTCTTTCAGGCGTTCACAGAAAGCTTTCTCCGCTGTCGAAGGCAGTGATACATCTCTGAATAATATCCGTTGTTGGGGATCCGAAGTGGGGAGAGCGCTGTGGCTGTTGCGCTCAGGTCCTGCTGGTAGGCTTGTTCCCATTGGGGCATCTGGTGGTTGGATGCTGGAGATAGGCTCCCTTTGGCTTGCTGCAGCTGCTGCAGGGCTCTTCTGATGTATATCCTAGTCTCTCTCTGTCTCTTCCCCATCCTGCATCCAAACCCCTCTCCCTATTCTTCATGTCAAAGGTGTATAGAATTAGACATGGTACGGAGAAAGTGAGTCTCATGGTACTAGAACCTAATTGGGAGGGGTCATCTGAGGAGGCTGATGGTTGGAAGATTTGGGACAAATGAAGGTCTTCCTTCACACACTCAGCACATAGTTAAAGCGCGACTTGTAGTCATGGCCACCAACTTGGGTGGCTTTAAAAGAGAATTAGACAAATTCGTGGAGAAGAATCCTGAAGTGCAGGACACAGGATAATGGGCTCAAGTTGCAGGAAGCCAGATTTCGGCTGAACATCAGGAACAGCTTCCTAACTGTTAGAGCGGTACAACAATGGGACCAATGACCTAGGGAGGTGGTGGGCTCTCCAACCCTGGAGGCCTTCAAAAGGCAGCTGGACAGCCACCTGTCGGGGATCCTTTAAGTTGGATTCCTGCACTGAGCAGGGGGTTGGAGTTGATGATCTGATAGGCCCCTTCCAAGTCTACAATTCTATGATTCTATGAATAAGGCTATCAGTGGCTACTAGCCACAATTGCTAGGTTCTACCTCTGAATAATGTCAGTTGCTGGGAACTGCGTGTGGGGAGACCTGGTAGCCCCTTCCAAGACTGCATTGTTGGCATCGACAGTCCTCAAACAGCAAGCCGGGTTTCAGAGCTCAAAATCTTACTTGCTCATGACATGAGAGTTTGCGGTGGCTCTCTAGGGCTGAGGAGCACAGCTGGCACCGGGGTCGGGCTGACATTTTCAGGCTCTTCTTCCAAGGTGGATACCGCCACTCAAATGAGATCTTGGCACAGCGAGGAGACAAGAGCAGGTTGTCTCTGAACGAGGGCCAGGGGAAGGTAGTGAAAGGGGATCTGCACATGCCGTGAACTAGAGGGTCCCTCTGGGTGCTGCCCCTTGCTCAGAGAGGCATTTCTGCTTTGGCCCTTTCCCTCCCCATGGGGGTCAACGAGCCCATTTGAAAGTGGGTTGCTCCTTATTTAGCCGTTGCTTCCCTGTTCCCATCTGGAGGGGATTTCAGAGCTGCTGCCTCCGCTTCCTATGCAACAGTCTGTGTGAGCTCAGCGCCTGAACCTCGGCCAGGCCAGCGTGACACGGCGGCTGCTGCTGCTCCTGCGTTTCCTGTAAAGGAGACAAAAGCAAGTTCTGCTTCCCTTGCAGGCTTTATCGGGCCCCCGTCTCTTCTCTTTCACTCTTGCCAAGCCTCACATGATTCCTCAGTCATCGGCCTTTACCGAAAAGCCTGAGCAGGCAAGCGAGGAAACAGCCCTGGCGCAAAGCCCCGTGGACGAGGTCACGTGAGAAGAAAGAGCCGTCTCTCTCGCTCTCCCTCCTTGTTTTGCAGAATAATTGCTTTTGAAGGCCAAGGCAAGTGTGGGATCATCATCATTGGACCTTTTTGCCGCTGTTGCTGCTGCTTCCTCCAGATTGCAACACCCATCTCGTGGGCGGCTGACTTAAAGGAGGGGGCCCTGTCTATTTTCAGCTCCTTGTGGCGCTGGGCACTTTGCCTTTTCCCCCAAAACAAGAACTCCACACATTAGGGAGCTTGGGAATGGTCACGAGGCCGCCTTCCACACACCAGCTGCCTTTGTCTGAGGCACCCCCTTTTGAAAGGGTGCTGTCATTTTTCGTGGCCTCGTGTGATGTGAGTGACTTAAATTAAAAGGTCAGGGCCAGCACAGAAGAAACGGCCAGGAGGAGGACAGCCTCTGTGCTGCCGAAACCGTTTATGGAGCGGCAAGCGCTATCCCTTGAAACCATATTCCACGAGCTGCCTGGTTCAGGGGAAGAGCATCTGCTTTGCATGCAGAAGAGTTGGTGTAAATTAGAGTGTGGTATATTTTTGTTTAAAACACGGGCTTAGAAATATTAGAAATGGATCGATTCCATCAAGGAAGCCACAGACCTGAACTTACAAGATCTGAACAGGGCGGTTCTTGACAGATGCTCTTGGAGGTCACCGATTCATAGGGTCGCCATAAGTCGTAATCGACTTGAAGGCACGTAACAACAAGAAGAAATATTCACCCGTCTGCACCCACTGAACAATGGTGGAGTTAGACATTCTGGCTGCTTAACCGTGTTGGACAAGGAGAAACGGAGAAGAATATCCAGCCTCAAAGGGCTAGCTGTCTTATTTAAAGGCAAAAGAATTTAGTGAGACTATATATATATATTCTCAAGGAGAATATCCAGCCTCAAATGTTGGTGACCGATTGGTGCGCTCAGACAGGAAACGGGCAATGTGAAAAGTAAAAAGTCCCTTTGTACACAGTAGAGGATGCTCACTAGACCAGCTTCCCGTGTGGCAATGCACAGGTTGCACTTAGCGGCCTTGCAATAAAAGCTCACCTGCAGCTACTTGAAGATGATTTCAGAGCATAGCTTCCTTTCCCTTTGCTGGTTGTTGGACTCAGAGACCCCTTTTTCTGTGGTTTCCTCAAACTGTGACGATTCATTTGTGTATCCGCTGCTCTCACGATGGCCACCTGTCAGCGGTGAAGAGGTCATCTTTGCCTTCCTCGTCTTCTGATATCCCCTCCCTCCCTCCTCCTTGAAATGGATCTTTCCAAATCACTGCCCTCGATGAACTTGATGTATTTATTTAAAGTTCCAAGGCAAGGTCCTCAGGCAAGTCGTGGCAACTCGTCTCCAGGCTTTCCTGGATGGAACAGATTCTCTGGATGCCATTTTTGGTGTGCGTTTTGGAGTTAAAACCACCCTGCTCATCCTAGCAAAGGAGAGAGAGACCTCCATGGGATCTCTGGGACTTCTCAGTGCGCGCAGCCATGGCATTCTTCTGGACCGCCTTGCAGGGATGGTGCTTGGGAGGGAGGCCCACACTCAGGTGGCTCCAGTCATTCCTAAGGGGGATGATGACGTTGGTTTGTGGGTCTAATTTGTCCCCATTTTCCAGATCTGTGTGAAGCCATTTGAGGAGACCATCTGGAGGTTTGGGCTGAGGAATCGTCAGTATGCTGATGACACCCAGTTCTCTCTATCTCTCTGACTCCTTTTTTTTTTAATCAGATCCCAGGGAGCCAGAGGAAACCCTGAATTGAAGTTTGATGGCTGTAGTAAGACTGTTCCCCGATCCCCACCTCCCGCTCTGTCTCCTGCACTCTTCGGGCAACCTGCCCAGGTTAGCCACATAGGCCTTCAGTTGGTTGTCTATCACGCTACAACCCCCATCATCATCCCTGGCCATCAGCCACGCTTGCTGGGGGCTGATGGGAGTCTTAGTTCAGCAACATCAGCAGGGCCAAAAGTTCCTCACGCCTAGTTTATATCCTGCCTCTTTTAAAAAAAAGAAATCTCCAAATGCAGCTTACCAAAATGAGTAAGCTACAGAACAGCAGTTAAAATCAAACAAGAGTGTAACAAAATGATAACAATAAAACCAGGCACTGGAATGACTTTAGAGAAGGGACGGGGGATGGGGAAGGAGCGTTTCTAAGTCCAAAGCCCTGCAAGTCCAGTTGGAGCCTGGTAGGCAAAGGCCACATTTCATGGATTGGATATTTCTGGTTGGAAACCAGCCCTGCTCTGTACCCTTTTTTTCCTCCCTCACTTGACATGGGAGGCCTGGGGGGAGAGTGGGGAGATGGGGTGGGGGGCTTTGGTTGCTAGCTGTTGCACACAGACCCACCTCCTTTGCAAGGTGGCAGCCACAGGGAGTCTTCCGGCACAGCGCTGCCCTTCCTGGTTGCTCTGCTCACCGGCAGGGTGCTTACAGCACAGGATGCAAAACAAACAAACCCTACCAGGAAACCACCCGGATTCCATGGCTGGAGAATGTCAAGCAGAGTTTGCATAATGTGTCTGTGTTGTGGCATTCTCTCTGTCTCTTGCTCTCTGTCACACACACACACATATATGGTTGTGGCTGTTTTATTTATTTTATTTTATTACATTTATATGCCGCCTGCCTTTCACCACGGAGCTCAAGGCAGCATACATGTGGTTCCCAAGAGGTCTCCCATCCAGGAACTGACCTGACCTAGACCTGCTTAGCTTCAGCAAGGGGGTGGCCTCGTGTGCCGTACCCTGTTGCAGCTCGAGGCGAACCGTCTGTGCACTCAGCAAACGGCTGCTCCAGAAAGGTCCTTGTGGGCCAAAATGCTCCTCCAGATTACCGAGCATAATTTGCTTATATGGTGGTTATATTCTGATTTGTTAATGGAGTGGTTATCATGACAATCAGCCCGATTTACTTGTGGGGTCTTTTACCTGTGTTCCTGTCAATCATTTGTTCATCCCTAATTTTTTCAGGGCATTCCCCCCCCCCCAATCACTTTTCCAACCACAAGTGCCGGTGTTGCTATGGTGAGAGAGTCCTTTAATAAATTCTGCAAACCTCGAGTTCCAGTACGTAGCTTGAATCCCTCCCGCAAAATCTTGACCGTCTGGATGCCATCCCAAGTCCAGCGGAGGAAAGAGGACTTGCCCTGTCAGGCCCCGCCCGCGAGTGGAGGGGAAATCCCTCCCTGTTCCACTTTTGCTCCCTTGTGCAATCTTGACCCACAGAGCCGGGCAAGTTGCTTCACTCGCATCTCAGCTGGGTTTGCCTGTTCCTTCCCGCAGTTCACAGCCGTTGGCTGCACACAACGTGCCAATCTGAGAGGTGCTGCTGGCGCTGACCGTGAAAGGACATGTCCTGAACACAAGGTCACCAGTGGGCTCCTGCACAGTCTGGGCTGCGGCGCGGCAGCTCAGCTGCCTTGCTCTTTGGTCTCCTGGATTAGTTTGTCTCTCGCCACCTTATCCTTGGCTTTGCAGTTATGTCTGGTCTGTTGTTGTTTCACTTTCCTGGCAGGATACAGGCTTCTTTGCAGCCTGCAAAGTCTGCACGACACTGTTAAGAACCTCAGAAGAGCCCTGCGGCAGCTGGATGGTGCCAAAAGGGACCTGTCGAGTCCGTCCTCCTGTTCCCACAGTGGCCAACCAGGTGCCCCCAAAGGGAAGCCCGCAAGCTGGACCCAACCGCAGCAGCAGCAACTCTCCCCACTTGTGATTCTGGGATTCAGAGGTATCCTGCCTCCGACGCTGGAGACAGAAGATACCTGTCGTGGCTACTAGCCATTGTTAGCCTTACCCTGCATGAAACGTGGGTGGGCAGGAGTTGGCTGAAGCAGCCAGTTGGACAGCCGGATCCGGCCTAAGCCGAGGAAGCGGCCACTAGCCGCGGTGCAAAGGGCTGCCTGCTGGCTCTTTATAGCCCAGAGAGGCCAGTCAAGAGTGCGAGTCACTAATCGGGCCTGGTGCATGTTGGGGAAGGCCTTTCCAGGGCTCTTCAGAACAGGAGAACAATACGGTCCAGCTTCATCTTCTCACAGTGGCCAGCCAGATGCCCCAACGGGAAGAAGCCCACGAGCAGGGCCTGAGCGCAACAGCAGCAACTCCCTGCCACTTGCGGATCCCAGCAGCTGGCGTTCCTAAGCATCCTGCCTGCGACAGCAGAAGCAGGACATGACTAGTAACCACTGGTCGCCTTATCCTCCAAGAACTTACCTAGCCCTCTTTTAAAGCTGATCCAAGCTGGTGGCCACCGCTACGTCTCCCCGTGTGATCCCCAGCAACTGGCATTATTCAGAGGCAGGTTTGAATTTGAATTTCACAGAGAGAAATGTCTCAAGTGGAATCTCTTGTGCTTCATAGCTGTTTCACACCACTGGTGGCAGCCCCCCCCTTTACCCACACGCATGTGTATGTTTACAAATTAAAAGCGAATGTAGCACTCCACGGGACCTTCAATAAATGCCTTTGGTCTTTAAGGTGCGAGGGGTCTGGCCTGGGGAGACTTCTAAGGGCCGGATAGAGAGAGCTGAAGACCTCCATTTGGCCTCTAGGCCTGAGGGCCCCTCCACCCCCGCCCAGAGCACATCCCTCTCAAAACTCTGTGAAATTAGCACTGAATGATTCATGCCTCCCTTTAAGATCCGTGTCGAAACAATTGTCAGAAACTGCTGTGGGGATTGCGGGGGGAAGGACCTTTTTATAAAGCACCAGCAGAACTGGGCAAACACCAGCCTTCAGGGTAGCTGGAGTGAGTCGGTCATGTTGAGCACCCTGCAGAGCTGGCCAGGACCAGCTGTATCGCTGAGTATTTGGATCACTGCTGAGATTCTGGTAGATAGTAAATGAAGTGGGCTGTCCAACACTGGAGGCCTTCAGGAGGCTGCTGGACAGCCATCTGTCGGGAATGCTTTGATTTGGATTCCTGCATTGCACAGGGGGTTGGACTGGATGGCCTTATGGGCCCCTTCCAACTCTACTATTCTATGAAGAGAAGAGGAGGGAAGCTGCACTCTCTGGGGCCACATTCACATCATACATTTATTCCACTGTTATTCCACTTTAAACAGTCATGGCCTCCCCCCCCCAAAGAATCCTGGGAAGTGTAGTTTGTTACGGGTGAGTTGCTAAGAAACTCCTATTCCCCCCACAAAGTTACTATTCTCAGAATTCTCTCTGGCAACCACAGCTCTGTGAAGAGAATGGGGGGGTGTCTCCTGATAGTTCTCAGCACCCTTTGCAAACTACATTTCCCAGGATTCTTTTGAGGAGACTGGCTATGGTCTGAAGGCACATGAGGCCACCACCTTGCTGAAGCTAAGCAGGTTTGGGTCTGGTCAGTACCTGGATGGGAGACCGCCTGGGAACATGCACGCCGCCTTGGGTTCCATGGTGAAGGAAAGGCAGGGTATAAGTGTAAATATAAATAATAAATAAATTATAAAGTGGGAATAATAGTGGAATAAATGTGTAGCGTGAATGTGGCCTGGATGTTGTGAATCACCCTGCAAGGCAGGACAGAATAGCTCTCGCTCGGAAGCAGGAAGGTAGGGCAGCTCAAGGCTTACTGGAAAGGCAAGTCTCCTCAAGCATTTCCTGGGAAATCTCGCTTACTGGGGAAGAGGTCATGGCTCCTCGCTCAGATAAGAGCTCCCCCGCTCCCTGTTTGGCTGATAGTAGCTCAGCAGTTCTGCAGAATTTGTCCTGGCTGAGATTAAGACACATGCGTGAGAGGTGCCGTTTCGGCAGCCACATCAGGCCCAAGGGGGCCCAGCTAGTCAAAGCAGTAGTCCGGCCAGATGCCTCTATTCGAAGCCCACAGGCAAGGATGCACAGGAACATAGAGGGCTGCCTTATACGGAGTCAGACCCCAGGTCCGCCTAGCTTAGTATTGTCAGCACTGACTGGCAATGGCTATCTAGGGTTTCAGAGATGGAATCTCTCCCAGCCTTACCTGCAGATGCCATTGGGGTTTGAACCTGGGACTTCCTGCGTGTAAGGACGATGTTCTGCCACTCAGGTATAGCCCTTGCCCGTTGCATAATTCCTCTGCAACTGTAATTGAGAGGTAGACACCCTCTGAACATAGGGGCTCCATTTAGCTAACAGCTGTTTCTTTGACGGATCTGCCCCCTTTTGCCCATTATGTAAGGTCTCGGGGATGGGGGTGCTTATGGAAAGGCACAGAATTGGGGGGGAGCTTTTGTCTCTGGGGAAGGAGGGCTGCATTTAACACCCCTTCTCCATTCATTCACTTGTAGTTGCCGCTCTGTGTGTAGCTCGTTTTCCTGAGATGCAAAACCACAATTACAGAGGCAATTTTTTTAAAAATTTGGAAAACGATTGCTGCCAGACGTATAAAAGGACAGCCCTTTTTAAACGCTCCACTTTACCAGCTGCCTAGAATAACACGGCGGCTTTGGCCTGCTCTCGCCCGGCTCCTCCTGAGTTTATTTTAGCAGTGCGGCCTTTACCTTTCCAAACTCTACTGTGGCGGCAGAGGCTCAAAGCTTTTCTACTCCAGCAAAAGCTGGTCCTCTGCCAAGCTCTCACGGATGCCGCACAGAGGTTACCCTCTCCAAATAATTGATGCGCAGGCAGTGCTTTTGGAGCAGTGAGTGGCCACCAATAAAAGCTAGTGGCAGGATCCATTATGAGCTCACTTCGAGAGGTGCACTGGCTTCTTTTCTGGCCACAAGCAAGCTTTTGCAGGCAACAGCCACTCTTGAGCTACCCCCACGCTCCATGTTGTGCCACGCTGGGCAAGATTGATTGCTTTCTTAAATTTATTGCTTTCCTCCTTTACGCCTTTTCTGGGGACAAATTGCAGAGGAGCCCCCTTTTTGTGCCTGTAGTTGTTCAAAAAGGTGTTGTCAGCACTTTTTTTAAATAGGCAGTGACTGGCCCAAGGTCACCCAGTGAGCATCCTGGCTGCTTGGGGATTCGAACCCTGGTCTCCCAGGTCGTAGTCCGACAATAATAAAGTCATGGGCTGAACAAGGGGATCCTCCCCCTTGCTCATTTCCCCAAGGACAAAGGGCAGAACCTTCTTTTTCTTTTTGAAATCTTTGCTGAGGGAGGGAAGCTTTGTGATGCTTTTCTGCTTGCCCAGAATTTCTGCCTTAGGAGACACGGGCAAATTGAGACAAGGAGCCTTACCTGGGACTCCTGCGCCACAAGCACACACCTCCCTGCCTGCTAATCCTGCCAGGAATTTGCCCACAGTGATGCAAACTGCAGGGTCCAGGGCTTGAGGGAGGTGGGTGACAGGGAGGTACCTTGCCCCTCTGACCTCACCTTGTCTTGCAGACCTGATTGAAATCTGCCAGGAAGGGAATAACAGCCAGTGGCTGACATCAGCAGGCCACTTGCCTTTTGTCCCTCCACTCCCCTCTCAATTCCTCCCTGTCCTCACCCATCTTTTTCTCCTGTTTGTTCCTCATGCATGATGTCACCTCGGGCTCATTGAGCCAGGCTTTTCGCTGCTTCCTGCAATTGTGCATCTATTGCTAATCCCTTTCTCCAGACACAGAAGGCTCTGTTGTGTAGGGGTTGCATCTGCGTGTGTGTCTTGGTGCTGTTGCACATTACATCAGAGCAAACGGCTTGGCATTTTGAGAGGAGTCACCCCTTGGAAAGCTTACCAACCACTGTGTGCTTGGAGCGCTGGTGCTTTCTTTAAAAATTGGTTCAGCTGGAGCCAACCCCGGCAGTTATAAAGAATTGCACGGCCCCTCCGCAAGGATGACACACACGTTCGTGAAACGCTCCATATTTTTATAAAAATACAATAATCAAAAGGAACACGAAGCAGTACATGACTAGATAGTACACAAGCTGTATAAAACAATGGAAGACTAATTTCAAGCGTGGAGTGAATATTTACAACTGGACATCAAGTGGACGGATGAGCCGGATGATGTTCCTGTTTCAATACTCCATCAGGAGAATCTGCTGTGCTGAATGGCAGCCAAGCTTGAGTCTCCCTCTAAATTCACTACAGAACAGAAAATGTGAATTAGCAAACAAACCGACAGCCGTGGCTAAGAAGTAGCCAGTGTAGCTTGCTTTGCCTGTAACCTTTCCAAAACTCAGGACAAAAAGACAATTCTTCCCAGGGAATAGTTGTCCCTACAATTAAAAAGTTTTTTTTAAAAAAACCCCAATTTAATATAAATCCCAAAGCTGCTGCGAAAATAACCCTTGGGAGAATGACATAGCTCAGTGGACAGAGCCCGTGCTTTGCATCCAGAAGTCCCCAGCTTCAAATCCCCATCGGCATCGCCAGGTTGGGCTGGGAGTGTCCCCTGCTTGAAGTCCTCCCAGAGAGCTTCTGCCAGTCAGCACAGACAATGCTAAATAAATATGACCCTGGGTACGGCAGCTTCCTAAGGTATCCTTAAAGAAGGGCTGAGGGAAACATCTGTGGCCCTCCGGAACTCGTTGGACCTTCCCCCCATCCACAAAACCCCCAGGAGCCAGTGTGGACAATGGTTAGGGATGATGGGAGACGGAGTCCAGCAAGATCTGCAAGGCCACCACAAATCTCTCTCTCTCTCTCTCTCTCTCTCACACACACACACACACTCTGAAGATTGCAGTCTTCTCCCTGGCCCTGGCTTTGCAAAAGCGTAGCATGAAGTTTCAACAACAGAAGCAGCTGGCCCCGGGGGGGGGGGGAGAGAGGCAGAGAGTCTTTCCACAACCCATTTCTTTGACCGTATCACTGCCAGTGCCCATGGGCAATTTAGCAGGTGCCTTTTCCCTCTCCCACTGCCCCCTGCGTACAAGAATGCCAAGGAATAGATTACATATCCAAGGACCAAGGTGGTGGGCTCCCCGACACTGAAGGCCTCCAAGAGGCCACTGGGCAGCCATCTGTCGGGAATGCTTTGATTTGGATTCATGCATTGCGCAGGGGGTTGGCCTGGATGGCCTTACAGGCCCCTTCCAACTCTATTATTTTATGATTTTCTGACTTTATTAATGCTTGGTGAAGGGAGGGTGTCCTTTTAAAAAAAAATCCTGCATGAATTAAGCGTATGCATGAGGAATTGGGGAGTGGGAGGAGAGTGTTTTCCATGGTGGGCCGTGGGGCAACTCGCCATGTAAGAAGAGCCCGTATGCTGGATCAGGCCAAAAGGGGCCTGTCTAGCCCAGCATTCTGTTCTCACAGTGGTTAACCAGTTGCCCCAAAGGGAGGAAGCGGGACCGGCGCGCAACAGCAACCTCTGCTCCCCACTCGCAATTCCCAGCCACTGACATTATTCAGAGGTATCCTGCCTCCCACGTAGCTGCCGTGGCCTTTTATGCCCCGTTAAATGCTTCCGTCCCAACAAGGGGAAAAAAAACAGGCTGCTTCCCTCTACTACGGGAAGCCACTGCGCCACTCCCCACCCTCATCTCACACCTGTTTGCATACCAAGCAACCAACGGGGAAGGGAGAAGGTTGCCATGCCTACCAATTTTGATGGTGGTTGAATTGGTAGCAATTTTGTGCACAGAAAGATATTACACACCAGCTGTTCCCCTGAAGAAGGCCTACGTATAGTGGCTGAAACGCAATGGGCTATTGAATAAAATACATTTTTCTAGCATCTTGGGGTTCCCCCCTTTTTTTCTTTTTTCGGGCAGGCAAAGGCAGGGCAAGGAGACTGGAGTTAGCATGGCGACAGGGATGCAGAAGGCGACAAGCTCTGGCAGTTCACTTATATGTAAACTCTCCACGGTTTGCCGAGGGGAGATCATGTAGTATTGGCCGGGGCTTTCGATATGGCCAGACCTCCGTGTCTGGAGCGGATGCAGGACTTCTCCCCGCCCCCCCCCAGCCTGTCTCCTTTAAATCTCCGCATCAAGTGGCAAGAGCCAACTCTAATCTCCCCTGACTGGATCCTGAAAGGAAGATTTTATTTCATTTTTAAGCTCCCACTTGCTGAATCCTCAGGAAGGAGCCAAAGGATGCTAAGCACCCACCTCTTCCCCCCCCTTCCAAAAGATGACCTCATTTTTTTAGGAACAGAGAAAGGTTGTTTTGTGTGTATATTTTTTTGTAATTGGGGGTGTGGGAGGAGAATGGGTTTTTCCCCCCAGCTTGTCTGGAGAGAACAGAGCTGTCTCCATGTTTGCTTTCACACTTCCTGCCACCACAGCTTGGCTGCCGAATGAGCAATTTGATTCTTACCTACCCACCCCCTCCGACTCCCTATTGCACTCAAAATTAATAATAAAAATGCATCCAGCAAGCCTATGTCCGCGTGTGTGTTTTGAACCAAAGGTTACGGGTCATAAAAAGCTGCCGTCTCCAAGCTTGGCTGCTTGGCTCATTGAACAAGCCCATTGCTTAGGAAAAGCAGCACATGGAACCCCCACTGATCCCAAATGTGCCTTCCTTATGCCCTTCTGAGGAACAGCCCCCGCATGCAATGTGCGTCAGGAATTAGGGAAACCAGCTTGATAGATGATCTGTCTGTTGCTTGGCCTTCCCTTCGTTCTCCCTTACAAATTTCCACCAATGTCAGACAGAGATAGACGAACTGGAAATAAATAAATAAATTGGAGGGGGGCCCTCGAAGAACACACAAGGAAAGGAGCCAACTTCTTCCCTTTCAGCTGCTCAGTCAAAGACTTCCTTGCCAAGGCGCTTGGCCGGGCATGAGGAGGAGCAGGTTTGGCGTTTGGGGGACAGGAAGCTCTGCCAGCCTCGTGTTGATGCTCCCTGTTCCTCAGTGGGCCGGATTGCACCGGAGTCTCAAAAGGCAGCCCAGTCAGAGGACTGGGGATTTCCTGCAGGGGATGGCTCTGTTGCGAGTTCAAGGGTCCCAGAGCATCTTCCCTTCAAGGAGAGGCCAATGTGTGTGTGTGGGGGGGGCGTTAATTTGGGGACCGGGACAGGTCATGCAACAAGGGGTGGGCACGATAAGAGGTTTGCAGAGTTGCGCACGGCATGGAGCAAACGGGCAGAGAGGATTCATGTCTCCCTCTCGTAAAGCAAAACTGACAGGAAAGGAAGAGCGTCAGGAGAACTGTTGAAAGTCAACATTCATAATGAACTCACTGCAGTCACCAGCCACAGCCGGTGGAGACGGCCCTTAGACGCGGTGGCCAATTGACAGCTAAAGAAACCTCCATGTCCACAGGCAGTCTACCTCTGCATGTCCGCTGTGCAGGATGGGAGCGAGGGAGAAGCCCGCTTCCTCCACACAGGTCTCCCAGAAGTATTTACGATGAGGAGGACTGGCTTCGTCTCTGGTTCGATCCGTCAGGGTGCTTCTTGGCATTCTTAAGAGTTGAATCCATAGTGCCACAGCCATCTGCCCAGGAAGCCAAAATGACAATCGTTACAGCAGAAGGAATGGGGCAACTGCGTTTGTGTAGAAAGAGATGTGGATTTGGGACATCATCGCAGTCGCTCTCACAGCCATGGACAGCACACTTTTGCTGCTGGAGAAGTCTCGTCACAAGCCTCCGTGATCAGTCCAGTAGCAGTCTTGTTGCAGGCAGGAAGGACTTGCCTCGACAGCTGCATGGCAGAAATTGCACAGGAGAAGCTTCTGCAGAGCCAGCCTTCCTTGGTTCTTGAGGGACAGAAACCAGGAAGACGCTGGATGCTTTTACCTCCAGTATTTTAACGTAAAGCGCCTTGGAAAGATTTGTATCCTGAAAGGTCAGACGTAACAAAAATAATGAAATCATAGCAATGCTGACAATTACGTGTGTTCATTTCACCCAGTTGTAAAAAATAGGAGAAGAGCCCTGTCAGTCCCAAGAAAGCCCTTGTTATGTGGGTTAGGGGGGTGGGGAGAGAAGGGGGGGGCTCCTCCCAGCTCTGCAAGTTGTGCTGACTCGCCTGTGCTGACTCTTGTCTTCGTACAGCCAAGCAAGTGGGGATGCTGTCCTTGTCCCTGAGTGATCTGTGACTCGCTGAGCTGAAGCAGTATACAAAGAGGCTGAGGTCCACCATGGTAGTCTAAGCGATTACCTTGCCACAGACAAAAAAGAAGCCAAAATATTGCTCGGAGAGCATCGTGATGGAGACACTCTTAAATCTCCTCCTGTGCCAGAATTAATACAAGGACCTTGAACCTGGCTCGGTAGCCAATGGGCAGCCAGTGCAGATGTTTTAAAAGTGGCGTCACGTGTTCTCAGCCATGTGCTCCCATCAGCAATTTGGCCGCCACATTTTGCACCCACGGGAACTTCCAGAGCAGGGCCAAGGGAAGCCCCACATAGAGTGCATTGCAGTAATCCAGCCTCAAAGTTCCCAGTGCATGGACTACAGAGGTCAGGCTATCCCTGTCCAGGAATGGCCTTGGCTGACAAACCAGGCAAAGGTGGTAAAAGGCACTCCTAGCCACAGAGGATACTTGGGCCTCTAGTGACAAAGATTAATCCAGGAGCACCCCAAAGCTAAGACTGTGGTCCTTCAGAGGGAGCGTGACCCATCCAGAACAGGTAGCTTGCCTATCTCCTGGATGTGGGAACCACCTACCCAAAGAGCCTCCGTCTTCCCAGGATTCAAGCACAGTTTATTGGTCCTCGTCCAGTCCAGCGTTCAGACTCCAATCCAGGGCATTCACAGTCTCTCTTGACTGAGATGTTATGGAGAAATAGAGCTGCGTGTCATCAGCACGTTGCTGACATCTTGCTCCGAAACTCCTAATGACTGTTCCCAGTGGCTTCATATAGACGTTGAATAGCACTGGGGAGAGAATAGTGCCCTGCGGAACCCCATAGGACAAGTGCCAGGGGGCCAAGGAGCACTCGCCCAGTGTTGCTCTCTGGATGCAACCCTGGAGGTAACAGCGGAACTATCGTAATAGTGCCTCCAATCCCCATCCCGCTGAGTTGGTCCAGGAGGATACCATGGTCAGTGGTATCAAATGCCACTGAGAGACTTAGCAAAACTAACGGGGTCGCCCTCGCCCTCTCATGTTATTTTTGGAAATAGAAATGGACTGCCTTCAAGTTGATCCCGACTTATGGCCACCCTATGTAGGGATTTCATGGTAAGCCGTGTTCAGAGGGGGTTTACCGTCGCCTCCCTCTGAGGCTGGTCCTCCCCAGCTGGCCAGGGCCTGCTCAGCTTGCCACCGCTGCACCAGCCAGCCCTTTCCTTGTCTGCAACTGCCAGCTGGGGGGCAACCGGGCTCTTTGGGACTATGCCGCTTGCCCACGGCTGCACAGGGCACGTCACCCCTGAGCCACTCCCTGTGGGGTGATCTTTAGCTGGCCCTTTGCACCCAGGAGACACGAGCGGGGATTTGAACTCACAGCCTCTCTCCTCCCCACTGTGCTACCTCATTTAAACGGTAATTTTGCATGATCCAGAATGGAACCAAAGACGCCGTGCAATTAATGGCTTGCTGAACATTAAGTTTATTGAAAAATACAAGATATTTAAAAACAGCGTTTGTTTGTTTTTACAAAAAGAGTGCTATAAATTGGTCTTGGTGCCAGAGATCAGGGATATGGTACAGTAAATATGTGTTTTTCCCGCATCTCCCTTGACAAAAGAGCAGGTGGCTAGAGGGAGACATTTTGGACATCCACCCCTCCCTCGCTTCTGAATCTGCCGGCCAGCGGGGGGGGGGGAGACAGGGGTGCCCATGGCAACTGGTTGCCCTTTGCAGCAGCAGCTGCCCCCGTTGCATGGCCCACTCAGGCATCCTCAGGGAGTTGCTTGGGCCCGCCGGCTGCCCCCTTCTTCCCCTTGGCTTTGGAGGGCTTTGGCACCTGCCCCCCAGCCTTGGCTTTGCCCACCCCCTCTCCAGTCTTGGTCTCCTTTGCCGCTTTGTCTTTCTCGGCCGGCAGAGGTGGCGGTAGCTTGGTTCTGTCACTGGCCTCTGCCTTGGTGGGAGCCTTGGCTCTGGCCCCCATCTTGCCTTCCTTGGGGGCCGCCTTCTTGGGGGCACTGGGCGGGTTTTCCTGTGGCGCTTTGGGAGCGCTTGGTTTCTTCAGAGCTTCTTTCCCCTCGGAGGCTTTTCCCTTTCGCTCCTTCCGTGGAGCTTTACCTGGGCCCTACATGGAAGAGAGAGATGGCAAACAGTGGCCACCGTTGCCGAGGACTCTTGTGGAGTTGTTCGCTGTGACTTTTTTCTGAAACTAGCTAAAGGAAATCCAACAGAGTCAAATGCAAAAAGTTCATTCCTTTTGGGGGCAGCGGGGGGGAAGCAAAATGTGGCCCTCCAAGCCTCTCAAAACTTTCTGCAGGCCGGCTCCACACGGAACATGGCCTCTAATAGTGCATCTTATTTGCATGGATGGAGGATAAGGAAGAGTGCGAGATGAGTACTGCACAGAAGTAAAATTTTGCACCTGTTGCTCCGCCCAGAGGCCAGTGTGGTGTAGTGGTTAAGGTGTTAGACTACGACCTGGGAGGCCAGGGTTCGAATCCCTACACAGCCACAAAGCTCACTGGGTGACCTTGGGCCAGTCACTCCCTCTCAGCCTTAGAGGAAGGCAATGGTAAAACCACCTCTGAATACTGCTTACCATGAAAACCCTATTCATAGGGTCGCCATAAGTCGGGATCGACTTGAAGGCAGTCCATTCCCATTTTACTCCGCCCACTTTTGCCTCTGGCCCCGCCCACCGCTATTGGCATGTGGCCCCTTGAAGGCTTGCGCAGGAGGGAATGTGGCCCTTGGGCTGGAAAAAGGTTCCCAGCCTGAGCTTCAGATCAGAAAGGAAACGCAAAATTGCCAAGGGATGGGGGGTGGTCAGCATGTGTGTAAAACAGGCCGTAGCGGATCACAGACTGAATCCCAGGAGATCAGTGTGATGCAGCTGTGAAAAAAACAAACCCAAGCTAATGTGAGTCCAGGCCACAGGAACAGAACCTTCGTTCCCAAGTCCCGAGAAGCAGCAATCCCGTACTCGGCGGACTTGCATCTTGAGCGTATAGTGGGACCAGGGCTGGGTGCTGTGCTTTTGCATAGGAACATCTCCCTTATACTGAGTCAGACCACTGGTCCATCTGACTGGCAGTGGCTTTCAGGCAGGCGTTGCCCCCAAGCCCTATCTGGAGATGCCCTTGGGGATTGAGCCTGGGACCTTCTGCCTGCAACGCAGGTGCTCTGCCACTCAGCTGCGGCCCTTTCCCGAAGGATAAGGCTTGATACATACGTAAGTGCTTTATATGCATGTAAACAGAATGGGAGCGGAGGGGAGGGCAAAGAAAATAATCAGAGACACAGAAAGCAACTCCGAGTAATGGTTGGAGGAACTGCATAGGTTTAGCTTGGAGAAGAGGCTGTCGGAGTGGGGACATGAACTAGCACCCTTCGGACCCTGGAAGAGGGCAGAGTTATGACCAGATCAGGCTAGTTTAAGACCTTTAAATTTAAGACTTTGCAGAATCCATGCCGACTCACTCCAGCCCTTTAAACCCCCCGCCCTGCTTGCAGGACTTAATGGTGTGGCCCTGCAGGTCCCCAGCAAGGAAGCCACACCCTGCATTCGGCACCCTCCGCCAGGACTTACTTCGCCAGCGTTTGCCTTGGACTGCTTGCTTGCAGACTTCTTTTCCTCCCCCTCGGCTCTTGCTGAGGGAAAAAACAAGACAATTAAACGTGGGGACCCACTTGCTTCTCCAGCCTCTTTTGCCATGAAGCTGCCAGGGCCACCTCCGGACAGAGGAAGAGGCTTTCAGGGCCACACTGCTCACCGTGAGGGCCGTGCGCCACAAGCTGGACAACTGAAATAGACAGAGAGAGAGATTCCCAGCCCAAAACAGAGTCAGTGCTGGCCCACATTCATATCCTCCCTTGCGCTCCTACTGGGAGGAAGGACGGGATATCAATCAGAGAAGACTGAGGGGAGATAGGACAGCACTCTTCAAGTACATGAAAGGTTGTCACACAGAGGAGGGCCGGGATCTCTTCTCGATCGTCCCAGAGTGCAGGAGACGGAATAATGGGCTCAAGTTGCAGGAAGCCAGATTTCGACTGAACATCAGAAAAAACTTCCTAACTGTTAGAGCCATACGACAATGGAACCAATGACCTAGAGAGGCAGTGGGCTCTCCGACACTGGAGGCCTTCAAGAGGCAGCCTGTTTGGGATGCTTTGATTTGGATTCCTGCATTGAGCAGGGGGTTGGCCTTGATGGCCTTACAGGCCCCTTCCAACTCTACTATTCTATGACTCTGTGGTCCAGCGTCCTGTTCACACAATGGCCAGCCAGGTGCCCATTATGGGAAACCCGCGCAGAGGACCTGAGCGCAAGACCACTCTCCCCTCCTGCGGTTTCCGGCAGCTGGCATTCAGAAGCACCCTGCCTCTGACTGTGGAGGGAGAACACGGGCCTCGTGGCTAGTAGCCATTGATCGGCGGTTTCTCCTCCTCCATCAATGGGTACAATCCTCATGGAAGCCGTCCATGCTGGTGGGAGCGAGTTCCATAGTTTGACTCTGCGCTGCTGCGTGAAGGTGGCCTTCCTTTTACTCCTCTCTTACAGACCTGGTCAGTTTGGGACTGCACACTCACTGGAGCAAGGGACCCATCTGCTTACGTGGCGGACGGTCCGTTCAGGCAACCTACAGCAAGACCCACAGCCTGGGCGGGTTTTTGCCTCAAGCCTTGGTGTCACTTCCTCAGCGGTTTCCTTGAAACCTTGCTTTGGCAGGATAAGAACAAGAAGAAGAGCGCTGCAGCTGCTGGATCGGGCCAAAGGAGGCCCATCCCGTCAAGACCCCGTTCTCTCTCTGGTCAACGAGACGCCCCAGTTGGGAAGAAGCCCCAAAGCAGGACCAGCACTCAAGCCTCTCCCCCAATGCAATTCCTGGCATCATAGAATAGTAGAGTTGGAAGGGGCCTGTAAGGCCATCCAGTCCAACCCCCTGCTCAATGCAGAATCCAAATCAAAGCATTCCCGACACATGGCTGTCCAGCTGCCTCTTGAAGGCCTCCAGTCACTGAGGTTAAGGCAGAGGCTTTTACCTGCTGCCCACGTCACTGTTCCCAACTGCTGGTTTGGCTCGCCTGCCCTTGATGCTCTGCTAAGAAAAGGATCCTCGCTGGGTCAGGCCAGAAAGCCACCTGGACCAGTGCCCTGTTCCCAACAGCGTGCTGCTGGCTGCCCTGCTTTATGGCTTTCCTGGGGGCTATAGCATTGTTTAGCGCTCATCTCCCCGCCATCTCAACCAGGTCTCCAGCGTCAGGATGGCACACCTGATGGACGGAGCAGCTAACCTTAGTTCAGAGTCCTGCTGAGATTTCAGGGAGTCCCACAGGGAAGAGGAAGGGAGAATCATAGAATAATAGAATAGCAGAGTTGGAAGGGGCCTGTAAGGCCATCCAGTCCAACCCCCAGCTCAGTGCAGGAATCCAAATCAAAGCATTCCCAACAGATGGCTGTCCAGCTGCCTCTTGAAGGCCTCCAGTGTCGGAGAGCCCACTCCCTCTCCAGGTAATTGGTTCCATTGTCGTATGGCTCTAACAGTTAGGAGAGCCACATCACTGAGAGCCACATTGCCTTCGAGAGTGGAGGGGTGATGACCAGGCCAGCCCCCCATGAGATGTGCCTGGGCCCCACAGCAGGTGAGGGGGGCTCCTACCAGAAGCTGGCCCTTCCTTCTTGCCTCTGCGTCCTAGTTTCTCAGCTGCTGCCTTGGCTTTAGGCTTCCTTGCTGCTTTCGTCGGTTTAGATGCGGTTTTCCCGTCCAAAGGTGGCAGCTCTTCTGCCGCCGCCGCCGCTGCCGCCTCCTTTTTTTCGCCCTTCCGGGACTTTGGCTTTTGTGCGCCTAACTGAAGAAATCAAAACACAAGAAACCAAGCCCTATGAGGAGAGACTGAAAGCACTGGGCCTGTTTAGCCTTGAGAAGAGAAGACTGAGGGGAGATAGGATAGCACTCTTGAAGTACATGAAAGGTTGTCACACAGAGGAGGGCCGGGATCTCTTCTCGATCATCCCACAGTGCAGGACACGGAAGAATGGGCTCAAGTTGCAGGAAGCCAGATTTCGACTGGACATCAGGAAAAACAGCTGCATTCAAGAGGCCACTTGGATAGCCAACTGTCAGGGATGCTTTAAGTTAGATTCCTGCATTGAACAGGGGGTTGGACTGGATGGCCTTATAGGCCCCTTCCAGCTCGACTCTTCTATGATTCTAGGGAGGAGTGGCTGAAATGCAGTCAGCGATTGCTCATATCAGAGTAAGGAGGGACTCTTAGGCCTTGCACCTCCATAGGTGCCGTTCCTTAGTAGGCAGACAAGCCCATTCTGGCATTCCCCCACCACAAAAAACAAACATGTTTTCTCTCCTATTAAACGATACAAGTCTGGTTGACGGGCGACACTAGGCTCAAGGGCCCTTGTGCTACGGAAACCATGCACAACACGGATTAGTCCTTGGGGAGTCCAGGGCAACCAAAGGCCTGGCCATGGGGCGGGGTAGGCCCTGGCAGGAACATCCCACAACTTTGGGTGCCGAGTCGGCACCCTCTTACCTTGAACCTCCCCGTGACCCCCCGCGCAGAAGAGTTGAGCGGCCGGACGAGGTAGCCCTTTTCCATCCCTTTGGCAAAGGCCACCCTCAGGTAATACTTCAGCCGTATCGGGTCGACCTCCGGGTATCTGTTCAGGATGTAGTGCTTGATGGCGACAGCCGAGACCCCCTTCCTCTCGTTGAGGACCTTCATGGCCTCGATCACCATGGTCAGGGTGGGCGGGTGGCGGGGCCTGGAGTTGGCAGAGAGGCTACTTTGCCAGGCAGCCGGGGCATTCCTGGCTGGGAAGGGAATGAGGGGAGCTTGCTCACCAAGGTGCACACACCCCACCCCACCCTCTCCACCCCCGCTGCAGTTTCACAGACATGGCCACCCCGGGCTCCCTTGGGAGGCGACATAGTTTTTAATTAATAATCATTGCAGTAGAAAGGCTGCAATTGCCGAGGTCACCTGAGCTCTCCAGCACCGCAGCTCACGGTCAGAGGGACTCTGTGGGTCAGTAGCCCCAGTGGGCCAAACGTGGTGAAGGGCCATGGCTCTGTGGTCTGACTGAAGAGAAAGCAGGTTCCTACGTTCCTAACATTCCCTCAAAGCCTTGAAGAAGGGAGGCTGCCCCCCTGTGCCCTCTGCAAATGGGGAGGTGGGCTTAGTTTCTCAGGCTAGTGGTAGCCATTTTGGATGGCCCTGGCTGCCCAGATCACTGCTGAGCCTGCAGGCTGGCATTGCCCCCTTGCAGCAGCTGCCCCATCGCCTCCCTCAGGCATCCTTTGGGGCGGGGGCTTCTTTTCCTCAAGGGATCATTCTGCATGCTGAACCAAGTCTCAGATGGCCCAACCCTCCCAGCGCTCAGGTCAAAGAGCGTAGCCCACGGCAGAGGACTCCCATGTGCACTCTTACTCAGGAGTGAGCCCCGCCGGGCTCAGCGGGGCAACTTCCAAGTAAGCCTGCCTGGGATCAGGGTGCCCTAGAGCTCCGGGGGGATGTGAAGGAGCAAAGGACCCCCCCCTTTTAAGCCAGCAGTCATCCCAGATACCTCCTTCCTCCTCTCCAACGCTGAGCGTTAAGCTCACGAGTCCTCGGAGAGAACCTCCAAGGCCGGCCAAGACTCATGCAAGGCCTCTCTGCTTCAAACACCCGCCCCCAAAATAATCATCCCACACTCGTCTAAACTGGAAGTTTGTCCTGCAGAAAAGCCAGGTGGAGGGCTGGACGTTTGTGGGCCCTCTTGAGAGTTACCTGGTGCCGCCGCCATGTTCAGCAGTCCCCAAATCTTCCACCCCTCCCTCCTTAAAAGAGGGGCCTGGAGCTGAGCCCCTTTTATGCAGGAGGGAGGCAGGCTGGCTGGCCGGCTCACTCCCTTCCTTCCTTCAAGGTCCTGCTGATTGGAGCCTGGGCTGAAAGGCTGCAGGTGAGGCCCCCTCCCTCCTTGCAAGCCCTGCGGCCTCAGTCCTACCCCTACTTGTGCCAGGGAGTCCAACAGGGCTTTGCTCCCCGGTATGAAATGTGCTTTAGGGGTGGGGGCGCCTTCTGATTACCAAGGCCAGCATTTGCAAATGGGCATTGGGGGGGGTGTGACCAGAGGCTCCCCTTGCACTTTTTAATAGTGCATCAACCCTTCAAGAAAGGCAGCGTCGCCCAACCCTGCCTGAGCAGACACACTGTCTCTACGCAGCTGTTAAAGGCACTCTTTGTGCGCGCAGGGGCCCTTTACTGGCTGTGTAGAAGGGGGGGATTTCTGCAATTTGTTGCTTGCTGAAATTCCCTCCCTCTACACAGCCGTTAAAGGCGCAGGAGCCCAGTGGCCACCCTGGCATTTGAGGGGTGGGCTGGCCAGCCAGAGCGTTCCCAGGATGACCGGCCCCCTACATGAGGCTGCGCTTATTCTTATCACGGCCTGCCTTTCCCCAGCTGGCCCTCCTTGCCCTGCTTAGCTGCAGCCTCCTCCACTCTCTCGTGGTGCAAAGGTTTGCTTTTTCCTCTTGGGGGTAGGGGGAGTTTAGATCCTGGACCGCTCGCTCATTTGCTCGCTCTGTCGGGAAAGCGCTGAATCACACAGGGGAAAGCGCTGCGTTGTGGGCAGTTGCACAGTTGGGACATCCACCCAGAGGGTAGGCAGCACGCTCTCTTGTAGGAACTTAAGACGAGCAGGCTGTGTGGCTCTGTCTAGGGCAGCGTTCGCCTGGGCCTGCCCGGTGCCCCACTGGGAAGGCCACCAACGGTCTGGTCTGCTGCAGCAGGGCTCCTCTAGTGACCTTTGTGTATTTTTTGCGGTTGATGAATGGACGCTGGCAGTGTTGGGCCTCTTACTTAAAACTCCTGAACTTGGCCATGGGGACTGCCGCTTGCCTCACATCCTGGGATGCTATTGGCCCCTTTGTACAAGGTGGGTTTTTTTTAAAAAAAAAAATACGCCTTCCTTGCCTGTCTGGAGCAGCTGCAGCCTTGTGGAGCCCTCCGTCGCTCGCTCGCTCACCTTCTGCCCCAAACGCTGGGCATTCTGGCGACTGGACTGCGGGGGCTGGAAGCCAGCCCTGCGGCTCTCTCGTCTGGGCCAAATCCCCAAGGCCAGGACTGGGGACTCCGACTCCTCCTCCAGGCGGCCTGTTTATTGAGCGTTCCTCCGGGTTTGCTAACAGAAATGTGACACGGAGGTTAGGCGATGTCTGGCCTTTACTGAGGATTTCTTCGGATTTGTTTGCGTGGAGGCTGAACAACGATGATGAGCATTCATCCCGATTTGCTTGTGTGGCGGTCGTACATTTTCCTATTAATCAGTTGCTTACCCCACACTTTTTAATGTGCTCCCCTGTCACTTTCCTAACTGCAAGTCCTTTTTTTTTTTAAAGTGGAGTTGTTGCGCCGCAGTGCATTTAATCCACTTTAAAGGTACAAAACTAAATTCCTGGTATGTGATTGAATCCCTCCTGCAACCCAGGCTAGCAGTTAAAACCGACCATTGCACAGTTCTGCAGGCAGCCACAAGGAAATGCCTGCCAGAACAGGGTTATAATCTAAAAGAGACATGAGACCAGTAGACTACTGGCAAATTCAGAAGTGCAAGGCCCCTTCATGATAGTTGCAGCCATGACACGCGGCGCCCTGTTTTTTTTGCTGCTGGGTTGAGAATGAGATCCTTGTTAGTGCCTTTTCCCAGAACAAGAGACGTCCCTAGGAGCCAATCAGCATGAAAGAGGAGAGTGTTAGCTACTGAGAAGAGTCTATTCTGGCTGTCTCACCTCCTTTCACTCTGATTGGCTCCAATCTGCAGGAAAGGATGAGGCACGCGAGAAGACTCTTCCCAGTGGCTAACACACTTCCCTTTCATGCTGATTGGCTCATAGGATTCTGGAGACATTGGGACCCTGCTCCCAAAAAAGTAAGGGGTCCAAGACCTTCCCGAGACCGTGGACGACTACACCCCTGCACGAGGAAAAAGGGAGTAGGAGGGAGGAAGGGAAAGCCAGCTCAAGCACAAGTTCTTAAAGTTACAGGCCATGTCAGTGGCAGTTCTGCCTGTCTTGCCCTTGATGAGGAGCAGTCCTCCCCCTCCCGCCCCCAAGGTCAGGATCCAGAAGCAGAACAGGTGATAATGTCCGTGCCGGAAGGACAGGGCAGTTCCTGCCACACAGTTATAGTTTCTTATTATTCTTACTGTTTCCATTTATAGACCGCTTACTATCTAAAAGATCTCAAAGCAGTTTACAATAGAATACACAAGGTACAGTAAAAACCATATCAAATTAATTTACAAAGCAAAATACATAAACAGTATCCATATCCATAAAGAAATGGACAAGGACTGCCTTCAAGTCGATCCTGACTTATGGCTACCCTCTGAATAGGATGTTCATGGTAAGCAGCATTCAGAGGGGGTTTCCCATTGCCCCCTCTGAGGCTAGTCCTCCCCAGCTGGCGAGGGCCTGCTCAGCTTGCCACCGCTGCGCAAGCCAGACCCTTCCTTGTCCGCAACTGCCAGATGGGGGGCAGCTGGGCTCCTTGGGACTCTGCAGCTTGCCCACGGCTGCACAGGTGTCAGGGCACGTCACCCCTGAGCCACTCACTGTGGGGTGATCTTTAGCTGGCCCTTGACGCCCAGGAGACACGAGCGGGGAGTTGAACTCACAGACTCTGGACTCCCAGCCAGGCTCTCCTCCCCACTGTGCTAGACCCTATACACAAACACAGTATAAAAGTCAGAATTTACCAAGCGAATTTTACTCTCCTATAGCAATTAATAAAAGTCCAACACGCTTAACGTTGGCCATATTGTGCCCTTCTTTTCCATCTCATTGAGAAACAGTGTTCTGCCCAATAACTACCAGCCCCTCTGGAAATTCTAGGCATTTAATATTTTGGGCAAGTGATCTTGTTCCTTCCACGAGTACAGAGCCTAACCGTTGAGAGCAGTGAATGCCTCCTGGTGGGATATGTGATCCCAGCAAGTCTGAAATTAGTTCTCCCATCTGTGGATGACATCTTGGGTACAGAGGCCTAAAAACGTGAGTGTTGTCGCTTAAAGAAGGGTCCCTCCTGGCCTCCTCTCGCCTCACTGGGTGCCTCACTGGGACTGTGTTTGTTGCAGGTGAAACACCAGGGAGAGTGTGAAGCAGCAGCAGGGAATGCTTGCTCAAATAATGGAAGAAAGAAAGCCAAACTCATCTCCTCTTCCTCTCTCATTTTCCCCCCCCCCCCCCAGCATTCTAGGGGCTGGCCGGACCCAGAGCCGATGGCACAGAATGTCGACCACTAACAACATCGCCCAGGCCCGGAAGCTGGTGGAGCAGCTGCGGATTGAGGCCGGGATCGAGAGGATAAAGGTGAGGCGGAAAGGAAGGAGAGGTTTGGCTCAGCCAGCTGTCCAGGCTGGATCAGGCCAGCTAGGGATGCGGGGGGAGGGAGGTGCTGGGCTGTTGCCGTCGCTGCTGCTTGTATTGGGCAGAGGAAGTGGGCCCGAGACGGAAGAGCGCGTCGTTTTCAGAGAGCTGAAGTGGGCTCGAGACTGCGGCTTCCGCACCTAGTGTCGCTTCTAGTCAGACAGGTGTGGTAGGCTTCTGGATGCGTTCAAAAGCCTGTGTGACGAACGGCAGCAGGAGAGCACAAGTCTCTCTGTGTGTGTGAGAGAGAGAGAGGTCTGTTGCTGCCCGCTAGCCATGAGCAGTAGCCATGATGCCCTTTCCAGAGGCAGAGTACCCCGGCGTGCCTCTTGGCCAGGGTCAGCAGCGTTTGCACCCAGCCAGCCATTGTTGGGAAAAGGATACTGTGGGGAAGGGCTGTAGGTCAGTGGCGGACCGGCTGCTTGGCATGCAGAAGGTCCCCGGCTCCATCCCTGGCAAGGATGGGCTGGGTGAGAGCCCTGAGCCTGAAAGAGGAGAAAGCAACTGCCGGTCAGCGTAGATAGCTCTGAGCCAGATGCGCCAATGGTTCCGACTCAGTAGAAAGATGTTTCTGTGACGCGATGGTCTGGTCCCCGCAGGGACGTTCCTTATATACACTGAGTTCCCCCACATAAAAACTGAAAAGCAGGATTGAAAATGGAAATGGACTGCCTTCAAGTCAATCCCAACTTACGGGTTTTCATGGTAAGCGGTGTTCAGAGGGGGTTTCCCATTGCCTCCCTTTGAGGCTGAGAGGCAGTGACTGGCCCAAGGTCACCCATTGAGTTTCATGGCTGTGTGGGGATTCGAACCCTGGTCTCCCCGGTCGTAGTCCAACACACTAAGCAATAGGCCACACTGGCTCTCTAGAGAAGGGTTACATAGCTGTTTTGTCTCTCCCAGGGAGATGCGCCTTCTCTGAAGTCCTCCTGTGAGGCTCTTCAGTGGACAGGAGCGCATCCTGGAAAAAGAGGGAGTTCAGTCGTCTGTAGTCAGAGGAACCTCCACTACCCAATTAAATGAGTTTTGCAGTCACCCACCAAGATTGCCCCGAAAAAGTGTTGCTTGGCACACCGTCCTCTCCTCGTTTGTCAAAGCATGCCGGTGCCTGCTGTCCTTCCCCTTCCCATGCTTAACACACATCTTGGGTTTTGCTGCTGTCTCTGTGGGGTTTGGCTCCCAGAAGAGGCCTTTCAGCTGCAACGGACGGCGAATCCAAAGCTTTGCTGTGGCTTCTGGGGCCTCCCTTCCTTTTGATGCTGAGGTTGGCCACGCTCTGGAGCCTGGTCTTGAGGAAGACGAAGAGAGCAAACGATGGCAGGCAGGTGGGAGGGCTTCTCATCAATAATGGCCGGCCGGCCTGCGCTTAAATGGGCCTGCGCTTCCATCCTGGTACAAAGCCTTCAGGCTTTCCTTTCTCGTCTTGTGGTTCTCCTTCCCCCTGTGATTAGGCTAGACTTGGTTTCAGTCTTAAATAAACAGAGGACTCTAAAAATGCCCATTTCGGAACGAAAAACTGATGCCAAAGCATCCTCCCCACCTCTCCATTGCTCACCCCCTCCAGTCTCTCTCAATCTCTCTCTCTCTCTCTCTCTCTCTGTCTCTCTCTCTCTCTCTCTGTCCCTCCCTCCCCCCCTCAGGTCTCCAAAGCCTCCTCGGAGCTCATGAATTACTGCGAGCAACAGGCCAGAAACGACCCTTTGCTGGTGGGCGTCCCTGCCTCAGAGAACCCCTTCAAGGATAAGAAGCCGTGCACCATCCTATAGCCTGCCTCGCTGTCTCCCCACATGGCCGCCGGCCTGCGTCGATTGGAAGCCAAGCCACGCAGACTTTGAAGCTGCCGCGCAGAGAGGCAAAGGGCTGCACCCCGAGGCTCTGTCGGGGTTTGGCTTAGACTAGCCCAAGAGGCTTCAGAAATTCGGAAACTGAAGTTGGGTGCTAGGTTAGGGGGAAAAGGTGCAGGAGGCAGGGGGAAATGCCCTTTTTGAAACCACCCTGACATCCGGGTGGGTGGGGGGAAGGAGGGGTCTTGGCCTAGCTGCCCGTTTCACTTTGACCCGGCTTTTACCCCCAGAGGCAAGAGGAGAGATGTGGGGCTGGGGGGAGAGGCAGGGTGTCTGTGCATCAGTGCTCCTTTCGTGTGTATAAAATTCATATTTTGCAAGTGACTGACTTCGGAACCAGGGCTTCGGGGTGGGGGTCAGCTAGCGGTGGGGGGGGGATCAGTGTTCAAAGGAGCCATATTTGAAAATATAAATAGAGAGAAGGAGGGGAAAAAACCATGCAATGTCCTGTCCATTCCCAAATGTGCCCCCTAGTTTGGAAACAGTACATACCCCCTGCAGGACGTGTAACAGGAGGTGGGCGAGGGTAGGTGGGCGATGCCCTTTTCTGTGCTGAGCCCACGGGACAAAGGAACCTGTTTCCAGAGGAAATGGCAATCCCCCCCCCCCAGTGAGCACACCCTAACAATTCCCTCCCTACCAACCAGCCTTTGGCGTTCTCCTCTGCCTTCCTTAACAAACCATCTGAGCCCCCTCGTGCTGCTAGACACCGCCACGCCTGCCATCTCGCGAGCCCCCTCTTTCCCTCTTCGTCAGATTGGTGGGAGTCACGGAACCGGGAGCCCACCTTCCCAGCTTAATGCTCCCGACACAATGCACACAGGCCTCTGTGCCGCAAGCGGAAGAACTTGAGGGGTATGTGGGGTGTGTGTCTTCCTTCCCCTGGAAGAGGAGCGAAGCGTGCGCTGCAGTCTGAGAAGACTCGCACGCGTTGGAGAGGGAAGGTCATGATCACAACGGATGCCAACAGAGCATCTCTGTGCTGCTAGCCGATGACACCGAAGGTCACCTTCGGTTACAGAAAGGAAGGAAGTGGACATCACAGCCCAGGTGAATAGTGCTCATTAGCTGCAGGCAGATTTTTCAGGCACTTCTTATTGAAGGAATGATGGGGATGAACTGAACTCTGGGAAGTTCCTATCAAAGCAACAGGTTTCCAACACACACACCCTCCAGTCCTCTGTGCTGGCTGGAGGCGTGTACGGCTGTCTCCTTTAACTCAGATCATGAGCATTTCATGAAAGCATAATTCGGGCTCTTCAGGCGAGCAAGAATATCAGAAGGGGCCCACCTGGTCTAGCATCCTGCAGTGGCCGAAGGGCTCCCCAATTGGGAAGAAGCCCCCAAGCAGGGCACAGTGGCCCACTCCTCCCTGGGGAACTTATTTTCGGGGTGGAGACTTCCGAATCCACCCTCAGCCAGGCCCCAGATGCGCACGTGCCCCAAAGAGGCTGCTGCAGACGTAGATTCCATGAGAAGGGACATTTCCCAGGGGGGCGGGAGTGAGCATGGGTTGATCCCGCACGTGTGCTGCCCTTGCTTGGATGTGCCACACCAGGAGCCAGACAACGAGGGTCCGAAGGAACGCCTCTGTGGCTCGTTGTCCCTTTCCCCTCCGCCCTCTTGACAGGCCAGGTTTCCAGGGCAATGAGGCCTGGCCAGGAGGGTCGCATTTTGTTGTGCCTTCAGCATCCCCACATTCCTCTCCCTCTCCAAGCAGAACCCTTTTGAGACGTTCCTCACGAAACCAGCAAACGTGGCCCGAAGGCAGGCAGGTGGCTCCATCGGGGCGTGGTGTGTCGCCCCCCACCCCCTTATTTCTGAGGAGGAGGCTCCTTTTCTCCTGCCCCAGCCTTGGGGCCCCTTCTCGCCTGCTGTCCACGGTGCTACTAGGGAGGCCAGAAACGTCTTGGCTTCCTCCCGGTGCCGGCCAATATTTCTCCGCCTCCTCTCTGCAGGCTCCCCGCCACGCTGTTCCCAGGCAGTGGCCAGCATCACCACAAGCCTTTGCAGGAGGAGGAGAGCGCAGGACTGCGCCCATGCACACACACCCCCTTGGTCTTGCTCCGCTCGGAGACATGCAACAGACGCCAGGCTGGCTTTGGTGGGGCCCAGGAAGCCGCCCCCATGCCCCAGTCAGGGTGGGGTGCAAGTCTAGGCACGGCCGGAGCCAGAGGGTCCCTCGTCTGCCTTTATTCCGCCTTTCAGGGGATGTGCAATGCGAAGGGGGAATCCATTTGCAGGATTTAACAGTTAAACAGTGCCAAAGGACCATTTGGGGGGGGGCAAAGAGGCAGATGAAGGCCACTTTTTTGGTATGGCACAACTGAGGTTGCTGAATGGCACTGTGGGGGGGAAGCCTTCTGTGCCGAGAGATGGGCCTTCCACCAGGGGCTGATGACTCACAGTTCTCCAGCCGCCAGTGAATCAGCTGGCCAGTCCTGCCATGCCCCAGGAAGACTGGGTGAAACAGCCATGATCTTTTTGGAGGGTTTCCTGTGGACAGGGAGAGGCAGACAGCCAGGAGGGCGTGGGGAGGACACGTCTGTGTTTGGGGAGCGGAGGCGGGGATCCCGAAGGACTCCCAAATCCATAAATCTTTCTGGTTTCCCCCCCCCTTCTATAATAACTTAAATGAGTGACTGTAACCTGTAGGTGTTTTTTTTTTTTTAAATACATACATATATATAGTATAAATCTAAGTGCGGATCAGCAGCTGCTTGTACTTCTGTGCATTTGTTTGGACAGGACAGGACCAAGAGAGAGCCAAAGGCCTCTGGGTGAGGAGGAGGCCCTGTCTCCTTGGGTGCAGACATGATCCCCTTGAGCCTGGAGGAGCCGTTTCCCGGAACTTGCCCTGACAGCCAAAGGGCAAGGGGGAAGGAACCAGGCTGTGCGCTTGCCCCTCCCAAGGAACAAGCCATGGGGCGCGCGTGTGGCTCGCTGCTCCAACCCAGATCGGGCTCTTCTGGGCCTCAGCACTTTATCTGCCTGCCGGCCAGAACCTACCTTAGGCCACCCCCTCTGCCGGCCACCTCCATCCCATTCACAGTGGCCAAGGTGCCTGGCCCGGTCAGTTCTTGGCCATCTTTTAGCCTCGCTGGCAGAGTGGCCCAATGTGTCACTGTTGCAGCAAAGAGGGGATTTGGATGGTGTGGAGGGGGGATTTGTCACAAGCAAGGGGGGGGGGAGAGAAGCCAAAGACCCCTTTTGTACGCTGGTGTGAAAGAGTGCAGGAACCAGACACACACACCACCTTCCTAGGCGTCTGGCTGTGTCAGTCACTTTTCCGCTGCTCTGTTGCCATTTTAAGGAGGAGGCAGCCAATGTGGCCTCCCCAACACACAGCCAATGGGCAGGAGGACCCCATCACCACCCCCCTGGGACACCCCCCATGCTCGCCTCCTGCGAACCAGGCCTTACCTGAGCCTCACACCCCCGCTCACTCCCTCACTCCCTCCCTCTCTCTTTCTGCCAAACTCTTGTTTAAAGAAGTACTTTCCAAGGTTGACTCTTCTTTTTTTTAAATTTAACAAGGTTAAACGTGTGTTTATTTCAGTTTTTTTAAAAAAAGACGCACCAGCCACACGTATGTTTTTGTGCTTTTAATTTCACTCTTTCTCTCTGGTTGACTGTTCTCACTTGCCAAATCCTGATATTGTTGCCAAAAGGAAACGGAGATTTGTAAAGATTATATTTTAGGGAAGTAAAACGTGTGTCTATCCCATAAGCTTGATCATCTCCCTCTCTCTCTCTCTAGTTTCTACTTCTTTGTTTACTTTCTTTTTTGCAATTTCTCCATTTTTCCGGTGTGCCATAGACCAATTTTTCTTGCACAGTGTTTAATATTTTGTGGAATTGCTGTTTTTTTTTTAAAAAAAAAGTAAATCGATAACACAATGAATTAAAAAGTCACTTTTGCTGGCGTGTCTCTCGTCGTCCTTCTAACTGGGGTAAGTAGCTCTGAAATACTCTTTTTTTCCTGCTGGTCTAGACAAGAGTCCACTATTCCGTTTATCTGATGGTGGTAGTGATTTCACAGATTTAGACCTTTCTCTGAAACTCTGGAGAGCCGTTACCAGTCAGTGTGACCAATACTGAGCTAGAGGAACCAAAGGTCTGACTTAATCGAAGGCAGCTTCCGATTCAATCAATCAATCAATCAATCAATTAATTACATTTATATACCACCCCATAGCCGAAGCTCTCTGGGCAGTTTACAGCAATTAAAAACATTAAAAACAAATATACAAATTTTAAAACAAAAAACAATTTAAAACACAATTTAAAACAATTTAAAAAGCCATTTAAAAACACATGCTAAAATGCCTGGGAGAAGAGGAAAGTCTTGACCTGGTGCCGAAAAGATAACAGTGTTGGTGCCAGGCGAACCTCGTCAGGGAGATCATTCCATAATTTGGGGGCCACCACTGAGAAGGCCCTCTCCCTTGTTGCCACCCTCCAAGCTTCCCTCGGAGGAGGCACCCAGAGGAGGGCCTTGGATGTTGAGTGTAGTGTATGGGTGGGTTCGTGTCGGGAGAGGCGTTCCATCAGGTATTGTGGTCCTAAGCCGTGTCAGGCTTTATAGGTTAAAACCAGCACCTTGAATCAAGCTCGGAAACATACAGGCAGCCAATGCAAGAATCGGTTTTATATGTTTGAACCGTCTGGTCCCTGTTACCAATCTATTTAATGGCTGGCGATTCTCCCTTTGCTGTTGGAGGCAGTATGCTTCTAAACGCCAGTGGCTGGAAACCACAGGAGGGGAGAGCGCTCTTGCGCGCTTCCTTTGGGGCACCTGGTTTGCCAGCGTGAGAACAGGATGCTGGACTAGATGGGCCACTGGCCTGGCCCAGCAGGCTCCTCTTATGCTAAAATCAGCCCTTGGTTCACAACCCTGAGAACTAGAATCTTGCTGTGTTTTTATGGGAAGGACCACAGTTCAGTGGTGGAGCATCTGACTTGCACGCAGAAGGTAGAATCATAGAATAGTAGAGTTGGAAGGGGCCTATAAGGCCATCAAGTCCAACCCCCCTGCTCAATGCAGGAGTCCCAATCAAAGCATGATGAGAGAGGGGTTCAGTCCCTGGTAGCATCCCCGGGTAGGGCTCAGAGTGTCCCCTTCCTGAATCCTTGAAGAGCCACTGCCAAGCACTGCATACGATACTGAGCTGGATGGGCCAATGGTTAGACTCAGGATGAGGCAGCGCTGTGTTGCCCTGCTGCCACCGCCAACAGCTCTCCATGCAGCCGCCTGGCTGTTGGCGCTCTGCAGGGCCCCCTCTGCCCTGGCTGGCCAGCTGCGGTGCCAGGCGCCCGCCTTTCCTAACAGCAGGAGCAGAAGGACAGCAGAGCCGGCGGGGAGATAATTATAGCTCCAGAGGAGCTGAAAATAGCAGCAGCAGGAACCAGGCCGGGTTATTTATGGGAGCCGCTCTGGACTTTGTTCCACCAGAGGCTTCCCACTCGCTTTGCCCCTGGCCTAGATGCAAGCCAGCAGTTCTTCCCATATAACACACACACACCCCGGATTACACGCAACCTTCGGCATAGTTTCCACAGGGGTGGTGGTGGAGAGAGAGAACTGAACAATGCAGTGTAGAGTAGCAGTTACAGTGTTGGATAAGGACCTGGGAGACCAGGGTTTGAATCTCTCTCTCTCACACACACACACAGAGCCATGAAGCCCACAGAGTTTTTCGGCCTACACTACCTCACAGGGTTGCTGAGAGGATAAAATGCAGAAGAACCATATGGACCACCTTGGAGGAAAGGTGGTATATAAATGTAATAATGAATAAAATTAAAAATGCTGTAATTCCCACCCAGTGCCAGGAGTTGTAGCCCAGCCACATGGGGCCCCCATGCTGGCTCTAAGTTGGCCATCGGTCTTGATTTGGTGCAAAACCCCTCCTAGCTCTGTTCCTATGAACCCTTCCAAGATTCCTCAGCACAACCCTCACGTGCATCAATTTGACCCCTCTTAACTGCTTTCGAGATCTGTAACTTGGAGCTGCGATGCACAGACATAGCAAGCATGCCCCCCTCCAAAAAAGATCTAAAGAGGGCCAGTGTGGTGTAATGGTTAGAGTGTTGGACTAGTAGGACCTTGGGAGGCCAGGGTTCGAATCCCCACTCAGCCATGAAGCTCACCAGTTGAGCCTGGGCCTGCCACTGTCTCTCAGCCTAACCCACCTCACAGAGTTGTTGTGAGGATAAAATGGTAAAGGAGAGAACCTGGTGCTCCTTGCAGGAACAGTGAGATAGATAGATAGATAGATAGATAGATAGATAGATAGATAGATAGATAGATAGATAGATAGATAGATAGATAGATAGATAGATAGATAGATAGATAGATAGATAGATAGATAGATAGATAGATAGATAGATAGATAGATAGATAGATAGATAGATAGATAGATAGATATGCACAGGATGGAGAAAGATAGATATGCACAGGATGGAGATAGATAGATAGATAGATAGATAGACAGACAGACAGACAGACAGACAGACAGATAGATAGATAGATAGATAGATAGATAGATAGATAGATAGATAGATAGATAGATAGATAGATAGATAGATAGATAGATAGATAGATAGATAGATAGATATGCACTGGATGGAGAGAGAGAGAGAGAGAGAGATTGGAATAGCCAGGTGTAATTTACCCTGCAGGTTAGATGCTGGGAAGCAGGGATTGTCAGAGCCTGGGGCTGGTTTGCTGCTTCAACTTTGCCTTATCCCAGCCCAAACAGATCATCTTTTCTTTGAGTAACATTTCCAGCTCAAAGCCTCGACACAGACAGCCCCCGGGGGGGGGGGGAGAGAGAAAAGGAACAGCCTGAAAAAATATTAGAATTATTCCAGGAATGCTGAGGAAACTCCTGTCTCCCTAGTCTCAGCTGCTCTAACCTCCCCCCCCCCAACTCCTCATATTCCAGGAAACTGAGATGTGTTTTTGCTGGATGTTGGCTCATGCCTCCCCCCCCCCCCCGGCAGCTTGTCACAAGGGAGAGCACACATCATGCTGATCTTCTGAGTAGATGTGCAGAGGATTGTGCTGCATTTTAGGTAGGGTAGGATAAGGGAGAATTTACACTGAGGGGGTCCCAAACGATGCCACCTTCTTTTGTAAGGCCCCATTTGGCTGCACATGACTTCCCCCAAACAATCCTGGGAACTGTGGTTTGGCGAGAGTGTCGGGAATTGCAACTGTGTGAGAGGTAAACTGTAGTGCCCAGAATTCTTTGGGAGAAGCCATGTGCTTTAAACATGCGATGGGTGCACAGGGAGTCTTGCTGGTGTTACTGTGCCAATAATCAAGTTCAGAGTCTCTTCGCTCTCTGAATAATCGCTCATCCCATTATCTGCAAGATCTGCCAGCCCAAGTTTTAGTCAGCTGCTAGAGACTGCCAAAGTGCAGGCCAACACATGCTGAGGCTCAGGTTTAAGACTGAAGAGCATGAGTTTCCTCTGTAAGATCAACAGAGAGATATAAAAGGAGATGGTTCCACCTATTTAATGGTTTGCTTTGGGGAGGGGGGGGGAAAGGTGCCAAACCATAGAGACATTAGCGCCTCCGGGCTTGCAGCACTCAGCCCAGGAAGGCACTCCTACCCACCACCCTCACGGCCCTGAACTCTGCACGTGTCTTGGCAACAACAGCAGATGGGAACTGCCCAGGGTGGTCCTCAGAGGGCTGCCCTCTTCCCTTTGGGCGGTGGACCAGCCCTGCAGGGCATCCTGGGGGCAGCCAAAGGTGGAAAGTGCCTCTTCCAAGCCCAGCCCTTCCCTTTGCTAGGCAGGGAGGCCAAGCAACACACTTCCTGTGCCACTCCCAGCGGGGGCTTCTCTGCCACGTGCCTGCCGCCTGCATTGGAACTGTTTTCTCTGGAAAATCACTGCCCGACGACGGCTGAAGCCCAGTTTCACGTTGTGCATTCACTGCTCTTGCCCACGCCTCTCATCAGTCGGCACCTGGTGTCTGGGCATGGTGTCACTCTGGGAGGGGGCAAGGGAGCGGAGGGAAAGAATGGAAAGCCAGGGCACCATCCAGGAAATTGGAGAGCAGGGAAAGTCACCCTCCACGTTCCTGAAAAGCTGGCAGAGCTGCCCAAAGAATCACCGGACTAAGCCATCCAGTGCAAAGGCCATAGATGCACCCTTCCTTCCTTCCACACCCCTGGCCAAAGGAAGAGGACCTGCCCACTGGCCATTGCGGAGAGTGGAGAGGCCCAGGTGACTCGAGGAAGTGAGCCACTCTCCAGGGGAAAGCAGCCGTAAATGGAAGCAGCAAATCCCCAGTGCGAATATCAATTAAAATCAGATGGGAACCATTGAGTAAAAATCATTAAAAACCCACGTTTAGCCATATCAAAACCATTCCAGATGTGCAAAGTCCGGTTGCTGGTCCTGTCAAAACACCAACACAAAAAGTAAGTTTACACAGCATAGAATGCTATCAAGAAACGTCACCTTTTATCTGATACGGTTTGGGTTTAATAAATATATAAGTGAGGGAGCAGAGGCCTCAAAACACGGCAGCAAAGGGAGGTGAGCGTATGGGACTCTGTAAGATAGCAAAAAAGGGTTTTGACCTGAAAGCAGTGGGCAGGATCTTGGGGGCTCTATGGTGCACTCTGTGGAACTTGTGAACGATCAGACCAAATGCCAACCTTTCCAAAGGGAGTGCCTGTAGAAGGCACTGCAATACAAACTTTTATTGGGGTGACCCCCCCCCGTTCTCTGGAACGCCTCCCCCGCGTCCTCACCTACACAGGAATGCATTCATATATATAAATTGCCATATGCAAATTGACACCCCTCTTTCTGGAGGGGGGCTATGTATCACAGGCCTCCCTAACATTTGTGAGCCACCTTCTCAGAGGGGGCCCCCTCGGTCTTTTTATTTACAGTATTTTATATATTATTACATTGCTAGACCACCTTTCCTCCAAGGAGCTCAAGGTGGCGCGCAAACGTGGTTCCTCCCCCATTCCCCATCTTATCCTCACAACAACCCTGCGAGGTAGGTTAGGCTGAGAGACAGTGAACTGGCCCAATGTCACCCAGCGAGCTTCATGGCCGAGCGGGAATTTCAAGCCAGGGCCTGCTAGTCCGACACTCTAACCCAGCCTTCCCCAACCTTTGAGACCCCAGATGTTGCTGGACTTCAATTCCCATCATTCCTGACCATTGGCCATGGTGGCTGGGGCTGATGGGAGTTGTAGTCCAGCAACATCTGGGGACCCAAAGGTTGGGAAAGGCTGCTCTAACCATTACACCACACTGCTCTTCCTTCTTAGGGCTCCCCCCAGGAAACTCTCCCTGTGCAGCTGTGCAGGCTTCACAGCAGGGGCGGGCAGGGTAACACCTGCCTGCCTGGTGACTTGGTTGGGAGTAGGCCCTGCGGCTGGAGGCCAGGCTCAAGTTCTGGAAGGAGACGCTTTGCCCCTCACGGCAGGCACACGCGGCGATAAGGCCAGCCACACGGGGCAGAGGTCGGTTGGGACGCCCCATTCTTGGGGAGGCGCGGAACACGCTATTCCCTCCAGCGTTCCACAAACAACGGACGGGGGGCCTGCTTGCAAGACACACACCCCATCCCACTTCTGAAGCTGTTTGCTAATTGTGGACTCTGGACTTTACGGGGTGGGGGCCTCTGTCAATGGTTACATGAATCGCTGCCAAACACTGTGAGCCAGCCTGGCTGCCTGTGGGACTCCTGACTCCAAGGCCTGCCCCTAGAGATGCCCACTGGCTACCTGGTCTCCCCACACTACTTTACCCTTCATCTCTTGCAGGCTCCCTTCATTCCGTTGCACCGGTTATGAAAGTGCAGGGGGAGCCAGTGGGGAGGGGGTGGGCGCCAAATGCAGCCCCCCCACCAGCCAGCATGGGGAGGGGGACCCTGAAGACCCCCTCCCATTAAGCACCTTCCACGCAGCACGTTTTTAACCAGATCCCCTGAAAGGCTTAAAAGGAGACAAAATTAGGACAGCAATTGACCAGGGACAAAGTTGTGTGTGAACGTGCTTTTACGACAGCAGCCGCAAAAAAGGGAAGGGGTCCGTTTGCTGCACAGCCTTGTTCGTGTTTACTCAAAAGTAAGCTGCGTTGCGTTCAGTGGTTGAGGCTGCTCCCAGATAACTGTGCGTAGGATTGCAGCCTTTCTCCAACTTGGAGCCCTCCAGAGATTTGGGGCTACAATTCCCAGTAAGGCCAGCAGCTGGTGCCCGTCAAACTCCCCCAGTATATTTCAGGGTACAGATACTCTTTCATCGGGGGGGGGCGTTCAGGTCCGCTGGTCCAAGGTATTTAGTTGCCTGAGGCAAAGGACAAGATGGTGCCCTCCATTCCCAGATAGAGAAGCTGGCCAGACTATCAGTTGACTCTGATTTCAACCAGACAGTGTCCTCTAGGAAGCTAAGCTTCGGGGGGGGGGGTGAGTGAAAGGACAGCTTCTGCTTCTTCCTGCAGACCCTGCCTCCATTTCCCCTCTGCTGTTATTTCATAGACTCATAGAATAGTAGAGTTGGAAGGGGCCTGTAAGGCCATCCAGTCCAACCCCCTGCGCAATGCAGGAATCCAAATCAAAGCATTCCCGACAGAGGGCTGTCCAGCTGCCTCTTGAAGGCCTCCAGTGTCGGAGAGCCCACTACCTCTCGAGGTCATTGGTTCCATCGCCGTTTCGCTCTAACAGTTAGGAAGTTTTTCCTGCTCTCCAGTTGAAATCGGGCTTCCTGTCACATGAGCCCATTATTCCGTGTCTTGCACTCTGGGACGATCGAGAAGAGATCTATTTATTTATTATTTAATTTATATCCCGCCCTTCCTCCCAGCAGGAGCCCAGGGCAGCAACACCAGACACGGGAAACCCTTTTTTTTTCCCCCAGCTCAAGGACCACATTCCCTGATGGGCAACTTTCCTGGGGCCGCATGCCAGCAGTGGGCGTGGCCAGAGGCAAAAGCGGGCAGAGCGAGGGATGCGAATGTCATCTTCGTGCAGTGGGTTAGTTTCTAGAGACCCTCTCGCACAGACACACACCTCCACCATCCAGTCAAGCAAAAGGCACGATCAGCATTCAAGGATGCGTTTCCAGCCAAGGAAAACATTCAGAGGGAGTGTGTGGCCTGGGAGCGTTCTGAGGGCCAGACAGAGAAGCATAGGGGGGCGCATTTCCACCCCCTCCCAGGCCTGACATTCCCCATCCCTTTTCTACACATTCCAGAACCCCAGAAAGACTAGAGAGGCGCAACAGAACCATCCCGTTGCGCAGGACGGGGACACGGTTTGCCCAGGAGATGCATCTTGTTGCAGTGTTGGTCCACATGGCTGACACTGGGGAAAGAGGGCTAATAGGTCTCTGCAGTGCAGACCCCAAATCTGGTTGACCAGGCAGCTGGAATTGTTGGGAAGGGGAGCTTCAGAATGAGTCGACTGTCATGACCAGAGGAGGCTCAATAGAGTCTCTGTTTCGGTCCTTTCTTTCATAGGGATGTCCTGGTAAATGTCTGCCACTTCAGGCTGGCTGCCTCTGAGTGCACGCAGAAGTGCCCTGTCCGTGAATCGGACAAAACAAGATAATTAAAAAGTCCCAGGGACTTTTGAGCCTTTTGAGCATATGCAGATCCCATTCACCCTTTCGACGGGAGCTATCCTTGGAAAAAACAATGTGTCGTGTGAAGGCATCGTCTTCCTTTTAAAAAATGTCATTGTCTAGAAAGCAAAGAAATCACAAGAAGGGATCCAACTGAATGTGCAAAAAAAAAAAATTCTTGGCTTTTACATTCCCCTGTTGTGGCAAGAGGAGGAAATTCCGGACAGGCAAGTACATTTCTGGGCCACCAGCCAATCGGCCAAAGTGGCTGATTTCTTTGCCATGAGTAATGAAACCTGAACTCTCGGTACCTTTTCCAGGATCTCCGGGCATGCATCATTTTTTTAAAAAGTATGCTTTTTTCTGCAAACTCTTGTTATTGCTCATACACACATTGATGCAGGCCTCATCTTAACCGTTAAGACGGACCGACGCAAACTCGTTCAGTTCCTCAACAGCTTCATTAAAATAATCTGACTGCAAATCAAAACCATGAGTCTTCAATCTGTTGTAAGGAGCACAACAGAAGACTGATCTGCCTTTCTAGTCAGGGCGGGATGGGACTTCCCCCCCCCCCACGAGCCTGCATAGTTCTTGAAAGGGGAGGTCATTTTGCTTGCATTTGCCAGCCATGCACCCACGCCGGCCTTCCCCGGCGAGCTGCCCTTTTTGCACCCGAAAAAGAGTGCCGCAGAAGCCGTCTTCAGCACTCCATGCCCATTGCATTGCTTCTGCCAACTGCTGACTCAGCCAGCTGCCTGGTTTCGGCCTAGCTTGATCTGCAGGCAAGCAAAGCGGGCTCGCCTCTTCCTCCTCCCAGGTGACTGGGCAGATTCTATGCCCCGGGCAGGACAAAAAAGCCTGGCCCATATGGATCAGCCATCCCAGAGAGCCAACAGCACCAGCAGCATTCCTTTCCTATCTGCAATGAAAGGGGACTTTGACCAGATCCCACAAAGGCTCACTCACTGCAAAAGGAGTTGGCAAAACTGCAGATTCCTCAAGTGCAGAGCAGTCGGAGAAGCCAGCGGGGGCATTTTGGGGACAGGGACATGCAGAGGGGTGTTGCGGCGAGTGCACATGACCGTGAAGGAAGCCACTTCGGAAGGCCTTGCTGAGTCAGCCCAGCATTGTGACGACTCAGCATGCGGAGGCCAGCAAAATCTCTCCAGGAAATGCTCTAAGCAGAGCTCAAAGGAGGGCACATTTTACAGCACCAGATTCCATCCGCTGCCTTTCATCAGACCTGAATCTCCTGTGGAAGGAATTAGGCGGAAGGGCTCAGCGGTAGAACAACTGCTTTGAATACCTGCCTCAAAACCCTGCAGGTCTGCTGCCAGTCAGTGTGGACAGTACTGAGTTAGATGGGCCAAAGCCTACTTCCCATGCTCCTGTCAGGCCCTTTATTTATAACCTGGAGGAGTGGGGTCTTACTTTATCTTTACAGAAAGGGCAGTAGCTCAGTGGTAGTGCATCTGCCTTTCATGGAGAAGGTCCCGGGTTCAAATCTCCAGGTAGGGCTCATAAAGACGCTGGTTTGACAACTTAGAGAGATTAGAGGAAGGGTTTTAGCTCAGTGGTAGAGGACACCCTTTGCATGCATGAAGGTCCCAGGTTCAATCCCTGGCAGCTCCGGGCAGAGCTAGAACCCTAACCACATGTGAACCTTAACCCTGACTTTTTTACATATGTCAGGATTGGCTCCAGGCCACCTGATCTCTGATGTCACTTCTCTCTTGAGAATCCCTTCTGCAGAAAAGAGGCTCACAGTTCTTCATCCAGGCGCCTCCGTGAATCCTTGCAGAGCCCTCCTTGATCTCTCAGGGTGTCAGAGTACTCTCTCTCTGCCAAAGACAGACACACACGCACACAAAAAGCATTGGGGGCTTTTTCGTTTAGAAGGCGGGACAGGACAGAGGTGCAGAAAAGTCTGCAGGGTGTTGAGAAAGTGGTTAAAGAGAAAAGATTGACTCTTTCTCTCATAATTCTTATCCCTTATGTACCCCCTCGACGGCTTCGATCTGTGCAACTGGCACTTGTATAAGAGCCATATATAATAATATTCGCTCCACACCTGCAAGGAAGCAATCTTTTCGTGAGGCAGCACCTGTGCGTTGGAACTCCCCCCCCCATTCATAATTAGGCGCCTTCGTTGCATAGTTTTCGACATGTAATTTTACTATGTATCTTTTTTAAAAAACAGCTGATTTTATGTCTGCATGTCCATAATTTCATTATATCTACGTGTTTCATTGGCATTTTCTTAGGAATATTTTATATTCTTTTATGCAAACCACGCAAAGGGTGCTTTTTTAAATCTGGTGGTTTATAAAGGTTGTTAAATACATAAATATATAAAATTGGGGTTACTCAGTTATGCAACAAAAGAGAAGCCATTTCTGCAGTATTTATTTTATTTTTTAAGTATTCTTCTGCCGTTCTGGTGTCAGTGCATCACTCAGGGCAGCTTAGCAACAATCACAATACGATAATTAGCTTAGTTGCTACATTTATACCCCACCTCTCCTTTCATGATAGAAACTCAAGGTGGCTTCCATATGGCTCCCAGGCAGCCTCCCATCCAGGCACTGGCCAGACCTGATCCTGCTCAGTTTCAGCAGGGTGCTGGCCTCGTGTGCCTTCAGACCATCACCTGGGACCACTCTCCGGGACATACTCTCTGCCACAAGGTATGTTGGTGGACACTGGACTACAGTGGCTTTAAAAGAAAGACAAATACATTAAGAACACAAGAAGAGCCTGCTGGATCAGACCAGAGGTTCACTTAGTCCAGCAACCTGTTCTCACAGCGGCCGGGCAGATGTTCCAAGGGTAAGTCTGCAAGCAGGATCCGCGTGCAAGATCACTCCTCTTTGGCGATTTCCTGCAACTGGTGTTTGGAAGCATCCTGCCTCCGACTGTGGAGTGAGAGCGTAGCCATCATGGCTAGCAGCCACTGATAGCCTCACCCTCCGTGGAGAGGTCCATCAAGGGCAAATAGCCATGTTAGCCAAAATGAACCTCCATGTCCAGAGGCAGCCGATCTTGGAATGCCACATGCTAGGGGGAGGAATAGCAAGGGAAGGTGGTTGAACTTCATTGCCCTGGGTGTGGGCTTCTCCTTGGAGCCTCTGGCTTCATAGAATCATAGAATAGTAGAGTCGGAAGGGGCCTGTAAGGCCATCAAGTCCAACCCCCTGCTCAATGCAGGAATCTAAATCAAAGCATTCCCAGGTTTGAGGCAGTTGCGGGGGCCAAACAGGCCCATCGCACGATTCTGCTCTAGCAGGGACATTTTGATGTTCTTACGAGATTAACTGCAGGAAACGTTGGGCCAAGAGGTTCCAGAGGCAGTTGTCATGCAAAACCCTCTGTGCTTTCTTCCTGAGGATTTATTGTTATTACGACAGCATTATTATTTAACTTGTTAGTTGTGCGCTGCAGAAAAAGGTCTCCAAGCAACTGACAACATATTTAAAAACGTGTTTAGAAACTTAAGTCAAAATATATTATAATGTGAATACTTTCACCCCAAAACACACGCAATGCATTAAAACATACAGAAAGCAACCCTGCCCCCAACAATAACAGCGACAGGAAACTTTGGCCGCACAGCTTACAGCAAAAACGGCAGCATTTTTAATCCACCAAAAGGCCGGGGAGTGGGGAAGAGAGAAAGTTTTCACCTGGCACCAAGAAAAAAGCAAAGTCAGCAATGGCACCAAGCGGACCTCATTAGATCTCAGCTACAATGGGGGATTTAAACGCTGCATACACGTCTTACATTCAAGGCACCTTTAAAGCACTGTGACCTCCCTCAGAGAACCCTGGGAGCTGTAGTTTGTGAAGGCTGCTGAGATCGGTGGCTCAGTGAGGGGGAAACTACACCCCCGTGTTCCCTGTACCAAAGCAGTGATGCAAGCCCGGTTTGCCTCCATTCGCTTCCTCTTTTGTAACCCAGCCAACACCTCTGAGAGTGCTCCCAACAGAGGCCCTGGTCCCCTCACAGGTGGGGCCCAGATGAGAGCGTGACGCAAGGGCAGAGACAACCTCCCTGCATTTCTTCCACTGAGGTTCTGGTGGGAACATTCCTCTGAGCCTTGCTCATCATCCAAGGGATGCGGGATGCTTGTCCTGAGCTGACACAATGTCCCCGGGGGGGGGGCAAGTAACTGCGTACACCTCAAGCCTGATGGATGCCAAGGTAGTGACTCAGTTGCTGATGGACTACATAGTTGCAAGTCCTTGGGGTCGCTGGGTGCCCCCAGGACCACCATGCCTCTGGTGAATCGGAAAGCATCACAAGTGAGATCAGTGTGTTCAGTGTGGCTGAGTTCTGCCCAGCGCACAGTGTGCCAGGGCTTGTGGGGGCTTGTGGACGAAGACCACCTTAACCAGGAATGCAAACAGAGAGTTCCCTCACGCTGCCTGAGGCCTTGGGGATATTGCAATTAACCACTGAACTATGGCTCTGCAGATCCTCAAAGTAAAGTAAGGTTTCACTCCTGAATAAAGCTGCCACACCCCAAGTCAGGTCCATCTGGCTTAGATCAGGAGTTCTTAAAAAATCAATTTCCAATGCAATCAAATAAACTCTTTGCACATTTTTGTGTGCAAGGGTTTATTGGTATTTCTCCAGGGCAGGAGTCCATAGCTTTCATCAGCTTCTCAAAGGGGTCCATGACCCAAAGAAGGTTAAGAACCACCACCTTCGATGGGCCAAGGGTCTGACTCATGGTAAGGCAGCTTCCTATTTAAATCAAACCTTTCTTTGGAATCATGAGGACTGGGGTCTTGCTTTATTTTTAAGGGTAGCTCAGTGGTAGAGCATCCACTGTGCCTGCACAAAGCCCTAAGTTTAATTCTGTGGCATCTCCAGGTAGGTGCAAGAGAGATCCCTGCCTGAAACCTAGAGAGTGGCTGCCAGTCAGTGTAGGCAGTCCTGAGTAAGTGGACCATTGGTCTGACGTAGCGTAAGGTACATATTCCATGTGTATGCATCATCTGAAAGCAGGCATGCTTCAGCAGTATTGCTATCCATGCGAAGATTTATGCAGATTGGATTGATTCATTAATCAGCTGCAGTTCCCACAATTTATCGAGGATCGAGTGGCAGCCCGAAATTCAGTGAATTCTCTGGTGATGATGTGTGCATGAGGAAGGGAGAAGAGGGTTCCAGAGAAGAAGGTGTTCTTTGGGAAGATCAAACTGAGTCCGGTGATTCCTTGGTGAGCAAGCAAAGACGCTGTCATTGTGTGGGTCTCAGCACAGGGAGTTCCCAGGCTCCTCCATGTGCCCGCATCATTGTGTCACCCTCTGCCCTGCCTGCGCGCACAGCCGCATCATGCACGTGAAGCATTCCTGTTACCTGAAGGCCGCAGGGCAGCAGAATATAGACAGTCCAAGAGACTTTATGAGCCAGGCTGTTTATCGGCAGCTGTCTGGATCCCTCCTTCCCTCTCCGCTGGTGCCAAGTCTGGCGGAGGGCCAGGAGTCTGGAGTGGCGCTTGGTGGGTGGGTCTGTGTCTGGAGCCCAGGGAATTGGGTTGGAGGTGTGTGGGGGGGCTTCCTCTCTCATTTTCTGCAGCCTTCCATGAGAAGCAGGCCTGTCTGCTCCTGGCAGCCGCAGGGGCCGCAATTATGAAGATTTTGCTGGTGTTACAGAGTCTCTCTCTCTCCAGACTCAGATGTCTGAAGGCCAGCCTGCAATCAGACAGGGTGGGTGTGTAGGGAGACCGGGGGGGGGGAGGTTAAGTGAGGATTCATCCAGTGCCAGAATGAGGCAGCCAGTGGTCACCAGAGCCGGACAGCTCAGCTCCAAAGGCGAGACTCAGAAAGGGAACTGGAGGATTCCCCGGGGGCAGATTGGCCAAAGTCCAGAAGCCTTCAGGCCCTGGTGTGTCTACATGCATATGAGCCCATGTGAGATTTGCCTAGGTTGGCTCCAGGCAGCCTTGATGATCTGCTGGGGCACATCTCCGCCAGCCTTTTAAAAGGGTTGTGCAGCACTCAGACAGCAACCACACACACACACCCTTCTCCAACATGCGGTAAGGCTGCACCCTCATCCAAATCTCATTCTGGCAGTGTGGTGCACTTAGAGGGTTGGACCTGGGCTGCGTATGCCTTGCACATTTGAGGAAAATTTTAAGCAGATTCCTTCTCACACACACCCCAAAATTGGGAACTGTAGTTTGCCCCTCACAGAGCTACAATTCCCAGCACCTTTAACAAACTATAGTTCCCAGGATTCTTTGGAAGGGGTGAAATGTGCTTTAAATGTATGGCGTGTACGTTTTCTAGGACAAGAGAGATCCAGGTTCAAATGACCGTACAGCCATGCTATTCGCAGGGTAACCTTTGGCCAATCATTCTCTCAGCCTGTTCTACCTCGCAGGGTTGTTGTGAGGATAAAATGGGGGATAGTAAAGATAAAGTAAAAGTCTAGTCCTCGTGGTTGTGAGTAAAGGAGTGATTTAATAGGAACATGGGGAGTCGTTTATCCTGAGTCAGATTATTGGGTCCATCTAGCTCAATGCTGTCTTCATTGGCAGGAATGTCTGTCAGGGGTTTTAGGCAGGGCACACAGTCCTACCTGGAGATGCCAGCAGGATTGAACCCGGGACCTTCTGCATGCAAGGCCAGATGCTTTTTCACTCAGCTACAGGAGGACAAAAACAAACGTCATAGGGGAGAGATTAAAATCATAACTTAATCTGAAACAACAAAGGCTTCAATACAAGTTCTGTAACATCACTAAGTAAAGGTCACTAGAAGCTGAAATGATGAAACTGAGGTTATCACACTTTGGACACATCATGAGAAGACACGATTCACTAGAAAAGGCAATAATGCTGGGAAAAACAGAAGGGAGTAGAAAAAGAGGAAGGCCAAACAAGAGATGGATTGATTCCATAAAGGAAGCCACAGACCTGAACTTAAAAGATCTGAACAGGGCGGTTCACGACAGATGCTCTTGGAGGTGGCGGATTCATGGGGTCGCCATCAGTCGTAATTGACTTGAAGGCACATAAAGAACAACAACAATTAATAAAATAACCCTCAGTAAAGTAACGCAGCCATCCGTCCTTACTCCTGAGTAGGCACGTCCGATTTGCAGGCGGTCTTTGATATTGTCACATTACGTATTAATGAAATCAAAAATATAGTCGCTGCGTGCTGAAGTTGTATGTGCATGTGTGTGATTTAAAAAAATAATAGTAATTGCTTGTGTATTGATATTGTTAGTACAAGCCAGCCGGCCGAAGACACTGTCCAGATCTTGGCAGGACCTTTCTTTGCATTGCCGCTTTCCCTCCAGTCTCAGCAGACCTGGCTGCAAAGTGAAATCCCGAGCCGGCTAGACACACTGACTCAGACCGAAAGAGAGGTCCCGGTGGCAGGGCTGGGGAGAGCCCCCCTGCGTGGGATGCGGCGCCTTTCCCGCAGCCAGGAGGCTGTCCTTGTCAACCGTGGGATCGGTCACTGGGCGAGAGGCCCAGTTAGCCATTGCTCTCCGCCTCACGATGAGAAACACACATGGTTATACTTAGCAAGGGCGGAAAATGCTTGCTCAGATGTAGGGTGAGAGGACGTGGCGGCGGCACAGTGGGGGCAGCGCACCTGCTTTACAGGCGGAACGTCCCAGGTTCAATCCCCAGTGGCATCTCCATCCTGGGCTGGGAGAATCCCCTGAATCAGAAACCCCAGAGAGCTAAAACTGCTTCTCACGCCCCTATTTAAATCAAGCCTTTATTCAGAACCATTAGGACTAGAACCCTACTTTATTTATATATGAGGAACTCTAGCTCAGTGATAGACCACTTGCTCTGTGCAGAAGGTTTCGGGTTCAATCCATCTGTCGGGAATGCTTTGAGCTAGATTCCTGCATTGCGCAGGGGGTTGGACTGGATGGCCTTATAGGCCCCTTCCAACTCTTCTATGATCTCCAGGCAGGGCTGGGAAGGGCCCCTACCTGAAACCCTGGAGAGCTGGTGCCTGTCAGCGAAGACAGTATTGAGCCAGGTGGGCAATCGGTCTGACTCTGTATAAGGCCGCTTCCTGTGATCCTAGTTATATCATCCATTTATTCAAAATCACGAGGACTGGAAACTTAGGGGTTTTTTAAGGAAAGGGCCAGAGCTCAGTGGTAGAGCACCTGTCATGTAAGCAGAAAGACCCAGCTTCAATTCTTGGCAGGTCCAGGTATCCCTGGGAGAGGCCACCCGTTGTTGATACCCTGGAGAGCTGCTGCCTGTCAGCGCAGACAACAGTAGGCTTTGCTTATGACTAAAGCTTATTTGTTCCAGGAGGTGTTTTACGGTAATGTTTCGTTTTGTGATGATTGTATAAATTGTTTATTTACTCTTGTTTTGAAATGCAGCTGGTTAAGCAGCTATATAATGTTTTAAAGAAACAGCAAACGCAGCAGAAGCTAGCTTCTGAGGTTACTAGTCCAGCGCCCTGGTCTCACTGAGGCCAGCCGGACGTCCCAGTGGGTAGCCCACAAGCAGAACCCGGGTGCAAGAGCAGCCATCCCCACTTGTGACCCACAGCAACTGGTGTTCAGAAGCATCCTGCCTCCGGCTGGGATAGCCCTCGTGGCTAGTCGCCATTGGTAGCCTTACCTCCCACGAAAGAGGCTTTTGAAAGACCCTTGCGTGCTGTTTTAAAAGCAAACTGTGATGGCCAGTTCAGCACAAAGGGAGAGCAGATGGAAAAAGAATGGCAGGAATCTGCAGTGAGTTGCGGGGTGGGGTGGGATTCGCTCAGACAGAATGGAGAGGGTTGTTCACAAAAGGGTCTCCGTTTTTGATTGTTTGTGACCCTCTGTTTCCTGCTGGGGAGGAAATGGCTACCCCCTCCAGGTCAAGGCCCCCACCCTCATTGTTATCTCACTGCCCAGACAATGAGGTTATAGACAATGCCTTCGACCCTTTCGGCTGGTCTCTGGCACCAAAGGGCTAAAGCACATTTAAACACCCACATTCCCAGCCCCTCCACCCACAAGTATCCTGGGGATGGTAGTTTACCCCTCATAGAGCTACAATTCCCAGCACCCTTAACAAACTGCAGTTCCCTTTTTTGTATGTTTTTTTCAGGGGGGAGCGCTTTAAGTGTCTGGTGCATGCACACATGGCCTATGTGCTCTCCTTGGGGATTAAAATACCCCCATCTAGACCCAGGGAGGGTTCCTGGCTCCAAGGCTGACTTTTCTGACGCTAATCCAGCCTGCTGTGGTTTTGGTTTGCCACATTCTATTCCCAGCAAGGCTCCTGTGCCACGAACGATGCAAAAACCACAGCAGGTAAAGGTTTTCCCCCCCTGCCCCGAGGGGAGGATCCAGGAGACACAATCTTCGACCGGAGGGGGGGGTGACCTGGTGACTCTTCTGCCAGACTCCTGGCACAGGAATCCATTCAGAGCATTGTTCCCAGGTGTGATCATGCCCTGACGTAATCATGCCCTGACGTAATCATGCAAGGACGACTGGGATCCGCTCTGGATCTTTCCTTCTCTTGGGCCTGTCATCGTTTCCCGCACTGCCTTCCTCATAGGGCGAGTTGCTTCTGCAGTAAGTCAGTCAGCTGCAGAATTTATGCAACGTTTGCAAGGCGAGTCGCAAAGAGCCAGGTCATCATCCACTCGTGCAGGGGCCTTGCATAATTCCCTGAGGCTCAACTGGAGAAAAAAGGGCCAGATGCATTGCTTTCCTTTAAATAAAGGTGATAGGAGAGCATTCACAGAATCACAGAATAGTAGAGTTGGAAGGGGCCTATAAGGCCATCAAGCCCAACCCCCTGCACAATGCAGGAATCCAAATCAAAGCATTCCTGACAGATGGCTGTCCAGCTGCCTCTTGAAGGCCTCCAGTGTCGGACAGCCCACTACCTCTCCTCTGTGATGAATCACCTGGTTGGCTGTGACCGTTTAGAAATGGCATTATTGTTAGCCTTCTGGGGCAGGGACCTTCCAGTTGAGCATTGCCCATTGGTACAGCACACAAAAGGTCTTGGGTTTATTCACCAGCGTCTCCTGGTAGAACTGAGAATGCCCCCCACCTGAAACCTTGGAGAGCCACTGCCAGTCAGTGTCAAGAGTACTGAGCTAACAGTGTCAAGAGCACTGAGCTTGCGATGATGCGGCCAGCAACGTGTCCTCTCGACCCATGCCCTTCTTGGCTTATTAAAGCTTGCCAAGGCGGGTTGACCGAGTGGATCCAGGGTGTGGTCAATGCATCATTGCAGGAGGGCGTGGTTCCAGCCGCCTTGAAAGAGGCCGTGATCCGACCACTCCTGAAAAAGCCCACCCTGGACCCATTGGTTTGTGACAACTATCGGCCGGTTGCAAATACCCCCTTTTTAGGGAAGGTGATTGAGAGGGTTGTGGCGCAGCAATTGCAAGTAGGATGAAACAGATTATCTTGACCTATCACAGTCTGGGTTCAGGCCTGGTTATGGGACGGAATCGGCCTTGGTCACCCTGATGGATGGCCTTTATCAGGAGAAGGACAAGAGGAGTGCGACCCTGTTACTCTTACTTGATCTCTCAGCGGCTTTTGATACCCTTGACCATGGTCTCCTTCTGGGCCAACTTGGTGAGATGGGTATTGGAGGCACTGTTTTACAGTGGTTCAGATCCTATCTCCAAGGTCGCTCTCAGAGAACAGCATTGGGTGACTGTCTTTCAGCCCCCTGGCAGCTGTGGTACCTCAGGGTACCATCTTGTCCCCCATGCTGTTTAACATCTATATGAAGCCCTTGGGAGCGGTCTTCAGGAGATTTGGGGCGAGGTGTCAGCAGTATGCTGATGATACCCAGCTCTGTTTCTCCTTAACATCTGAATCGGGAGAGGCCGTGCAAGCCCTGGACCGGTGCCTGGACTCAGTGGTGGGCTGGATGAGGGCCAATAAACTGAGTCTGAATCCTAGCAAGACGGAGGCGCTGTGGGTTGGTGGTTCCTATTTGGATTATTGCCTGGTTGCCTGCTTTGGATGGGGTTGTACTCCCTCTGAAAGAGCAGGTTTGTAGTGTATGGGTTGTCTTGGATCCATCTTTGTCTCTAGAGGGCCAGGTGACCGCCGTGGCTAGGAGTGCCTTTTATCAGCTTCGGCTGATAAGACAGCTGTGGCCGTTTCTGGACCGGGATAGCCTGACCACTGTTGTCCATGCACTGGTAACCTCTAAGCTAGATTACTGTAATGCGCTCTATGTGGGGCTGCCCTTGAGGTTGGTCCAGAAGCTGCAGCTGGTGCAAAATGCAGCGGCGAGACTGCTCACTGGGGCAGGGTATCGGCAACATGTCATCCCGCTGCTGAAAGAATCGCACTGGCTGCCCATTTGCTACCGGGCCAAGTTCAAGGTTCTGGTTTTGGTGTGCAAAGCCCTGTACAGCTTGGGACCAGGATACCTGAAAGACCGTCTTATCCCTTATATACCCAGTTTGATCACTGCGCTCTGCAAGTGAGGGCCTCCTGCAGATACCGTCTTATCAGGAGGTCCGTTCTGCACAACATAGGAAAAGGACCTTTAGTGTGGCGACACCTACCCTGTGGAATTCCCTCCCCTTAAATATTAGGCAGGCACCATCTCTGTTATCTTTTCGGCGCCTATTGAAGACTTTCCTCTTTCAATAAGCCTTTTAAGTTAAGACCTATCGCAGTCTGTGTCTGTGTTGGAATGGCTTTTAATATGTTTTTTTAAAAACCTTCCCCCCAAAAAACAATATGCTTTTTTAACCCTTTTTATTTAAGATGTTTTTAAAGCTTTTTTAAAGAATGTTTTTAAAGTTGTTTTGTTTTAATGTATTTCAAGGTCTGTTTTTATGATGTTTTAAAGGGTTTTTAGTGCTTTTGTTTGCCGTTCAATATGAACTGTATCGACAACATATTAGATGCATATATACAAGACGTGAAGTGAAAGAACGATTTGGGACGTGAATTTGCTATCGAAATAGCAAAAACTAGAAATCATTATTAGAAACTTGAGGATGATGTAAATATAAGGTTGTTAAGCCCCGAACAAATATGTCGTTTCTGTCATGAATAAACACATTAGCACACACATAAACTCCTTTCAGACATTAAAAAACAACATGACACACATATAGAATATTAGTCATGTAAGGATTAGTAATGACCGAAGGATGGAAACTGGAATGAGCAGGAACTGTGCATCCCTGGATATGTTTACTTGGACGTAAGCCCCATTGAGTTCAGTGGGACTTACTCCCAAATGAGTGCTGGGTTTGACCCTAAAGAGTGGGATATTAAGACTAGCGCATTTGGAAACAGTCAAAGTTAGCATGTTGGACTTTAAAGTGTTTCATGCTCATCACCTTGTGTCAAGTCCCCAAAACGATCATGTACGGGTCAACCTGTAGAATTTGCCCATTTTACAGATGGAATGACTGAAAGACTGTAAAGCTCAGGACTGCTAATGAATATATAGTAGAGGCGATATTTTGAGCTGCAGACGTCCTGATTTCGTGGCTGAATCTCTCAGCCGTTCTCGTTGCACCTGCAAGGATCGCCAAATTTGGTCCGATTCGTTGGGTTTCAGTCGTTCCATACAAACCGCCGAGGGAGTCTGATGGTCGAAGCACACGCTGCTCTTGTGGGGTGGCCTGATTTGATGAGTTAACTATCTCGTGAGAGCTATTTTTAGAAGGCAGTGTGCGTTCACCTGAGGACAGGTGTTGCAATCCCGACTGCTTTGGAAATCTGTGTGTAAATACATTGTTGTGGTATGATTTTGTTGTTGATCTTAGCTCTGAGTTTTTCTGGGCATGTCCGTGGCATGTCTGCAGTCACTAAGGAGGCAGGCACAGTGCACTTCTAGGGTGTGGTGGTTGTGAGTGACCTCCTGTCCCAGATAGACTGCTCTGGACTCTGTTGACTGAGGTTCCCCCACCCTCCTCCAAGCTCAGAGCCCAGCTCTCCCAGATGGAATCTTAAGAGAGTACTGATTAAAAAAAAAAAAAACCGGCAAACCACTGCCAAGTCAGCTTAGACCCAGGGCAGCCAAGATGGTGCCTTCCAGAAACAACAGAACTTCATCTCCCATTTGCCACCCCCCATGGCCAGTGATCAGGGATGAAGGGAGTTGTAGGCTACCTCCAGACTGTCAGCATTTTGCAGGAGAGAGTCAATGCCCATGCCAGAAATTGAGGTTTGCACAATTAAAGTAGACAAAAGCACATCCTAGCTCAACAAATGCCCCCTCAAAAATTAATAATTATAATCAAACACCAACACGTTTAGGAAAGTGACGGAGAAAAAGCGTGGGATGAACGGCTGATTATTGGGAAGATGAGTCAAATCTGGATGAAATCAGAGTGGTCACTTTTGGGGGGCAGCTGGCTGGCCACTGTGAGAACAGGACGCTGGACTAGATGGGCCTCCTTTGGCCTGATCTAGTTGCTGAAGAGCTCTTCTGAACGCTCACATAACCTCCACGCAAGCCATCAGAATCAATGCTCAATAAAGACCGCAGATAAGCTTTTGGGCCTGCCAGTCGGGATGAATGCTCAACAAGCAGGTGGCCTGGAGAACCCTTGCGGTCTAATAACATCTGGGCCACGCTCACACCATACATTTATTCCACGCCACTTTAAACAGTCATGGCTTCCCCCAAAGAATCCTGGGAAGGGTAATTTGCGAAGGGTGCTGAGAGTTGTTTGTTCACCTCATAAATGGTTTAGCAGTCAGTCCCTCTTCCCAGTGGACTTGGGAACTGTGGCTCTGTGAGGGGGATAGGGAATCTCCTAGCCGCCCTCCGCACCCTTGACAAACTACACTTCCCAGGATTCTTTGGGGAAGAAGCCATGACTGTTTATAAAGTGGTACAATCGTGGAATAAAGGTATGGTGTGAATGTGGTCCTGGAGGGCCCCACGTTAAGAACATCAGAAGAGCCTTGCAACTGGATCAGGCCAGTGGTCCACCTAGCCCAACATCATGTTCTCACAGTGGCCATGGGAAGCCCACAAGCAGGACGTGAGTGCAAGAGCACTCTCCCCTCCTGCCACTTCCGGCAACTGTTTTTCAGAAGCATCCTGCCTCCGTCCATGGTGGCTGTGCATACCCATCATGGCTAGTAGCCGCTGATAGCCTGTCCCGCCATGAATTTGTCTAGTCCTCTTTTAAAGCCCTCCAAGTGGCCAATCGCTGCTTCTTGTGGGAGCAAATCCTGTAGTTTTAACTGCGCTGTGTGAAGAAGCACTTTCTTTGGTCTGTCCTGAATCTCCCAATGTTCAGCTCCGCCGTCCCCGAGTTCTAGTGTTATGCGAGAGGGAGAAAAAGTTTTCCCTGTCCGCTGTCTCCATGCCGTGCATACTTTGATACACTTCTGTCATGTCGCCTTTTCTCTGAACGAAAAAGCCCCCTATACTGCAACCTTTCCTCGTTGGGGAGTCGCTCCACCACCTTGATCCTTCTGGTTGCCCTCTTCTGAACCTTTCCCAACTCTATAATATCCTTTTAGAGGTGAGGCGACCAGAACAGTGCACAGGATTCCAAATGCGGCTGCGCCATAGATTTGTATAATGGCACAATGATATCGGCTGTTTTATTTTCAATACCTTTCCTAATGCTTCCTAGCGTGGGATTTCTCCGTTTTCACAACTGCCGCACACTGCCTTCCCCTGGTGCGTTGACCAGGGCTGTGGAGTCGGGAGCAATTCTGGGTGGAGTCAGAGTTGGAGTCGGAGTCGGATGTACCAACTCCAACTTCAAAATAAAATTAATAATTTAATTTTTTTTGTTTTAATGTATTTTAAGGTCTTTTTATGATGTCTTAAAGTGTTTTTAGCGTTGGGCTCCTGTTGGGAGGAAGGGCGGGATATAAATCAAATAATAAATAAATAAATAATATACATTTGCCATTTATGAAGGAGTCGGACAGTAGAAAAATAGAGGAGTCGGAGTCGAAGGTTTGACATGCCGACTCCACAGCCCTGGCATTGACAGTGCGAAAGCTGGCTGGGCCGACTGTCTGACTCAGTATATTTCAGTTTCTAGAATGAGGCCTGCAATGAGCATACAGCTAAGGGCTGCCCCTTGTGCCTTTGGGAAGAAGGGAACGTTTAGGAAGAGCCCGGCCAGTTTTCCACGGTGACCCACGGAGCACATCGCCTGGCTCAGGTCTGCTGGGAAAGCTGTCGAGTCACTGTTTACATCCCGTTTGCGCTCAGCTGAGCCAAAGCACGACAGAACGAGTCAGCAAGAATCAGAGGTGGCAGGATGGGCCTGGCCGAGGAGGATAGTGAGGGTTCCGGGGGGGGGGCAGGCTTGTTTTCTCTGGGAAACGCTGCCGCTGGTGCTTTGAGGGCGCACTGATCCTGTTTGTGATGGGTGTTGCCAATGGGCGGTGGGGAGCCCAACCCACCACTGGGCCCCAAGCCAAGGTGAGTGGGGGGGCTGTGCTGATTTGACTCACGCGCACAGAAGCGCATGATGGATGCAGTTGGATGGAGGCTGCTGCCGGCCTCCTTGACGTCTGTGTTGTTCTCTGCCTGCTCCTCGTAAACTGACGTCAGCCGCGAGGAGGAATGGCTGTCATCGTGTTTACATTGCTGGAGAGAGGGAATCTGGAGGCCAGAGCAGGAGGCAAAGGCCAACTGGCCATAGCCCACATCATTCGGCATCGCTCAGGGCTGGAAGCTGCAGGGGGATTTGGGGGGGGCTAGTAGTTTGCATCCGCCTAGGAACATAGAAATCTACCTTGCACCGAATCAAACAACGGGTGCTTCTAGCTCAGTACGGTCTATTTATTTATTATTTATTTATTTATGACATTTATACCCCGCCTTTCTTTTCATGATAGAAACCCCAAGGCGGCTTACATATGGTTTGAACCTGGGCCCTTCTGCATGCAGAGCTGGTGTACTGCCCCTGAGCTCCGTCCCCTAAAAATACAGTTCAGATTTCAGTCCTTATGTTTTGGAATGAAGCCAGCGTGGTGCAGAGGTTAGAGTGCTGGACTAGGACCTGGGAGACCAGGGTTTGAATCCCCATTCAGCCATGAAGCTCCCTGGGTGACCTTGGGCCAGTCGCTGCCTCTTAGCCTAACCTACCTCACAGGGTTGTTGCGGGGGCTGAATGAGGAGGGGGAGAACTGCATTGGCATGCCACCTTGAGCTCCTTGGAGGAAAGGATATAAAATGCAATTGCTGATAACAAAACATGATAAAGCACTGATTTCAAGAGGAAACTATGACACAGACCCTTGAGCCACACACTGGCTGGCAGCAGCTCTCCAGCCCTGCTTGACGAGTGAACCGGAACCTTCTGCATGCAAAGGAGACGCTCTACCAGTGAGCTACGGCCCTTCCTTTAATTTGGTGCCAGCTCGGCTTTGCACAGGTACAGTTTTGTGCCTGCATGCCCACTGCAAAGTAAGAGGGCCCCAACAGCCCCCGAGCCATGGTCTCCCTCGCTGCACCAGCTCCAGGGGTGTGTCTGGGCCTTGCGCCCCTGTGATCTCCCCCCTGCAAAACGCCTTCCCTCCTTCGGCAGATGAGAGCTGAATCATATAAACAAGCTGTGAGCCAGGCAAAGGCTGCCAGCTGTTTGCAGAAGCTCGTTCCAGACCTCAGGCTGGGCCGGGCGCATTATGCAACGTGTTCCCAGCACAGAGCGATGATGATGCAGCTGGCCCTCTGTGAAACCCGGCCTGTCGGCGATTGCAATGTGCTCTTCCTGACATCCAGACCCCTCTGGGGGGGGTGCGCATGTGCGTGTGCATGTGCAATGAGGAGCAGTTTGTGTCTCTCCCCAGCCCTTCTTCCCTGGGACCCAGGAGTCCAAGGTGGAAACCCTGCCCCCCACCCCAGCACCAGCACTCCAAGCACACATGTTTGCTGAGATGTGACATGTTCAGTCTTTGGCTGTCTTCACATAAGGAAAGCCAGACCCCTGGCCTCTCTCTGAAGTGGTCTAAGTCCTGCTTCTGAACTTCAGTGGCGGCTGAACCTGGTGGGGCGGCCAAGGAGAGGGTGGCAGCGGCCAGAAGTGGGGCCAATTTGTTCTGATGTTCTGCCCATCCTCCTCCCTTGCAAAGATACTGTGGACACTGAATCGATGCGCGGTATCTTTTCTGAGATGGCAGGAGAGGTCTCGCATCACGGAAAGCTCCTCCCTCCAAAATAGTTGTTCATTCCCTGCACTTAGAAAGTTAGCACGTCAGGGAGAAGGACCTGGTCCATGACATGCTAGTTTACTGTGGGCGGGGATTTTTATTTATTTATTTATTTTGCAGGGGAGGGTGTGGGAAGCACAGAAATTCCTTCCGCAAAGGCAATGAACATGCCAGTAAAAGAGGTTCAAACACGCCTTCTCTTTGCTAATTGTGCCAATTGTGGCTTTCCTGGCAGCTCTCGGGAGGATGGAGGGAGAGATTTGGGACAGGAAAGGTACCCCAGGCAAGAAAAGGAATCAACAACTCTCCTTTTAAAGGGAAGTGGCTTCTCCCTCCTTCAAGATGCCAGTCTGGGAGTCATGCGGTTGAGTAGGGCTTTTGGAATTCCCTGCCACAAGAAACGAGGACGGCCTCCATTTTATGTGCATTAGGCACACTGTCATGGAGCATAGGTCTGCTGTGGGCTCTTAGCGACGATCACCAATGAGGCCTTCATCTGAAGGGGCGATGTGACAGGATTGCAGACGCTGGGTGGCATATTGGCGCAGCCTGGCTGGCAGCATTGGCTCCCCAGGGTTTCAGGCAGTGGTTGGTCCCAGCTGTACCTGGGGAAGCCATGAGGGGTTGAACCTGGGACTTCCTGCATGCAAATTAGGAGCTCCATCACTAAAATGCCATCTTTCCCCTGCAAATAAAGTAAGGTTCTAGTCCTCATGGTTCTGACTAAAGGACAGACCTAAATAGGAGCTTCGGAAGCTGCCTTTATTGCCACTGAATCCCTGCTCCATCAGCGCCGTGCTGTCTACACACTGGCCGGCAGCAGCTCACCAGGATTTCAGGCAGCGAGTCTTGAAGCCAAATCAGGATATGGCCCGGGACCGAATCGGAGACTTTCTGCATGCAAAGTAATTGCTTTACCTCTGGGTGACGGTCCTTAAAATGAAGATCCTGGTCCTCACCGTTCTGAATAAAAGGGCTGGTTTAAGCAGCACTGTAGGAAGGGGCCTCGCACAGAGTCAGACCATCGGTCTGTCTCACTCAGTACTGCCTGCACTGACCGGCAGAGACTCTCCAGGGTTTCAGGCAGGGGCTGTTTCCCTGGAGAGGCGAACATACCGCTTTCTGGAAATGTTTGGAAAGCCAAGCGCATTCAAGAGCACCCTGCATGAACGTGCGTACTTGACCCTCATTCATCACTTCCTTCCCTAGAGTTTCCCCTGGCAGAGGCCTCCCACGCCTTGAACAACTGTGCGCCAGGCAGAAAACCAACAGGCATGGCTTTCCCCCACAACTGCCTTTCCGTTCTGGGTCCCTGCCCACAAGAGCCTCTTCGGTTTCTGCCTGTCAGGCACCTGTCAAGTGGCCCAGGAGCCCCTGCCGAAGGAAGATCTGTCCAGGCTGCAGTTCCCTGTTTACCTCTCTGCAAGGCACCTGCCTCTGTGCGTGCCAAGACTCATCATCCCCGATGCAGCTGTGAGCGCCGTGCTTTGCCCTGCGGGTGCTTGCGGAAGGACATCTCCCTCCCTCTGTCTCTCTGGACAGCTGCTTGCACGGGCCCTCTTAGGGGAAGCCGCGATTGCCCAGCTCTGTTTCCCATCCCTGCTAGCTTATGGCCCCTTTCCTCTCCTTTGCGGTGTCCATGTGACAGAAGGAGCATTTCCTGGGTGCCAGAAAGATAACTGGCACGCCCTCCTTCCCTGCCTCTGTGATTCTTTCCTGTGTCACCTGCCAAACCGAGTAAACAGGCATCCCAGCCTGGCCCAGTCAGGATGGCACCTCCGGATGGGACAGGTGCCAATGCAGAATAGGCAAACATTACCCGGAGGCTGTTTAATCCTGAGCACTTGGAAACTAGCAGGAGAGAGGGCCTCTGCTGGGCTAGATTTTCCCACAGAGCGGTGCAGTTTGCCTGCATCTCTCCCAGCTGGGAAGATTTGCAGCTTTACATCCCTTGACGCAGAAAGCTAGCAAGTCAGGGAGATGAATTTTAGACTGGCCTTCACCCTGACGTGCTAGCTCGCTATATGCATAGCCATTTCTCTTGTTTGTTTTTGCATTCAAATTCTCTCCTCCTAGAAAAGCGAGCAAGACGGGGAGGATAATTTTGAATTAGCTTTCAGCCTGACATGCTGCCTTGCTGCATGCAGAGCTTTTGTTGTTTTATTCTTATTTTGCATGCAGGAGCATTCAGAGTCCCTCTGCACAGAAAGCTAGTAAGTCAGGGAGGTGGGGGTTATAATATTACTAATTATTATTTTTGTGTGGGAGTGCATTTAGGCTGCACTCCTAAGCACACGTAACCTGGTAGTAAGTCACTTGGATTTATTTCAGAGCCTTTTAGTGGAGAATGAGACCCAGACAGCATCTGAAGAGGAAGCTGATGAGGACTTAATCTTCAAAGGGGGCGTAGCAATGGTCTAGTCCTCATCGCCGGATGCAGTCAGCACAGATGTGGTTGCTTGGGCAGCATCCCTTGAGCTCATCCCATTCTGTGCTGTTCCTCCCTCAGGCAGGCTTGGGGCCTCTCTGTCTCCTTGGATCCGCTTCAGAAGCAAATTTTAATACATAAAAAAAACAAGCTTGCCTTGCCACTAACTTTAAGATTTTTTTTAAAAATGGAAAAGGAGAAGGCGCTTTGAGTGCCTATCAGGTATAAAAACTCTCTTGTTCTGAGAGGCAGTTTACCTCCGAATTAGTGGATGCAAGGGGGAGGCGACTGGCAATAAGAAGCTGAGTCAGACCCTTGGCCTGTCTAGCCCTATCTGCCTGCAGGGACTGAATCTGGGACTTTCTGCATGCAAGGTGGATGCTGTATCAATGAGCGATGGTCCTTCCTTGACAAATAAAGCAAGGTTCTAGCCCTCATGTTCCAGAATAAAGGGTTGATTTAAATAGAAACGTAGGGTGTTGCTTAGTCCAACCATTGGTCTATCTAGCTCGGTATTGTCTACACAGACTGGCAGCAGCTCTCCAAGTTTTCATAGAATAATAGAAGAGTAGAGTAGGAAGGGACCCATAAGGCCATCAAGTCCAACCCCCTGCTCAATGCAGGAATCCAAATCAAAGCATTCCCAACAGATGGCTGTCCAGCTGCCTCTTGAATGCCTCCAGTGTCGGAGAGCCCACTACGTCTCTAGGTCATTGGTTCCATTGTCATACGGCTCTAACAATTAGGAAGTTTTTCCTGATGTTCAGTCGAAATCTAGCTTCCTGCAACTTGAGCCCATTATTCCATGTCCTGCATTCAGGGACGATCGAGAAGAGATCCCGGCCCTCCTCTGTGTGACAACCTTTCATGTACTTGAAGAGTGCTATCCTATCTCCCCTCAGTCTTCTCTTCTCCGGGCTAAACATGCCCAGTTCTTTCCGTCTCTGCTCACAGGGCTTGGTTTCCAGTCCCCTGATCATCCTTGTTGCCCTCCTCGGAACCTGAAAGATGGCCCTCTTTGGCCTGATCCAGCAGACTCTTCTTCCCGGCTCTTCTCTGTGTGACAACCTTTCATGTACTTGAAGACGGGTCTTTTCCCAGCCCTAACTGGAGATGCTGCAGGCTGAACCTGGGACCTCCTTCTTGCAAAACAGGGGCTCTGTCCCTGAGCTATGGCCCTTCCCCACTAATGGCAGGCCCTGTTTATGCTTCCGGGCTTCCCATTGGGCCATCCAGTTGGCTGCCCTTTGGGAAAGGATGCTGGTCTTGATAGACTCATCCGGGCATAATCCAGCAGGATTCCTGTTCCTTATCAAAAGGGGATGAGACAAATTGTCTGAGAAGGAGAGGACCGTCTCTAGATATTAGCCCCCAACAGAGCTTCCATGTTCAAAGGCAGAATCAGGACATCATGGCTGGGGAGAAGCAATAGGGGGGTGGGGGAGAGTGATGTGCGATCTTGGTACTAGGGATGGGTGAGGATTCCGATTTAGTTCGCAGCTGAAGCAGAAGTTACCCAGTTTCCTAAACAATCTGAGAAATTCACTTGCATTATAATGTTGGGATGCCATTCGCCAACTAAACAATGTTTATAAGAACGCATATATTAGGGGAAAGTGTGCATAAAAATGAAAATATATGTGAAAATAACAAGCAAAAAGGCATGGTGTGATGAGCAATGGCTTGCAAATGTGTAGCTTTGTCAAAATTGCCTACGGAAATGTGTTTATTTGGAGAAATTCACACTAAAATGGTGGAGAATTTTCATGAGGATTTAAAAAAAAATTCACAGACTGCTGCAGAAATGGAGAGAGCCAAAGTTTTTTCCACCCCTACTTTGTACCCTGTTTGTGGGACTCCTGAAACCACCAAGGCTGTCCCCTTTTGGAAGCAGGGTGCTGGAATAGACGTGCCTTCGCTCTGTACCAGCAGAGCTCTCCGTACATTCTTCAGAATCGCAATAGCAGTCAGATCCCAGGCAGAAGAATCCCTGCAGAGTTCCATGGTGTTGATTCTCAAGCAAGGCCACACCAGATTCCAAGGAAACATGCCTAGGATTAGGCGGCCAGTGAAAAAGCAAGAGCAAGAGCATGCCAGGACAGAGGCCGCCTGGGTGCCAGCCAGGCCTGGCTCTCTCCCCCCTGCTGCGGGAACCTACCCAAGGCTTGCTCTGGGAGAGAAGCTGTCTTCTTCCCGACTCGGATCCGTTGGGAAGGATTGCTCAGCAATTTGGGCCTCGGAAGCCGTGAGTCAGCATCAGCCCTTGACGAAGCTTCCAGCTCAAGCCATCTGCGTTCATGGGGGACGATTTCCAGGGTGTGGGGAGGGGTTCCAAGCACCCTCTCCCCTTCCCAAACCTTTTCGCACTCTCCCCCAAGGCAAAAATAATAATAAAAGCTCCCAAGCCTTGCAAATAAAATCACAGCCCCGAAGTGGCAACAACCCAGTCCTCTGCGTACACACAGGACTCCTCCAGGCATCCTCGCGACGGTGCCTTCATGACGATTTGTGCTCATGATGGCATTGGGATGGCTGTACACAATCACCCTTTCCATATCGTTTGTGCCTGCAAAGGTTTCAGGGACGATTTGTTCCCGATCAGTGCAAGGCCTGTAACTTCCTGCTAAAATCCTGTAACTTTTCATATTACAAAAGTTCCAGATTTTTAAAATATCTATCTATGTATCTATGTATCTGTCTGTCTGTCTATCAGATTTATATCCCGCCCTTCCTCCCAGTAGGAGCCCAGGGTAGCAGATTGTTGCTTTTTTGCTTTTGCTTCTATGATGAGAGAGACTGGAAGAACTGGGCATGTTTAGCCTTGAGAAGACAAGACTGAGAGGGAGATATTATAGCACCAGGGGTGTAGTGGTCCAGGGTCTCAGGTGGTCTTAGACCCTTTACTTTTTTGAGAGCAGGGCCTCTCTGTCTCCAGCATCCTATGAGCCAATCAGCATGAAAGGGGAGTGTCTTGGCCTCTGAGAAGAGCCTTCAACATACTTCCTTGTCCTTTCCTGCAGATTGGAGCTAATCAGAGTGAAAGAAGGTGCATCAGGCCCTGAGAAGACTCTTCTCAGTAGCTAACACTCTCCCCTTTCATGCTGATTGGCTCCTAGGGACATCTGTTGTTGTGGGAGAAGTTGCATGTGGGAAGGACTGAGGAGTGTGGATATGTCAACGGAGAGCAAACGAGTAAGCGTGGCTGTGAGGGGACATGGCATGACTATCATGAAGGGACCCTGCACTTCTGAATTTGTCACTACACTACTGGATAGCACTCTTCAAGGACTTGAACGGTTGTCACACAGAGGAGGGTCAGGACCGCTTCTCTATCATCTGAGCATGCACGACATGGAATAATGGGCTCAACATACAAGGAAGTCAGATTTCGACTGAACATTAGAGCAGTACGACAATGGAACCAATCACCCAGGGAGGGCCATTCAAGAGGCCTTCAAGAGGCAGCTGTGCAGCCACCTGTCGGGGATGCTTTAATTTGGATTCCTGCATTGAGCAGGGGGTTGGACTTGATGGCCTTATAGGCCCCTTCCAACTCTATGATTCTAGAGTGGAACAACATAGGAACCAATGACCTTGGGAGGTGGTGGGCTTTCCATCCCTGGAGGCCTTCAAGAAGCAGCTGTGCAGCCACCTGTCGGGGATGCTTTAATTTGGATTCCTGCATTGAGCAGGGGGTTGGACTTGATGGCCTTATAGGCCCCTTCCAACTCTATGATTCTAGAGTGGAACAACATAGGAACCAATGACCTTGGGAGGTGGTGGGCTTTCCATCCCTGGAGGCCTTCAAGAAGCAGCTGTGCAGCCACCTGTCGGGGATGCTTTAATTTGGATTCCTTCATTGCACAGGGGGTTGGACTGGATGGCCTTATAGGCCCCTTCCAACTCTACTATTTTAGGATTCTGCAATTCTACGTTGCGCTGTAGCCCAAAAGTGCCCCTCTGGACAGCAATAATGCAGTAACATTGGGGAGGCATTGCAGAACTAGTAATAAAGCAGAATGATGTGTGGACAGTCTAATATAAACCCACCACTTATGGACTATTATTGCATCAGTGACATGTTGGAGAAACAGACTTGCAAAAAGAAGGGAAAACATCACCAAATCTGGAAGAGGCATGGGAATAAGCTCTATTTAAAGGACTTCTTTCTGAGTAGATAAGCAAAGGGTCACGCCGCATATTAGAACAATCTTCAAAACGGGCATGGGAATTGTTTAGTCTTGAGGAATCCAGTCCAAATCACTGCCAAGTTTGCGGCTCTGTGTGCGCCCATGTGCGCGCATTATTGCATTGCTTAGACAGGTTCAAAAAATGGTCACTCCCAAACCCTCTGGGTGGCTCTAACATCGAAGAAGCCTGCGTGGACACAACTTTCTACGTATGTTTTTAAATCCCCTCAAGAACGAGAATACAATCCCCCAAACCATGTCAGCGATTCTACCCAAGCGGAAGGAATGGCAGATTTTTAGGAACGCTTTCAGCCAAGGTCAGACCATTGGCCCATCTAGCTCAGCTTTCCCTACACTGACTGGCAGCAGCTCTCCAGTCTGTGTTTCAAACGGGTCTTGCCAGCCCTTCCTGGAGTTGCCGTTGGGGACTGAACCTGGGACCTTCTGCATGCAAAGTAGGGGACTCTGCCACTGAGCTAAGATTCTAGTCCTCATGAACCTGGGACCTTCTACATGCAAAGTAGGAGTTCTGCCACTGAGCTAAGATTCTGGTTCTTATGAACCTGGGACCTTCTGCATGCAAAGTAGGGGCTCTGCCACTGAGCCACAGGCCTTTCCCCCTTTTTAAAAAAGGGAGTTGAATGAAGAACATTTCCTCATTCATTCCCATTTTGCATGTTACAACTTAGGTGCAATTCCGGCACCGTTTTGCATGCGAGCATGATGTTTCGCCCTTTGCTCAGCTGACTGAGAGAGAAAGCCGGCTCCCTGGCATTGCTGCGCGGATGGGTACAGATCCCAGCCCTGCCAGGCTGACCCACCACCTCTGGCTCCCAAACACAGGTTGTTTTTCTGGGGCCCACGCCCGGAGCCTCACACGTTTCCCAGCGGAGTCACCCTAACCCCCACCCAGCCGGAAATCCGGTAGTGTGCCATAGCTAACAGCAGAATTGCCAGTGCCACCTGCCCCTTTGCCAAGAGAACCAGGCCACAGAACCGGCTCTGCGAGAAAAGTTGCTGGCTGGCTGGCTGCCCGCTGTGGGGATGAGCAGGACTTTTGGCCCCCCTTCCCAGTTTCTCCACCCCCCCTTTCACTGGAGAAGGGTGTGTTTACGCAGTCCCTTCTCTCCGAAGGATGAGCCTCCATGCAAGATACACAACCTCAGCTTTGTTTATGAGTCTCTGGCTGTCATCCTCACGAAGAGTGCTCGACCTGTCGGGTTTAAGTCGTGGAGATGTACTCTGGAGTAAACACGCTCGGCCTCGCACTGTTTGGGCATGAGCCGCAGTGGGAGAAAATCTCAGGCAATCCCTTGGAACTGGCGAAGGGCCATAGCGCCATGGCGGGACGCCTGCTTGGCATGCAAAAGGGTCCAAGTTCAGCTCCCAGTGGCATCTCCAAGTGGAGGCTAGGGATGGAAAGATCTGTCCGTCTTCGTTCTCTCCATTTCTCATTTTCCCAATGTTAAATTCAGTTCTCCCCATTTCTGCAGCCATCTGATTTTTTTAAAAAAAATCCTCATGAAGGTTCTCCACCATTTTAGTGTGGATTTCTCCAAATAAACACATTTTTGTAGGCGGTTTGGACCCAGGTACACATTTTTGCAATGATACTACCAACAAAACAAGGAAGAAAGGATGCCTGATGCTAACGTGAATAACCAAAGCAAAGTCACTGCACTGAACGTGCAGCTGACCTGCAATTTACTGCTGAAATAATAACAACAGAAAGCAGACCACACATTGGTAGAAAATAAATAATACAAAACCGTACAATATGCTGCTAAAGTAATCATAATAACAGCAGCTAATCACACGACTAGAAGATAAGGAGAAGATGACAGTTACTCCGGACGATGGAACTGTTTCAGTACTCCTTCAGACATTCAAGAGACTCAAATGTTAGCAGCCAGCGTTTTTGCAAGCCATTTCTCATCGTTTTGTGCCTCAGTTCTCGCATCGTTTTGGAAATTGCAAATCTGATAAATTGCGCTTGACATGGGAACTGAATCGAAATTCTCACCCATCCCTAGTAGAGACCCCTGAATTTGAAACCTTGGAGAGCCCCTGCCAGTCAGTGTAGAAAATATTGAGGTAGGTGGAACGATAGGTCTGACTCAGTTTAAGGTAGCTCCCCCTGTTCTTTGTTTATTAATCATCGCTAGATTTTGTTTTGTTAAAAAAAAAACAAAGGCTTCCTTATGGATGCAAAATCTCCAGTTCCTCCACTGTTAACAGGTTGGAGTAAACACATTGGGAGCGTGCCTTTCTTAACCAAACTGACATGTTGCAAGAAATGGAGGAGAAGGTGTCACACCCAAAAAGATTGGTTGCAAAATGGGGTTTTATTTATAGCACGCTGGAATGAGACCTTTCAGGACAGCCGAGCTACTCTAGATGTTGTTTAACTGTATTCTAAACAACAACTACAACTGCTGCTGTTGTTGTTTCTTTTTCATAACGTATACACATATCTGGGCCTTTTTGCTATACTTCACTTGAAGTTGCATTGTCCTTCTTTAAAAAAATATTTCCATATTCTATGAAGCAGAAGTATCATGGCCTAACAAAATCATCCACAGTTGTTTACCTCCAAACAGCTCTTGGCCATTTTGTTAATTTTCCTGCAAATGCAGTGCTCCACACAAGGCTGGGTAATTACTCCAAAGATAATTCTAATTTTAAACTACTATTTGTCTCTCATTCATCATCATGAACATTAATATTACCGCATTCTTCAGCCTGAGGGCCACATCCCCTCGTGGGAAACTTTCCAAGGGCCGGATGCCAACAGCGGGCGGATGCCGGAGGCAAAAGACGGGTGGAGGAACGGATGTGACTCTTTCCTCTGGCTAGGAGGTGATATTCAAGCCATGCAAAAAGCCAGAGGCTTTGACATAAACACACCTCTCTGTCCAGCCCAGCAAGAAGCACGGGAAAAGGGAACACACTCTAGCAACGCAAAAACACTTAAAAAAAAAAGATTTTTAAGAAGGAAAAAGAGAAAGAAACAAGCCAAATACCCTGTTAGCTCACATTAACAAAACATTTAGACATCAGTATGTCTATTTTAGTTTATGCTTATAGAGCAATATATGCCGTCCCAATGGTATTCAAACAAAGATGGCATTTGTAGAAAACGTAGCAAGGCTGTTGTAAGTCATCAAGCCATTACATCCTAGTTGGCCGGCATTTCTCCTTCCAGGCTCGCTGCATAACCCTCTTAGGGACCATTAGGGCATTGCCGTTAATCCCCATATCACAGGAATATAATTAAAAGCACTTGAGGAGAGCATGGAGCACGCCATCATGGCCTGGGAAGAGTCCCAAAGGCCAGACAGAGAGGCCTGGGGAGCCGCATTAAGAACATAAGAAGAGCCTGCTGGATCAGGCCAGTGGCCCATCTAGTCCAGGATCCTGTTCTCACAGTGGCCAACCAGGTGCCTGGGGGAAGCCCGCAAGCAGGACCCGAGTGCAAGAACACTCTCCCCTCCTGAGGCTTCCGGCAACTGGTTTTCAGAAGCATGCTGCCTCTGACTAGGGTGGCAGAGCACAGCCATCATGGCTAGTAGCCATTGATAGCCCTGTCCTCCATGAATTTGTCTAATCTTCTTTTAAAGCCATCCAAGCTGGTGGCCATTACTGCATCTTGTGGGAGCAAATTCCATAGTTTAACTATGCGCTGAGTAAAGAAGTACTTCCTTTTGTCTGTCCTGAATCTTCCAACATTCAGCTTCTTTGAATGGCCACGAGTTCTAGTATTATGAGAGAGGGAGAAGAACTTTTCTCGATCCACTTTCTCAAGGCCATGCATAATTTTATACAATTCTATCATGTCTCCTCTGACCCGCCTTTTCTCTAAACTAAAAAGCCCCAAATGCTGCAACCTTTCCTCATAAGGGAGTCGCTCCATCCCCTTGACCATTCTGGTTGCCCACTTCTGAACCTTTTCCAACTCTATAATATCCTTTTTGAGATGAGGCGACCAGAACTGTACACAGTATTCCAAATGCGGCCGCACCATAGATTTATACAACGGCATTATGATATCGGCTGTTTTATTTTCAATACCTTTCCTAATTATTGCTAGCATGGAATTTGCCTTTTTCACAGCTGCCGCACACTGGGTCGACATTTTCATCGTGCTGTCCACTACAACCCCGAGGTCTCTCTCCTGGTCGGTCACCGCCAGTTCAGACCCCATGAGCGTATATGTGAAATTAAGATTTTTTGCTCCAATATGCATAATTTTACACTTGTTTATATTGAATTGCATTTGCCATTGCCCATGACGTGCATGGTAAAATGTGCCAAATGCCTCAGCTGGCTCAGTGCTAGAGCACTTGCGCTGCACGTAGAAGGTCCCAGACTCAATCCCCAATGGCCTCTCCAGGTGGGACTGGGGTAGACCCCTGGCCTGAATCCCTAGAGAGCTGCTGCCGGGCAGTGTAGACAATAATGAGCTAGGTGGGCCAATGGTCTGGCTTGATTATGAAGGCAGCTCTCTCTGTTCCCATTTAAAGCAGTGCTTTGTTTAGAACTGTGAGGGCTAGAACCTTGATTTATTTTAAAGGAAACGATCAGAGCTCAATGGGAAGCACGCACTTTGCATGCAAAAGGCTCCAGGTTGAATTCCCCGATGACATCTCCATATAGAACTGGGAAAGATCCCTGCCTGAAACCCTGGAGAGGTGCTGCCAGTCAGTGCAGACAGCACTGAGCTAGAGGGAGCCGTGGTCTGACTCAGTATAAGGCAGATTCCAGCGTTCTTAAGTATGTTCTTCTCCAAGAATTCAAATTGCTCTATATTTGGCTTAATGTTAAGAGGATAAGATACCATCAATGTATAGTTTTTATTGCATCGCCCCTTGTTTTTGCTGAAATGGATTTACATGGGGATGGGATTGGGGTTATTCCAAATTGCTGTAGTTCTGATCTAATTGGTCCCCTTGATCTCTCTCTCTCTCTCTCTCTCTCTCTCTCTCTCTCTCTCTCACTCACACACACACACACACACACACACACACACGTTAATTCCATCTGTTGTGCCCATTGCAAGAGTACCTGTATTGGATTTCAAGTTGTTTTCTAACATTCGAAATAGTTTAAATTGTTTTACATATGAACTCACTGTGTTGATCGCCGACGTTTTTATGGTGGAATCACTTTGAGATGTTTTATAGGAAGTGATTCATAAAGGGAATGAAAATGAAATTAAATAGGTTTTCAGCCCTGCGTCTACTGTTCCGACGCGCCTTTCTTCTTCATGAACCTAATTTGAAGAAATAAAACAAGTTGGCAGGCAATTTACATTACACAAGTTAAGCAGGTTTGCATAATTCGCTTTGCATGTGTTAATCACGGCAAGGAGAGGGGTAAAGCCCTTTGCTTATTCAGCCACCCTTCTGGTTTCTGAAGTTTCACCACACGTTAATCCACACGCTTTCAAGCCTCTTTGTGCAGCCATAAGGACTAGTACCTTTGTTGCGGTGGGCATTTCAAATGAAATCTGAAACGACTCTCCTGACGATTGAGACTCTCCTGAAGATTGATTCTGGCTCAAATTCTGCAAACGTGCAATCTCTTGAAATATGCAGGACTGAGAAACTCAACAGTGACACGTCACTGTGACTTCTTCTCTGTCCAGGGATCAGGATAGGTGCATCTTCGATCCCTCCTTTGGGACCAGAGATGGGTCATCACTGTTGCACGGCCTCTCCAATATGAGATGCATTTAACAATGGGGACCTCAGCTTCTGAACGTTCATTCCCAACCACTCTGGAGGGTTGGAGAGCACTAATGCCTAGTGGGTGTGGTCTCATGGAATCATTGTCTGAATCTCCCCCCCCATGACCCCCTGGTTGTGCAGACATGCATTTTCCACAAGCTCTGAAGAAGCTGCAGCAGCCAAAATTCCCTCCTCTGTGCAGTTAAGAAAAGCACCCTGTGCCTTCCTTTGCACCCACCCAGATCAAATGATGCAACGAAAAAGCACGTTGGTTAATTAATCCCTCTAATGCACAATTACAGGATCCTGGGCGTGAGCAGGGTGGAGGCTGCGCTTCAATAAAATTTCCTGTGGGGACATTTGCTGGCCGCCGGCTGACTTTGGTGTTTTCCTCCACATCTGACTAAGTGGCATATCTGAGGCCAGGAAGAGACTTTTCCTCCAGGTCGAATGTGGATTGCGGCCTTGGTGGGTGTGGGAACATATTAAAGAACATCAGAAGAGCCCTGCTGGATCAGAGCAAGGCTCCGTCTAGCATAACATCCTGTTTCCAACACCGGCTGACCAGGTGGCCTGTTCAGAGATAGACTGCTTCTAAAGGAGGAGGTTCCATTTTAGCTCTTATGGCTAAGAGCCACCAAGGGCTTATCCTCCGTGAAATTTGCCGATTCTCTCTTTAAGAAAAGCACAAGGAAAAGTCCTGCTGGATCACTGTCAGGTGGGTGTGTAGTCTAATCCAGCACCCTGTTTCCCTCTAGAGCCCAATGGGAAGTCCCCAACAACATGTCTCACAACATGAGAGCCACAGGCCTCTCCTGTAGCTCAGAGGCAGACCCCCCTGTTTTTGCATGCAGAAGGTCCCAGGTTCAATCCCCAATGGCTTCTCCAGGAAGTGCTGGTGGAAACCCTTGCATCCCAAAACCTGCTGCTGCCAGACAGTGTGGACAGCACTGAGCTAGATGGACCGATGGTGTGACTCATTGCACAACAGCTTCTTATGTTCCTGTTTAAACCATTCAGAAGCATGAGGACTAGGATCTTGCTTTATTTTGAAGGAAAGGGCCACAGCACAGTCATAGAGCACCTGAAATCCTAAAGAGCTGCTGCCAGTCGTGCAGGCAGCACTGAGGTAGGTGGATCGATTATCTGGCTTGTTACAAGTCCGTTTCCTGTGTCCCTCTTGCTGTTGTAAATTAATTTCTACTGATTTAAAAAAAAACATGCAAAAACACAAGCACCACAACATACACTGATCAGACCTGGGCATTTTATCAAAAAGGAGAAAAGCAGGGGGGAAAGGTTGCTGAATAACAGAAAATCGGGGTGGCTGTGGGAGGGGTGGTGGTGAAAAGGGATACTCAAGAGTTCCATATTTTTGCACAATTTGTTGGGGGAGGCTTTTGGATGTTCTCTCTTATTTTTGTAGGACTAATAACGCCATGCCACGCTTTTAACAACATTCTCTGTCTTTAATTGGTCTCCTTCTGGGAGGAAAGGCGGGATAGAAATTTAATAAATAAACAAACCAATAAAATAATTGTCTCCTGGAGTGCTTCCCATTTCTTCATCGGTTTCTCTACCAGAGCCGGGGACCAGGCCTTGCGATACCGGCATTCAGTTGTGGCCACTTTTCTTGTCCTAAGTTCTTGCTACTGTGAGACATGCCTGAATAGGAACTTGCTTTTAAGGTCGATAACTCCCCCCATCGTTTTCACCCCTCTGTTCGGGGCTAGGCTGCTTCTGAAGATGAATGCTCCATTAAGCTGTCATGGCTGAAAGGCATCGGTCAAACTCCTGATCCTCTTCCATGCATTTGTCTACATCGCTTCTTTTTAAAGCCCCGTAACCTATTGGCCGCCATCACATCTTGTGGCAAGGAGTTCCACAGCTTAATCCTACACTATGAGAAGGATGCTGTTCTTGGGTTGTCCCTGAATCTATTGCCCAGAGGGAGGCACACACTTTGACAGCTGTGTCCTTGCCTTACCAGAGGCAGGGGGTCAACCGGTTGGTGTGGCTGTGTTGGTTCAATTTAGGGATAGGTGAATCTGTCTATTTTGGTTTTTATCAGTTTCTAATTTCTCCAGTCTTTGGTTGTCCACATTTCTGCTGCAACTTGGGTCAGCATTTGAGTGCAAATTAGGGAGTTTCTCATTGAAATGCAAAGAAAATCATAAGAAGAGTCTGCTCTGGATCTGGCCAAAGGGGACCCATCTGGGGCAACATCCTATTCTCACAGTGGCCAGCCAGATGCCCCGATGGGAAGCCCCCGAGCAGGACCTGAGCACAACAGCAACTCTCCCCTCCTGCCGTTTCTAGCAACTGGTATTAAAGATAGACTGCCCCCCAGTGTGGAGGTTCCATTCTCAGTTATCATGGCTACGAAGAGCCTGCTGGGCCAGGCCAAAGGGGGCCCCTCTAGTCCGGCATTCTGTTCTCACAGTGGCCAACCAGATGCCCCGATGGGAAGCCTGCAAGCGGGACCTGAGTGCAACAGGACTCTCCCCACTGTGATTGCCAGCAACTGGCATTCAGAGGTGTCCTGCCTCCGACAGTGGAGAACATAGCCATCGTGGCTACTAACCACTGATGGCCTCTTCCTCCTCCATGAATCTGTCTAATCCTGTTTTAAAGCCATCCAAATTGGTGGCCATCACGGCCTCCATTGTTTAACTATGACCCTAGTTACAGCCTTCGGTTCCTACCATCCTGTGACCCATCATCACTGTCATCGATCCAGAGGCCTTGGCTAACAAATGAGCAGAAAAAAATGCCATCAATCAAGAAAGTATTATTATTATTATTATTATTATTATTATTATTATTTGATTTCTATCCTGCCCTTCCTCCCAGCAGGAGCCCAGGGCGGCAAACAAAAGTGCCCAAAACATTAAAACATTAAAACAAACTTTAAAACACATTAAGACATCTTCTAAAACATTACTTAAAAAAGCTTTCAAACCGTCTAAGATTAAAAACAATCTAAAAAGGTTTAAGAACATATTAAAAAGCAATTCCAACGCAGATACATATTAACTGATAAATGTAAGGTTTTAGATACATAATGGGGAGGGGGAGGAGAGAAGCGAAAGTACAGCTGCTTGTTCTCCCAGTTCCCAAATTCTGAGCTGATTGAGAAAATGGGTTGCATACTTGCAGTAGCCTTAGCAACCAATGGACGTTGATTTCAGTGCGTCTGCTCTGAACATGACTGAGTTGGATTCAACCCTGTCTTATCTTGCTCTGTTTATGTGCCAAAAGCATTGCTTAGTTGCCCTCAACCCTCCCCAGTTTACTTGAAATCCACAAGACTTCTCGGCAAAGCAATCGCATTGCCAACGGAGAAATGTTCAGCTTTGCAAGCTAGTGATATCATAGAATCCTAGATTCATAAATAGTAGCGTTGGAAGGGGCCTGTAAGGCCATCAAGTCTCACCCCCTGCTCAAAGCCGAATCCATCTTAAAGCATCCCCGACAGGTGGCTGTCCAGCTGCCTCTTGGATGCCTCCAGTGTCGGAGAGCCCACTACCTCTCTAGGTCTTTGGTTCCATTGTCGTATGGCTCTAACAGTTAGGAGGTTTTTCCTGATGTCCAGTCGAAATCAGGCTTCCTGCAACTTGAGCTCATTATTCCGTCTCCTGCACTCTGGGACTATCGAGAAGAGATCCCGGCCCTCCTCTGGGTGGCAAACTTTCAAGTACTTTAAGAGTGCTGTCCTATCTCCCCTCAGTCTTCTCTTCTCCAGGCTAAACAGGCCCAGTTCTGTCAGTCTCTCCTCATAGGGCTTTGTTTCCAGTCCCCTGATCATCCTCACTGCCCTCCTCTAAACCTGTTCCAGTTTGTCTGCATCCTTCTTAAAGTGCCGTGTCCAGAACTGGACGCAGCACTTGAGATGATGCATAACCAGTGCCGAATAAAGGGGAACTAGTACTTAATGCGATTCGGAAACTATATTTCTGTTAATGCAGCCTGCAATAGCAATATATTTCTCTCCTGCTGTTGCAAGTGGGCCAGACACAGTTCAAACTGCTTTGGTTCCTGGTTGCTTGGAACGCCTCTCTCCACCTCTCGGTCTCTTGGCCTGCCCCTCCTGAACTGCGGTGATAAGACCTGAAATGAACATTTCCAGAGGCTGTAGAGGCCTGATTGGCTCTCAGGCATTCACTTTTTCGTGCCCTTTTGGGGCTTATCTGCTGCCCACCTTTGCTGCCTTCCCCCCAGACAGTCCGAAAAGGATTCCAGATGCTTTTCTGAGGCTGTTTTTAGATGCTATGGGGGGAAAGGGGGCTGCCAATCTCTCCTGTTTGCTCAGTTTGGACACATCATGACAAAAGCCATCATTTCGGAACAGATAAAAGGAACAGCAAGGAAATGCTGGGAACTGTCCTCAAATGCTTTCAGTTATATTTAGAGACAGGGCTACACACGGAGAGCTGGATTTTCCTATTCTCTCCCCCAGTGCTTGCTCTGTTTCTCTGAAAGCCAAAGATGCAAAAGGTGTTTCTTATTTGTGAGACTAACAAAATCATGCCACGCTTCCACAAAAATATGTTTTAAATTGTCCCCTGAGAGCTCCACATTCCTGCATCAGTCTGCCTACCAGACCCAGGCAGCAGACCTTGTGATACCACCATTCAGGTCCTGTCCCAGACTCTAAACTTAGTTGCTTAAACCTCACCCCCATGCAAGAATGATTTGTGTTAAAATCAAATTTGTCCGTTGAAATTGAAGTATTCTCAGACACGGAGACAAGGGCTGTCTGTGTGTAATGTGTCTGGTAAGTGAAAAATGCACTCTGCACATGCACAAATGTGGCTTTTGCCTATGTTATGAGGCTCACCATGAAGAATGAAGTGAGTCTCAACATTTTAACTTCACATCTGCACTGACAGAGACTAGGAAAGCGATCTTGCAATCGTTGCTGGAAAACATTTGGCAAAGCGCTGTGGCTCAGTGGATGAGCGCCTGCTTTGATGCTGAAGGTCCCAGGATCGCCTGGTAGGGCTGAGTTTGCCCCCTTTCTGCAACCCTGGAGAGCTGCTGCCAGTCAGTATAAACAATCCTGAGCTAGATGGATCAACGTTTTGGCTCAGTATTAGGGAGTTTTCTATATTCTTATTGAAACCAACCCTTTTTTGAGAACCATGAGGACTGGAATCTTGCGCTGTTTAAGGGGAAGGGCTGTAGCTCGGTGGTAGAGCGTCGTCTCCAGGTAGGGGCGGGATTGTCCCCTTTCTGAAAACCTGGAGAGGCTCTGCCAGTCAGTGTTGACAATACTGAGCTTGGTTGACCAATGGGCTGACTTGGTATGTGTGAGGAAGCTTCCTAAGGGCAGTTACAATGTTGAGAAAACACAATGTTGTGTGAAAGTCCTCTTTTAGTAGTAGTCTGCTTACGTTAATATATGCACAAAAAATTGGTATTTTAATTTAGTTTGATAATTTTATCTCCTTAGTGGTTTACGTATGTTTGTTTTGTACAGTTAAGTGGCAAAGGGCATTGGCTGATGCAAATATCCATCCATCCATCCATCCTTCCTTCCTTCCTTCCTTCCTTCCTTCCTTCCTTCCTTCCTTCCTTCCTTCCTTCCTTCCTTCTCTCTCTCTGTATCTGTCTGTCTGTCCGTCCGTCTATACATTTGACCTGCAAACATCAGCCTGGGATCATTCTTATTTTGTCCTTTGCTCATTTTCTTCTCCTGCCCAAGGTGCAGCTAAAATAACCAATTGAAAAGTGAGTCAGAGCAATCATTTCCCCTCTGAAAAAGGCACAGGAGCAATCCTGGTCTGGCTAGTTGGCAACCCAGCTTGGATCCAAAACAACCCCGGATGCAAGTCAACATAAGCAGCTTCTGCACCTACAGACATGCCCATGCTGAGCAGGCAACAAGGAGCGTGCAAGTGCCCTTGCATTTCCTGTCCCAGGATAACCTTCCTGATAGGCCAGCTACCTCCTTCTCCTAGGCTCACCTTGCACAGGCATGTGAGAAGACACACCCGGGCAGTCGAGAGGAGCCCTTTAGATCTCACCACACTTTCTAGGATCAGCAGCAACAAGGTTCGGAAGTCCTGCCTTCCAGGCCTAGGGGTGGATAAATCTGCCCTGGTTGGTTCCGCTTGCTTCCTGCTTTTCCCAATCTTACCTTCAGCTCGTCGCATGTCTGCGACAAAAAAAGCCATGGAAATATATTTGGGTCCACTCCTTCCAACATACACATGTTTTTAAGTGCAATTTCGATTAATATAAGGGCCTCGGGTAGGCTATTGTCACTAATATATCAATTTTAATGCATGTTTCCCTCCTAATCTATGCATCGTTGTGCACATTGGTTGGAAAAACTGCGTCACAAGATCCAGAGAGGGGCAAATTTGGACGGGTGGTTGTGTTCTGGATCACACAGTGTTCTGGGAACAGCGAATTAGGCAGGTTTGCTTGGAAAGGCAAACCAAACCAAATTCCTTGCTGCCTGTTTTCCCCAGCCCTGAATCCAAAGGAACCCTCTTTCATTTCAGGACTGGGATTTGGAAATATGGGGCGTTGGTTTCATCTTCACCTGTTTAATCCACGCTGTGAGGATAAAATCAGGAGGGGGCAAACTGCGTCTGCATGCCACTTTCAGCTCCTTGGAGGAAAGGTAGGATATAAAATGTAATAATAAACTATATATATATATATATATATATATATATATATATATATATATATATATATATATATATATATGCACTTTGCAAGACGCACAAGGAAGAACATGCCAAATCACTCCAGAGAACCTTTTCAGGGCCAGCGCCAGGTATGACTGGGCCCGTGGGCACCAACTTGCCCCAGGCCTGCGGTGCATGCTCACGCGTCCCACCTGCCTCATCTTGATTCATGTCACGTGAATGATGTGCGTGCATCGTGCGCATGCTGGCCATCAACTAAGATGGCAGCAGGGGCATTAGCCTCTTAGGGAAGCCCCCGCCACCATCTTAGTTGATGGCGGTCATGCACCCACAGCATTCTCTGGGACGGGAGAGATAGGTGGGGTGTACTTGCAGGTTTATTGAAGCCCACGCTGTCTGTATTGGGGGGCTGTGACTGGAAGCTCCCTTTCAGAAATCTGCAACAGGTTTGGAAATAGACACTGTCACGGATTGTGGAATGGGAGCACTAAGGAGGGGCCCTCTGGACCACAGGGGCCCTCAGCCAGGGCCCAACCTGGCCTCCCTCTGTCGCCAGCACTGAACCTTTTGTTCCTCTCAAAGAAAGATGGCTCCAAAGCATTCGGCAACTTAATTGGCAAGGGGGTTAAAAGAGATTGCACCCAATGTTACTAGTCCTTCTCAGAGTAGACCCACCGAAATGAACAGGCACCACTAACTTCAATCCTTTTCAGATAAAAACGGGACCCCACCTGCTTTTCCCCCCCCCATTCCCCTGCCCCCCAAATGTATCTGGAATAAAAATGGCAGTTTTCCTCATGTTCCAAAACAAATACTGGAATGGGTGACATTTGGGTTTTTTGACTGAAAAGCTGGAAACACTTCTATGTTTTCCTACAGCTGATATTTCGACATTCTTCGACATCTGGCTCTTTTCCACTTTGGGCTTGTTTTGGAAAAGCCTGTGATCTATTCCGCTTTCCCTCACTCCGCTGGACAGAACTAACTTTTCCTAAGAATTGTTCTTGCAGCGGAGAGGGAGATGTTGTTCATTTTGGAGGCAGAGGGGGAAGAAGATGGATCTCCACCCCACCCTGCTTTAAATAACTTTGCATTTTTTAAAATATTGGCAAATGTGCAAGTTGCCAGACCGTCCTGTGCTCTGCAATGCCCCTTCATTTTGCTCCTAATCAGGCCTCCCTTTCCCCTTTTCCAAACGGTCAGGTGAGTACAAGATGTAGATTTGTCCCTTGCAGAAGGAGAGGCTGTTCCAGGGCAGGAACACCAAGAACCTTAGTAGGTCAGGAACTGCCAAAAGGCAAAGAAAGAAAAGTAGATAAATAGGCCTGGGAACATGTGTACACGGAGGAGGAGGAGTGTCCTCAGCTCCCCCTTTGCTCTGTGGCCTCACTTCCGCTGGCTTCTCCGCAGTGACCAAAACGGCTGCTTGAGACGGACACAGCAAGGGCCAAGATCTTCTCGTTTGGTTCGGGTGTTCCTTGAAAGCAGAGAACACTCGACAGGGCCTTCCCCCCCCGCCCCCAGTGTAGTGCGTCATCTTCTGGCTTACACAGAACCCTTTGAGTGGCACACAGAAAGGAGGTGCGCTCTTCCTGCAAGCACAGCAGGGTGACGGACCTGAAAGAGGAGAGGATGGCCTGGGGTCCTCTGGCTCTCAGAGACTGGAGGAGGGTACGCGGTGTGGGAAGGGATGGCCACTGCAATGCCCCCCCCAATGTTTCACAGGTGTAAAAAAGGGACGTAGGTGTAAATAAAAGTGGATCTTTATATATAAATATGGCTACCTGTTGGCTACCGGGCTATGTTCAAGATTCTAGTTTTGGTGTACAAAATCCTATATAGCTCGGGACCAGGATACCTGACCGTCTTACCCATTATATCCCCAGTCGATCACTGTGCTCTGCAGGTGAGGGCCTCCTGCAGATACCATCTTATCAGGAGGTCCATCCTGCACAACATAGGAAGCGGACCTTTAGTGTGGTAGCCCTTCTCTTTTGGAATTCCCTCCCCTTAAATATTAGACAGGCACCATCTCTGTTATCTTTTTGGCACCTATTGAAGACCTTCCTCTTTCAACAAGCCTTTTAAGTAGAGACCTTATCCCAGTCTGCGTCTGTGTTGGAATGGCTTTTTAAGATGTTTTTAAATCTTCTCTTTTTAAAAAAAAAAATTTTTTTTTAAAGCTTTTCAAAAATGTTTTTTTAAAGCTTTTAAAAATGTTTTTAAAGATGTTTTGTTTTAATTTGTTTTTAATGGTGGTTTTACTATATTTCAAAGTCTGTCTTTATGATGTGTTAAAAGAGTTGTTGGTGCAACAACAACAACAACAATTACTATTATTATCGTTATTATGTGATTCCCATCACTATTACTTCCATCTTTTTGGTGATGCATAACTGCCCCCCTTCTTAGGGGTTTAGAAGGGTCTCCAAGGAGGGTGGGGGCAGGACAGAGCAACACATGAGCCTGCCTTTACCATGAGTCAACCTGTTGGTCCTTCTCTGTTTCTGACTTGTCTCACCCAACCAGTCGCTGCCACTCTCTGGAGTCTCAACAGGGTCTTCCTCTGCAACCCAGGCTCTGGTCTGAAGGCACACGAGGCCAGCGCCCTATTAAAGCTAAGCTGGGTCAGGCCTGGTCAGTGCCTGGATGGGAGACCACCTGAGAACCGTATGCAAGTCGCCTTGGGTCTCCGTCATGAAAAGAAAGGCGGGGTAGAAATACAAGAAGGAAATAAAATAATAAAATTAATAAACCTGGTCCTTTTTCACCGGAGCTGGGTGCTCAACCCTGGGTGCTCTCCTACCTCTGAGCTATGGCCCCCCAGGCCTTTCCGTTTGGCCCTTGGCACTCTTCTCAGGCCACACTCCCTCCACAAGCCACATCCCTCACCGGCCTGACTCTGAAACTCCCCCCCCCCTGAGTGTTTTCGCCTCGCTGGAAATGCGCCCTTGAACTCTGAGGAACGCCTCGTGCTTACCTAGCCTATTGTGCAAAGGTAACAACTGTTGCTCCGCCCACCCTTGCCACTGGCCCCGCCCACCACTAGCAAGTGACCCCTGGGAGGTTGTCCAGAAGGGAATGTGGCCTGTGGCCCTCGGGCCGGAAAATCTTCCCCACACTTGCTGTAGATCTGTGCTCACCAGCCTCTGAAGCTGCCGTGTTCTCACCCTTTGAGCTGCTGCCTGTCAGGTCCCCATCGAGCAGGTGCAGCTTCCCTCCCCGTCGCCTGCATTTTAGTGCCAGGATCTTTTCCTGTTTTGCAGCCGGATTTTCACCTCTGCTGCTCCCACGGGACTCCTGGGTTCCTTCTCCCAGCACCAGACTCTGCCAGCGACTCACTCACGGCCCCGGCCATGTGCCAGCCTCCATGCCTCAGTTTTTCCTCCACCTTCCAGGAAGCGGGCCTCATTAATAGCCAGGCTGCAGGCTTGTTGTTTTCAGAAGCTTGACAGAGAAGGCTCTTGCAGGGCAAAGGGACGTGTGGGCCATTCGACAACACACACAGCCTGCAGAGGCCACTCCTGCAATCCCTGCCTCTCATTTCCTCCCACACAAGCCTCATTGGTTCCACTTGCACTGGGAACAAGGTGCAGAGATTTCTAGGAGGGACAACTGACCCTTCCTCCTGGGCTTGCTCTGCCTGCCTTGCTGGGGGAGGCGGCAATTCAGCAGGTGGATAATACTGAAGAGAGGGGCTTACGGGGCTGTCCTCTGTTGGAAGCAGGATGTTGGGGGAGTCTGATCCAGCAGGGTTTCTATAAAGTGGCAACTGGGGAACCTTTCTCATTTCAAGGGCCACATTCCCTTCTAAGCAACCTTCCAGGAGCCACATGCCAGCGGACAGCACGGCCAGAGACAATAGTGGGCCAAAGAATGAATGCCAATTTTATCTTTTTGTATAGTAGGCTAAGTTTTCTTGCCATGCTATCGCACACTCTCTCTCTCTGTCATCCAGACAAGCGAGAGGCATGATCAGAGTTTGAGGGCACATTTCCAGGCAGGCCAAAAGGAGGGTGCTGTCATGCTGCCATGGGTGCTCTCGGGGGGGGGATGAGGGTCCCAGTCCCAGGAGGTCTAAGCCTCTCACCAAAGTCCTCGCCAGCCCAGGCAGGGTTGCTGGTGCAGCGAGTCCAAAGAAGCTCGGAGGGTGGCAACAAGGGAGAAGGCCTTCTCAGTGGTGGCCCCCAAATTATGGAATGATCTCCCTGAGAAGGCGCGCCTGGCACCAACACTGTTATCTTTTCGGCGCCAGGTCAAGACTTTCCTTTTCTCCTAGGCATTTTGGCATGTGTTTTTAAATTGTTTTAAATGTTTAAATTGTGTTTTAAATTGTTTTTAAAAGATGTGTTTTAAATTTGTATATACTGTAAACCACCCAGAGAGCTTCGGCTATGGGGTGGTATATAAATACAATAAATAAATAAATAAGCCAAGGCCAAGCGCAGGGAATCCAGAAACAGTCCAAGGTCAACAACAAAAATGCATGTATTAAGGGAAAGGTGACATAAAATGCATGGATCAGTGGAAATAACCTATTTTAAATAACCTAAAATTGCAAACAAACCACATCAGGTTGAGGGAGCCCAGGTTAAACTTTATCTAATGTGTGTTTGTGTATGCAACACTCACCACTCCGAAAAACATGTCTTTAAAAAAAATTTTTTAAGCAAGCTGCTAGTCCTCAAGGCAGTCAGGATGGAAGTGAAAGCATGGTAGTGGAAGCTGAACTGGATTTTCTGCATAGTTCTGACAGATCTAAATTATAGGGATGAAAGAAGCAGGAACGGCCGGGAGTTAGGAAGACAGCAGGATTTGGCTTTACTAGTTCAGTAGGTTTCTTAGGGGACAGGAGTCTCTTCTTATGAATCAAGATTTCTGTATCCTTGAAGGGAGTATAGCCAAGCCCTGTTGGATCGTGGACTCTCTGTGAAATGAAGGAACCTTTTCTAGTTGTGCCGTTTTGAGCGTGCCTTCCTTCGAAGAGCTCAAGGCTCTCTCTGCAGATGCAAAAGCATCTGTACAAACCTGACGGGGTGCCCTTTGCCCTGTCGCCATCTCTCTCGGCCTGCCGTACCCTGCAAGGTTGTTGTGAGGAAGAACCACAGATAACGCACTGCTCTGAGCTCCTTGAAGGGAAGATGCAAATTAGAAGGCAAATTTAGAAATAATTACTGTAGGTGAAACAAATGCACTGCACTGAGGCCTGGGGCCAGCTGACTTGCATGCCTGCTCAGTCCACTGTCCAGAGCCTAGTATATGCATTTATTTTTTAATACGTGGCTTGGCTGCCCGGCAAGTTTCGGAGACATGTGAATTTCGAGGGATGGCTGTGTTTTGGTTTGAGGGTTGTTTCCGAACGTGCAAATTGGCTAGGTTCGCCTTTACATGCAAAGCTGAGTTGAATCCCCCCCGCCGAAATCCATACTTGGCAGTAGCACCAACAAGGGAGACTGATGTTGACTTCCAGACCCTTTGCAAAGTCTTAAAAGAGTTTCCTGGTCAGGATTAAATAAAATGAGATTTGTTGGTGGCCATGCTGACTCAAGCCTGATTACCCCCCCTGCTCTTCCACACGAAGCCCCCCTCAATGTAGACAAGACCCTCTTCCAGAGCAGCGGCTGCCCGCCTGGTTTGTTTCCAAAGTCTTAACACCTCGCAGACAACCTCCAGCAAAGCTTATCTGACTTCGTTCTCTCTCTCTCTCCCCCCCTCTTTAAACTGACAGAGAATAAACTCTCTCAGAATGTTTGTTTTTTTCCAGCTCAGTTCCCAAAGATTATTTTAATCAGTTGTCAACAAGCATTATCAACATTGCTTACAAAATCTTAATTAAAAAAAAAAAGGGAAAAATAAATTGCGTGAGAAATGTAGATAAAGTTGTGCAGGCAAGTATAAAAATCACAAGCGTACAAATGAGCGGGGTTTTCCCTCCTCTTCCTGCCTTCTGCCACCTTTTTTGTCTTCCCTGCAACCATGCCCCAAAGTCAGATTTTAGATTGCAAGCGCTATGGGGCAGAGAACTGCTTTCTTACTTACACATTGAGCAGGAGGTTGGACTCAGTGGCCTTATAGGCCCCTTCCAACTCTACTATTCTATGATTCTACATATCTGAACAATATTATTTTTATTATTAATTTCATCTATTTTATTTATTAAATTTATATTCCACCCTTCCTCCCAGTAGGAGCCCAGGGCAGCAAACAAACACACTAAAAACACTCAAAAACATCTTAAAAACAGCCTTGAGAATATATTAAAACATCTTTAAAAACATCTTAAAATAAAACATGTTTGAAAACTAAAAAAAGCTTTAAAAACGCCTTAAAAAGCAATTCCAACACGGACGCAGAGTGGGATAGTGGGATCAGGTCTCTACTTAAAAGGCTTGTTGAAAGAGGAAGGTCTCTACTTAAAAGGCTTGTTGAAAGAGGAAGGTCTTCAGTAGGTGCCGAAAAGGTAACAGAGATGGCGCCTGTCTAATATTTAAGGGGAAGGGATTCCAAAGGGTTGGTGCCACTTCACTAAAGGTCTGCTTCCTATGTTGTGCGGAACGGACCTCCTGATAAGATGGCATCTGTTATGGGGCTGTCTCCAGTGTTGATTCTACTCAGAGCAGACCCATTGGAATGAACGGACATGATTAACTTATGTCAATCCATTTCAGTGGGTCTACACTTAATAATAATAATAATAATAATAATAAATAAATAAATAGTACAGCTTTCAGACAGGTAGGAAGGCGTCTGATTACAGTGGTAATCTCTCCTCCACCCCTATCCCAAAAAAGTCATTGGTGAAACTTTTTAGGATCTTATTTTAAAAAAGGTGGGGGGAATCAATCGCAGGAGAAAGACCATCCAGTCACTGCTTTCCTTCAGTGAAATAGCAGCCCCTTTCCTAAAAGAGCTCAGGATAATGGGGGCCCTCAAGAAGAGTAGAGAGCCTCTCTGGCAAGCACATCACAACTTATTAAAAGGGTGGGGCGCAAGTAAATACTTTCATTGAAAGCCTTTCTAGGTTATTGCACCAGTTTGCCAGCCCTGGGCCTTGGCAAACTGGATCCGGGCAATCAGCTGCTTGGCAAAAGGCTGGTCAAGAGGACAGGAATGATTGGGGTGTGTGGGTCAAGGAGGGAAGTGCTGTCCCTGGAATGTGGGATCCGAGGGCTGGGCAAGAAAAACAAAAGGCATATAGGTCAGTGTAGGAAGGGTGGAGAGAGCTGCTGTTATGGATTTAAAGGGAGCGGCCTCATTGAGCCAAAGTTCTGCTTTGCAAGAGGTCAGCTGCTCCATCAAACCAGAGTGTATGGTCAAGAGCTCAGCTGCGCTGCAGGTTCATTTTGTGTTGCTCAATTTCCTGCTGCCTGATTAACCCAGGCTTCTGGAACAGTTATAATTTCCTCCGGGAAGCCCACAAGCACGACAGAAGGGCAACAGCCCTCCCAGCACCTGGCATCCAGAGGTAGACTGCCTTTGAACACAGAGGCTCTATCTTGCTGCCATCACGACTGACAGCTTCTTCCAGGCCCACACTGGATTCTGGGTACCCTCCCCAACAGAATCAGGGCTCCCTTTGCAAGCTAGGCTGCCAGCCGGTTGCCTTAACTTGTTTCGGCCAGCTGGTTTTATTTGCATACCTCTATTTCTTTCTCATTGTTTGACCTTCCTGTTCAAACACTCCCATATTTCCCCTTTTTGCACTCTGATTTTCTCCCTCCAGGGGGAAAACCCCAGTCTGTTTCCCCCTTCTGCGGTGCTGAGGCAGATGGGTCCCAGATAGGAGACGGGTTTGAATACTGGAGGCGGAAGGCAGCATTTGACTTCTAAGCAAAGCCCATCATTTCTCTCTCTCTGCAGCTCTTTGCAAAATCCAAACACCTCCCCCTCCCCCAATGCACACTTCCATGGGAGTAAGCCAAAATTGGGAGGCACAGCTAATACTGTGGAAGACAGAAACAAAATTCAAAGGGACCTTGATAGGCTGGAGCATTGGGCTGAAAACAACAGAAGGAAATTCAATAGGGATAAATGCAAAGTTCTGCACTTCAGAAAAAGAAGCCAAATGCACAGTTATAAGATGGGGGATACTTGGCTCAGCAGTACGACATGTGAGAAGGATCTTGGAATTGTAGTTGATCACAAGCTGAATATGAGCCAACAGTGTGGTGTGGCTGCAAAAAAGGCAAATGCTATATTAGGCTGCATTAACAGAAGTATAGTTTCCAAATCGTGTGAAGTATTAGTTCCCCTCTATTTGGCATGGGTTAGGCCTCATTTTGAGTACTGTGTCCAGTTCTGGATGCTGCACTTTCAGAAGGATGCAGACAAACTGGAACAGGTTCAGAGGAGGGCAACGAGGATGATCAGGGGACTGGAAACAAAGCCCTATGAGGAGAGACTGAAAGAAATGGGCAAGTTTAACCTGGAGAAGAGAAGACTGAGGGGAGATATGATAGCTCTCTTCAAGTACAAGAAAGGTTGTCACACAGAGGAGGGCCAGGATCTCTTCTCGATGGTCTCAGAGTGCAGGAGACGGAATAATGGGCTCAAGTTGCAGGAAGCCAGATTTCGACTGGACATACGACAATGGAATCAATGACCTAGAGAGATAGTGGGCTCTCCGACACTGGAGGCATTCAAGAGGCAGCTGGACATCCATCTGTCGGGAATGCTTTGACTTGGATTCCTGCATTGAGCAGGGGGTTGGACTTGATGGCCTTACAGGCCCCTTCCAACTCTACTCTTCTATGATAAGCCTACAGTTGCCAGCTGACCAGGGACCTGGCCTGCTCCTGCGCTTTTAACAGAGGCTTGCGCCGCACCAATCAGCCAATAAAGCTTTCACAGATGGCGGCGCAGAGTAAAACATGATCAGCCCGCAGGGTTCAGCTTTTGAAAAAAGCCCTGGGTGAGCCATTGAGCTGCTGGGAAAGGGCGTTTTTTGTGGTGGCTCCTCAAAAGCAGAACTCCCTCTCTACTGAGGGTTGCCTGCTCGTTCTGACTCTTAATAGATTTAGGTGGCTGCTTCAGGGGCAATCTTTTCCAACAGATGTTTGGAGAGAATGAAGCATCAGGGTCATGATGGACTCAAAATGCCTCCCCCCCATTCTTCTCTCACCGCATAAGGGAGATTTCTTATACAGAGCCTTGGTCCATCTAGCGGAGTGCGGCCTACACTAACTGGCAGCAAGTCTCTAGCGTTTTAGGCAGGGAGTCTTTCCCAACTAAACCTGGGGATGTTGCCAAGGACTGAACCTAGGGCCGTCTGCCGGCCGAGCTACAGGCAGTAGTGTAGGGCAACTTCAGGAGTGCAGGGTCCCTTCATAGCCCCCTCACTCGCTTGCTTGCTCTCCATTGTCATCTCCACACTCCTTTCTGCATGTGTCTTCTCCCACAGCAGCATACATCCTTAGCAATCAATCAGCATGAAAGGGGAGTGTGTTAGCTACTGAGAAGAGTCTTCTTAGTGGCTGACTCACCTCCTTTTGCTCTGAACGGCTCCAGTCAGCAGGAAAGGACAAGGAAGCATGTGAGAAGACTCTTCTCAGTGGCTAACACACTCCCCTTTCATGCTGATTGGCTCATAGGGACCTGGCTAGGACCCTGCTCTCAAAAAAGTAAAGGGTCTAAGCCCCCCTCCAGAGACTCTGGACAACTACACCCCTGGCCACAGGCCTTAAGTCCCCAGACTCTGCCTTCTTCTCTCCAAATGTCTTACCCCAAAGTCAAACTTCTCCGATCAGCGATGAAAGGTCAGAAACTTCACATCTCTGGGGCTTTCCTAGCCTTTGCATCACATGGTCTGTGGTTGAGGTGGAGCCGCCTCCAGCGCAGGGACACTCCACCGGCAGCCTGGAGTGTGTGTGCGCTCGCGTGTGTGTGTGTGTATGTTGCTCTCTGACCAAATTCTCATCTGCAAGCTTAGAGGAAAACATCCCAGCCAGCACTGAGCCTGCGGTTGAGGCATAGGTGGAGGCGGCCACAGCTGCAGAGAGCCACCCACAGGGAAAGGAAAGCAGGCTACTCTCTCGCTCCTTCACCACCTCCAGAAGCATGTAAAAGGAAAGGGGGGGAAAGCCCCCTCAAAATGACGCATTTGTAAGGCTGAAATGCCAGCTTCTTGGCAAGTAACTGGAGCTGAACATTCCCCTGCAATAGGTGTAGCATGCAGGATTGCGCCTGGGAACCCCTCCGTTTGGAGTAATTTTTGTGTGCATGCTGAACCAGCCCAGAATCCAGACACTGCTTTCCCCTCCGTCCACCCCAAAAATGATAGCCTGGAAAAAGTGTAGAGAAGTTCAGCTTGCAGCAAAAGGCTCTCGAGTTTGGGATTTGCTCCTTGGCTAGAAATGTTTTGATATCAGAGCAAAAGAGAGTGAACGTGCAAATTTGATCTCTTTTGCATACCTAATTTGCATCATACATCCTCCTGTGGTTCATTAAGGACGGGCAAAGACCCTCTGCCCGGCCGCCCAGATTTGTGAACCCCTCCTGCAGTTCCTTCTCCAGCTTCTGAGATCCCATCAGGCAGTGTGCCCTCACGGCCTTCCCCTCTAAGCCAGTCTTAAGGACTAGTGGCTTGATTAAGAAACAAACTGAGAGAGTTTTTTGTTTCAAGGGGCGGCCGTGTTAGCCTTTTGCTGCAGAAATCGTGTGGCATCTCGAAGACTAAGAAATGTTTCATGCCTGCTGGGGACGGCAAAATCACTTTCTGGCCCACAACCCAAGACCACATTCTGGGTTTGCAGTCTCCTCTCACATGCAACCCCGGCTGAGAGCGACAAGGTTGCTTGCTTGTCATTTTAACCCAGGGAGGAGGAACAACTGTGGCCTTCCGGACTTTACTGAACTAGCAGCGAGCACGGTAAATAGTCAGGATTGATGGGTCTCCAGCAACTTTTGGAGACCCACAGATTATTGCCATCTCTGTTTTAGCCCTCCTGGTAAGCCTTGGCCAGACCTCGCCACGGGCAAGTCACGAGCTCTGGAAAAAACCCATTCGCTCTTCTAGGAAATAGGAACTGCTGCGGCCGCCACATGCTATGACGTTGGCATGAGATCAAAGCAAAGAAGAAAAAATGGGAAGGAGTCCTCTCACCCACACTCACCAGATGCTGGCTCGACAAGCATCCAGGCCCAGAGCCTGAGGGTCACACCAGGATTTCTGCAGTCAAGACCCTTGCATTCAGCCACCCAAAACATTTGCAAACGTGGTTTGCAATGGGCGTGGATGCAGCTCAGCCCATTTGCCATCCACCCTCTCTGGCTTGGTGAGCATCTCCCTGCTGACTTCCCCGCCCAGAAACCCCTGCATATTTTGGGGAGCACGTTAAGGCAAGAAACAGAAACCTGTACTGACAAAAGTAGAGGAAGTGGCAACGTTTTACTATGTCAAGCCTGCTCTCAATACCTGATGCCCGTTTGGCAAACGTTGAAGTGCTTTCGGCCAATTGAGACACCCGCCACCAGCCTTTAAGAGCGAAGATGACGTTTTGCAGAAATCCACCCCAGACTCCTTAAAAACATGATCATTCTTAGAGGGACAGCTAAAAGCAGACTCCCTTCGTGTACCGCAGCCCCCCCCCCCCAAGAGTCCCATGAGATCAAGTTATGATCCAGTAGCCAAACTTCAGATCCCAGGCAAGATCTCCATAGTTGGAGCATTGAAGTTTTTACCCACCTAGAGTCACTGGATTATTCCTGCATAGCATTCAAGCGACAAGCTGTTTGCACTGCAAGACCATCTCAGCTGCAAGCTGATTTGTTTTAAAAATGAAAAGCAGAACAAGCAGCCTTTGCCAACCTAGTGCCCTCCAGTCATTTTGGACTAAAAACTGCAAAACATCTCGAGGGCACGGGTTTGGCGATGGCGGCCTCTCGAGGAAGACAGACACAAGAACACAAGCCAGGCTTTCTCTTTCAGAAGGTAACAAATTTTTTTATTGCCGTTTCAAAATCAGGTATAAGAATATAAAGTGTCTTTGATTGTCTAAACAGCTTCTGAGTGCAAAAAAAACCAAAGACTTTTTTTCTCTCCTTGGCGTGTTACGAGTTTTCTATGCATCCAGTTGGTTGTTTAAAAATAGCTGGTTTGGAACTGTCATTTAGTAAGTCAGTCGTTTTGCATAAGCTCTAGCAGATGCTAACAAGTTCTCGCGCATGCGCTCTCGCTGTCCCCCAGTGTGAGAGGACGGCTCTGGCCACACTCTCCCTCCGCTCTTCTGGAAAAGGCGGCTGTGAAGCTGGTCTTGTTGCCTCTTCCCGGCACATTCACACAACGCTGCAAAAAGCCATTTGCCGGGTCTCACAGTCTGGGCCTGCCAGAGCAGGGAAGCCACGAGACTTTCTTCCTTCTCCTGCTGCCTCCTCCTCTTGAACAGTCAGCTGACGCAGCCAGCCTCCACAAACACCTCTTCTCCGGCATCCCGGTCAACCGTCATGCCTTCGCCTCCCATCGCTCTGACGCATCATCCACCGCTCTGGTGCTGATGGGGCAGGCATTATAGGTTTTAATTTTTTTTTTTAAATAAAAACAGAGAAAACATTTTCTCCCCTCTCGATATCTTTCTGGGTTTGCTCCACACGTGACATTCGATGCAAGTAACAAGGTGGTCTCCGCGGCCGGCTCAGCGGGCATGGAGAGCGACATAGGGGACCCACTGGTTGTTACATCGGCTCTGTTCACAATAGCTGGCGACTTCAGCCAAACCTTGGCTTTTCCAGGAATCCGTGTGAGGGTTCTGTGGGAACAGAAAATGGAAGTCTCATTAGAAAACAAGAGGTGGTTCTGAGAAGGCTACCCTTTTATAAAGCGACCCAGCACGAACTGGAAAAGCTGCCCTTGGAAATCTGCCTCACAACTCTGCAAGGAGCTCAAGATGTCCTTTGTTGACATAGATCTAATCTGGCCTTGCGAACAGGCCCCTGAGCACAGACACACGTGCAGCGGCGGAGTCTGACATGACATTTCAGGAATTCCACTCCTCCCTGAAGACGGAGGAACATTCCGATCTATTGCAATCAGGGCTGCTTTTCTGTTTCCCCAACATTAGAGACACAGACAGAACATGCTCTCTACCCCCCTAAAACCTAGACATGTTGGGGTGATGCACCCCACCCACAATACATGCACTCAAAAAATGCTCCTACATTTGTCCCGCTCCAATGTCTTTTATCTTTAATAATTAAAAAAAAACCCAACTAACAGAGTACGGATTACACTATGTACTTTAATTAAAGCAACTGCGGCTGGCGCAGGGTGCAAGCTTTTGTGTACCACAGCACTCCTTTCCTGCCTGATGAAAAACAGATGCCTCCTTCCGGCTGCTCAGCTTTGAGAGTGTAATTAATGAAAGAAAAGCCTTTTGCCATGCGCTGCCAACTGTGGCACCTTGCCAGCTTCTCCTGTTTGAACAGGCAACCCCTGAATACACCCTGCTGGCTCCAGCAGGCAGAGGCGCCCGTTTTGCTAGGCAACCTCCACGCGGAGAATCTGAGGCATGCAGAGGCTGTGTGCGGAGGTGATGCCAACTCACCGTCACTAGGATGCAATGCAAGTCCCGTGGCTCTGAGCTGTCCCGGGGGCTCTCCTCGCCCAGCAAGGCGGCCAAACGCTCCATGCCGGAGACCCGCAAGATGTTGATGTCGTTGTCACAGCAGAAGGCCTGGATGAGGGTGAAGTGGATCTGCAAGGCAATATTGTCCTCGTCTTCCTCGTCGATAGCAAGCAAACAGAGCACCACACTGTCTGGGTCGCTGGGGAGGGAGAGAAAAAGAGCAAGAGGTCAGCTTAAAAAAACTTTTGTGCAATATTTTTAAGAGCCAGGGCCAGACTCGCCAACCTCACGCCCTGTTTCCACCTCTGCCAACCAACACCACATTCTATTTGGAAAAAAAAAAAATTTTTTTTTAAATGACTTACACATTCATTAGCTTGGCAGACTCGTAGACCCCAACCGTCAAAGATCCCTGCCTCTGGGCGGCCACCAAGAGCTGTTCGACTGCTTCACTCACGGACTTCATCCTTTGGGGGTTAGAAAACGAGGAAAGTGAGAACTGGCCCCACAGGGCAGCCGCAGAACCTCCCCAGCCACCCACCGTCACCAGAGACTCTTTAAAATCAAACATTGCGACCAGGATCGCGATGCAAGAAGGGCCACACACTCACTTGTTCTCCGTGCTGTCACAAGCCACCAGCTCTTCCAGAGTCATGTTGCAATTATAATACACAGTGGCGTAAAAAAAATATCAAACAAAACCCAATCCGATCTGCTTCAAATATATAGGCGAAGAGGCCAACGGCAAGCGACGTTCTCCCAAAGAGGATCCAGATCCGGAGGACGCAGCAAACCAGAGATCCGTGCAAATAATCCCAAAGTCAGAAAAAGGAGCAAAGCGATTGCCAAAAAAACAGAAAAAAGCCGGTCTTCCTTCTCCAAATTCCACCCGAAGCTTCTCAAAGGAGTGAGCACTTTCTGGCCCCGAGGACCAGCTGACAGCGCCTTTTATGGCCTACCCAGGAGGGGCGGGGCCCCGGCGGTCCTTTCCCTCTCCCGATTGGCCCGCGGCCCACAAAGGCAGCCTCGGGAAGCTCTGGGATTGGCGGAGCTGCTTCGGAGCCACCACGTGGGGGGGGGAAATGTTGCAACCGGGGAGGTGGAAGTGAGTTTAAAAAAAAAAAATTCAGAAGGCTTTTTTTTGTTGTTGGTTTTAAAAAGCGAGAGAGAGAGAGTTTCGGTTGATTTTTTCCCAGCAGTAGAAGTTCCTGCTAGGAGGGATTTCCACAGAAAAACAGGGCTGGGTGTTTTTGTCTTTCTTTCTGTGCATGTTTTGCAAAGCCACTTTTGAGTTTCTTTTGAGAGGGGAGAATGACTGGATGATGATGATGATGATGATGATGATAATAATAATAATAATAATAATAATAATAATAATAATAATAAATGCAAAGCAATTGGCACATCCGATCCTTAGTGAAAATAATCATAATAATGGCAATTGTGGGAATTAGGATTGCAGGAAGTGGCGGGGAGGGGGCGATCCGGGCGACGTGGAAATTTCATCAGCATGCCAGGAGATGCCTGGGCTTTTTTTTAATTACTGATAATACTCCACCTTTTGGCTTTCTTCTGCTTTTGCAGACATACTATAACAAAGTAAAGGGAGCCGGCGCGATTGCATGCAAAGCAACCCCGTGAGCGCCCAAACCCGCACAGACAGCGAATGGAAAGGGGGTGGGGATTGGGGCAAGGGGGTGCAGGGCGTGGATGGCCCTCTCGCCCCCCGCCGGGCGCGTGGCGTGGGCTGCTGGCCTCTGACTCAGACTCTCTCGGAGGGTGGCCAACCCCTCGCGGCTGGTTTCACGGCACCTCGCGAGGAGTTGCTCACTCTGGGCAGCTTGCAAAATTTTATCGTAATCCACGCGAGGAGCTTGCAAACCTTCCTCCCGAATTAACAGAAGCCACGTTGCAAAACAAGCGAGCCCAGCCTGAAGCCCCCGCGCGCTGTTTGCAGACCACGCCGAGGAAACGCGTCCGGGGCCCGAGCTGGGAAATGTCCTTCGAGGGCATCCCCTGTGGAACTCACCGACTCAGGAAGGGAGACTCAGAGCGTTGCCGGGGTGGGCGGTGCTGATGAGCTGGAGGGGGGGTTGCAATCTTTTACCCAAGTGGGTGAAAGGTTACTCCGCCGCCTGGTCCGCGGATGACCCGCTTGGCCCGCAGTTGGGCCACCGGACGCCTGACCCGGTTACACAGCCGACCCCCCCCCCGCGCGCCAGCATGACTCAGGCCCGTCTCAGCAAACCCAGAGCCGCCTCGAATGGGGAGAAAAGGTGGGGCGGTTGTGGAGTATTATTATTATTATTATTGAGAGGATTTCTGGGAAGGTACAAAGAGCGTTGCTAGACCAGCCCCCCTCCCCCTCCAGTGGAAGACCCACAGCCTGGGCAGAAGGGAAAGTCATCTCCCGGTGATGTTTCGAGGTAGACTGCGCCCAGAGATGGAGGATCCACTTAGTAGGGGGTTGAGCGGCCGCTTTGTAGGTCAGGGGCAAGGGTCCGCCTGGGCCAGTAAGCCACGGTGGCCACCTGAATTCCTTGAAAGGAGCCCACAAATGGGATAAAAATTGAATATAGAAATAATAAAGAAATAAATATTTGGCGGTAGACTCCCTCTGTGCCTGGAGTCTCTAATAGTACGTTGCCAGGATTATTATTATTAATTATTCCATGAATTTGTCTTCAGCTCTTCCCCTCCCAAAGTCACCTAAAAACCAGTGCCCACCCTCATGTCTTGTGGCGGTGAGTTCCATAAGTTCCATCGTAGGTGGCATGAAGACATGATGTTGCTTTGTATTCCCTGCTCCTCTATTTAATGGGCTGACCTCTCCTACCCCACCCCAAATTCCAGGGTCCCATGAAAGGGAGAGCTCCATCTCTCCACCCACTTTCTCTGCAGCAATCCATAATTTTATTACCCTAATGGGAAGCTTTATACAATGACATTTACATATCTGAGAATGAAACCTTTAAAAAAATTAAAATTAAGACAGGCAAGAGGCAGTGTGGTGTATTGGTTAGAATTATATCCTAAGACTGGGAAGATCCGGGTTCAAACCTCACCTCTGCTTATTACCCACAGGCTGGCCAGTTATTCTCTCTCACCCAGATGTACCTCACAGGGTTGTTAGGAGGACAACAAGCTTTGAATCGCCACTCTGCCATGAAGCTTACTCGACTATCTTGAGCCGGGCAGTCTTTTTCAGCTCAGCCTACTCTGATGGGTTGTTGTGTGGGTGAAATGGGGCGGGAGAGGAGAACCCTGCACCCCGACTTCTTTAGAGGAATTACATTTTCTAAACTAATTGAATTCTAACAACGTGCAAGGGAATATGTGTATTTATTTGTGGGGGCATGTTTTTGGGGTGTGTGTGTGTGTGTGTGTGAAATGACTTGGAGTTTTTGAATATTCCTGCTGGGGGTCTTGAGGATCTGCCGTACGCATAATGGGGCCAAGAGAGTCATTTCATTGGACATCCAACATAGGGCCTACAGGGTGAAGGACAAGAACACAGCACCCTTGGGGGCTCCTGCTCTGGATGGGAACATCACTTCCAAAACCTTTCCTGCTAACTCCTGAAGGGCAATCATGCTCCCTGGTGGCCAAAGGTCGAAGCAGCACCCACAGCTGGCTAGCTAGGGTGGCAGGTTTCCTAATGAGGACTGGTCCTTTGAGAAGGGTTGAGGGGAAGCCTTGACTTAATAAATTAAATTAAATTAAATTCATTATTTAGTAGGGTGGGGCAGGCCTTTGTCCTTCTTTATAATATTGCCCCATGGTTTTAAGAGTATAGCCTGCCTGCTATATAGGAAGGATGTGCTTTCAACATAAGTGGGCAGGGGAAGGGAACCAGTGGGCTGCCATTAATGTTGTGGAGGGCAGAGGGAGATAGGGAGTGGGGAGGCAATTATGTCATCGGGGGAGATGGAAGTGCAACAGGGTGTTGGCTGCCCCCAAACTGTCTCCCCATTCAAATAGTCTGGATAACCGCGGTGTCAGCTCCCCCAGGTTGAAAATGCTGCTTGTGAATGCCAGGTCAGTGAATGGCAAAACGATGGCCGTTCAGGATTTGATCCTGGATGAGCACGCCGACCTGGCTTGTATCACGGAGACCTGGTTGGATGAAGCTGGGGGGGTTAATCTCTCCCAGCTTTGCCCACCAAGTTGCTCTGTGCAGCAGCAGGCGAGACCGGGGGGACGGGGAGGTGGAGTTGTAGTAGTCTATCATGATGCCATCCCCCTGACCAGGTGCCCTCTCCCACAGTCTTCGGGGTTCGAATGCATATATTTGAAGTTGGGTGGCCAGGACAGAATAGGGATTCTGTTGGTGTACCACCCACCCCACTGCTCAACAGTCTCCCTTCCTGAGCTAGCTGGGGTAGTCACGGGGTTTTAATCTTTCAGAGTTGTTTCCTGTATATTGTTAGTGTTGTCACTAACTTGTTCGCCTGACTATATCTGTGACAACCGTAAGAGCTTAAGAAGAGCCCTGCAGTGCTGGATCAGGCCAAAGGGGGCCCATCTAGTCCAGCATCCTGTTCTCACTGTGGCCAACCAGATGCCCCGATGGGAAGCCCGCAAGCAGGCGGTCCAGAGGCATTTGCTGCCTCTGACAGTGGAAGGAGGACATAGCCACTGTGACCAGTAGCCGCTGATAGCCATGAACACAACAGTGGCCACTTTGAACCATTATTCACTCCCTGAGTACATTGGTGGGGATGGATTATTTGTGGCTGCAGTGTTAACAGCTCACTGACAGGCCCCCTTGCCAACTTTTGGGGTAGCTGTTTCATGCTGTGGATATTCCGTGCTACAGGGGGGGAAATCTCTACCTACTGGTTTGAGCTCCATTTGAAAGAACAGGCTGTTCCCCTCTCTCTGTTTGTTTCAACACCTAGTGACAGGCACAAACCCAACTGGTGCAAGCCTGTCCCTGTCGCTGCATCTCTGGGTCAGGAGAAATGGCATGTTTCTTCACACAATGCACAGTTAACTTACGGAACTCACTGACACATGATATGTTGGTGATGACCTCTAGCTTAGATTCCACACACCCCAGTTGCACATGCGGCAACCTTATTCAGCTTCTTCTCCACACACACATTTAAAAAAAAGATTTATTTTTAGGGTAATATTTTTGGAGTAGAGCCTTCTCATTCTACCCCACCCCCAGCTCTGTGCATGACTGTGATGTCCAGTCAATTTGCTCCTGAGCTGCAGCTGCCAACTTTTTCACCAGCCCATGCACCCATGCCTTTCACTGCAGCTGCCAACTTTTTCACCAGCCCATGCACCCATGCCTTTCACTGCAGCTCAGTCTACACTCACTAGCAGACTACGATGTTCTTTTTTAAAAATCATCTCCATGCCAAGAGAAGCTTTTACATGATGTTTCCTTCAGACTGAGGTGCAATTTAACAGCACAGAAGCAGGCAAGTCCCTCCATCAGTTAGCAACTCCAGTACTACTGAGGGGTACCACCTGATCGGGCACTGTGAGGACACAACATTGGCACCTGGCTGCCTTATTCTGCCATCCTTTGAAAAGGAAATGTCAAGTTCTGAATTATTAACTTATCACGATTAATTGATAATCATTAATTGAGGTGTTATTAATTGACCTTCACTTAAGATTGCATTATCCAGGTGAATGCAACAGAGGTCGGGGTGCCCCAATTCCATGCGAATTTGCCAGATATGCTAAAGGTTGCCTGTTTAGAACGGGGACAAGTTGTCCCAAATTAAGACCTTTATAGGACTGTTTTTTTCAGTTTCAAAGGGCTGGAAATTTAGCTACCTGCTGCCACCTCCTGCCTGAAGATTTATTTTTTATTTATTTCATTTTTAAACCGCCCATAGCGAATAGCTCTCTGGGCGGTGTACAAAAGATTAAAAGTACAGAAATACAAAATATCACAATAAATAAACTGAAACAAAGAGATTTAAAATTGTAACATTAAACGCATTAAAATGCCTGGGAGCATAGCCAGGTCTTAACCTGGCGCCGAAAAGATAGAAGCGTCGGCGCCAGGCGTATTTCTTCGGGGAGGCTATTCCACAATTCGGGGGCCACTACAGAAAAGGCCCTAGATCGAGTATGGTGTTACAAGATCACAGAATTCTCTAGATAGCTAAATAAGCTCCCAGAATGAACAAGATTTCATTGGTCTGCCGCCACCGGGGTTGGCACCAAGGGAGTCTCCCCTTGGGGATTTCCTTAGGGAGTCCCGAGGGCAAGGGTGCTATGGAAGCTTGGTCCAGAAGCTGCAGCTGGTGCAAAATGCGGCAGCAAGACTGCTCACTGGGGCCGGGTATTGCCTACATGTCACCCCTCTGCTGAAAGAATTGCACTGGCTACCTGTTGGCTACCAGGGCAAGTTCAAGGTTCTAGTCTTGGTGTACAAAGCCCTATACAGCTTGGGACCAGGATACCTGAAAGACTGTCTTACCCCTTATATCCCCAGTCGATCACTGCGCTCTGCAGGTGAGGGCCTTCTGCAGATCCCATCTTATCAGTTCTCATAACATAGGAAGCGTACCTTTAGTCTGGCGGCACCGACCCTTTGGAATCCCCTCCCCTTAAATGTCAGGCAGGCAGCATCTCTGTTATCTTTTCAGCACCTGCTGAAGACCTTCCTCTTTCAACAAGCCTTTTAAGTAGAGAGCTTATCCCAGTCTGCATCTGTGTGTCGGAATTGCTTTTTAAGATGTTTTTAAACCTTTTCTTTTTAAAGATATTTTTAACGCTTTTTAAAAATGTTTTTAAAGATGTTTTGTTTTAATATATTTCAAAGACTGTTTTTATGATGTTTGAAAGTGGTTTTAGTGCTTTGGTTTGCCGGCCTGGGCTCCTACTGGGAGGAAGGGATATAAATCAAATAATAAATAAATAAATCCCTGTGTGGTATTTTCCACCCACTGGAGAATGTCAGTGGGGCAATGAATCCACTACTGGTTTTAGTCTGGACTTCCAAGGAGCTGTCAAAGGTACTCAGTGAAAGTTCAGACTAAAACCCGAAGCGGATTCACTGCCCCACTGATGTTGGAGCCAGCAGCCCACGCTGTTTCCACCTATTGGCCCTGGGGCCGTTGCCAGGGCTGGCTCCAGGCATGCAGGGGCCCTTGGGCATCAGCTTGCCCTGGACCCCCGGTGGGTGGGTGTGCACGTGCACGCATATGTGCATGCGCATGCCCCCCCCGCGCCCCTCCACGGCCCCCCTACCTGTCTAGTCTTTACCACTGCCCTTAATGAAGATGGTGGCCGCGGTTTCCCTAAGGGGAATGAAGGGAATGAAAGGGAGCGAAGGCATCTTTCAAATGCATTTGCACAAGTTAGTAGCCTGCCCATCCCCCCAGTAAATACATGAATTAAAAAGCAAATTAAAATTAGAAACTGCTGCTTACGATCCATGCCCTGCTGGAGCAGGATTCTTATGGGAAAAAAGGGCCAAAGATACAGAGAACCGGGCGTCCCAGTGTACAGGAAGAGAGATTTTGTTAAAACTTTATCGGAAAGACTGTGGGTTTCTAAGAACCCGAAGGAGGATTGTGTAATGTGCCCCTTGTGTCCTAACGTTTCCATGCAATTTCTGCAAAAATCCAGACCTCTTGTCAGTGTTGCAGTGGCTTCCAACTTCAATTTCCGTTCTTGGCTCTTTGGTTAAATTTCTTGTGCCCAGTTGGGTCCACTGGGTGTCTAAAAGCTAGGACTTGGGTGTCCATCGAGACACATAGCTAAAAATGCCTTTGTGGCATTCTAGCGGCTGCGATGGAAGGCTATTTGCAGAGGAGGTCCGGGGAATGCATGCCTCTGTGCGTGCGAGTGCTTGCGTGCAGGGTGTGCTGAAAGAGTGACCAGGATTTCGGTGTGGGAAGCGGGCGTGTTAGGTACAGGCGGATGTACAGTTATGCAACGGCTTGCGTGTGTGTGAGTGAGAGAGAGAGAGAATTTAAATGTCTATAGTGATATTTATATATTTCTTCAGAAGAGGAGCAACTGGACCAGGCCCAAAGGGGCCCCATCCTGTCTGGCCTCCTGTTCTTAGAATCATAGAGTCATAGAATAGTAGAGTTGGAAGGGGCCTATAAGGCCATCAAGTCCAACCCTCTGCTCAATGCAGGAATCCAAATCAAAGCATTCCCTACAGATGGCTGTCCAGCTGCCTCTTGAAGGCCTCCAGTGTTGGAGAGCCCAATACCTCTCTAGGTCATTGGTTCCATTGTTTTATGGCTCTAACAGTTAGGAAGTTTTTCCTGATGTCCAGTCGAAATCTGGCTTCCTGCAACTTGAGCCCATTATTCCGTGTCCTGCCCTCTGGGACGATCAAGAAGAGATCCTGGCCCTCCTGTATGTGACAACCTTTCATGTACTTCAAGAGTGTTGTCTTATCTCCCCTCAGTCTTCTCTTCTCCAGGCTAAACATGCCCAGCTGTGTGGCCATCTGGGTGCTGCAAAGGGAAGCCACCAAGCAGGGCTTGAGTGCCGCAGCAGAAGCGCTCTCCCTTCCCGTGGTTTCCAGCAACTGGCATTATTCTGCCTCTGATGGAGGCTGTGCATTGCCCAGGCTATCTCCTGGGGCTGCCGGGATTGGCAGCCCAGCGACGCATGGAGGGCTGCCGGCTCCCCATCCCTGCCTAGCCTTCCCTGGCCTGGTACGACTGCCACACCTTTCTGCTTCCGGGAGGGCGGTCCTGCCAGCCGGTGTTTCAGCGAAACAACTTGTAAGAGTCTGATGAGGTGTTAGGGCCGTTGCACGGAGACACAACGTCTGCCTTGCGTGCCAAAAGTCCCGGCTTCAACCCCCAATGGCATCTCCCGGTAGGGCTGGCAAGGACTGCCTGCTTGAAGCTCTGGAGAGCTGCTGCCAGTCAGTGCAGACAGCACTGAGCTAGATGGACCAGTGACTTGGCTGCTTTAACCGTGACCTGCCTTATATCTTGCTGCTCTGGACTCTGACCTTCGGGTCGGCCTGTGAGGCGCTCTTGCGAGCAGGCGCCTTCCTGGTTGCCCTGAGAACCAGAGATAGGGCAAAGATAGCCTTGATGATGCTGGTTGCTATAGCAACAGGCCTAGCGCCTTCCCCTGAGCAGGAGGGCCTGGATCCTGCGCTTAAAATTAAACCAAATAAATATCCTAGCACCCTTTGCAATACATGAGGTATGCCTGGCTTAGGCGTTGCTCTGCTCAATATTTATATATCTTACTCATGATTAATGAATTAAAATTTGTAGTTGCCTGTTCTCAAAAAGGACATAATCGATTCCGTTGATGAATCATTTCCCAGACAGAATCTCAAAGCGGTTTCACAGGAGGGGGGAAATCGACCCTTAAAAAAAATACAGAAAAGGAATGCCGTAATTAAAACAATTTTTAAAAATGACTCAGAGCAGCTTACAGAAATATTTTAAGCCATTTTTCCACACCTGTCCACCTGATTGTTGTTGTTGACACAATGAAAACCTCTGTTTTGTTAATCACAATTACGTTTATACACACACACCAGATGTACAACAGTACACAACAAGTGTAAAATTTACAAAATGTGAAACCGAACAGTAAAACAGGAAGAGGCACGTGTGGGGACCACAGCGCCTCCATCTTGTCAGGACTCGAGCTTATTATCCGTTGCACCCAGGCGCTGGTCCGGGGCCTGCGTGGCCTCTCCGGATCCAGATGCCGTGGACTGACCTGGCATTTAACAACAGCACCACCAGACCAGAGGGCTCAATGGGTAAGCTGCTAGTAACGTTTGGAGGAAGGAGGAGGCTTTTACCACCGAGGGTGGCCAGGCCCTCCCACCAAAACTGTACCTTCCCCTCCTGGCATGTGTCTAATCATAGGAAGCTGCCTTATACTGAGCTCAATATTGTCTGCACTGGCTGGCAGGAGCTCTCCAGGATTTCGGGCAGGGGCCTGTCCCAGCCGGGGACTGAACCGATGGCTTTCTGATGCTCTGCCACTGAGCTACAGCCCTTCTCCAGTCCTCAAAGTGGTTGACAAAAGCCCATTGAAAGGACAAAATATACCTCCCATCAAAAAAGATCCCTTTTTTCATCATATAACAATTCAAAATAACTGTATTACTGTACAGAAGGCAGTTTACAAAACATGCAGCGAAAATCACTTTGCCAGTATAACTATTGAAAATGCCGTTTCAAAGGAAGCAATTCACACAATTTGAGATTCCGTTTTTGCAGGGCGGGCAAGTGATGTTATGAAAGAATGTCGTCAAAAAGTTCAGCATAGCGCAAGGTCACTAAGTCTTGTTAGAGAGAGGGTGGCGCCGGGCCTCAGTCACTCTGTCCTCCCCCATGTGGCTTTCTCTGTGCTGTTTCATGAGACGCTGGGCTGAGCGCAAATGATTTTCTTTCCTTTTAATTTCCTGAATCCACACAGGATCTCTCTGGAGAGCACCGGCCCTTGGCATCTCTGAGTCTCAAAGCTGTCATTTTTAACCTGAGAGAAACAATGGCTTTCTTAAGGAGGGCTTTGCTAGGAAATTGCTTTAAACCGAGTCAGACCCTTGGTCCTTCTAGCTGAGCCTTGTCTGCACTGACCGGCAGCAACGGCTCTCCAGGGCCTCAGGTAGGAGTCTTTCCCAGACCTACTGGGTTGCTGGGATCGAATCTGGAACCTTTGAACATTCAAAGACGGTGCTCTGCCCTTTTGCTACAGCCCTACACTCTTCTCCTAAACGAAAGGTGTTTAAGAAACACAGGAGAGCGCCTTATTTTGAGTCAGACCATTGGTCCATCTAGCTCAGTATTGTCTACACTGACTGGCAGCAGCGATTGTCCCTGGTTTCAGGCAGGGGGTCTCTCCCAGCCCTACCTGGAGATGCCGTTGGGGGTTGAACCCGGGTTCTTCTGTATGCACTTTTCCACACCTGACTATATTATTATTATTATTATTGCATTTATGTCCGACTTTTTCTCCAAGGAGGTCAAAGTGGCATACGTGGTTCTCCCTTTCCTCATTTAATCCCCACAACACTGCGAGGGAGGGTTGGACTGAGAGGCAGCGACTGGCCCAAGATCACCCAGCGTGCTTCACAGCTGAACGGCGATTCGAACCCTGGTCTCTCAGGTCCTGGTCCAACCCTCCAACCGCTACACCATACCATCTCTCCCTTTTGCACACGTCTTGCCTCCCGAGTGTGGAATCACGTCTGCGAGCGTGGGTGGCCATCCATTCTGGAGCTGTCCCCATCCATCTGAGGCAGGATGAAGCCTTCCAAAGTGGGGGAAATCCTCCGGCTTCTGAGTCACTCGCTTGGCTCTGCACAGCAGTCCGGGGCGCTGAGCATCCCCAGGGGCCCAGGGTTTGGCAAAGAGCCTGGAGGCCACCTTGACATCGCTCCTGCGCCTCTCCTGCCAGTCAAGCCTCTCAGCTTTCCCTTCAAGGTTTTAATGCGCTCAGAGTTGATGCTTTTACACCGTGTAGGAGTTATTTCAGCCGGCTCAATCTCTCTGGTATTAATTCTCCACGTCGTATTTCCTGAGATTGAAAAACATGTCACTGTTATCCCTGTACATATCAGAGGTTTTGCTTGAAACTTTCCCTAGATGTTCTCTGCTTTTTACAGCCAGTTATACCACTAGAAATGTTTGCTTTCCAGTCTGAAATTTGCAATGGCAAGCACGTTCTTTTCTTCCGCTCTTTATTTTTTTAAAAAATTCTCTGTTATCAAAGAGATTTTCTTTTGCACTCCCTTGCTCCATGGGACATGACGCACGTGCGCAAGATTACGAGAGCGCATAGAGAAAGTGGAGACAGAGATATTTTTTTTCCCTCCTCCTCTCATCATACTAAGACTCAACAGGGCTGCTCCATACATTTAAAGTGCATCGTTTCCCCGCAAAGAGTCCCGGGAACTGCAGTTTGTTCAGGATGCTGGCAGCTGTGCCCGGTGAACTACAGTTCCCAGGATTCTTTCGGGGAAATGGATGTGCTTTGGATGTATGGGCAGCCTCAACGTGGGAAGGTTCAGGACAGACATATGGAAAATTCTTCTTCAGCTCAGCAGCATGTAAGATGTGCTGACGGTCACCACCTCTAGAGAAATTCATGGAGGAGGAGATGACTATCACTGGCTACTAGCCACGATGGCTAGATTCTCCCTCCCCTGTCGGAGGCAGGATGCTGATCCCAGAGACTGCTGTTGCGCTCAAGCCCTGCTTTGCGCCTTCCCTTTGGGTCATCTGGTGGGCCACTGAGAGAGCAGGATGCCGGCCTGGTTGGACCCCGGTTGGCCTGATCCAGCCACTGCAGGGATCTCTTTATGTTCTTGTTTCTTATTCCTGGAGCATCCCAGAAAACCTATAGGAAATATCCCCTCCTTCAAATCCCTTCTCAACGCCCGGTTTTATGTGTGAAGACTTGGTCCTTATTTCCTTCTGGCCCGGCCTTCCGATGCCCTTGACGGACAATGCCTAGAGCAGACATCTTGTCGGCCGCTAAATGGATCCTCCATACTCAGAGGCAGTCTACACCTGGAGACCAGTTGAGGCCTGGAACGGGGAAGCAGAGAGGACTGTTGCCTTCATGCCCTCCTTGCGGACTTCGCAGCAGCTGGTCTCCTCCTATAACCCCCCCAACACAATCTGATATATCTTCTTGACGTGGGCAGTCGATAAACAACTTTCGCTTTAATTCCCATCAAAGGATATTTACTTTAGGATATTGGGCGACCTAACTGTGACAGCCGTGTGTGACCGCAGCTGGAAATTATCCTTTGCGTCAACACAGCCCTTTGGCGCATTCATGACAAATGTATTCCCCCGTGGCAGGAGTGAGGTGACATAAATCACGAGGGGATTGAGATGGGGGGGACAGAAATGTAACACTCCCCTCTCCAGACACGCAGTTTCCACCAATCAGGCTTTTCGAGGGGCAAAGCCCAGAGCAGGAACTGACCTTATAAAAGCCTCTTTGCTGCCTGGGGGGGAAGAGCAGGCAGACCCCAGTTCAGGACCATGGCCAGCGCCAGGGTCTCTATTCTCTGTCTTGGCTGCTCTCTTCTCTTGCTCTTGGGGGCCTGCGAGGAATCCGTGGAGATCCAGGGGGCTGCAGAGGAGAGCCAAGAGGAAAAGGAGATGGTAAGGGGGTGGCCATGGAAGGGGGGCCCTGACACTTTGCTGGTGGGGTGGAAGAGTGGGGAAGGGCCCTAGTTCGACAGCAAAGTGTCTGCGTCGATCCCCAGTGTCATCTCCAGATAGGATCTGACTCAGAATAAGGCTTATAAAACCAGCCCTTTGTTCAGAACCCTGAGGACTGGAATCTTGCAGAAGGTCCCAGGTTCAGTCTCCAATGGCATCTTCAGGCAGGGCTTGGAGGAATCTCTGCCTGACATCCTGGAGAGCTGTTTCCAGTCAGTGGTCCGTCGATCAATAATGCTCAGTATTGTCTGCACTGACTGGCAGCAGCTCTCCAGGATTTCAGGCAGCAGTTTTTCCTAGCCCAGAAATGCTAGGGACTAAACCAGGGGCCTCTGGCATTCAAAGCAGACGCTCCACCATCAAGCCAACAGGCTGACAGCTAACTCTCCGCGCCTTCAGCTTGTGAAATGTTTGATGGCTGCCTGTCTTGTTGCCGGTGTGATGGTGGCCTTTGCTTTACAGATCGGAGCTTTGCAGGAGGTCTTGGAGAAACTGAGGAACCACCAGCTGCCCTCTACTGAGAAGAAATTTGGCTGGGTGCCCTCGGTAAGTAGCGGCAGAGCTGCTTTCTCCGTGCTTTCGTTATGCCTTGCTAGAGCCCCCATCTGCACTATACACTTTAAAATGCTCATGGCTCCCCCCTGAGAATCTCCTTCCCTGAGAATCCTGGGAAGTGTCGTTTGCTCAGGGTGCCGAGAGCTCTTAGGAGACCCCTGTTCCCCTCCCAGAGCTAGTTTGGCACTCCCTGGCCATTGATATTGGGCAGACACCGTTTCGGTCCTGATTTCAGCACCTGCTAAGAGCCATAGCCGAAGTAAACCATAGCTCAACGGCCAAGTTGCCTTGTGTGCAGAAGGACCCCAGTTCGATCCCCGGTACCTTCAAGCAGGCCCAGAAGAGCCTCCTGCAGCTCCCTGGGCAGCCGCTGCCAGTCAATGTAGGCAAAACTGAGCTAGATAGACCAGTGGTTTGACTCAGTATAATGCAGTTTCCTATGTATGATAAAAAAAATCTGACCCCTGATTAATGAGGGGTGCATTCTCAATCAACCAAGACGCTTTGCATAAAATAATCTGACTGCGTTTGCCAACCTGGTGCACTCCAGACGTTTTGGACTAGAGCTCCCATCAGCCCCAGCCAGTTCTAACTAATTAATGGACTAAGCATTCAGGTCATCAGAATTAATTGCATTGTGTTTATTTTAATGATGCAATGGGGGGACTGGAGAAAACATCACCGTCGCCGGTTCAACCATTTTTGATTTCACAGTAGAGGTGACGAACCAGCCCTTACTATACCATAATTTCCAGATTATGGAAATGTGACTTTAAAAAAAGAGTAATTTTTAAGAATTTCTATTTTAAAAAACCTGCTGATTTTATTTGGGGGGAAAAATTAGGCTGACTGTTTCCAATACATATTTTATGTAAACTTCTTAAAGGTGTTGATGACTAAGCAGCATATGAATCCAGTTAAAATAAAATAAAAATACTGACTTGCGCCCAGCTAAGTTTCACTCAGAGTAGACCCACTGGAATTAATGAACTACTTGGGTTAATACTGGATGCAGTCCACCGACTGCAAAGCAAAGGATTCTGCCCAGACTGCCTTAGGACATCTGCCACCGATGCACATGCAAGAGGCCCCTGCCCTCGCCACAACATCCCCCCCCCCAGTAACCAGACTTCTCTCTCTTTACAGTGTGACGTGGGGGCGCCCTGCGCTGTGCGGAAAGGGGCCCGCATTGGCAGACTCTGCAGCTGCCCCCGGGGGACATCTTGCAACCTGCACATCCTTAAGTGCTTGTGATGAAGAGGCAACCGGGCTGTGCGCGTGGGCTGTGTGTGTGTTGAAGGCAGGGACCAGAGCAGCTCTCGGGTTGAAGGCAGTTGTGCTCTCCAGGCCTGTGGGTGGGAGAAAATGCCTTATCTTCCTTCCACTGGCTCTAACACCCCAACCTGGGCTCCTGCTGGGAGGAAGGGCGGGATATGAATCCAAAAATAAAATAAACGACATGTAGCCAAAATCTGCCTCCCTGCAACTCTCACCCTTCGGTTCTAATGCAGCCTTAGGGAGCAAGAGAGCGCAAATCCCTTCAAATGCAAACAAGGAATCAACGACATGACTGCCTGACCCGCATTCTGCACCCTTCCGGGTGCAAAGTTATAAAAAGGTTCTTCTCCTCCTCTGAGGGACGGAAACTTTTTGGCAACCAATAGGTGGCAGTCAAGGATTTGGAGCCTACATCCTCTTGAGCACAAATTATTATCTGCTGAGATCGGGCACCTTTTTGTGTGCAACGCAAGAAAAATAATAAAGCGTTCCAGGCAGTGCTGGCTTGTTGTTTTGTGTTGCGGTGGGAAAGTGGTCACATCTGAGGAAGATTCAGAGGGGGAAGACTTGATTCAACAGGCAAAGAGAAAAGTGAAAAGCCACTTTGTTCATCCTCCAGAGCTGGAAAGCCGCAAAAACCAGCAACACTATTTGTGCTGCTCAGGGGTGCAGTCATCCAGGGTCTCAGACCCCTTACTATTTTGGGAGCAGGGGCCCAATGTCTCCAGCATCCTAAGAGCCTACCAGCATGAAAGGGGAGTGTGTTAGCTACTGGGAAGAATAATATGCTTCCCTGTCCTTTCCTGCTGATTGGAGCCAATCGGAGTGAAAGCAGCCGAGTCAGCCACTGAGAAGACTCTTCTCAGTAGCTAACACTCTCCCCCTTTCATCCTTACTGGCTCCTAGGGACGTCTTTCTTTGTGGGAGAAGGCATTCACAAGGATCTCGTTCTCAACCCAGCAGCAAAAAAGGGGGGAGGGGTGTGTCTGTATCATGAAGGGACCCTGCGCTTCTGAATTGGCCACCATACTACTGGTGCTGCTGTAACAAACAATTTCAGTCTGAAAACCCACAAAAATTCCTGCAGAGGGCATATCCCGGCTGCTTTTCCTGTCCTGTCTCCTTAAAGAGCATAGTTTCCCCCTCTATACCAGATTTTCCTAAGCAGCCCTCCCCACTCAACACCCTTGAGTGTCTTTGCCTGACTGGATTATGTCCTTGCACTCTGATAAATGCCTCTTGCATCCACAGCTAGGACTGGGCAAGAAATTCAATTTGGTTTGCATTTAAAGGTGAATTTATAAAACCTGCTCTTTCCGAAGCAACGTGAAAGCCAGCACACAGCCATCCTTTGAAATTTGCACTTATCTGAATTTTGCTATGCAGTTTCCCAACTCAGCAATGCCTGCAAAAATGCATATATTAGGGGAAAGTGTGCCTAAAAAAATGAACATATCTAAAACATACAAAAATGCATTGCATTAGGAGAAATGGCTTGCAAAAATCCGTACATTAGTCAGAAAAACTGCATACAAAAATGTGCTTCGCAGGAGAAATCCTTACTAAAATGCTGGAGAAGTTTCATGAGATGTTTTTTAAAAAAAGTTGTTTGGAAATTGCTGCAAAAGTGTGGAGAACCAAATTTTAAGACTGGAAAAATGAGATCTGAAAGAGACATATCTTTCCATCCCTAGTAGAAACTAATATACTGTTCAAAAGTAACAAAAAATCTTATCTTCATTGCTAAATGAAACTTTTGTCCCTGGCCCTGCTCACCACTGGTAGCCGGCCCTCGGAATCTTGCTCAGAAGGGAATGTGGCCCTTTGCCCCAAAAAGGTTCCCGCGAGGTGCAGGCAATACCCGCCAAGAGACAGACAAAACCACCTGCCTTAATTTATTCCTAGCTGAAGCGAAGGAGACCCCTGTTTTGATCGGGTTGAAGAGTTTGCCGCCGTGTCAAGGAAAACGGAAGCGAGAGTCCATTAGCATTCTCTTTTTATTTTATTTTCTTATGCAAGGGAAAGGTTTGGCCCCTCTTGCGCTGCCCGGTGCTTCCTCAGGATGATGAAGGAAAGAGTGCCGACGGCCAGGACAGCTACGAGACCAGCTATGAGGAAAAGGGTATCGTCCCACTGCATTAATGCTGCATGGGGGAGTGCTCGGGGCTCTGAAAGGAAAGAGAGGAAGGCTGGGTTTAGAGAGAGCTGTGGTGCAGATGGTGTTTCACAACAGGACAAGTCTCCGCCCCGAGGAGCCTACTCTAGAATCCAAGTGCTGGCAGGGAAGAATGAAGAACCACCGCTTCTTTCACAGCAGGGACAAAATATTGTCTCCCTGAGGGGTGCTGAGCTAGATGAACAAACAACCTGACTCTATGATTGGCAGGGGAGGCCCTGTTGGAAGGGCCTCTGACGCTCACTTATTTATTTATTATTTATTTATTTTATTTTATTCAGCTTATATACCGCCCGACTAGCAAACAGCTCTCTGGGTGGTGAACATAAAAACATATACAATAATAAAATTACAGGATCTAATACAACAAGTATATAAAAGTACACCATCGAAAATAAAATTACAACATTTACTCAAATTAACTTAGATTAAAATGCCTCAGAGAAGAGAAAGGTTTTAACCTGGCGCCAAAAGGATAATAGTGTCGGCGCCAGGCGTACCTCCTCGGGGAGACTATTCCACAATTCGGGAATTGACTTGGCACTGACCCGTAGCAGGGTCGTTTCAGTGGTGGTTCCCTGTTTCTGGAATGCCCTCCTTGGCGAGATGCATCTCTCTTCTCCCCCTCCCCCATCATTAACATTCAGGAAATGGAAATGGACTGCCTTCAAGTCGATCCTGACTTATGGCTACCCTATGAACAGGGTGTACATGGTAAGCGGTATTCAAAGGAGGTTTCCCATGGCCTCCCTCTGAGGCTAGTCCTAGCCAGCTCAGCTTGCCACAGCTGCACCAGCCAGCCCCTTCCTTGCCTGCAATTGCCAGCTGGGGGGCAACTGGGCTCCTTGGGACTATGCCGCTGGCCCACGGCTGCCCAGGTGGCAGGGCACGTCACCCCTGAGCCACTCCCTGTGGGGGTGATCTTTAGCTGGCCCTTGACGCCCAGGAGACACGAGCGGGGATTTGAACTCGCAGACTCTGGCCTGCCAGCCAGGCTCTCCTCCCCACTGGGCTATACCAGCTGTACAACATTCAGGAGGAAATTAAAAAAACATTCCTGCTTACCCAGGCATTTGAAAGACACTGCTCCTGCACACCCTGAAATCGCTGGCTAAGGTGATATTTTTGCAATGTGTTTTAAATAATAATAATAATAATAATTTAATTTTTAGGCTGCCTATCTGGCCGAAGCCACTCATGCCAGCCCAGGTTCCATCAGGAGGAAGAGCAGGATATAAACTGAATAAATAAGGAAGTGGGCATCTCATGGGAAGAAGTCTATAGTTTTAACGGTGTTCTGTCAACATTCCCCCCCCAAGGTATAAATAGCATGGGTGAAAAAAGTCAAGTCAACGTGACGGCCTTTCCCCATCACCTTCATGAATCACTGTATCTGTGGCCTTGCCAAAGAAGTCCACGGGCCCATCCGAAGTCACTAGAGTCAGCCACTTCTCAGGCAGTGCGTGGTCTCGTGCTGCCCTTCGACCTGGATGCAGAGGAGAAGGGAGAGGCCTTTTCCTTATCTATTTTTCTGGGGGGTGGGAGAGGGTGACAACCATGCCTCTCCCTCCCTCCTGTAAGGATGATCTTCCACTTTTTGGAAAAGTGCTCTTCCAAACATACGCACACGGCGGAGCAACAAGTGTGGACTTCGCCAGCCCTTAGGGTTGCTAAGAGACTCGTATTTCCAGCCTGGAAGGATAAACACTCACTGTCTGTTACGCAACGGACTGAAGACCTCCCTGCTGCACAGTAGCATAGTGGCAGATTCAGAAGTGCAGGGTCCCTTTATGATAGTCACAACCATGCCCCCTCATAGCCACACCCCCTTCTAAGATCATACAACCTTCTACGAGCATGAAAGGGGAGTGTGTTAGCTACTGAGAAGAGCCTTCTCAGTGGCTGACTCGCCTCCGTTCACTCTGATTGGTTCCAATCAGCACAAAAGGACAAGGAAGCATGCGAGAAGACTCTTCTCAGCAACCAACACACTCCCTTTTCTTGCTGAAGACAAAGGGACCCTGCTCTCAAAAAGGTAAGGGGGTCTAAGACCCCCCAAGACCCTGGACAGCTACATCCCTGCTGCCGCAGCTACATCTCAACGCGATTCATAAAGAAGTCCGTTGTGAGTAGGTACCCATTTGGACATCTGGAAGGCTTATATTATATGCTTAACTCAAGATGCATGTACTGATCAACAGAGTATTCGTAATGTAAATATATTCATATATTTCTCTCTTTTTTGGTACCTTTCATACAGAAAATAGTGGAAGGGCAGGATCTAATAAAATAATATTTTCGTTCGATTTCATCATTTGTTCATTGTTGTTTTCTCGTTCCTTGCGTTGAGAAACTTGCAAATAAAACAAAAACACACACTCCCCAACAACAACAACAAAAAATCGAGACTCACTTCTGCTTAGAGGATTTGCATCACAGAGGACGCTGCAACTTTCAGGTACAGATGGCACGCAGGCAGATGCACTGCAGTGGAAATATACCTGAATTGGAACGGAAGGGAGAAAAGGTTTCAGGTGCCGCACTGACGACAGAGAGGTGGGAAGGGTGTTATTGGGTGAGCTGGTTTAGTGCCAGAGGATCCGCTCTGCATGCAGAACCTCCCAAGGCTTAGTCCTCGGCATTTTCAGGTAGGGCTGGGGAAAAACTTCCTGCCTGAAGGTCTGGAGAGCCAGCACTGAGCTAGATAGAGCAGTGGTCTATCTATGGAGCTCCTACGTTCCTGCAGAAGCGAGTCTCCTTGGCCCCTCTTGGAAGCCAGCACAACAAACGCCAGACTTCCATGAGAGGGGAACTGTCTGCGGGTCCCCAGCTTCGCTTGGAAGGGCGAAAGTCGTTATTACAAGTCCGCAAAAGGAGGTTCGGCCCCAAATGCTTGAGAAACGGCCCTCGTACCCTACAGACCCTCCCCAGGCATTATGATCTGCAGAGGGGGCTCTCTTGGCAAGTTCCACCACCTGCAGAAGTGCAGAGAAGGGTGGCCCAGGAGGAAAGGGCTTTGTATGTGGTGGCCCCTAAATTGTGGAAGAGGAGCATCTATCATTGGTGCTTTGCTTCCGCTGTGTGCTGAAGGCACTCTTTGTTACCCTGTGCCTTAACACTGGAGATTTTGGGAAGGGCTGTAACTCAGTACTTTGTTGTTATGTGCCTTCAGGTAGATTACAACTTATGGTGACCCTATGAATCGGCGACCTCCAACAGCATCTGATGTGAACCACCCTGATCAGATCTTGGAAGTTCAGGTCTGTGGCTTCCTTTATGGAATCAATCCATCTCTTGTTTGGTCTTCCTCTTTTTCTACTCCCTTCTGTTTTTCCAAGCATTATCGTCTTTTCTAGTGAATCATGTCTTCTCATGATGTGTCCAAAGTATGATCACCTCAGTTTCATCATTTTAGCTTCTAGTGACAGTTCTGGTTTAATTTGTTCTAACACCCAATTATTTGTCTTTTTCTTGGTCCCTGGTATGCGCAAAGCTCTCCTCCAACACCACATTTCAAATGAGTTGATTTTTCCCTCATCCGCTTTTTTCACTGTCCAACTTTCACATCCGTACATAGAGGGCTAGGGAAAAATCCCCTGCCTGAAACTCTGGAGAGCCTCTGCCAGTCAGTGTAGACAATACTGGGCTAGATGATCTCCAAAGACATCATTCATCTCAGCTCTCAGTCCAATAATGCATCAATTCAGGAGCCTCTCTGCTCTTGTGACTGTAGTTTAACTGCACTGCAAAATCTGAAGAAGTGTGAATGTGTAAGGGTGGCTGTGTCTGAGCTTGCAAATTTTCCCAGAAAAGCACCAATTAGAGAGGTTTGCCTTTAAACGTGAAATAGATCAAGCTCCTCCTTGTTCCCTACCTGCTGCCTGCCCTCACTACAGCCCAAGAACTAGATCTCTTCCTGCAGGGAGAGGCAGAACTAGATCTCTTCCTGCAGGGAGAATCATCTTTTTCCCCCTTCCCCTCCCCCTTCCTCTGCTGACTGCAACCACAGAAGACCCTACCGGGCCAGAGAGCATCCTCCGAGAAGGTCCGTCCACAAACGTGAAGATACTGACAACAAAGCGCTGATAGTGCGATGGAAACTGCAGACCCGAGTCCACCCCGACGGGCACCAGTTGTGTTTGGTAGTTGTCTCCTTTGTAAGGACACCTGAGGCAGGGAAGACAAAGAAGATGGCTTGCTGACAAGGGTGGTCAACAAGTCCTCAGATCTGCAGCAATGGAATGCAATGCAGCCTTCAGTTTTATAGGTAGAAAGCCAAGCTGCTAGCCCTCATGCAGTGGATGCACGAGGGCTAGAAGCTTCCTCCTCTTACTAGAAAACTCGAGTCTGCTTGCAGCGAATGCCCCGTGCGTGCGCAGCTCGTTTCAGTTTGGACAGAGACTTTCGCTGTAGTCTCCACCCTCTCAATTCGGCACCCTGTACTGACCCAGCCTCCAAAAGCAGCCACTCCGGCTTCTGCAGGGGGTTGGTGCTCGGTGTGGCCCAGCATTCGTGCAAGACGAGGACCAGTGCTGGGTCTGTCCTGCCAAGGATCCGGACTTCAACGTTAACCGGGTCACGGAGGACCTTCACCACTGGGTAGTCCGAGTTGATGTAGTAAGAGGAATAGGTCTCGTCTGAGGATGAAGAGAGCCGTCAAAATAGATACGTTATTTTCATTTTAAAGGTCGGGAGGAAGGATCCTGACTCACCCGGACAGGCTGGCCCATAAGGGAAAATAGGGCACTGCCCCACCAAGCTCACGTATAACTTATAAGGATGCTCACTTATAACCAATCAGGGTGTGGCTCCACCCACTGTTGGGCCTCTCTGCCTTCCGCCCCACCGGTTCCAATGGGGACCAGCCACCTGTGCGTGACCTGCCCATTCCTTCAGCAGCCAGTTTGGTTGGTGGAAAAAAACAGTTAAATCCAATGGTCCAGAAGTTCACCTGTTGACCCTGCTTGGATGAGGGGGATCCTGCGTTACTACTACATTTATGAGATTGTATGTATGTATGTATGCATGGCTATTGATCGCATCATAGCATAACTTGCTTCTATATGAAGGCGGCCCTAAAACACTTCATTTTGTGTGTTCGTATAACATGTTTCCTCCAAGGAGCTTGAGGTGGCATAAATGGATCTTCCCTCTTTATTGCAATTGTAATTAGTTATAATTTTATTGCAAGTTGCTTTCCCTTGCTTTGCAAGGAAAGCAACTAAAAAAATCACTACAACTCTGCAAGGTAGGTTAAGCTGTGAGAAAAGACAGCGACTGGCCCAAGATCACCCAGTGAGCTTTGTAGCTGAGTGAGTGTGTGAGTGATTTGAACCCTGGGCTCTCCCAGGTCCTAGTCTGATGCAGGTTTCAAAGGGGATTAGATAAATAGTCTCCTTTTTGGAAGAACGGTGGGATATAAAATGTTAAATGAATGGAGGAGGAGAAGGTCTTCACTAAAACAGCTAAAATGGGCCCTCCATATATAGCAGCAGTCTATCTCTGAATACGAGGTGGTGGGTGGAAAACGCGGAGGGCTGTTGCCTTCATGCTGTGCAAAAAGGGCTTCCCACTATGAAGCCAAATGCTGGGTTGGGTGGGCCCCCACTTCATGGTCTGATCCAAGTGGCTTCAATATTCCTTGCTATTTATTTAATTTATATCCCGCCCTTCCTCCCAGAAGGAGCCCAGGGCGGCAGACAAAAATACCAAACATACTCTAAAATATCTTAAAAAGAAAAGACTTCAAAACACATTGAAACAAAACATCTTTAAAAACATCCATAAAAAAAACAGCTTTAAAAACCATCTTAAAAATCTTACACTGGGGATCTTCCTTGACCAACAATAACTTTTAGCAGAGGGGTTTTTTTACTCTGCTCCCAAGAATCTGAGACCCAGAGAGATTCATGACTGAGTGGTGGATCTGAACTCTGGTCTCCCAGGTCCTAAATCCAGCACTCTAACCACTGCACTGCACTGTTGTGGAACAGTGTTAAGGTCTAGCTTCTTCTGTGCCCCATTGCAGTGAAGTAAAGGTCCTCCCCAGACAACATCGATCCTTCCAGCCTGGCAGGAGACTCCCTAGCCAGCGTGCTCACCTCGAGCAATCCTCATCTCCAAGGTAAGGGGTCCTTGCTCGGCTACGGCGGCCGGTGGTGGAGGAGTGGCGATCAGGATGCTGATGGGGAGCGAATCCTCAGCTGAGTAGCTACAGCGGACGGTCAACCTGCAGGAGGGCAAAGTACGAGGTGTGAAGTCTCAACTCTCCCCATCTCTAGGAAAAGGGGATGGATTGCTAAACCAGTCCGGGAATTGTAGCATCTCGTCCAGTCGCTGCTTGGATTAAAGAGAATTTAAGATGACTGCAGAGGCCTCATTAAAGAACAAAGACAGTAACATATGGATAAGATGAATGGATTAGGGAAGATCAGCACCTGGAATGAACTTGTTCAGTTCAATGAAGGTCACAGAATTAGTTCAAAAAATATCTGAACTACCCCTGAAAATAATTGCCAAGTGAGCAGAAGAAGAATTAAGCCTGTTTTGCTATAGAACTTTGAACAATTTTGAGTTCATCTTCAAGACTGTGTTCTTGCAGGCATTTCATTTTTTAAGACTTTTTGGGTTGCATCCAACTAAGGCCCCATCCGCACTATACATTTAAAGCAGTTCCATACCACTTTCAACAGGCTTTCCCCCCAAGTATCCTGGGAACTGTAGTTTGTTAAGGGTGCTGAAACTCCTTAGAAGACCCTCTATGCCTCTCAGAGAGCTACAGAGTTCCCTAGGAAGAGAAAAAGTTTAGCCAGGAGAAGAGAAGACTGAGGGGAGAGATGATAGCACTATTTAAGTACATGAAGGGTTGTCACACAGAGGAGGGACAGGATCTCTTCTTGATCGTCCCAGAGTGCAGGACACGGAATAATGGGCTCAAGTTGCAGGAAGCCAGATTTCGACTGGACATCAGGAAAAACCTCCTAACTGTTAGAGCCATACAACAATGGAAAAATGGGGCTCTGAGGCATTCAAGAGGCAGCCTGTTGGGCATGCTCAAGTTGGATTCCTGCACTGAGCAGGAGGTTGGACTCAATGGCCTTATAGGCCCCTTCCAACTCTACTGTTCTGTAATTCTAAGTTCACAAAGAGGCCATTGAACCTGTCAAGGATTATCAATGCTTTGGCACAGTCATTAACCAAAATGGAGACAATAGAAATGCAACTAAATAATAGTCAAGAAATCAGAAGAAGGCTAGCACTGGGGAGGTCAGCAATGAGAGAATGAGAAAAGGTCCTCAAATGCAAAGATGTATCACTGAACACTCAAGTTAGGATCATTCAGACCATGGTATTCCTGATCTCTGTGTATGGATGTGGAAGTTGGACAGTGAAGAAAGCGGATAAGAGAAAAATCAACTCATTTGAAAAGTGGTGTTGGAGGAGAGCTTTGCACATACCATGGACTGCGAAAAAGACAAATAATCGGGTGTTAGAACAAATTAAACCAGAACTATCACTAGAATGATGAAACTGAGGTGATCATACTTTGGACACATAATGAGAAGACATGATTCTCTAGAAAAGATAATAATGCTTGGAAAAACAGAAGGGAGTAGAAAAAGAGGAAGGCCAAACAAGAGATGGGTTGATTCCATAAAGGAAGCCACAGACCTGAACTTCCAAGATCTGAACAGGGTGGTTCACGACAGATGTTACTGGAGGTCACTGATTCATAGGGTTGCCATAAGTAGTGATCAACTTGAGGGCACATAACAATGGCTTGACAACACCACTGTGGTATTCTCTCCCCCCATTTCCGCAATGCAACTCCCTGGGTCTGAACAGTCTCTTTGTTACCTGAAGTCGCTGTCCCGGGTAATGGACCCAGACTGAGATACAAGGACCTGCCTGTCTGCCAACAGCTCATTTTCATACACCTGCCGGTTTCCAGATTCCTAAACAGAAAAAAAAATGATGGGAAAATTCTCCTTGTTCAGAATATGACCAGATTTAGAACAGGGTCCCCTCCCTGCTAGATATGATCTCCATCAGTTAGCATGCATTCTTCGGCAAACAGGGCCTTTTCAGTGATGGGTCCCCATTGGTGGAAGCCCCGCCCCCCAATGAGAGGTGCATCTTTCTCCAGCACTATGGACTTTCAAGAGGAATTTGAAACTATTCCTGGCAACCTGAATATCACTACTGAAACAATGTTTTAAGCTATGTTTTGGAATATTTCTAGCTGTGTTTCACAATATTTTGATTATGTTTTAGAATGTTTTTAATTGTAATTTGGAACATTTAACTGTTTTTAGTATTTTTTTTCTTCATTTGTTAAATTGCTTTGTTTACGTTTGCTGCCCTGGGCTCCTTCAGTGTACATGCAATAAATAACATAAATGTATTTCCTGCTGGTGCATAGCTTTATTGTCAAATTTAAACTTAAAAATTAAATTTTACTGCCTTATGCTGTAGACTGTGGCTTCTTGCTTTTTTTAATCAGTATTTTTGGAATTATTATGTCCAGCTTCATAGACTAGAGAGGCTCTCCAAGGGGCTTACAAAAAATTATCACAATAAAAACTATCCAAGTCTGGTATAAGGGGTGGTGAAGAGTATCCCTATAACAGGATTATTCAGGTGGCATTTCCTGCTCTCAGTTGTGGTCTTAGGAACATAGAAAGCTGTCTTCTACAGAGTCAGACCGTTAGTCCTTTGAGCTCAGTACAGCCTACACTGACTGGCATCAGCTCGTTGGAGATTCAGACAGGGGGTCTCTCCCAGATCTCACTGGAGATGCCAGGGACTGAACCTGGAAACCTTCTCTATGCAAAGCAGACCCTCTCCCACTGAGCTACAGACCCAGTTCACAGAAGACTGACATAGACGGACCACCACTTTGCCTTTGCATAAGAGAGTTTCCTTTGTTCTTTAAATCAGCCCTTTGGTCACAAACATGAGGACTGGAATCTTCAGCACATAAGAAGAGCCTGCTAGATCAGGCTAGCTGGCCCACGGCAGCCAACCAGATGCCCCCCCAACGGGAAGCAAGACCAAAGCGCAACAGCAACTCTCCCCTCCTGCAGTTACCGGCAACTGGCATTCAAAAGCAGACTGCCTCCGACCATGGAGGGAGAGCGTAGCCATCGTGGCTAGTAGCCGCTAATAGCCTTCCCTCCTCCATGAATTCCTCTGATCCTCTTTTAAAACCATCTAAGTAGGTGGCCATTGCCGCCTCTCATGGGAGCGAACCCCATTTAACTCCGCGCCAGGTGAAAAAGGACTCTCTTCCGTCCGTCCTAAATCTTCCATCATTCCGCTTCCTTGGATGTCTTTCAGGGAGGATGAGGCTATCAATGGCTACTAGCCACGATGGCTACACTCTCCCTCCACGGTCGGAGGCAGTCTGGTTCTGCAAACCATTTGAAAACTGCTGAAGGACCTAGCAGACTTCTTACAGTGCCTGTTGTGGCAATTTTAATGAACTCTGCTTGATGCTGTATGTTGTTGTTGTGTGCCTTCGAGTCGACTGTATGCTTTTTAAAAACTATTTCTTTTGATGTAATTTTTATTAACATTTTCTATTTTCCACAGAAAGAAAATTACATCGACTTTTCAACGTCCCAGAACAGGGATGTACATTGTTCACCGTTCCACTCCGGGTGAGTCATTCAAACCTTATCACATCAGCCCCGTAATTTTTTTTAATTTTTATGACCTTATTGTAGCTTTATGGCTTCAGTTATTTCTTAAACTGTATTACAATTTGCACTCCCTATAAGTCGCACTGTGATACAGTGATAATAACTGAAGCCATAAAGCTACCGTTAAAAATCAGTATTATCATTTATTAGATTTATTCGTCGCTCGATATCCAACGGACCCCAAGCGGCTCACACAATGTTAAAACAGAACAAATAAAACACACTATAAAGATATTTAATTTAACGCCGTCATGCCACGGCCCACCTGAAAGATACTCACAGGCCACTGCTGGGCCACAGACCAGCGTTTTGGAACCCTTGGTGTAGGCAGTACCGCCTAGATTCCTAAAAGCAACTCTGTACACCCAAAATAAGGAGCAAAAGCGTCAGGAGCACATATAATTCTGACGGGACGGCAGTGAGAGCCAGCGTGGTGTAGTGGTTAAGGTGTTGGACTACGACCTGGGAGACCAGGGTTCAAATCCCCACATAGCCATGAAGCTCATTGGGTGACCTTGGGCCAGTCACTGCCTCTCCGCCTCGTGAAAACCCTAGTCACAGGGTCGCCATAAGTCGGAATTGACTTGAAGGCAGTACGTACCCTTACCTTGAAGGTCGTCCCACATGCAGACAGCGGAAACTGGAAGAGGACAAACATGTTATTGCTGGAGGCTGGGGCACACCGCCCCCCCTGATTACTTAGCAGGTGCACAGACTCCAAGCTGAGCTGCGGGCGAGTCGCGTTCCTGGAGATGGCGATGGAGAACTGGCCGTCTGGGGTGCAGCGGGCAGTCACTGCCGTACAGAGAAGGAGAGGTGTAAGATGATAGAAATGCCAATATCACAACACCGTCATACAAATCTATGCTGCAGCCACAGCAGGAATACTGTCCCCAGTTCTGGTGGCCTCACCTCAAAAAGGTTATTGTAGAGCTGGAAAAGGTTCAGAAAAGGGCAACCCTAATGATCTAAGGGGATGGAGCCCACTCCTCGATGAGGAAAGGCTGAAGCATTTGGGGGCTTTTTGGTTTGGAGAAAAGGTGAGGCAACATGATTGGCGTGTATCAAAGCAGGCACGGCGTGGAGGACATGGAGAGAGGAGAGTAATTTTTCTTCCGCTCTCATAACACTAGAACTCGCGGACATTCAATGAAACCAAGTGTTGGAAGATTCAGGACAGACAAAAGAAAGGACTTCTTCAGCCAGTGCAGAAGTAAACGCTGGAATTCGTTCCCACAAGAGGCAGTGGGCCACTGCCTCTGACGGTTTTAAATTCATGGAGGAAAAGGCTATCAGTGGCTCCTAGCCACCGTGGCTCTGCTCTGACTCCACAGCGGGCATCAGTGTGCTTCTGAATACTGCGCTGACGCCCTGCTTGTGCAGTACCCAGAAGAGGCACCTGATTGGCCACTGCGAGAACAGGATGCTGGACTAGATGGGCCACTGGCCTGATCTGGCAGGCACTTCTTATGTCCTTAAGAACTGCCTCAGTGGGAAGTCTGAATTCCCTAAGAAAACACAGGGGCTAATCTGCATGCATTAGCGGCACGCACTTGTCCCTTGGAAGCTACTTTAGGGGAGGGGGCATAGCTCAGTGTGTAGGGCACCCGTTCTGCATGCAGAACGTCCAAGGTTCAATCACCATAAAGAAGTCACTGCACATTCATCCAAGCAAGTGAAAAATAATTTGTAAGTGGTGGCTTCATTAATTTTACATGCCCTAGCCAGCGACTTGGGACCGATAGCTGCATTTTTGGAGACATGGGCGGTCCTACAGTGATGGGGCTCTACTGTATATTTGTTTTTTTCCCTCTCTGTTTTCTCTAGCTTTTGCAGACTAGATTGATTTGAGATTTGAGCCTGTTTTGTGATATTTTGTGGTGTTTATTGATGCTGTTGAATATGATTATTATTATGTTCTGAATTGTTTTTATTATATTTATTTATTTATTTATTATTTGATTTATATCCTGCCATTCCTCCCAGCAGGAGCCCAGGGCGGCAAACAGAAATGCTAAAAACACTTTAAAACATCATAAAAAGAGCTTAAAATACATTAAAAAAACATTAAAAACATTTTTAAAAAGCTTTAAAAACATATTTTTTTAAAAAAAAGGGTTAAAAACATATTATTAAAGAAAACATACTAAAAGCAATTCTAACACAGACGCAGACTGGGATAGGTCTCAACTTAAAAGGCTTGTTGAAAGAGGAAAGTTTGATATTATTTATTCTTGCTATGGAAGCCGCTTTGAGGTCACTGGGTGATGCAAAGCGGCATACAAATATACTAAAGGAATAAAATCTCCTGTGGCATCTCCTGACAGGGCTCTCGGAGAACTCCCGAGTCTGCAAATCCTACTAACAGTTCCCCCCACCTCCAATGGCTCTAGGTCCATCTTCCACCCACCTTTGTTGGCATAGTAACAGGGTGCCACTCTGTCCGTTGGGCTGTAGCAGCACCCGAGGCCAGCACATTCTGCTTGTCTGACTTGATGGGTGCCGCAGAGGAGTCTGTCTGGTGCCGCAATAGCTGAGCACAGGCTAGGGCTGGGGGTGTCCAGGGCTGAGATGGAAAAAAAGGGCAGGCAAAATTATAGATGCAAAGTCCACGCTGCCAAGGGCAGATCCATATTTTTTTGCAAGCAGCTGACATCCTGAGAGGTCTGCAGGTTGAGCTGGCCCAGCCAACGCAAGAGGCCAACCGTGCTGTTGCAAGGGATAGTAACTTAAGAAGGTATAAAAGTAACAAAGGAGGATATTATTCATTCAACGTTAATTAATTCCTTGGCATTTAAGGAGGCTAAGCGACGTACAACATTTTGAGAGCATAAAACATAACAAAACCAGGAAAAAATGAATACGAGCAGACCTTCAGCAGGAAAAAAAAAACATACCATCAATAAGTAGATATGCCTTCCCTGTGTTAGCACATAAATTGGAGGAAGGGCCAGTGACAGAACACCTGCTTTGCCTGCAGAAGGCCGCAAATTCAATCCCCAACAGCATCTCCACACAGTGAGCCCCCTTTATTCAGAGCCCCATGAGTACTGGGAACTTACTTTTTTATTCATTAAGGAAAGGACTGGAACTCGATGGTAGAGCACACGCCTAGCCTGGCCTGCAGGCAACACAAGACTCTGCCTGTAAGAGCCCCAGAGAGCAGCTGCCAGTCAGTGTCGATGATATTGCACTTGACGGACCGGTGGTCTGCTATGTCCCAGACAGCCATAGGAACAGGGAGTAGAGGATTTGGGAAGGCGACACACTTTAGATAACTGCGGCCCTCCTGACGTTGTTGGACTACAGCTCCCATCATCCCTGAACGCTGACCCTCCTGGCTGCCGGGAGCAGAGTCCAAAAGCATCCCCCCCCCCCGATTTTCCCGGCTCCATGACGTGAGACAATTTTCCAATGCAAAAGGAAATTTCATAGAATCATAGAATAGTAGCGTTGGAAGGGGCCCATAAGGCCATCAAGTCCAACCCCCTGCTCAATGCAGGAATCCAAATCAAAGCATTTCCGCAATGCAAATTACTGTATCGGAATTGCCCGAATTTGCACAGGATTTTTCCTCCTTGGAAATTCTCCCCCACCCCAGTTCAATTTTTTCCAGAAAACACCCCCCCCCCCGGGAGAGTACCAGGGCCAGCTTGGTGCTGTCCAGATGATTTGGGCGACAACTCCCATCAGTCCCAGTCAGCAGAGTTATACGATGCTCAAAGGACACAAGGTTGGGAATGACTGTCGCTGGGTTAGGCTTTCCAAAGAGAACGTGCCGCTGGCTGGTAGAGAAGACCAGCAGGTGTTGGTATGAAACCATCAAGAGGGCTTCCTGTTTCGGGGGGGGGGGCAGCTAATTCTAGCATCCCTCGTTTTGCAATTCCCCGTCTGCAGTTTTTAGCCGTTTTGTGTTTTGCAATCCTGTCTTGGGTTGCCTTCCAGGGACTTGGCACCAAGCCCAGGCAGCTAACCACCGGTGCAACGCTCCCAAAGGGACCCGCACAGCCAGCCTTCTTCCTACCCTGGTGTCTAGAAGGGAGGTACAAAGGCAAGCCAAAGCCTCTCCCCTGCCTGCCAGCCTTCGCTTCGGTGGACAAGTTGCGCTGGTTGCATTGATATAAATCAAAACACAAATATTAATTTAAAAAGACAGACCTGTCCCAAACTAGGAACCTGATGTCAATGCAAACTTTGCTGTTTGCACTAATGTAAAGAATGCCGGATCCCACGTACTCTTGACATGGGGAAGTCGAAGGCCCCAGAGGGTTACCCATATGCAGGGAAAACAAATCCAAAATCCCAGTCTTAAAAAAAGGTCACAAACTCAGGAGTCATTTTTAGTGGAAAATAATATTTATAGCCTACTCATTTGCTTAAGAATCACCCACACCAAGCTTTACATGAAGCATCATTTATCTAACTTCTGAAGATGTACCTTTTCCCACTGGCTCCTTTGTAAGACTGGACCCTGTTATTACTGAATTCCTGCTCTTATACTGCTGTTTGTACTATTTTTGTGTACTGCTTAGCGATTTTTAAAAAAAAATTAAGTAGTTAAGATGCACTTTTAATGAAATATCCAGCTAGAATCCTGGACTAATATTACAACAAAGTGCTATTTGAATGCAGGTTGTGTATCTGCAGCCAGCATCAAGTGGAAGACATTTTTCATTACATGCTAACTTGCCCTCTTCATGGGGATCCAAGAGAAGGCTTTCAAAGCTCTTGCTAACTTATATGGATGTAGAAACGCCCTTGCAGAAACGGTCATTCTCTTGAGTGACACACAAAGGGGCCTCTTTTCGCCTTGGCAGCAAAACAGATGAGGAAGAGAGAAAGAGACAGAATTGCCATAAACTGTCTTGGAGATTCAGAGTTTTAAGTTGAAGCTGAGATTGCTTATGGTAATTTACCTGTATTACTTACAAGGTCTGAACAGACTTGAAGGCACATAGCAAAACCTATAGTGTTCAAAGTATTGACTTCTGTCATCTTGTATATTTTAATTTATTTGTCATGGCCTTCAGCTAGTACAATAAACTTTATCGTTATAATTAAATATAATCTAGTTGATAAAAATGCACGAACGAAGAACTTCTCAGCACCCCCTCCAGAACAACAGAGGGTGCAACACTTAAAAAAAATTAAAAGCCCCAAAGCTGCAAAATGCTCGTAACTGGAACTGGAAGCAACTTTAGTCCTAAGACACAGTTAGCTTAGATCTATTATTAACTTCCGTGGATCTACACTCAGTAAAAATTGATTGGACAGTACAACCCCAGAGGATTAGGTATTACATTAAAATCCCGTCGGAATGAATTCAGCTTCTGGTATGAGACACACACAAAATACCTGTGGACTTGCTTGCAAGTACGCAAAGTGGGCTGGATATGGGGAGGAACTGAACAGAACTGAAGCTAATTAGGGTTAAGTAAGCAAGTAAATTATGTGTGAGCTGCCATCGCTATACCACTCCCTAACTTTCAAACCTCAAGACCCTGTTTGACTATTTTAAGGAGTTTTAACGCAAGGAATTTTCTCTCCCCCTCCCCCCCAAAAAAACACATACAGAGCACACGTTTAAAGCACGTCCTGCATTGAGCAGGGGGTTGGACTTGATGGCCTTATAGGCGCCTTCCAACTCTACTATTCTGTGATCTATGATTATTTCCCCCCAAGAAACCTGGGAACTGTTGCTTCTTAAGGGAGCCAGGAACGTAGTTCCGTGAAGGGTAAACTACAGTTCTCTGCATTCTTGAAATGCCTGGTATGTATGCAGTCACACAGCTGGCTATAGTTTGGACCTCTGTTTATATAAGATATTTCTATCCCACCCTTCAGCACGGCACTCAGGGCGGATCACAACACGGTCATACCCAGTAAACATTAAAATTAGATAAAATACAGTCAAATCTAGGGAAGTGGTATTAAAAGGGGTAAAACTAATCTCCAACTGTAATCTCCGAACTGTTTTCAAAGGCAGCCCCACGTAGAGCACGTCACAGTAGCCAAGCATCGGTGTCACCAGCGCACGGGTCACGAGGCCCAAGTCAACTGTTTCCAGGAACGGGCACAGTCGGTAGACCGGTCTGAGTTGGCCAAAAGCACTCCTGGCCACAGCAGCCACCTGACATTCAGGCAGCAGCGCCGGATCCAGGCGTACGCCCAAACTCGTGGGGACGTCTATTGATGAAACAGTCGAGAGGTCCTCGGGGAACCCGCTGGTGGGCTAAACTTACCCCATAACAGGACACGCAGATCCTTCTGCCTCACCCGACTTCCCCAGTCGCCAATGTAACCCATTTTGGCAGCAAATATGGGAGCCCCAGAGCCCCACGTCACCAGCAGGAGAGTTGCCAAGAGGTACATTGTGGCTAAACTACAACGCCTACTTTCCCCTGGTGGGTAAGGGGAGGTGTCTAGCAGTGGGGGCCATTATGTTATACAGCCCCCTCCTCTCATGGCAACTGCCTGCCCCCTTTATGATCTCAGATACACACATACCCCAACTGGACTGGCCCACCAGCTGAGTCCAGTAACAAAATAACCTGGCCTCTGGCAGCCGGGGAAAGCGGATGCTTACAGGTGAGCAATCCTGGAAGCATAGTGAATGGATGGGCAACCTCATGCACCAGACTTCTCCAAGATGCGTTGGACTACAACTCCCATCAACCCCAGGTTGGAGAAAGCCATTGTACATGCGAGCCAAGCATTCCTTACATTCTGCATTTTTAAACCTGTGTAATCTGACTGGGGACCCAAGGCGGATTATTTTATTCCCTCAATTTGTACATCCACAGAGAATGAAAACAGATCACCAAACGCAACTTTTGCGGGGAAACTCAAACGCCGTTGGATCAACAAGCATCACAAGCAACGCACGTGGGTGTGGAGGATCAAGACCATAGCAGGGGGCACAGGGCAAACCCTCCCTATCCGAGAGTCCAGATCCGGACTAGCCCCCCATGTACAAATGAAAAAGAACAGTCACATGAAATGGTTGGCGATAACATCTAGTTTGGCCGATGCGATGCAACAGCACCTTCGTGGATTTGGCGCCTGAAAGCAGGGAGTGCATGCAGAAGTGTTGCAGCAGTAAGGGGGCACTCATTGCCAAGAAGTCCCTGCCCCCCAGGAGGACCCACCCACAGAGCCCCCCAGCAAAGACCCTGCATGCAGGGTTTACAGAAATAAAGCACTCTTAGAACATACCAAGAGGAGGTTCTGGACAACTCAGCTCCTCTTTATAAGAGGTCATCCGCCCATCTGCCCCAAGACCTTCGATATGGATCGTCGTCCGGTAGCTCGAGTCCTAGTTAGAAGAGGAATGGATGTTTTAATTGGTTTGCTTTTTATTACACTGCGATTAAGAAATGAGCTGATTTGTTTAATCTATGTTTAAAAATAAGCTATCTTTTTTGTCCCCTTGAAACTTAGGGAATATTCTGTTTAGTCTAATGATTTTTTTCTCTTGTATTTTTTGTACTTAAATTTTATATGCAATGCTTATGTTATGTTGAGAGAGCCAGTGTGGTGTCGTGGTTAAGGTGTTGGACTAAGACCTGGGAGACCAGGGTTCGAATCCCCGCACAGCCATGAAGCTCACTGGGTGACCTTGGGCCAGTCACTGCCTCTCAGCCTCAGAGGAAGGCAATGGGAAACCACCTCTGAATAAGCTTACCATGGAAAGGGTACTGTATTCAGAGGGTAGCCATAAGTTGGAATTGACTTGAAAGCAGTCCATTTCAATTTTGATATGATGTTGATACTAAAGAGGATGTTTTGTTCAATTAATTGTATTTTATTGATTGTTTTTGTAGCTGCTGTTTTAAGATGTTTTGTTGTACACTGCTTAGAGTTTTATTTAAATATAAGCGGTATATAGTCTTAATAATAATAATAACAACATTGTAGTTTTGGTAGAGATTTACAGGGAGGGGAGGAGAAATTGATCCAATTTGCATTTAAAAGTGAATCTATCAAATTTGCACAGGAAAAAAATACACAAGCTGAGGGCTACCATTCAAAATCCGCACTTTCTCTGGATTTTGTGAAGCAGTTCTGCAAGCCCACAGTGTTGACAGAAATGCAGCTATTAGGGGAAAGTGTGCATAAAATTATTAACATACAAAAATTAATTGTGTTCCGGAAAACTGCTTGCAAACATGCGTGCACTGGTCAAAACTGCATACAAAAGTGTGTTTGCTGGGAGAAACTCTCACTAAAATTGCTGGTGAATTTTCATGAGGATCTCGTTTATTTAAAAAATGGGCAAATTTCTGCATAGGAACATCAGAAGAACCTGTTGGATCAGGCTGATGGCCTATCGAGTCCAACACTGTGTTCTCCCAGTGACCAGCCAGATGCCCATTATGGGAAGCCCGCAAGCAGGACCTGAGTGCAAGGGCACTCTTCCCTCCTGCGGCTTCTGGCAACTGGCTTTCGCAAGCCTACTGCCTCGACTGTGGAAACAGAGCGGAGCCAGTTCCCAGGATTCTTGGGAAGCACGAGCCATGTGCTTGAAGGGTATGGTGTCTACATGCATCCCAAGACAGGCGACTCGATCAAACATACACACACCCTGGAAGCTCCCTGGGCTGTCACCATTCCACAGCCCCTCCTACCTCACAGGGGTGTTGGGAGGGAGATTTATGCATGTTTACTTGACAAGATGCCTGCAAACGCTGCCTCTAGGATCAGGGGCGCACGCAAGCCAAAATCTTACTTGTGCTTTGGTGTAACACCCAGCAAAGGTCACGTTTGCAGCCACAGAGCCATCTGGATTCGGAGCCACTGAAGTCCCACAGGAGGAGTCGTTCTTTAGAGTATGGGGCTTGCCTTCAGGATCTTGGGGGGGGGGGGTGCAAGAGAAGAAGCACCAGCTTTGTCAAACAGGCCACTGTGCCCAAAATCATTACCCCTTCATTACTTCAAGGCGGGCAGACTTTGTGTTTTAGCATCAAGCCACCCCCCCCACAAAAAATACACTTCCCCCCCCCATCTCCCCAAAATGTTGTGCTTCACAGCCAGGCTGATGAGGAGCTCTGAAGAACTCCAAAGCTTCTTGTTGTGCACTACCTTCATTCAATGTCCCCAAAACAACTACAGATTTTGCCATTTTTTAGCCACCAAAGGGGCTTCCTTTGCTTTTTGGGGGGGGGGTAGTCCTAGAGAAATGCAGTCTACCCCTCAACCTGGAGAGGGAGAGAGAGCAGCCTTTTATTTAATGGGAGGGATCATTGCCCCACCAGTCCTCATATCAAAAGTGGCAAAGTGCTCCACCTGAGCAGAGTCAGAAGGGAGCCTTCAAACGAACACTCAGTCCATACAAGCAGTTTAAAAAAAAAAAAAAAGGTCCAGTTTCTAGTCCTCATGGTCAGGTTATAACCCCTAGACCCAATTACTTGGAAGTAAGCACCATTGACCTCAGCCAGACTTGCTTCTAAGTAGATATGTACAGGATGGTACAGCAAGTCATGCAACTCCCCTTCTGCTGTTGTAAGTATTTATACTTTTTATAAGCTTCTTATATTTATACTTTTTTCCTGCTTCCTTCGCCCCCATTGTATTATTTCTATTTTTTGGTCATCCTTCATAAGGCCCCAGGGCATGTTACTCATGTATTAGGATACCCTTTGGAACTCCCTGCCTACTGATATTCCGCAGGTAGCTTCCCTGCCTGCTGAAAGCTTATTTGCTTATGCAAGCCTCTCCAGGCATGTATCTCAACACATACTTTTCTTTTATTACATGTATTTTAAAACTGCTGGTTTTGCTTTGAAAAACATTAGCTTGTTTTTAAACAGCCGATTCATTGGTAGCTTTTCATGTATACTTTATGTAAAACTGCTTACAGGTTTTGACAATTAAGCAGCAGGTAGAGGTTACATGAAATAAAATGATGCATTTTTTTTTTTTTGCTAGGTGCTTTTTAATGCTTTGCATGCATGCAGGCCAAAGATGGCAACCTGTAGCATAGTGGCAAATTCAGAACTGCGGGGTCCCTTTATGACAGTAATAGCCGCGCCCTCTCCTATCCTTTTTATTTTCCCGCTGGGTTGAGAACGAGATCCTTGTTAATGCAGTGTTAGCTGCTGAGAAGAGTCTTCTCAGTGACTGCCTCACCTCTTTTCACTTCGATTGGCTCCAAATCAACAGGAAAGGACAAGGTAGTATGTTAGAAGACTCTTTTCAGTGGCCAACACACTCTCCTTTCATGCTCATTGGATGCTGGAGACATAGAGACCCTGCTCCCAAAAAAGTAAGGGGTTTAAGAGACCCCCTGAGTCCCTGGATGACTACACCCTTGGTAGCAGCCCAGAATAGCACCCCCGTATCAACATTACACCCTCCACCCACCCACCCTTCTGCCATCATCATTACCTGCAACAACTAAAACCGCAACTCCGTTATTTTAAGCAGACACTTAAGCAGATATTTACTACTATATATGTGTGTTTTTTTATCCAAAGAGCTCAGAGCGATGCATAAAGCCTCACACCAATCTACTTTTTCCCCTTTACTATTTTTTAAGATTCATGCAGAAGTAGGTCTTCATTTATTTTTTAATAAGCAGTTACATTTCCCAAACTTACCCAGAAGCCTTATTACAGAGGAGAAGACCTTTGGCCGAGGTCGTAAGAGAAAGGAGAAACTTTTATCATCGCAGTTCAGGAAAGCTGTTTCCCAAAAGGTGCCAGCGTCAGAGAAACACACCTGGACCGCTCCCAAAAGCAGAATCAGGAACCCAAACTCTCTAAAAGGCATTTTCGTTTCTTAAGCCGCTGCTTCTTCCCCCAGCCAAGTTACACCCCCCAAATGCTCATTCACGGCTAGTCCCTAGGGAGGCTTTTATAGCCTTATGAGGAACCTGATTGGATAGGACTAGGGACTAAAAAGGCCTGGGACTCACTGAAAATCAAGGCTCCGGTCCTATAAGGCACTTGCCCTTCATTTTGTATATACGCAGTTATTAGTCTCCTGCCAGGGGAACAAAACCTCTGTAGATGCTCAGGGATACCCTTTTTGCAGAACTCCTTTAGCTGCTCTGCACATGCTTAAGGGCTCTGTTGTTGTTTTTAAAAAATAGTATGTACTGTATGTATACTGTCTTTCTGCTCAGTGATTATGCACATGTTCAATTATTAACCTTTGTTCAGGGGAGCAACACCTCTGCATGTGCTTGAGGGTGCTCAGCTTTTTCAGTGGCTGCTCTGCGCATGCACAGAAGCTCACCCTTTTTTTAAAAAACTGTTATTATTACACTTACATCCCAGCTTTCCAAGGAGCTCAACCTGGCATGCATGGTTGTCCTAATTTTCCCCCACACAACCAACCTGTGAGGTAGGTTAGGCTGAGAGATGGTGATTGGCCCCAAGGTCAAGGTCAGCAAGTTTCCTGAGTGGGAATTTGAATTCTGGTTTCCCAGTCCAGTCCTCCCACCACTGCACCCTATTGCTCTCTAAGCCCTCCTACAGGGGAGAAAAACCCTATACTCAGCACATGCTGAGTCCCTCTTTCAAAAGAAGCGGGGAAACTGCACTCTGCACATGTTCAGGAGGTGCCCTCTTCCCCATCCCATATTCTTTTGTCTGCTCCACGCATGCTTAAGGACTCCTCTTTCTTTTAAAGGCCCTTTCATGGGAGGGGAAAGTGCATTCTGCACATGCTCAGGAGGTGCCCTCTCTCCCCCCCGTGTTCTTTTGGCTGCTCTGCACATGCTGAAAAGCTATTTTTAAGACCCCCTTTCAGCTGACGGGGAGGATGCACTCTGCACGTGCTCGGGGGTACCCTCTTCTTAACCCACCCCCGTATTCCTTTGTCTACGCTACACGTTTAAGGTCTCTTTTTTTTTTAAGTTCCTCTTTCAAGGGAAGCGGGGAAAATTGCACTCTGCACATGCTCAGGAGTTGCCCTCTTCCGCCCTCCCTTTCTTTTCTCTGCCCTATACACGTTTAAAGCATCCTTTCCCTCTTTCCCAAGCTTTGCAGATGTTGCTAGACTCCAACTCCCATCAGCCCCTGCCAGCATGGCCCACGGTCAGGAATGCTGGGAATTGTACTGTAATTAAAAAAAAAAACCCACCATCAGCTTCTAAAACATGCGGGCGATCTGCGCATGCTCAGTAGCCACTGGCGCTCCTCCCTCCCTCTCTTCTGCGGGGAACGCGAGGCTGGCACCGCCCCCTGCTCTCTCTCTGATTGGCGGGCGGTGACGCGCGTGGGCGGGGCCGGCGCGTGGGGCACCTTCAAAACTTGGGCTGCGGTGGGCGTGGCCAACGGACGCCTCTCAGGCGCCAGCCAAGATGGCGGCGTCGGCCGTGTTTGGCGGAGGCGGCACCGCCCGCTTCTCCCTGGTGGTCGTCTTCGGGGCCGGGGGCGGCCGCGCTGGGCTCCGCAGGGCGGTGTTGGGGGCCGTCAGAGCCGGTGAGGGAGAAAGCGGAAGTGTGTGTGGGGGAGGGGGGTGCTTCAGGCTGTGGGGAGGGGCCGGAAGTGGGGGTCTCTGATGGGGAGGGGCCGGAAGTAGGGTCTCAGGTGGGGGAGGGGCGAAGGGGGAGGGAGGGAGGGATGGAGAGAAAGGAAGAAATTGGGGGGGGGAAATCCGCGGGGTAATAGGTTCCTTTTGCAATTCCTGCGCTTTGTGTCTTATTCATTTACCTTATTCTATGGATGCATGGGCCTGTTTCCACGCATGCTTGTGCGTTCTTGTGGGTTTGCATTTCTGCTGAAAGCAATTTGCAGGAAGTAAATCTGGAGATGGGACTTTTGTCATTAATAATATCATCATCGCTTCTGCGGCATAACAGAGACAAGTCATCAGTTAATCACTCGCTGGAAATAAGTCAGAATTGGGGGAGGGGGTTGTACCTAATTTTAGCCACACCGGGAGGATCCCCACTGGGTTGTACCTTACTAAATTCTGCTCGGGGTAGACCCATTGGAATGAATGGATCTACATAAGTCATCTCACTTAACTTTAGTGAGTCTACTCTGAGTATGGCTAACTTGGGACACGACCCGTTGAAATGAAAGGGGTGCAACTCACTTGGGGCTCCTGACTTCTGTGGGTCTGTGCTCTTGAGCAGGACTGAGTTGGATGCAGTTCAGTGTATTCCCTGCCAGACGCTCAAGGCTGCAACCTGATGCGTTCTTTTCCTGAGAGTAAGAGCTGTATTGAACATTTCAGGCCTTCTGAATAAACGTGTTTAGGATTATTTAGGATGGTAACCGTCAGTCCAAGTTTAGCACAGTTCACATGGCTGATAGTTCGCTAGTTTCCTTCATATTACACATGTAAAGGAAGGTTGTTGTCTTGCATTAGTGCTTGAGAGTATGTCCCATTGGGATCGGTGGAACTTCCTTTCAGGTAAACATGGGAGAGGACTGAGTGTCAGTGAAGTGAAACAAAAATAATATGCATGCGCTCATACAATATTACACTGGGCCTAGTTCTTGTTCCTCTATTTTAAATATGTTTGATTTAAGCTCTTACCATTAAGGATTAAAATTCATGGAGCTAGCAGATCTCAGAACAGGCGGGGTTGTTTCATGTGTAATCATAGAATAGTAGAGTTGGAAGGGTCCTATAAGGCCATCAAGTCCACCCCCCTGCGCACTGCAGGAATCCAAATCAAATGGTGCTGAACTTATGAAAAAAATGAATTGGGTATATGTCTGCATGTGGCAGGAGTGGGTCTTAAGAGCAGAGCGGACTTGGTGGTGGGTGAGGAGTTGAAGCTTGTAAACTTCGGGGAATGAAAGAAGTGGGGCCTGAATGGGGAGAGGAACCTAAGTGTGGGGTGAGCCGATCCGCAGAACGATCTTGTGGGGAGCCGGTTGGAGTTGCTCTATTGAGAGGGATGTGCTGGGTTGATGTGTGGATGTGGCGGAATTAGGACGGGTGGCGTAGGGTGAGAGTGTTGTCTTGAAGTGGCTGTTCTGGGTATGCAACCCCCCTTCAAAGCATGATGGAGCCGAAGGCTGCCCCGTAAATTGGAAGGCAGGGTGAGTTTCTCATCTCTGAGGCTACTGGCTCCCCATTGGGGACCTTCTGGCCTTCACCCTTTCTGCTCTGAGCAGTTGCTAGGCCTGCACCCCTTGCTCATTTGCCCCCAAATCACTGTTCTCCTGAGCCTTGCTTGTTTTTTAAAAGGGGGAGTGCTTCGTTGTTGCCAAGGCTGAGGTGAGATCTCGAGGCACAGGTGAGGCCAGTCCCAATGCCCTTCCCTGCCTTGTGAACCCTGGATCCCATAAGGTCAGCTGGGCACCTGCTTCCTGGTGCTCTGCTGTCTTGTCAGAGCCTGGTGCATATAAGGGCCATATCGTGTGCCCAGCCTCACGGTGGTGTCCCTGCGAGTCTGTCCCCTCCATCTCTCAGCAGCCAGCATGGCCAGCGTTGACATACGATGATGAGAATTGCGGCCAGACAACATCCAGCTTCAGCTGTTCACCTGCAAAAGGATTCCATCTTTTTCCAAGAAGGGTGGCGGCGGGTATTCTCTTTGCAGCGTCCAGCTCCATCCTTGTGGTTGGGGGGGGGGAAGAACGTTAGGGTGTCCTTGCACCCACCACGGCGAGGGCATTCCACCTCTAGGGGTTGCTTTGTTTTGCTAGAAGCAGAAATAAGTTTTTTGAGGGTGGGCGGGATGGCTTCACGTTTAGATGAGAGCTCAGAATGAGACGGGGGGGGTGCAGGGAGCAAATGTGAACATAAGCAAGGACCCAGAAGGGGCCTCCAGAGGCAGGAAAATCGACTGAGACATGGGCTGGGAGGAAACTGGCACAGATACTTGATTTATATACCACTTAATCATTAGTGTTTCTAAGCCGTGACAATACACTTTATTTTTATGAGAGAGTGTAGCAAGGCCAGGTATTGAAGCGAATCTCTGTACAAAGCCGATATATTTTCGACACAAATATCCCAGGTGAGCATGGGGATTCCTTGCATTAAGTCGGCGAATAAGTCGGGCAAACAGCCGGGAAGAGAAGAGTTCTCACACTACCGTACCTGCTCATGCACGCTCCGTGGGCAGACTTCTTGCCTTACCTTTTAAACTCGTCATGACTGCATAAATCCTGTGTTAAAATCCCCCATGCTTTGTCGCTGTCGGATGAATGTATTTGTTTGGATAAATTCCCCGACATAAGCAGGCTTGTGCTTTGGCAAAGGTCTGCATTCCGTGCTTTGCCACGGGGCAGGAGGAGGAGGAAGGAGGGAGAGAGTGTGGAAGAATTTGGGGCAGAGAGAGAAATGGATGGCATATCAGTTGACCCCAGTGAGCCCTGGGGTGCCCTGAAGCATCTCGTGAGGGTAGGAGGCCTTCTGGACAGGAGGCCGTGGCCTTAGGGTTACTCTGAGTTGCTGTTGCGCTCAGGTCCTTTTCAGGAGCCTCCCCAAAGGTGGCTCTTTGGCCTGATCCTGCTACAGAGCTCTGACGTTCTCCCGTGCTTGGTGTCCCGAGGTTGAGCAGAGCCTGCCTGTGCAAAAGGCGGGAGGGGTGCCTCCAGATAATGTCACTTGCTGGGCATCGCAAGCGGGTGGAGTTGCTGCTTTGGTGCTCGGGGCCTGCTTGCGGGCGTCTCCCCTTTCAGGTGTCTGGTTGGCCCCTGTGAGAGCAGCATACTGGGCTAGAGGGGCCCCTTGGGCCTGGTCCAGCCGCTGCAGGGCTCTTCCGAAGTTCGCCAGTGGTGTTTGGCGAGGGCGCGCCAGCCTCTCTGAGATGGCGAGGCGGCTGCTTCGGGGTCCCAGGTGAAGGGTTGTGAGTCAGCCAGGGACTTGCAATGGGGGCTGCGTTGCCCTGCCCTATGCTGGAGCGGATAGGGGTAGGGTGCACGCTGTCAGGTGAAACCAAAGGCAACACCGGCTGGCATTTGAAAGAGCCTAGCAGAAGCTGTTCACTTCCTTTTAATTGCCCTCGGAGAGCAAATTGCTTTTGATTGCGCCTTCTCCGAAGGCGGCTGCTTCCCTGTAGCTGCAGGGCCTGCGTTTTGTTCCTGCGTGCAGCCGAGTCTCTTCCGCAAGGTGCAGGCGAGTCAGGAGCCAGCAACGGTGTGCACCTGTTGTGTATGTGTACGCCTCTTCTGGCTGCCTGGATGGAAGGCGCTGCTTGTGTCAGCTTGCCAGGAAGGGTTGTGTCTCCATCGTTCATCTTCTTGGTTTGACGGGGAGCGTTGGGTTGTGCGCAGGGGTTGGGCTCCTGAGAAAGTCCGCTTTGGTTTTTTAAAACAGGAAGAATAAGCCAAGGTTCTAGCTCTCGTGGTGCTGGGGAGAAAGTTGCCATTTGCCAGGGTTTGGGAGATGGGATATCCTTGGCCGAGGTTGTATCCAACTAGGTTCTAAATGAAATGAAAGAGCCTAGGTGAGTCTTGGCAGTTAATTGCAATGGGTTTCCTCTGAGTAGGACTAACACAACCGGGATGCAAGCCTCCCGGTTGCCTCCCCGTGGTCTCCATTTATGTGCCTCTCCACACGTAGTGCAGTATATTTACTTGTCTTTTGGGTCCTTCCCTGCTTCTTTTGGTGGTGGAACTTGGGAGTCACGTGTCGCCTTCCATGCACCCCCACCCCACCCATCTCGGCAGCATCTCAGCCTCCGCAAGGGAGCTCCGTCGTGGTTGCTGAGGCTGGAGCGCCCTTACTGCGGCGTCTGCCAATGTGGTGCCCTTCCATTGTCGTGGACGGCAACTCCCATCAGCCCCAGCCAGCGCAGTGCTGACGGAGGTTGTCACCGAAATCATCTGGAGGGCACCGTGTTGGCAATGGCAGACTGGCATGGAGAGGCCTCTGGCGCCTCTGACATTGTGTGTCCGTTGTCAAGTGCACACGCTGAAGAGCAATGTTGATCGCAGCAAATCATATGAACGTGGCCTCTTCGGGGCCTCTGGAACCATGAGAGCTAGCACCTTGATTTTCGTTGGATCAATGGTTTCTTGAATCCCAGGCATGGCTTATATGCCCTGGCCTGACTCTTCCTCCTCCTCCTCATGCAAAGTTGCTGCATCCTGCGGAGGGTCAGACTGGTTTCTCTAAATCCCTGCAGTAAATTGAGTTTGTGCCAGTGCCGAAGTTGCTTCTCTGATGTCATCAGCCTGGCACTCATCCAGGGCTGTTTCTTGACCGCTGGCCCATCCTTTGGGAGATGAGCCACACTGGGTCTGCAGGGCTGACTCAGGGCATGCCTGGAAGGGGTGAGGCATTGCCGGTCACTTTGGCTCCCTCCCCGACACCCCCCCCCCCGGCTGCTGGGAAGCAATGAGGGGTTGATGTGTCAGGATGCATCGTGGAGTCTTTGGCCAGAGGGGGCTTCTGGGATGCCGCAGCAGGTAGGCTTGACATCTATAAGGAGGCTTTGCTAGACCCTCCTGGACACCTTGGCCCGCTTCCTCATGCTTCTGTGGGGGTCGGGAGCTTAAAATATGGGAGGTTATCTCTCCCGAGAGCCAGTGTGGTGTAGTGGTTAGGATGTTGAACTATGACGTGGGAGACCAGGGTTCGAATCCCCACACGGCCATGAAGCTCACTGGGCGACCTTGGGCCAGTCACTGCCTCTCAGCCTCAGAGGAAGACAATGGTAAAACCACTTCTCAATACCACTTACCATGAAAACCCTATTCATAAGGTCGCCATAAGTCAGACTTGACTTGAAGGCAGTTCATATCTTTTTTTTTATCTCTCCCCAAGGCAGCCTTTATCCAACCTGGCATTCTCCAGTTTAGGACTACAGCACCCGTTGGCCCCGGCCAGCATGGCTGTTGGTGCTGGGGCTGACGGGAATTTTCATCCAAAATGTCTAGAGGGGAAGAGAGGCTGCCTGAAGCAGACGCTTGTAACTGGAGCCACTTTTCCTAGCTGTCAATGGGGTGGGTGGGTGTAATGAGCAAGGATGTTGCTCTAGAAAGGGAGCGAGACTCCTTCCTTCCGCAGAAGAATCCTGGATCTGGCCCCCGTTGTCTTGCTTACTGGACTGGATCAGTGTTTTAGAAATCAGAGTTTTAACGCAAGAAAGCTTATTTTAAAAATCGTAGCGTCTCAGTTTCAAGCAGCCAGGAAACATACATCATAAATTCTTCTGTGCCAGCTTGGCCGTCTCCCACCCGGATGGTGAGAAAACTCTCCAGGGAGCTGAGGGCTCTGGGGCCTCTCCTGTCAAAGTCTGGCCCTTCTCCGCAAAGAGCTCTGTGTTTGTGTATTGTGTTTCTCCCAGCAAAAGCCAGCAAGGAATCCTGGAGTCTGTCATCAAGTTAGGGCTGTGTTTCACAGGCCTGGAAAAATCCCAGGCACTTAAATGTTGGCAGGTGGTGTTCTCTCACTCCCTCTCTCACTCCCTCTCTCACTCCCTCTCTCACTCCCTCTCTCACTCCCTCTCTCACTCCCTCTCTCACTCCCTCCCTCTCTCCCTCTCTCCCTCTCTCACTCCCTCTCTCCCTCTCTCTCTCTCTCTCTCTCTCTCTCTCTCTCTCACTCACTCACTCACTCACTCACTCGCTATCTCTGATTTCTCCCCCTTCTAAGAGCAGAGGTGTTCAGTAGAAACTGGGTAGCTGCTCCACAACGGGACCCGTTTCTGGCTGTGGTGGCTCTTTGCATCTTTGACGCGGGTTAGTGTGTTTGTGTCCATTTGCCTTCTCGTTCTTTGAGGGAAGGTTGCGCGGAGGCTCAGTACGGCATTGCTGCAGAAGGAGAGGGCTCACCCAGCAAATGCACATTGAACCTTCCTTGGAAAGTTTCTAGTCCTCAGGAATATACAGAGGTATATTTCCTATTTCCTCTTCCTTTTTGGTGTTGATCTCTTTACAGAATTCGTCTTTGAGACCTGGGCTTAGATAGGTATAGAATCTTGTATTTTTAGAAGCAGATGGTTCTATTTCACGGTGGACAAATTGCAGCCGCCAGAACCCCCATCCCCGGGACTGTTTTCAAAAGCGCTCTACAAGTGGACCTCTGACGAGAGCGGTCTCTCTCTTTATCTGGGTGGCGAAGGGTGTCAGAAGAGAAGGATGGAGGGGGCAGCAGAAAGCGATAGAGCGGCCCCCACTTACTCCTGGCTTCTGCCCCGTCCACCACCAGCATGTAGCCCCCGACAGATTATCCCCAAAGGAATGCGGTCCTCGGCAGGGGGAAAATGGTTGCCCAGTCCTGCTCTGTGGTGCGGCCACCTCAGCGTTCTCCGTCGGCTGATGCGCTTCCGATTTCTGCCTGGCTTCCTCTACCCGGACACCAAACAGGAAGCAGCTGCAACTGACCCTCTGAGCTCAGGGCTCCTTTTTTTTTAAGAGTCTCTGTTGGCGGGACAGGACAGGGGAGACGTACGGGGCTGGCTGGAGATCCAAGAGTGTGTCCTCTCTTTCCTCCCTGTGTGGTAGCAGCAGTTTTTTAGAAGGGATCTGAGAACCGGGGGTTGGGATGGGGGGGTGTTTTAATTTATTACCCTTCTCTTTTAAGAGCCCAGAGCTCTTCAAGAGCAACACGCTTGATCCAAGGAAGCATCTATTAAAACAAAACACAACCACTTGTGAAACGGAATTAAAGAAGATAGGGCCAGTGAAATGGCTCCATCTGCAGCAGTGCCAGAGAAGAGGCCCTCAGCATTGGCTGCTCTTCTCCCCTTCCCCCCGCAAAAAAAAGGCTTTCCAGAAGATCTGGGTTTGAATCTGCTGGCAGAACGGATGCAATGATGGAGCCAGGTTGGGCTTCCCTGCAGAGGGGATTTCTGAGAAGGCCCTGCACATTGGAACCCCCCCTCTGCTTGGGGTGGTGGTGGAGGGGATTGAGGAGCAACCCCCCCTTGATCAGAGGTAGCTGTCTTGTGGCACCTTTGCATTTGTGATGGGGAGGGGGGAAAGGGCACATCTTCTATCCTAGATCTAAGTTTTCAGGTTGTATCTTTAATTTGGAAGGCCTGCAGACTCTTGACTCTCTCCTAAAGTCAGAAGCTTTTTTCCAGCCTTCCTGGCCGGAAGGTTGGTGGATATCTCTGCCGAGGGCATTTTTATAACCTTCCTTTCCAGGGGGGTGGGTGGAGGTTGAAAATCAATCCAACCGATCCATAAAGAGGTCTGCATTGCCTCCTCCTGCAACCCAAGTTTGCTTTTTGAAGTTGGGGGTTGCATCAAGTCCTCCCCCCGCTAAAGAAATCTCCTCTTGCAACCGCTGCTGAACCCTGTCCAAGGCGTCATGGGAGGTGTGTCCCGGGAAAGCGACAAAACGTGCGCCGTATAATTGGCACCCTCGAGAATGGACAGAAGCCTCTTTGCGCAGTGGCTTCACTTAAATATGGCTTGCCTGTTGCTTAAGAGTGTGCTAAACCAATCAAGGGTCTTTGCTAGTAGTTCGCCCAGCCAGTAGTGGCTTCATGACCGGTGGCTGACCGCATTGACTCACGGTTGCCATCCCAGGAGGGAAGCTGGTGCTGGCAACTTGGGGAAGTGTGTGCGGTCTCTCTGCTGTGTAACCCTCTGGATAAGCCCTCCTGCAGGGCTTATCTGCCTGCGCCATCTGAAGCCAGCTTGCATAAGAGGGGAGCCCCCAGGGACGCATGGCAAGAGCCCGAGGGACCCAGTTGCCGGCGCTGTCTTTATCTGGAGAAGCTGTGTTTTGATGCTCCGGTTTTTGTGGGCACCTTTCCTGCTGATGGGCCATGGGTTCCCCTCGGTCACAAGGTGGTTTCTTGCGTCAGCTTTTGCATTTGGGCTCCTCATTTCAAAGGCTGCCTGCCCTTCCTCCCTGCCTGAACAACAGGACCAACTCTTACGGTCCCTCCCTCTGTAAATTCACTCCATTGCCGTGAGGGGCCGCCTGGCTCTTGAATGCTCCCCCCTGTTTTGTCTGGAAAGCGGGACTGGGGGATTTGCTTGCTCAGAATGCACCTGGGCCCTTTCTCCCGCCAAAGGGATGCAGACATGTCCCTGTAAGCAGCTTTGATGGAGAGACCCTTGGGAGCCCTCGGTTGTTGTGGCTCTTCAGGGGGAGAGCCGAGTACAGCTGCAGTAAACACACCTGCACACCCAGGCCTGTTTGCGAGAGCTGCAGTCTTGCATCTTGGCTGACGTAGGTTGCGCTGGTGTTATGTAAGCTAGCAGGCCATGCTGCTGGGAGCCTTTGGGGGCCTTAATACAAGCCAGGCAGCTCCTCTCCTTGTTCTGCAGGCTGAGCAAGCCCATGGCTTCAGCTTGTGGAGTCAGCAGGGCCTGGGCGTTGATCTTTCTATGTTTGCATGCCTCCTTGCTATCGTAGGGGCTTCGGAGGGAGACTCTCTCTTGCATTGCGCTTGCTGTGTTTGGTGGTGGCGATTCTGGCACATCGCGACAAAAATATCATGATTACTTGCACAGTTGGAGCTGAATGACTTCGAAAGTTCATTCTGCTATGGTACTAAAATGACCAAATTATCATCCCATTTGTTTTGATGGAAGCTATATCTCTAATATCTTCTAATGGAAGCTACTGATTTATTTTTAAAAATGTTATTGTATTGGATTTTTTAATTGTATTATTTAGTATTATTTTGTTATTTATTGTATTTTTTATGCTATTTTATGTTCACCGCCCAGAGAGCTATTGCTAGTCGGGCGGTATATAAATCTAATAAATGAATGAAATGAAATGAAATATCTCTGAATATGTATTAAGGTTGTATTAATCAATAATATACTTCTACTAAAAAACAATGATTAAATAGAATCTTCCTCGCTAGTGATTTAAACTGTGATTTAAATCATTAAAATGGAGTCCTTCAGAGAAGCAACTTAAATCATAATTTAAACCAAATCAACCCTGTGTCAGGGTTGATGGAGGATTGGTCACGGTGACCATTGGCTGTGAGAGCAAAACAGAGCCTCCAGATCATGACGCAGTCTACCCCTAAGTGCCAGACGCTTGGAACGTAACGGCGCAGGAGAGCATCCGCCTCCACACCCTGCTTCTGAAATTCCTGGAAGCACCTGGCCACTCTCAGAACCTGGAGACTAGGCTAAGAGCAGAGGCGTCTGGTAGAAATTGGGCAGCTGCTCCACGACTGGACCCCTTTCTGGCTGTGGTGATGCTTTGTGTCTCGAACCTGGGTTAGCCCTTCTGTGTTCGTTTTTGTCGCAGGGTTTTCTGTGGCGGCCTCTAGGTTTGGGGTGGCGGTGTGTGGTGGGGAGAGCCACTAACAGGGCCTGATGAAAAATGCCAGACCCACCAAGTAACTGTGTGTCCTTCTCCCCCTCCCCCCCGGCCCCATTCCTCGGTTCCGTTCTTCCAACGGCCAAGGGCTTCCCGTCAGGTGGAATGCACAGCTGCCTCCTCTGGCTCCTGACGGCCCAGCGCTCCTGCTGCAGTTCCTCCTCCAGCACTTGAGAAGTTGCTTACCGCTTGTGCGTCTCTGTCTCCCTCTCCCTTCAGGGATCCGCTCTTGGGATATCGACCTGACCGCCTGCAACCTGGACCAGCAGCTGAAGCTCTTTGTCTCCCGCCACTCGGCCACCTTCTCGGATCTTGTGAAAGGTAAGGGCGGGTTGGCAGAGGCCGAACCGCAGCCCCTCCCTGCCCCCATGTTCATGCCCACGTCTGCCAACTTAGCGCCCTCCAGGGGTTTGAGACTTCAACTCCCATACCTCTCGAAGGCCCAGGCGGGTCTAGAGCATTCACTCTCCGACGGATGACGGTGCTGTAAGCTGTCGGTTAGCCTTTGCACGTCAGTTCTAAACGTTTCACTTTTTATAAGACCGTCGGAAGAGCCCAGCTGGATTTAGATGTGCTGGATCCGGTTCTGGCCTTCTCTTGGAAGTCCGCTTGCAAGGCACGGATGCAGCGCAGCCCCGTTCACCTGCTTATGCAGTTGGACCGTCCAGAATGCTGCCGTCGTGTCCGGATGTCCCACTCTCAGCTCTGTTGGGAATTGTAGTCCGACGCGTCTGGAGGGCACCCGGTTGGCAAAGGCTGCCCTAGGGGGCAGGCAGAGAGTAGGGGGAAGTTCATATTTTACAGAGGGGCAGGCAAGCGGGCTGGGCTTGGCAGGCTGTGAGGAGTGGCTGTCTCCTCCCTTCCATGGCAGAGCTGGTATCTCCTCTGTGTTTTGCCGTGGAAAACTAACTTTTTTAAAAAAAGTCTTACGGCAGAGACAGAATGGCTCTTGTTGGGCGCAAGGCTTTGCCGCTCGCTCCTTGCGTCAGCTGATGCACACCAGACTGACCAGGCAGCTGTTCTCTTTCCTTGGCAAGCCGGCCAGCCAGCCGGCTGGCACCTCCTTCTCCTCCCTCCCGGTTTAGGGAACTGTTGGGGGAGGGCTGCAGAGCCCTCTCCCCTCTTCCTCCCTTGCAAAACAGGGGTCCTGTGTGGGAATGCGCTGCTTGCTCTCTAGCTGCGTCAGGGTTGCATCAGGGCCCTGCTGGCTCTCAGCAGAGCTCTGCCCAGTCTTGCAACCTGCTTTCCGTCCTGCAGGGGTGTGTTTGGGGGGGAATCTGGGGCCTGGAGGTGGGGCATCTGGGGCCCTCCAAGCCTCTCTCTATCCAGCCCTTGGGACTGTCCTTGGCCTTACTCCCCTTGAGGGGTTGCTTTGCAGAGTAGCACTCGCTGTCCTCCAACAGCTCAGCCTCGGTGCTCCGGGCAGCGGGGTGGGGGGAAGGACACAGGCTGCCTTGTGCCTCCCTCTTGGATCGGGTGCTTGCCTACAAAGCTGTGCTTCGTGTAAGCAGCCCTGCCTGGCTGTGGAGGCGACTGGGGTTTCCCGGTGACCCCTGGCCAGCCCCAGGCACCCGGGGCACATTGAGTCCAGGGGGAGCCCAGCATGGGGCTCACTGGGGGGTGCTGGACTCCCGCCCTCTTCCACCCCTGCGCTCAGGAGTGAGGAGGGACGTTGGAGTCCAGCATTGTCCGGACGGGCCCCTCATTGGCCGACCTGATTCAGCCAGTTGGAAGGGGTGCCAATGGCTTCGCGGCTGAGTGTCTGGCCCCCTGGTGGTGCCCCCAACTACTTGCTGTTCAGCACCTTTTCAGCAGGGACATCTTGCGGAGATTTAATCTCCCAGCCGGTGGGTTCGGAAACCTTGGTGTGTGCATGAGCTCCTTTTCTGGGACGGCCCGTGCGGAGCTACAGTGGCAGACGCAGGAAGCTGGCCGCCCCATGAATGGATCGCTGTCTTCAGGCTGCCACAAAAGGCCTCCAGGGTCCATCTGAAACTCTTTTTAATTGCCTGGCCTTTGGCCTTTGTGCAGTCTTGTGGTCAGGAGTGGCACCTGCGTAACTTTAACAGTGGGACGCCAGTGCGAAGAGAGAGCCAGATCAGGCAGAGATCCTGTCTTCCAGCAGCTGATATCCGTCCGCGCTCTCTTGCTGCAGGCCTGTGGCCTTCAAAGGTATACTGCCTCTGGATACGGAGGTTCTTTCCACCTCATCAGCGAGACAGGCCCTCCTCTGTTCACTGGCCTGATCGCCCTCCTTGGCGTGTGGCTCTTGGAGGCTGCTCACTGCCCCCCTCCCTGTTCCATCCAGCGCAGTGTTCTTGTTGCTTTAGGGAGAAGTGAGCATGTGCCCCGTTGAGCTCTGGGTTTGTTGCCGGAGCCTCACTTCCTCAACACCTCAAAGCTGAGGCTCTTCTGAGTTTTCGGATCCAGAGCGAGGCTGCTTCTTCCCCTGGAGATGTGGCTGCTGAGGAAACAGCCGTCCCTGACTCTGGAACTCAGCTCCAGGGAGGGGTCCCCAGCGTGTGCCCAGAGGTGAATGAGTCAGGAAGTCTGACTGAACACTGGGCCGTGTTGGTCTGTTTTCACACCCTCCCCATCTCCCCGCTCCCCTGCGCCGGGTGCAGCCAAGAAGCTGCCGTGGCTGTGCTTGGATGCTCCGCCCTCAGCTCCCGAAATCTCAACTGCCTCGTTGACCGGGTAGGCCTGAGCACCTCCTGATCCCCAGCGGGCAGCATTATTCAGAATCATCCTGCCCCTGACGGTCTATTTCGAATGCTGCCAGGCGAGAGGCCTTCAGCTGCAACGTAGAGATGTGCTTGTCTGCGGCCCTCCCTCTCATCCCCAACAAGGTTTTCCACCCCTCACTCCCTAGCTTGGAGGGGGTTGAATCCCGGGCCTAGGCAGATCCTGAGCCCTCGTCTCAGCCGGCCATCTTGAGCAGAAGGGACCTCGCGCAGGTGGCTGCGTGCAGTTCTCCTTTTAAAACATTGCTAGGCCCGTTCCGGTCTCCAGGAAAAAGTAAAGGCTCTTGGTGCTTGTATAAGTTACGCAGAGTAGGCAAAAGTCTCTCTCTCTCTCTCTCTCTCTCTCTCTCTCCCCCCCCCCGCTTTCTGTTTCTAGTTGGGGTGGGAGTGAGGAGCTGTGGAAGACCCCTTCCTTCCCCCTCCCTTGGCTCAGCCCTGCTTCTGAGATCCCAGGAGGCCCTTGTCATGCACGCACATCCCCCCCCCCCCAGTCCACATCCTTGAGCTTTCCTCTGTAGCCTTCGTGGCCGTCAATGTGCTGATCACACTCGGAGATTCTCCAGGTGCTGCTGACTTGGCTGCGCAGCACAGCTGTGGGGCTTTGAACGCCCCACTTGCCCGCCTCCTCCTCCTGTTTCTCAGCCCCTCGTGTCAGCGAGTGAAAGGACGTGCCCCGCCCTCCCTCCTGTTCCCAAGCGAAGAGATCTTGGTGCTTCCCGGGGAGCCGCATCAGGAGCCCAAGGGGGTGGCGGAAACTGTCCCACGGGATTCGCTGAGTGCTTTGTGCAGGGCGGGCTGGTGCTCTGATGGCTCTGGAAGGGCAGGGAGGCTGTGCTGAGCCAGGGGAGCGGGGTAGAAGGCAGGTCGTGGTGAGTTGATATATGAGGGTGACTCATGGAGGAGGAGGAGGAGAGGTCTGTCGAGGACTGTTACCCATAATGGCTCAATGGAGCCTCCACGTTTAGGGGCAGCCCTTGCTTTGAGTGCCAGACACCTTGGGGGGGGTGAGAGCCAGGGAGGGCTGTTTCCTTCTGCTTGTGGTCTTCCAGGACTCGTCTGTTTGCCCCCCCCCGTTAAAACCAGATGGTAGACTAGCTGAGCTTTTGGCTTCCTCTAGCAGGGCGAATCTTTCTGTTCTTAAAGTGGGGGGTCATGCAACAAAACGTTGCAGCGTGGAATGCTCCTGGTCATGGTGCCTGTCATGCCCCTTTTCACAGGCCTCCGTTCCATTCTACCCATTCCCCCTGTTTTCTGGCTGCCTCCCCACCCAGTGTCCTGTGGCTGCTGAGCTTGCTCAGTCCTCACTGGGTCATGTCCCCTCTTGTTTTTAGAAGCTTTTTTTATTTCTGGAAACAGTGGGGCTGTCTCAAAGGACTCTTTTGGCTGCATAAGGATTGGCACGGGGAAAACGAGTTTGTTATCGGTATATACCATTGGTGGGGAGCTGGTTCCCCTCGAGGTGTTGCCGGACTCCGTCTCCCAGCAAGCAGCCTGGCAGTCAGGCCAGAGGATGATGGGAGCTGGAGTCCAGCCACATCGGGAGGGTCACCCTGGCATGGGGGAGGAGGGCTACTGTTGGAGGAGGCAGCCCAACCTGTTGGAATCTTCTGAAGACTAGGTGCTTCACTGCCATCTTCTGGGAGGATGCAATACTGCAGCTGAGCAGCCCAGCTGCTGCTGCTCCTCTGTGTTAAGAGTTTTTGTGTATATGTGTGTGTATATAGAATATTGAGCGAAGCGCAGAAATATTTAATATTTGAAATAATAGTGTAACACCAGTTAAAAGAATAAAGAAACAAGGTTTATTACTGCAAAGAGGCAGCCATGCAGCTTCCACTCAGGGAGCCATGACTAACTGAGAACAAAGAGTGGAAGGGAAGGAAGGAAGGGGAGGAGCAAAGCCTGTAAAAACAACAAACATTTTAGAGGCGGAATCAGCAGAGGGAAGAACAGATTGCCTTTCCATTGCCCCACACTGGTTCAGGACACTTGTAACATGCGTTGGCACTTTACTCCCAACGCTTTGGGATTCCCCCTTTCAACTCTGCCGCCTCTTCTGTCCTCCCCAGGTCAGCGCGCCCTCCACCACCGAGGAGACATCCTGGAAACGCTGGTGTTGCTCAACCCGTCCGACAAGTCCATCTCTGACGAGGTGAGTGAGGTGGGGGTTGGGCACGCTGGCGGGGACAGTCTTGCTTGGCGCAGAGGCGTGCTTCAGAACGGGCCACTCCGTATGGCGCTGGGCGGTGTGCTTGGCCCTTGTGGTAGGCTGGCACTCCTGTGGGGAGAACTGTGAAGCTGATCTGGAAAGCTGGGGGGTGGGGCGAAGGGGAGGAACTACGGAGTCCTGCAGGGCACTGCTCGACAGAAGGCAAAGTTGGCCTGTGATGGGCATAGCAGTCACTTTGGTTTGCCAGCACCTGTTGGCCCTTAGCAGGGAAGGGCCATAGGTCAGAGGCCCAGGCCCTGGCGGCATCCCCAGTTAGCGTTGGGAGAGACCCTCCACTGCCTGAAACCTTGAAGAGCCTCTGCCGGCCAGAGTAGACAGCACTGAGCTAGATGGACCCAGTGGTCTGACGTGGTTTAAGGCAGCTTCCTCCGCTCCTCTTGAAATCAGGCCTTGATTCACCGTCATGAGGGCCGGACACTTGCTTTATATTGAATCCAGCCCGGTATCATCTTGGCTCTCTCTGGTTGGTTGGATTGATGGATTAATCCCTCCTTTTTAAGGTCTAAGCCCTTGCTCGGTGGTTAAAAATGGTATGGACCATTGACCCATGAGATTCCCTTAAGAAGTCAGTGGACCAAAGCAACAGTCTCAAAGCCTCGACCAACGATGGGGCTCTATGTATTTCTTTTGAGAGAAGAGGAGAGTCCCCAAGGCTCTTCCAAAATATAGGCCCTTCCCTCCTCCCCCCCACTGTGTGAAGGATGTCAGCGTGAGAACCCTTGTGAGGAAGATGTCTCAGAAACTCAAGGCCTGAACAGCTTGGTCTGTTTGCAGAGAACAGCCTGATAATGCCAAAGCATTTACGGTTTCACTGGTTATCACAGATCCTGGACCTGAAAACGCAGCCAGCGCGTGGCTGGTCGAGTGTTGGCGTGGCACAGTCCACACGCCTGCCTTCCAACACCCTTCCAGCTGCGTTCTGGACCAACTTAGTATTTGGAACGTTATCTCTACCCTGACTGGCATCCACTCTCGGGTTTCGGTCAGGGGACATTCCCAGCCCTACGTGGAGATGCCGTTGGGGGTTGAGCCTGGGACCCTCTGCATGAGAAGCAGATGCGCTGCCCCGATCTGCAGCCCTCCCCCCCCTCCAAATATCGTCTCACCTAGACAACTTTGATCATCTAGCCTGGCTTGTACATATTTGGGAGGGATTATTGGGGGGGGTGTAGCTCCTAGTATAGTTGTTTTAATTAATTAACTAATGATGCTGTTTTGGGAGTTTGTATTTTGTATTTGATTCTTAACTCACAATGGTTATGTTTAAGAGAATACTTTTATTCTGATAATTATGCTGTTTTGAATGTTTTTTTATATGTGGCTTGAATTTGTAACGTTTTAACATTTTGTGATGTTTTGTTCAGTGTTTTCATCTAGGTTGTGAACCGCTTTGAGATTTGTTTTCCAAATAATGTAAAGCGGTATAGAAATGATATAAATAAATAGATAGACAGATAGATAAAGTGTGTGTGCGTGTGTGCAACACTGATGCCAGCTCTGCTTCGCAGCCTCTAGCAGGGAAGAGACCCCATCTCTCTGTCTTGCATCCCTGTTGGCTGGAGGTGTGGGCCGGGCCCTTCTGCGTGCAACCCAGTGACCTATCCTCCTCTCCGGATAAGGCCAGAAAGCCTCGCACTTGACTCTGTTGATGGGAGGCTGACTGGAGGTGGACTCCAAATGAATGGGGAGCTGTGAAGCAGGCAGTGCCTGATTCTCTCTCTCCCTCTTTCTCTCTCTGCACCCTTCCCTTCTAGCTCCGCAACCTGGTCACTGACCCTTCACGGCACAAGCTGCTGATCTTTGCCGGACCCTGCATAGAGGAGACTGGGGAGCTGGTGTTGCAGACAGGCACCTTCTCCTTGCAGGACTTCATCCAGATCTTCGCTGACAAAGAGGTGTGTCTCATAAGTGGCCTGGAGTCGGGGGCGAGCCGTGACGTAGCCCAGTTTGCCGACGACGGTAAATTACTTAGGGCGGTGAAAGCAAAAACGGGATAGCGGAGACCCCCGTAAGGATCTCTCCAAGCTGGGCAAACGGGTGTGAACGTTTCAGCATAAGCCAGTGCAAAATGGTGCACATAGTGGGAGGAAATCCTGGTGCGGACTGGCAGGCACTGAGCAGGAGCAAGACCTTGGGGTCGCTGCGGATATCTCGGTGAAGGTGTCGGCCCGGTGTGCGGCAGCTGTGAAGAAAGGCAATGTCCACCCTAGGGATCGTTAGGGAAAGGGTTTGAAAATGAAACTGCTAATACCATAATACCATCTTCCAAATCTGTGGGGTGACCACATTTGGAATACCCTATACAGTTCTGGTTGCCTCACCTCAGAAAGGATATTGCCTTGCCCCCTCCCTATCGCCTGTTTCTCTCTTTCTTTGCAGGTTGGGGAGTTCCTCAGCTCTGCAGACCCCTCTGCCAAGTCCAGCCTGACCGTGGTCTGCCCAGACTTCGGGGAATGGAAGCCTTCCCGGCTGGACCAACACAACCTCCTGGATTTCATCGACCTGCACTTCAACCCTGGCTGCCTGCTGCCCGAGATGGAGGGCCTGCAGGAGTTCATCGAATACCTGTCAGAGTCCCTGGATCCCCCATCTCCGTTTGACCTCCTGGAGCCCCCCAGCACGGTCGGCTTCCTGAAGCTGTCCCGGCCCTGCTGCTACGTCTTCCCCGGAGGGAGAGGCGACTCTGCTTTCTTCGCGGTCAACGGCTTCAATGTCTTGGTCAACGGCGGCTCCAACCCCCAGTCGTCCTTCTGGAAGTTGGTGCGTCACCTGGACCGGATTGACGCCATCTTGGTGACCCACCCTGGGACCGACAGCTTGCCCGGGGTGAACAGCCTGCTGCAGAGAAAGCTGGCCGAAACAGAGGAAGACCCCTCCTCCTCGCAGGGCTCCCAGAACGACGACTGGGTGAAGAACCTCATCTCGCCGGAGCTGGGCGTCGTCTTCCTCAACGCCTCGGAGAGGCTGAAGGCCATCGAAGGAGACTCCAGCGTGCTGAAGAGCTGCGACGAGGCCAGCTTGACTCTGCAGTACCTGGAGAAGCTGGGCGTTAAGCCCCGTCCGCTCTGCAGGGACGTTGGCCCGAAGGCAGAGCCCACCATCCTCTTCCAGAAGATGGGCGTTGGGCGCTTGGACATGTACATACTTAACCCGGTGAAAGGGAGCAAAGAGCTGGAGTTCTTGATGCAGGATTGGTGTGGGAACGGATACCCCAAAGGGCTGGAGCTGCCCCTTCAGTGCCTGACCTCCATCTGCGCCCTCCTGGTCTGGCACCCGGTCAGCCCCATGGAGAAGATCGTTCGGGTCTTGTTCCCAGGCTGCACGCCCCAGAGCAAGATCTTGGAGGGGCTGGAGAAAGTCAAGCACTTGGCATTCCTGAGGCATCCGGTTGTCACTCAGAAGGACTTGGAGTCTTCCTCCTCCTCCTCGACTACTGCCACCCCTCAAACGAAGCAGAAGAGGGTCGGGAGCCAGGAGAGTCTCAGGTCTAGCTCTAGGCAGAGCCTCACGGAGCCAAGCATGCCTGTTTTCAAGGAGAGGAGGGAGCTGAAGCCGGCCAGCGCCAGGGACCGGCCCAAAGCGCCCAGTGAGACCTCAAAGGGCAGCGTGGAGGAAGAGAGGACCAAAGAGGCCCGGTCTAAGGTGGAATCATCCTCCGCTGAGATGCCCAAGCAGGACGTGCGGCCCAAGCAGTCGAAGGAGAAGCCAGTGGCCAAGAAGGACATGAAGAAGGTGCTGCCGAAGGATGACGCTGCCCAGGGGAAGCTGCTGAAGAGAGAGGGGAAGGCGGATCCCCCCAGGAGGGAGGTGGGAAAAAAGGAAGAAGCCCAGAAAGATGGGAAAGTGGAGGAGAAGGCGGCAAAGCTGCCGGTGAGGGACCTGCGGAGGACTGCGAGCGCGGAGGCGAAGAGGCCCCCAACCAGGGTGGGCAGCTTCAAGAAGACTCTTCCCAGCCTCAAGAAAGAGATGGACAGGCCCAAAAGCAAGGCGTTGAAGGAAGCGGCCCACAAGCTGCCCAGCAGCAGCACCAGGGGAGGAGCAGGTGGCCTTCTGGATGGGTCTAAGTTATTGCCAGAGAATGGGGCGCAGGAGAGGGTGAGGGGGGACTCCCGGCAGGGGGCACCTGGGGCGGAGTTGACTGATGAAGGCATCACCACGGCAGACAGCGAGCTGGAGCCCTCGCCACTGGAAAGTGTGGGTTGCCACAGGAATGGCATGGAGCCCACCCAGAATGGCAGCCTGGGCATGGGGGCTGATCCAGAGAGCCCCCAGCCTTTCCGGTACCTGGAAGCCAGCTCCCCACTCAAAGGCTTCGGCCCCCCGTCCCCATTGGCCAAAACTCCCAAGAGTGACCGGAGCGCCATCTTCGAACTAGCCCCCATGGACCTCCACACAGGAGGGCTCAACCACTGCCCTGATGCCGAGGAAGCTTGTGGCAGCTCCGAAGAGAAGACCCTCGAAATGATGTCCTCCTCCAGCTCTGCCCCGGCCAGCGCAGGCCACACCCCCTTCCACCAGTCCCCCGCCGAGGACATTGTCATGGCCGAGGAGCCGGCAGCCGTGGCTAATGCCTGGAGACCTGACAGTTCTGGCACCGGGGCTCGGCCGTCGCGGGATAACTCCAGCTCTTCCCAAGAGAGGCCGTCGAGGGGGCTTTCCCCCAGTCTCTTCCGGGATGACGCTCCGGACGTGTCGCCCACCATCACCACTCCCTCCTTGCCAGCCGAGGTGGGGTCTCCTCACTCCACCGAGGTGGACGAGTCGCTCTCCATGTCCTTTGAGCAGGTTCTGCCGCCCGTGAGTGAGTTCCAGGAGGACGTGGATGGCCTCGGGGCGGGGGGCCTCACCCCAGAGCCGGAGGCTGCGGTTGGCAAAGGCGGGATGTCCCTGCCTGTCCGGCCCTGCCACCCCAACCCACAGCGGTTGGATGGCCACGTCTTCCCCAGCTGTGGCCGCCGTTCCGACTCCCCGCATGACGTTGATCTCTGCCTGGTGTCGCCGTGCGAGTTCGAGCACCCCAAGTCCGAGCGGTCTCCTTCGGTCAACTTCAGCCCCCGGGAGATGTCCAACAGCAGCGACTTCTCCCAAGAGCTGGCCAAGCCCTTGGGTCACAGGAAGGCCCCCCGGGGCCGCAAGCCGCACCCACTTGTGGATGAGACCCCACCTACGTCCTTCAGCGAGTCGCTGCCCACCCTCTCGGACTCTGACATCCCGCCCGCCACAGAGGAGTGCCCTTCCATCACGGCCGATGGCGGGCTGGACTCGGACGACGACCCTGAGAGCCTGGCTCGGGCCCGTGACCCTCTCCCGACCCCCCTGAAGGACCCCCGCCCCCTACCTGCCCAGCCAGGCATTTGCATGGTGGACCCCGAGAGAGAAGGGGCGGCCAAGGTCAAGAGGACGCCTACGCGGGTGGGCTCCGCGCCTCCCAAAGCAGACACCTCCAAAGCCACCACTCCAAGCAGCAGGGCTGCCAAGCCTTCTTCGGCCAGTTTGGGGGAGAGAGCCCGGGGGCCCCCCCTTGGCAAAAGCGATCCCTCAGCCTCCCGCGCTAGTGGGGATAACCGAGTGGGCTCCTGGCAACGGGGAACAAGCAGCAGGCCACCCTTGGGAGCAGGCAGAGTGTCTCCGGCAGGTATTGATGCGTCGTCGTCGTTTAGTGCTAGTCATCAGTCTCTTAATACCAGCGGCTCCCAAACTGTGGCCTGTGAGTTGCATTCAGGTGGACAGCGGCGTGTCCGCATTAACCTTCCACATTGGCTTTGAATTGTGTTTTTATTGCAATATGAAGAGAAGCAATGGAAATACGATTGAAAACTGTGCAGCATCCCACACGGTGCGTTACGGTTGCTCCAAGAGGCAGAAAAACCGTTGAGTGGCTCAGCAAGACCCTCAGCGACGTTCCAGTGGCCTGTGGGGGAAATAGTTTGTGAACCACTGCGTTGTACAATAAGTCTCAAAGCGACCAGGCAGGTTAAAAATCAACACATGGAAACGATTCAAAACTAGAAAAAAATTAAAACAATGCAGAATTTGTAAAATTATGCAGGCCCGGGGGGGGGAGAAATCAAAATTGTTTGTCTCTGTGTGTGTGTTTTTTTCTTTGTGTATTTCTGGGTTTTTTTCCAGAAAAACAAAAAAAGCTTTGGAAAAAAGGGAAAAAACCCACATATTTTTCCTAAATACGTACTTGACATACATGCTAAAAGCCGTCCCATCAAAACATTAAAATATAAACGGCTATAATTTAAAAACCCAGTAGAGCAATCCCACTGAAACAGGAGCCTTGAATCAAGGGGATACTGAGAGTGAACCCCTTGAAATTAAAGGACCCAAGTTAGTCATGTCCATTGTGTTCGGTGGGCTTACTCTTGAGTAGAACCAGCATTGGAAGCAGCCGGCGCTCTCTTCCGCCCTCCTTCCAGGCAAGCGAGGGGACAATTTTCCCAAGTCTGCATCTGTATTGAATTGTGGTTTTTTTAAGGCCTTTTGTTTTTAAGACTTTTTTTCTGTGCTTTATCATTTGTTGCCTCCCTGGGCTCCCTTTGGAAGGAAGGGCGGGATATAAATTTAATAAATAGAATCAAAAGGCACAGTAACAGTTGTACAGCAGGATGGGGTGCGTGGCCTGGGGGGAGAGTCAGTGTGTTTTGGAGTGGAGATACGGCCTGGGCAAAGTCTCAAGGGCCGAATGGAGAGGTCTGGGGGCCGCATTTGCCCCCTGGGCCTGAGGCTCCCCACTCCTGTGCTGAGTTGATGGAAAAGCCTTGCCCAGCGGAGCAGGGTAGGACCCCCAGGTGTCCGTGGTAGGGGCTGGCTGAACTTTGTTGTTCTGTCAGCGTTTTTAAGAAGACAGCCTTGAAGGTGGCACCTTGCAAGGACCAGCCCCCCCAAAGTTGCAAAAATGGGAGTTAGTTTTCTACTTCCTCGAAGCCCTCCCTCGGGCTGGCTGTCAGTGAACAGGGGCTTATTTAAAAAAACCCACCTAAAAGGGTTAGGAATACGGTTTGAATGCAGTAAACGGTAGACTGCCTGAAAACTGCACCCTCGCTCCCCTTGCCTGAGCATCACCCGGCCATCTCCCCCCTTTCTGCAGGCACCAGGGCTGCCCCTCCGCACGCCCCCGTCTACTTGGAGCTGGCCTACATCCCCGGCTCCTCGAGTGCCCAGCGAGTGGACGAGGACTTCTTCCGCCACGTTCGGTCCCACTGCTACGTCATCAGTGGCGAGGACCACATCAAAGAAGGCGTCATGAGGGGCATTTTGGACGCGCTGTTGGCGGGGAAACACCACTGGCCGCCGGACACTCAGGTGGGCTGGGCAGGGGAGGGAGCAGGGTGGGCACGGGCGCAGCGCAAAGAAGCATCTTTCATCCTAAAGTGATGACATCGGGCATCTTGCCACTCTTGGGGCCTGGCTTTGCCGCTGGGCGGTGACCGGCTTCGTTTCGATTCGGTGGCAACATTTATGCTTGGAAATACCACGGATCGGTGGCCCATGACCTTCCTTCAGGCGGTTGAAAACATGCCCGCATTAAACATTCCAATTGATTTTTTAAAATTGCATTATTCACTGCTCCTTTCTTCTGTATTGTGGCTTGATTGTATTGCAGCCGGGATGCTACAGAGCTGCAAAGTGTAATACAGTCACAAAAATGAAAGAAGCCATGAAGACGCAATTTTAAAAACTCACATGGCATCTGGATTAAAAATGCCAGAGCTGGCAGAAAAAATCTGTAAGTGATCCGCCAAGACCCTCAGCAATTTTCAAGTGGGCTGTGGGGGGGGGGGGACTGGTGTTGATGCATTGTGCCACCTGCGGGATCGAAGCCTTTTGTGCCGAGGTGGCTTCCTAGCAGTGCTCTGTTTGCTCCTGAGCAGACCAGGGCAGCATCCAGAAGGCTTTGGCCGCTGGGCGTGTTGGAAACCCTCCCTCCAGCCTTCCTCCCTCAAAAGCAACAATGATATGTTCAACCAAGGAGAATTCCAGGCTCTGTTTTTAATGGGCGTCATTTGCTTTTGGTGACTTCTGGGTTCATAAGTCAGGTTGGGGTGTCTTGCCAACAAATGGGGTTGGGGTAAGGCAGGAAGAAGTCGGAGCCCTGTAATTGGGATTTGGTTACAGCTTGGTAAGAGGGAAGGCAAGACTGCTTTTAAGAGCATGAGAAGAGCCTGCCGGCTCAGGCCAGAGGGGGCCCATCCAGTCCAGCCTCCTGTTCTCATAGCGGCCAACCAGGTGCCCATGACAGGAAGCCCACAAGCAGGACCTGAGAGCAGGAGCATATGATTCCCACCAGCTTAGTAATTCACTGGCGTCCTGCCTCTCACCGTGGAGGCAGAGCATAGCCATCGTGGCTACTAGCCTGATCCTCCGTGAATTTGCCTAATCCTTTTTATAAAGCCATCTAAGTTGGCAGCCGTCGCTGTCTCTTGTGGGAGCAAATTCCAAAATTTAACTGTGTGAAGAAGGACTTTGGTTGGGGAACTTTAAAGAGGTGTGGGGGGGTGAGAGATGGGCGGCTCACAGCTTTTTTTTTTTTTTTTGCGATGGTCACATCGCAGAAAAGCTTGCAGGACATGCCATGTCAAAGCAGAACACCAAAACCTATGCATAGTTTAACTATTCCCTGTGTGAAGAAACCCTTTCTTTTGTCTGTCCTGAATCTTCCAGCGTCCAGCTTCGTGGGTTGTCCCTGAGTGTAGCGTTATGAGAGAGGGAGGAGAAAACACGTTTCTCTATCCACCTTCTCTGCGCCATACACAATTTTACACGCTGCTCTCATGTTGCCGAGAGCCAGTGTGGTGTAGTGGTTAAGGTGCTGGACTACGACCTGGGAGACCAGGGTTCGAATCCCCACACAGCCAGGAAGCTCACTGGGTGACCTTGGGCCAGCCACTGCCTCTCAGCCTCAGAGGAAGGCAATGGCAAACCCCCTCTGAATACCCCTTACCACGAAAACCCTATTCATAGGTTGCCATAAGTCGGGGTCGACTTGAAGGCAGTCCATTTCCATTTTCAACATGTCGACTTTGCGGCCTTTCAGGTAGAAAACTGATTTGAATCACGTCGCCTCTGACTCGCCTTTTCCTTAAACGGAAAAGGCGCAAACGCTGCCAGCCTTTCCGGAGGGACTTGGGCTCGGTAGAGCAGGGCAACCCAGAGCTCTGGATGGCCGGGTAGTGTAAGAGGGTGCCTTGTTGCGCTGATGGGGGGGAGCAGCTGTCGGGCCAGCCCGAGGCGGATGGAAGCTAACCCCAGCCTCCCGCTGTCCGTCGTGTCCCTTCCAGGTGACCTTGATCCCAACCTTTGACTCGCTGGTCATGCACGAGTGGTACACGGAGACGCTGGAGCGGCAGCAGGAGCTGGGCGTCACCGTCCTCGGGAGCAACAGCACAGTGGCCATGCAGGACGAGACCTTCCCAGCCTGCAAAGTGGAGTTCTGAGTTGGGGCCGGCATCCGTTCCTGAGCCGGGCGGCGCTTTGGACCAGGCAGAAGTTCCCCCCACCCCGGTCCTCTCTCCCTTGGCCCGCTGGCGAAGGGAGAGGCTTCCCTCTTTGGGGCGCGCCCCCCTGCAGATGCATCTCAGCGCTTGACAGGGGCGGCGGACAGAGGGCAGGTGAGGGCTGGGGACCTTTTTCTTTCCTTTCCACCCCCCCTTTCCAAAGGCCCTCCAGCAAACAGCACCCACTCTCTGCCCGATTTGTCTGCATGCTCACTCTGGCCAAGCGCTGAGAGGGAGGTAGCTAGCGGATTTTTTTGGGGGGGGGAGGTGGCTGGGTTTGGAGTTTGGCAGTCGCTTGGCCAAGCTCTCCTGACAGGCAGAAAGCAGGTCCTCCTGCCCTTGGCTCCAGGGCCAGGCAGGTGGCGCTGTGGCCTCTTCCTGCACTTTCAGCTGTTGATGTTCTGCAAGGGAGACTCATGACCTTCCTAACTGTAACCAGGATGCAGGGCTGGAATGTGTGGGGGGGGAGGGACGTGTGAGTTTTGCTGCCGACCCTTGCCAGAAGGGGTTAGGTGGAGCGGCTCCCAGATGACCGCTCGTTTGGAAGGGGTGCTCTGCCATGTTGCCGTTCCCTCCAGCTCACATCTCCCATCATTTCTCTGTAGGGCTTTTTAATTGTTGTTGTTATTATTTTAAGTGAAACAAGGTCTTTTGGTGTGGGGCCAGGCCACATCACGGAGCAGGAGGCCGTGTGGCTTGTTTTGAGAGAGGGCCTTGGTTGCCACCCGTTCCGGATCCTAATGGGGAGTGTTTTTCCCCAGCTTGGGACGCCAGGCCTTCTGCAGATTTTCTGCACCTCTCAGCCTCCCCAAAGGCAGCCCCTCCTTCCTTTAAAAAGTTCCCAGGAAGCTTCAACAGCTGGGCATCTTTTCCCCGCAAACCCCCTTGTGGATGCCAGCTGTGTCCTTCCTTTGTCCGCTGGAATTGAAAGGAAGGCAGCCTCTGCTGGTGCGAGGCAGAAGCCCCATTCTGGAGGTGACCATCGTCGCTGTCGGAAGGGTCTGCCTGCCTGCTTGCATTTCTGTGGATCTCCCCTAATCTTAGGCTCTCCATCTAAACTCCCGGCCCCAGTGGTTTAACTGCCTTTTAAATCCGGCCTGTCCCGCAGATGTTTAGGGCCTGGAGCTTTAACATCTTCTCTGGAGGGTTCAGAGCAAAACGCCACGTGGAACTAACCTCTTGGAGTTCACACGCTACCTTTTACCCCCTGCCTCTTCCAAACAACACACTCCCCAGATTTTCTTCTACCTCTTTATGTTGAAAGCCAGCTCTGTGTGTGCGTGCATTTTGTTTTTCCTCTGTATGTTTTAATCCTCGAAGACTACTCTGTGAAATCCAGCCAAAGCCCCCCCCCAATCCCCTCTGAAAAAAATCCTCCCTTCTGGTTGTTCCCCTCTGTTCCCCCTGATGTTTTTTGAGGGGGGGCTTCCCTTAATATTTGAAGGAACGCTGGGGGAAGCCCCCCTTGCAATGTGACACTAAACTTTTTTTTTTAAGGAAGGAAAAGCTGAGGGGGATTTCCCTTAAAAGTGAATTTTGTATTTTTTTCTAAAAAAAAAAAAAAAAAGGAAAAAGAGAAACTGTTAATGTATTGAAGGTTTGTTTTTCTTTTAATTTATAGAATCGCCTGTTAGGGGGTGGTTATTTATCCCAGCTAGGCAGAGCAACCGGACGGAAGGGGTACGGCATGATGACATTGCCGCCATCCCGTCCCCCTTGTGATCATCCCACCTGCCTGATTGGGACCGGCCCTCTGTTTAAATACTTGTGTGATGCGTGTTTTAGAGCAGGCTTTCCCCAACTCGGCACCCCCCCCTCGTGTTTTGGAGTGCAGCTCCAACCAGTCCTCAGCCACCAGCCTTTCTGCATGACGGCCGGGCTCCCGTTAGCCCCGCTGTGCTGGCTGGGGTGATGGGAATTGCGGGCCAAAATATCTGGAGGGCGCAAGGTTGGCAAAGTCTGGTTTAGAAAAAGTTTTTATGTGTGGGAGGCGGGGGGGGTAACCTGGGAATGTTTTTGCCACCTTTAGTGCTTTATATACCTGTTTTCAAGAGCCAGCAGGTTAACAGTGGAAGAGGTGGCTGACCCCCACCCCTCGTTGCAGGAGGCTGAGCCCTTGTCTTTGTGCGCTCGGGCTCTCTGCCACCCCAAACTGTAGGGGGAAAACAGAAGTTGTGTTGTTGTAGCCGTTGACACACTTAAAACTGTGCGACACACTCGTTGCGTGCATATCCACATCCACACACACATATATATGAATGCAAACACTGTGTTGAAACCTATTGGGAAATAAAACCATTAAAAGAGATAAGTAGCTCAGCCTCTGTTGTTGTCTTGTTTGTGTGTGTGTGTGTGTGTGTGTGTTCCACACTCGGTCTCCCTCTTGCCCAGAGTCAAACTTGATGATGCATAGCCTTTTGGCCCTTACTAAGAGTATCCTTTTTTGTCTGCAGCTGTGGCCGCCTGGGTATCGGGGTGAAGGGCGGCGTCTTCGTGTGGGAGAGAGAAACTCCCCTTAATCGTTGGCCCTAAGGAGCAACCCTTAAAAAAAAAAAAAAAAAAAGCTAAAGGGTTTGGAGGGCTTTCTAGTTTGGAAGCAAGGGGACGCAGGGCAGGTATGAAGAGAGTGGCGCAAAATTCTGCCCAGTGAGGACAGACTCTCCTCTCGGTAAATTGCTGGGATTGGCAGGTACCAGATCCAAAAATGCACAAAGTTCTTTATAACGCAGAATGAAAACTGTTCTTGAAGCCTTTTTCACCCTGCAAAGCCACCTCAGCACTTTCTGTTCTTCCTTTCTTCTGAGATTTCAGCAAGTGCCGCTGCTCCTGTCCCCTACCCTGGTGGCTGTGAGGTCTAGAAACTTGCGGCAGGGTTTTGAATGTGGTGAGAAGGCTGGTGGTGCCTCTGTTCCTTTCCAAATTCTCGCTTCATGGCCACAGTCTGGTGCTGCTGCTGCGTCCTTGGGGCTAATTGGAAATCAGGGCGCCTCTTTTTCTGCCGCACAGAATGTTTCCTTGGCAGCTGTATCCCTTTTGGATGCTTCCAAATACTTTCACGTATGGGACGACTTGCAACTTTCCCCAAATATAGCTGTCATTATTCCTGTTGTTGTTCCATTTAATTGCCAAGGTGGCTAAACGCACATCATTAAAATACTGAATGGAACAATTTCATTGAAATATCCATTTAAAAAGGTCACTAAAACAAGCCCATTAAAGCAGCACAATTAAATTAAAAAAGAGGTAAAACAGCAATCAAAGCAGGAGGTTCGAGTCAGGAGAGTGGAGAAATGCTTGTCTGGGCAGGCGTTTTCCAGAGCCGGCGGCATGCCAATGCTGATGAGGGGGCTCTCGTATTTCAGTGCGAGCATGCCCTGGGCCCACCATGGAAGAAGCCCAGCTCCGTATTACACGGAGTTGATAATCATCAGGCCCCCACAAAGCTAATCCTACCCCTAAAGTCAAATGGAGCTAGCTGGGGCTGGGGGAGCCATCATAGCCTAGTGGTTAGAGCTCCTGCTTTGCACACAGAAGGTCCCCGGTTCAATCCCCCAATGGCATCTCCGGATAGAACTGTTGCCAATCAGGGTAGAAAGGGAGCTACGTCAACCAAGGATGGACTTGATGTAAAGCAGCACCCTGTCGCTGTGTCGGCATTCCTCACAGCTCTTGGCTTCAATGGCTGTACCCAAGGAGGAGGGATTGTATTGCACCCCCAACCCTGCTTCTCACCAGTGGCTATGACGATCTTCTCTCTTCCCTCCTTTTTAATTTTTTTTTTTAAATTTGTGGGCTCTGTTGCTATTGGTTGCACAAGGAGCCTGAGTGTTGACATGGCAACCACCTGGGAAAATACGCTGATTTGGGAGTGTCTGGACCTCGCCATCTACACCTGTCGGGACATCCTTTGCCCCCTTCTTCTACAAAGGGTCCGGGCTGCTGGCTTGCTTACAAGGACAAGAAGAAAGGCCTCTGCAACTCGTTGTGGGCTTCCTCCCGCGTAGACACCTTGGAATCGGGATTGTAAGCGATGCTTTGGTGGAGGGGGTGATTCCAAACCTGCTTGCTTGCAGAAGGATCTCGCCTTTAACCTAGCAGGTGGTGGTGGTGGTGATTGTTAGTTGTTACTATTATTAGTAAGGCTCAGTAGCAGAGCCTTTGCTTTCCATGTGGAAGATCCCCAGTTCAATCCCCAAAGACATCTCCAGGTAGGGTTGGAAATGGCCTGCGCCCCCATCTGAAATCTTGGAGAGCTGCTGCCAGTCAGTGTAGACATCACCAGGCTAGATGGACCAATGGTCTGATTTGGTATATATGGCAGCTTCCTATGTATGAAAAAAAAAATCTGCCCCCTGATTAATCGGGCGCGTTCTCAGCCAGCCAAGATGCTTTTCATAAAATAATCTGACTCTGCGTTTGCCAACCTGGTGCCCTCCAGATATTTTGGACTAGAGCTCCCATCAGCCCCAGCCTGTTCTGATTAATTGACTTAGCATTCAGGCCATCACAATTAATTGCATTGTGTTTATCTTGATGATCTAATGAGGGACTGAAGAAAACATCACCAAATCGCCGTCACAGGCAGGTGTGTAGTCGTCCAGGGTCTTGGGAGGGTCCTAGACCCTTTACTTTTTTGGGAGCCAGGTCCCAGCAGGGTCCCTATGTCTCAAGCATCCTGTGATCCAATCAGCATGAAAGGGGAGTGTGTTGGCCAGTGAAAACAGCCTCCTAACATGCTTTCTTGCTGATTGGAGCCAGTCAAAGGAGGTGAGTCAGCCACTGAGAAGACTCTTCTCAGTAGCTAACACTCCCCTTTCACGCTGATTATCTCCTAGAGATATCCATTAACGAGGATAGAGAAGCAGAAAGCAGTATTCATACCTGCCCAGATTATAATCGTAGAAGGTTGTGTAATTGTAGGTTTAGCTGTGATGTGGCAGAGCTATGACTATCGTGAAGGGGCTTCTGAATTTGCCACTGCACTACTAGTCACAGGCCTTCATTGTCCCAGTCCAACCATTTTCAGTTTCATAGTAGAAGTGATGAACCAGCACTTACTGTTCCACAAAACGAGTTCTTTGTTTTATGTGCGTGTGTTTTTAAATTGCACCTGCACTGTTCCTCTTGTTTCCTTCCTTTTTTTTCCATTTGCAAGCATGTGCAGCCCTGATTTAGGGCTTGCTGAGATGCACCATTCTGTCTGGATCGAGACATCCCCACGGACACACTTTTTCTATTAGGGACGGTGCTCTGGAGAGGACACATTGTCCTGACAAACAGCAACTGGCTCCAACTCCAGATGGCTTCCCTGTTGCAACACAGCTGGTGTGCGTGTGCAGTTGGAGGGAGGGGCCTGGCATAAAGTCCAAACTGTCTGTGCTGTTTTGCCATGGATGTGATTTGATGTGGGCAACCCACAAGTCTGTGGCTCGCCGTGTGGGTCTCTCCCATTGCAGGAGTGAGCGAGGCAAGAGTGCTGAGGTTGCGAACAAAAAAATGTCCCCCTGGGTAGGTATCTCAAGAGGAGGGGAGGAAGGGATTTATGACGTGGCTCTCAGGAAGCGTTCAGGTATATGTGTATTGTGAGATTAAAAAAACAGCCCACCTTTCTGCACTATTTTATACGGGGATGTTTCAGGTGAAAGGAAAGCGATGGAATAAAGGACACCTGTTCCCCCTTTTCCTCCCTTCCAGAGCCTGCAGTTATAAAATTTCTTTGAGGCTATAAGGTTCCAGTCCTCATGGTTCTGAATGAAAGATTTTCTTTGTTGGTTAAATTGGAACCGGACATCTCAGTGTACAGGGTGAGAGATGTTGCGAGGAAGTTTTTCAGAAAGCCAGGTGGTTTGTAATAACCCTAAGAATTTTTGTGTAAGGTGCTCCTCGGTTCTGCTGTTCCTAGTCAATTTCACTAAAGTTCCTACCTCTAGTCAGTGTTTCAGTGGCTTCCGATCTGAATTTTGTATTCTTGGCTCATTTGATTAAATTGTATGTGTCCGTTTGTGTGCGCTGAGTGTCCATTTGGACACACAACTGTTACTTAAAGCAATGCCTTGCGGTGGAGTGGAAGGCTTGGACAGCCTGCCAACCTTTTCCAGTAGGCATCTTACTTGCTCACTTTTTATGAAGGGCCCTTGGTGGATGAGAGCCTGGTGGGTCCCAAGCGCCCAGGTTCTAGCAGGGGACAGCTGCAATTCTAACAACTGCCACAAATAGGGCATGAAGGGATTTCCTTGAGTGACTGCATGAACATAAAATTTAATTTGTGTTACTGTAAAGGCAGTGTAATAAATCTAGGGGATGACATTAAATGACGGATGTCTCCACCTGTTGCCATTGCAGCTCGACTACCAGAGGCAGACTGTTTGTGTCTGCCTTTTTTTTTGGTGGTGGTGTGCAGGAGGGTTGAGGTTAATGCTATCGATTACATTTGAACCCCGTCTTTTCATGATAGAAACTCAAGGCGGCCTACATATGGCTCCCAGGCGGTCTGACCATCCAGGCACTAACCAGACCTGACCCTGCTTAGCTTCAGCTGGGAGCTTGCCTCATGTGCCTTCAGACCATAGCCTGGGACACGTCGTTGGTTCCCTGGTTTTGTGGGAGCCCAGTGGGATCACTGGGGAGGTGACATGATGCATTTTGCTGTATAATAATTATTAATAATCATCACTGGCGATCACTCGTGGCCGAGTAAGATTGTCTTCCAAGATAAGGTCTTTAACAGTGGGTCCGTAAGTGACTGTGGAGGCCATATCATCATCATCATCATTATTTAATAATAATTATTATAATAAATTGGTTGATTACCCACCCTTTCACACTAATTTCCCAGCAATTTAACATGCAACATTGAGTTCTCTTTCCACCATCTCTCCCCCAACCTGCAAAAAGCAACCACCACATTTTAAAAGTATGTGGAGGAAAACGTAGCTGCCGCCGCTTTAAACATGCAAATGAGCTTCCTGTAGCGGGCGGGGGGAGAGAAACAGAAGCAGCAGAACAGCCCAGAAGCAACGTTCGCTGGCGGGCGGGGCAGCCAATCAGGAGCGAGCCTCCTTTCAGTTTAGGAACCCAGGCCCTGCAGGAGCCCCGCCCCTTTCCTGCTGCTCCTTTGGAGAGGGGGGGGCTCACCCTTTATTTTTTTTGCAAAAGGATACCAGGAAAGAGGCAGGTGCAGAATGCAGAGGAGCGCAAAGAGGTGAGTGCGCTGGCCCCTCCTTCCTATCACCCACCTTTTGCACTCACGGGGGGGGGGCGCGGCTCCTGCCGCTTTGAGGTCCCCAAATGCAAAAAAAAAAAATGGCAAATGCAATAATTGCAAATCCTTAGATCCTTGCCATTTGTACAGGATTGTCTGGGGGGGGGGGAGGAAACGCCCCTTTTGAACTCGGATCACTGCAATTTCTAATGGGGGGGAGAGAAAAAAACCTAATCAGCTGTATTAATGCACTACAGAGGCGGCTCTGCGGGGTTTTTTCTGGGGGGGGACGGACGCGGGAGCCTCCTCTGGAATCGTGATCTCTTGGCTCTGCTTATTCCCCATCTCCCTCACCCCTAAAAGAAAGCCCTCCCCGCTTTGGAAGAAAACCTATATATTTCATTTCCTTGCGCTATTTTTCCATGTTTGCGCCTCAAGGGGCACTGAATGAACTTGCCCGAGGCTCTTCCATTGCGTCGGTGTCGGGCGGTGCAGATTATGTCGATGATACAATAAATAAGAATAATATATTTTGGGGTTTCCTAAGAAAGAATAATTAGAGGGGGAGGGAGAAGAACCTTTCTGGACATGAATGCTTTGGCAGGTGCTTCTGAGAATGCATCGCTGGTGGCTTCCTTAAAGAATCACCTGACACAATGCTGCAAAAACAATGTTGTAGCAATTGCGTATCTGTGTGTGTTTGAAGTTGGGGTAGGGGATGAGGATATAATTTGCAGGGCCTGCTTTTCTAGCAGGCCTGAAATATGGCCCAGTGGGGGGGGGGGTCTGGATCCGTGCCAGCCCCTCCTGGCTTTCTCTGTTGCGCGAGATGCGCAGAATTGCTGAGTCTGCCCTCCTGGAGGGTTAAAAATGAGCAATCCAGAGAAAGAAAAGGGCGGTGGGGAGGCGCGGGCAATCCTGCACATGGAGCTGAGCATCAGTTGCTGAGACCGGAAAAGAGGGGGGCTTAAAATGGTTGCAGGTCCCCCCCCCCCGCCGATTCCTGCTTGGCTGGGCAGGTAACGTTTGCACAAACCTCACCAAGGGCTGATTTTCAGCAAGAGTCTTTTTTTTTTGCCACCTGTATGACATTTTCTGAAATCTTTTTTTAGACAGGTGTGTGTGGTGGGGGGGCAGGTTGGTTGTGGGGGGGGGAAGAGCGGATCCAGGCCTGGAGTTTTGGCGTCCTGCATCCAGGTGGATTGTTTCGTTAGGCCGCAGACCTGCATTGGAGTCAAAGGTCCAGCCTTGATTCTGCAGAAACACCGGCCTGAGTAAATATATATAGTGCAATTTATGTAAAGGGCACATGGTGAAAATAGGTGCCGTGTCAGCCCGGCTGAGTCGTCGCTCCACGCTTTAAAATTTCTTGGTCTCGGTCTGCTTGAATGTCAACCTCTTGCGTCTGTTTGGATCTGAAATTGGCATGCATTTGTTTTGACCTGAGCATCCCCTGAGATTGCTCTCCGGTCTTTGTGCCGACCTGTTCACAAGACTGTTTTCTGATGCAGGGAAATGCAGCCCGAGTTGAACGTGGGGAGCCAAGGGCCTGCGTCTGTCATAAGGCCACAACTGGGCCTTGAGTGAATTGTCTTTAAAATATATATATGAAAATGGAAATGGGCTGCCTTTAAGTCAATCCAGACTTATGTCGACCCTATGACTAGGGTGTTCATGGTAAGCGGTATTCAGAGGGGGTTGACCATTGCCTCCCTCTGAGGCTAGTCCTCCCCAGCTGGCTAGGGCCTGCTCAGCTTGCCACAGCTGCACCAGCCAGCCCCTTCTTGTCTGCAACTGCCAGCTGGGGGGCAACTGGGCTCCCTGGGACTATGCAGCTGGCCCACGGCTGCACAGGTGGCAGGGCACGTCACCCCTGAGCCACTCCCTGTGGGGGTGATCTTTAGCTGGCCCTTGACACCCAGGAGACACGATGAACTCGCAGATTCTGGACTCCCAGCCAGGCTCTCCTCCCCACTGTGCTATACCAGCTCCCAGTATATATATGCGGCAGAACACCTGTTATAGGTGCCACGTTATACTTTTTCTGCACTTGTAAGAAATGTTTCCTTTAGCGTGGCAACAGCTGCACTTTGGAACTCCCTGCCTCTTGACATCAGGCAGGCGCCTTTGCTGTATTCCTTTCGGCGCCTGCTCCACATGTGTAGAAGCTGAGATTAAAACAAACGTCTTTTTTAGCTTACTGTTGATTTTAATTATCTTTTGAATGTTTTTAAATACCTGTCCCTTATTGTTAGTTTTTATGCTGCTGTTGTGGTTAGACTGTTTTTATGCCAACAGGCCTATGTAGTTGTTTGAAATAATCGCATGAGCAGCCAGTCATATTGCTTGCTCTGTATTGCTTTTAAATGTTTTGATGTTGTGTGTTGCCCTGATGTTTTGCAAGAAGTGGGTATATAAATACTTTCATACATAAATATAAATAACATGTTTTGTAAACCACTTAAAGGTTTTATTACAAACAAGCAGTATATAAGTTTTCATAAACGAAATTGAAAATCAGTTTCTGGATGTTACGTGGCAGCCATTCCACGCTGCGTGATGTCGTGTTTCTTACAAAGGCATTTTGTATTCAGTTAAATTTTGACTGACATTGCAGAGTGGAAGATCAGTCTGCAAAGCAAATCAGTTCTGTATCGACAAATAATAATAATAATTTTATATTGTTTTAAATTTTTAAATTGTGTTTTAAATTGTTTTTTAAAAGATGAATTTTAAATTGTATTTGTTTTTAGTTACTGTAAACCGCCCAGAGAGCTTCGGCTATGGGGCGGTATACAAGTTTAATAAATAAATAAATAAATAAATAAATAAATAAATTAGGTACTATTCTGGTGAATGGATTCTTCAGTGTAGGATTTCCCAAACTGTGGTCCAGTTGGTCTGTGGCAGGTCTGCTTTGAATAACAATCAATCCCTCTCCCTGGGGAACTCTGGGAATAGTAGCTCTGTGAGGCGAATGGGGGTCCCCTAAGAACTCCCTCCACAAACTGCATTTCCCAGGATTCTTTGGGGGAAGAAGCCATGACTCTTTCAAGTGGTATGAAACAGCTTTAAATGTACAGCGCAAACGGAGGTTAAGCCAAACTTGGAATTGACCAATTGATTTCTGTCGGTCTCCTCTGAGCATCTAAGAATGACTTAGGAGATCACCCAAATCTTGTTTGAAACTGCAGGGGATGTGTCTTCAGCAAATCTGCAGGGGGGCCCATGCACAATCCTTGCAAGGAAAAATCCAGCCTCTTGGGGGGTGGGGTGGAGACAACCCTTCTCCTTGACATTCTAGTTTTCTGTGTGCAAGGATTTATTGTACAGAGGAAGCCTCGAGGCACGCAGTCGTCCGCTTCGGAGAGCACCAGGCCGAAAAGGGAGAGACTGGCTGCTGCCCTGGGCTCCTGCTGGGAGGAAAGGCGGGATGTAAATCAAATGATAAATAAATGAAAATAAAGAAATAAGCAGAGAAGGACTGTAGCCCACGGGCTGAGCACCCGCTTTGCATGCAGAAGGTATTAGGTTCAGTCCAAAGCGGCATCTTCAGGTAGGCCTGAAATCCTGCCAAGATTTACTGGCTCTGGCTGTGTCTGTTTGCTCACTCTGAGACAGGACCCCAATAAAACTGCTTTGTCTAGCCTCAAAATTGCTCCCTGTGCTGGCAAATGGGAAAGAATGCAAAGAATTCCAGGAGTCGAGGTGGTCCTCTGAAAGAACTTATTCTGGGGGCGGGGGGGGTGGAGAGGAAGAAGTGGCTCCCTGTGAACTTGGCTCAGTGTTAAAAGGCCAGGATGGAAGAATGAATGAAAGGTGGGGACCAGACGATCAGCAAATCGAAGGGCACTAACTCAGAATTATGTATATTTGTCCCTCTGGGTTAGTTAGTTGATTGATTGATTGATTGGTTGGTTGGTTGATTTATATCCCACCCTTCCTCTCAGCAGGAGCCCAGGGCGGCAAACGAAAGCACTAACAACACTGTAAAACATCCTAAAAACAGACTTTAAAATATATTAAAACAAAACAGCTTTAAAAAGTTTTTTAAAAAGCTTTCAAAAAACCTTTTTAAAAAAAGCTTTCAAAACATCTTAAAAAGCAACTCCGACACAGACGCAGACTGTCTCTACTTTTAAAAGGCTTGTTGAAAGAGGAAGGTCTTTAGTAGGCACCAAAAAGATAACACAGATGGTGCCTGTCTAATATTTAATGGGGAGGGGGGAATTCCAAAGGGTCAGGGCCACCACATTAAAGGTCTGCTTCCTGTGTTGTGTGGGGAGTGGTCCTCCTCATAAGATGGTATCTGCAGGAGGCCCTCACCTGCAGAGCACAGTGATCAACTGAGGATATAAGGGGTGAGACGGTCTTTCAGGTATCCTGGTCCCTGTTTATGAGCCCTGAACATCTATTGCTGATCGACACACACACCTAGATCCTTGTTTCTCCTCCCTCAGAACTAGTAGCTTGATCTCCTGGCTAACTGCAGCACCTTTTTTTAATTTGCAGAGCTGCTTTGTGGCCTTCATGGTGTCCACGGTGACAACAGCCCTGTGAGGTTGGGTCTTGTGACAGAGTGAGAGAGACGGTGGGGGTCTCGTAATCTGTGGCCGATGCTTGAAACTGGAACTTCCCAGAGGCTTTAGATTCCTGACCCTATAGTTCTGAATAAATTATTGTTTTTCAAAAGTACATCCTTGCCAAACTCCCCAACTGCAGGATGTACGTTTCATGCCTTTATCTCTGATTGCCCTCGACAGCTCCCCCTTTCCCTCTCCTTGTCGGGTGGTGCAATTTTTGTCCTGCTTGCAGAAACGCGATTAGCAATTTAACAAAGAAGGGAAAAGTGGCTGCGTTTGCCACAGCGGCTGTCGAGCATGGCCAAAAGTAGTAGTTCCCCACGAGGTTTTTTTACCCTTAGAGATTCTGAATGCCGACGTGTTCTTTGCGTTCACATCCTGGCTCCTGTTATCTGCTTTTGAAGTAGCTTTGATGACTAAAATGAGAACAGAATGATTTAATGGTAGGGTATGGGTTCGAATCACCTGCCCCTCTGTGTCTCCCAGCCTTGTTCTACGTGACCTTTGCTCACTTGCGTTTTTCATTTTCTCTCTGCCATCTCCCACCCCCGGCCAGGGTGCTTTCCACTGCGATTCAGGAACTGAGAGAATGAGCCTGCGACGTCAACAGACCGTCCTTCGTCTTTGGGTGAGTGGCAAAGGTGATTTCTACACATGCCCACACGCGCTTCGCAGGAGACCTCTCCTCAGGGAGGTCTGGCAGGAATGGGGAGGGAAGTTAGTGGTTAGAGCAAGCTGCGGGGAGGCAGGATGCCAGGGTTCTCTTTTGCAGCCCCTCTGCCCCGGGAGAGGGTTGGGGGCTACTTTGTCAGCTCCAGCTAGCGAATCATATCCTGGGTAGATGACTTGGGCGACTTTCAGGCAATGCCCACTGCTTTCCTTCTCCCCTTTAAGCCTCAGCTTTCTAAAGGAATGTAAAAGAATCGGCTCAACACCCTCTTTTTCCACCCTTCCATTTCCTGCCTCTTTTTTTGTTTTGTCTTCATCCGGTGGTGGCTGAGGGCAAAACCTGCCTTTGCACAGAAGTGAGCAGGATGTCTCTGTTCAGGAGGTGGGCGCTCAGACCTAGGAAGGAGTGGGATGTTGTCTTTTTTCCAAAGTCAGGACGCCTGGGTTCCCTAGAGTCCGGGGTTTTTGGCGCGGCAAGAAAAGGCCCCGGGTGCTGATTTGTGAGTTTCTAAACCTGTTGTTGCCCTCCTTCCACCCCACCCCCCAAAAGCCCTGTTGAAGCCTAATTTATGTGGCACACAACTGAACCCGGTTCCTTTCTCTGTTTCTCTCTGGCACATTTATGCTTCTTAAGTGCCTTGAATAAGTCATCCTAAATGTGTGGATTTGAGGGGTGCTGCACTGTCAGGCCATTTCCCCCCCCCCTCTGCCTGCCTCGAGTTTGTTTTCCAAATGCTTCTTGCGCTCAGGACGGTTCTGCATTTTGCACCTTGAATTTGTCTCCTCTCTTTGGATGTGGTGTCTGTGCCTGTTCCCCCTCGCGCATACCCCGCTTTCACCAGCTGCGCTGCACACAGTAATGTAGTCGTCCAGGGTCTCTGGGGATCTAAGGCCCCTTGCTTTTTTGGGAGCAGGGTCCCTAAGTCTCCAGGATCCTGCAAGCCACTCAGCGTGAAAAGGTGTGTGTTAGCCACTGAGAAGAGTCCTCTAGCATGCTTCTCTCCTGCTGATTGGAGCCAATCAGAGTGAGTCAGCCACTGAGAAGACTCTTTTCAGCAGCTAACACTCCCCTTTCACGCTGATTGACTCGTAGGGATGTCTGTTGTTGTTGGAGAAAGCATTAACAAGGATCTCATTCTCAACCCAGCAGCAAAAAAGAGGTGGTGATGGCTGTGACTATCGAGAAGGGACCCTGTATTTGCCACCACACTACTGGCTGCACAGCCTGGCTGGATCTAGGCCTGATGGTTGAGCGGAGTGTACCGCTTCAGAGTGCAGGTGATAGTGAGGGGCATGTTAGCAGAATAGGCTCCTTGCATGTGGTAAGCTAGCACAACAAGGAGCAAGCGTGGCTTATAACTTGTCTCCCAGATGGGCTAGGTTTTTGCTTGCAAGGAGAGTTTTCCTTTCTTCCTTTCTTTCTCTACATGGAAATGGCATTCCCTCACCTTCAGGCTTACAGTCCTCTATGCCAATGCGGGGCTTTGCCATCTCAGCCTCCTGCACGTGCAGATTAGGCATGAGGGAAGCTGTCCTCCATCTCACTCTCAGAGCACCCCACAGGCAAAGACTTGTGTGCTTTTCATGCTGAGAAGAGTCCACCAGTTTGGTGCAGTTGGTTAAAGTATGATACTAGGATTTGGGTGTGGGCATGCGTTCAAATACCTCTTGGTTCATTGGGTAACCTTGGGCCAGTCACGATCTCTTCTATTAGCCTCCTCTGCAGGGTTGTTGTGAGGATAAAGGGTCGGTGTGTTTAAAATGGCTGATGTACCCTACCCTCAGTTCTGCTGTGCAAGGGTGGGGTTTGAATGCTTTAAATAAAATGTGGATTGAGAAGTGACAGCCAGTGTGGTGTAGTGGTTAGAGTGTCAGACTAGGAAGACCACAGAGGCCTGGGTTCAAATCCTCCCACTCAGCTATGAATCTCACTGGTTGATTTTGGGCCAGTCGCCAACTCTTAGCCGAACTTCCCTCTCAGGGTTGTTGTGTCGATAAAATGGAGATGGGGAAGGTCACGTGAGCCGCCTTGAGCTCTGCCAAGGAAAGATGGGAAATTAAATATGAGAGGCCCCCATCGATACCGGCATTCTGTTGAGAGGAGCATTTTCCTGACCTGAACCCCCTTTTAAATGGTTTCAGCTAGTGTATGAACTGTTTTAGCGGTTGTGCTCTTTTACATTTAGTGGCGCATTTTGATTGCGGTTGCTTCTTTTAATGTTCCAATCAAATGGTGTTACTGTGTAGTTTCCTGGTGCCTGGCTGTAGATGTATCCTTGGCCTCTACACTTGTAAACCACATAGCAGCCATCAGTGAAGAACTAATAACAATAATATAAATGCATATGAGTATGTTGGAGGCGAGCTCTGAGGGGGGCGGGCGGGTTTGGACCCCTAGGCTTTTTTGCCCGACAGTTGACAGACAAGTGAACTTGAGGAACGTTGTATTTGGGGTAGCGTTAAGGCCAGGGCTGTGGAGTCGGTACGTCAAACCTTCGACTCCGACTCCTCTATTTTTCAACTCTCCGACTCCCTCATAAATGGCAAATGTATATTAATTTACTAATATTAATCAAATAATATTAATAATAAACTATTAATTTTATTTTGAAGCCAGAGTCAGAGTCGGTACATTTCTAAAATTGCTTCTGACTCCACGACTCCGACTCCACAGCCCTGGTTAAGGCAGAGGTTGGGGGCCTGAGGGACGCATTCCCTTGGGGGGGGGCGCGTGGCAAGGGTGAGTGGGACCAGCGTCCAAAGTGGGCAGAGCAACAAATAGAGGTTTTCCCTTTGCACAGCAGGTGAGCTTCTACACATGCTTGCACACATGCTCCTCTATCCAGACAAGCGAGACGTCTTCTCAGAGCTCAAGGACGAATTTCCAGGCAGGCGAGATGCACTCAACGAGGATGCAGAGCAGGGCGGTTTGTGGAGGGAGGGGGCGTGGCCTGAGGAGCGCTCCAGGGGCCAGACAGAGAGGTTTGATTGATTCACATTGATTGTAGTTGTTGTTATGTGCCTTCAAGTCGATTACGACTTTTGGTGACCCTATGAGTCAGCGGCCTCCAAGAGCGTCTGTCGTAAACCGCCCTGTTCAGATCTTGTAAGTTCAGGTCTGAGGCTTCCTTTATGGAATCAATCCATCTCTTGTTTGGCTTTCCTCTTTTTCTACTCTCTTCTGTTTTTCCCAGCATTATTGTCTTTTCTAGTGAATCATGTCTTCTCATTATGTGTCCAAAGTTGGATAACCTCAGTTTCATCATTTTAGCTTCTAATGGTAGTTCTGGTTTGTTCTAACACCCAATCATTTGTCTTTTTCACAGTCCATGGTATGCACAAAGCTCTCCACCACCATATTTCAAATGAGTTGATCTTTCTCTTATCCGCCTTTTTCACTGTCCAACTTTCACATCCGTACTTAGAGATCGGGAATACTGGAATGATCCTGACTTTGGTGTTCAGTGATGCATCTTTGCATTTGAGGACCTTTTCTAGTTCTCTCACAGCTGCCCTCCCCAGTCCTGGCCTTCTTCTGATTTCTTGACTGTTGTCTCCGTTTTGGTTAATGACTGTGCAAAGGTATTGATAACCCTTGACAGGTTCCTGTATTGTGTTTAGAATTGGAATTCTGTGGAATGCAAACCGTAATGCGACGAAATGCCATGCCAGAGGTCAAAGATGCACTAAAGTGGGAATTAAGTCACGCGGCACCTAGTCCAGCACATTACAATTCCTACAACAGGCTGAAAAAGCATTAAATCGTCTGGCAAGATTTACAGTGATTTTCAAGTGATCTGTGGGGGGGGGGAGTTTGTGAACCCCCGACTTAGACAAATTTATGGAGGCGGTGGCTATCAGTGGCTACCATTCACAATGACTAAGTTCTCCCTCCATGCAAGGAGGCAATGGGACTCTGAACGCGAGTTGCTGGGAATCTCAGGAAGGGAGAGTTGCCGTTGCGCTCAGGTCCCTCTTGTGGGCTTCCCAGAAGAGTCATCTGGCCACTGTGAGAACGTGATGCTGGACTAGATGGGCCCTTTTGGGCCTGATCCTGCAGCTGAGTGGGCTTTTCTGATGTTCTAAAGTACTGTTGTGATTGCTAGAAGCCTCTGCGTGCGTTTAGGGGCTATTGCTGGGGTGGAATAAGGGAAAAGAGATTCCTAGGCTGTGTTCCTAGACCTTCCTAATTCTGCAAGTCAGCAGGCCCTCCTCTGAATTACACAGAATTTATCAATAGATAAAAATAAAAAAAGACAAAGCCCAGAAACATTATTTGCAACTTCCTATATTGCAGATCGAGAGCCAGTGTGGTGTAATGGTTAGAGTGTTGGGAGACCAGGGTTCGAATCCCCACATAGCCATGAAGCTCACTGGGTGACCTTGGGCCAGTCACTGCCTCTCAGCCTCAGAGGGGGGCAATGGGAAACTCCTCTGAATACCGCTTACCATGAAAAGCCTATTCAGAGGGTTGCCATAAGTCGGAATTGACTTGAAGGCAGTCTATTTCCTGTTTTCCCATTGCAGATCAGGGGTTTCCAAATGTTCATTTTCCTCCAAGGACCGCTTGGAAATTGCTTGAGGATCTTTGGAGGACTCCTTTCGGGATTTTTCTGCCTGCCGTAGCAACTCCATTGAATTCAAATGGTAATACAATTAAAATTCAATAGAGGAACTCAAAAGAAGCAATAAAAATGCAGTTAGCAGTCAGTTACGAAAGTTCAGGGCGATGGACGTGCCGTCTCCTGTCCTCAAATCCACAGATACACCACAGACCACCTGAGAGAAGCTTGCGGGCCACTGTTGGTCCATGGGCCACAGTTTGGGAACCCCTGCTGCAGAAAATCGGAGACCGGCCTTAGAGCAGAGCTGGGGAATCTACAGGGACTCCCAGGTCCCATCACCACCATAATTCCCGGCTGTTGGCCATATTTGGGCTGCTTGGAGTCTGGTATTCAACCACACCTGGAGGGCCACGTAGATTTCCCCCACCCTGCCTGAGAGGAAGGGGTCCAGGGTGGTTTGCTGGTGGGGGATGTTCTGTCCCTATCCCAAGGAGGAAGGCGGGAAAAGGGAATCCCTTGAGGCAGGTGGGAGGTGAGTCAGGGAGGACGTTGTGGTGGACAGGCCTCTATGTGGACTGGGTGCTTGTAGCAGATGTTCAAAGCGGGATGGAGCTGATAGGAGTGCAGAAAAAACAAGGCTGATGTTGCTGCAGTTGTGGACTCCCAGATGAGCCTTCCTTGTGCTGGCCCCTCTGTTTCCCTAAGGGAGCCCTTCGCCACCCTGACACCCTCAGCGCTGGCTGGAGCTGAAGGGAGTTGTAGTCCAAAACGGCCGGAGGGTGTCAGGGTGGCGAAGGCTGCCCTAATGTCATTGCTGAGGATGAGAGATGTAATTTTGAAGGATTTTTTCCTGGTTGAGCAGATCCAATTTATCAGTCGTCTTCTTAACTCTTTTCACGTTCAAGGTTTCTAGGAGCTGAGACGAGGGAGGTTCCCCTCCCGCGCTGGAGACATGTCTTATTTTGCTGACCATTTCTGGGTAAGAAACTCTCCTGATGTATATGGAGAACTTATTATTTTCCTTTCCTTAATCACTCTCTCTCTTTGCCCCCTGATTCATTTTCCAGTTCCTTTCTTCCAGCTGAGGTTTCTGTCCACAGTTAAGATGTGAGAGCCCGTGAGGCCATGGGCTCCCTTGGAGAGGCAGGGCAGAATATAATACTTAATAATAGTAGTAATAATGTGCATTTGGAAATTATTATTTTTTTGCAACCCGGGCATCAAAACAGTGACGAATGGCCGGATTCTCGCCCCTGTCCCCAAGACACACGCTTATTAAAGTTCCTTGTTCGGAATAGAAACCAAAGTGAGCGCTGACGCAAAACGCAAGATGAAAAATGCAACCCGGGTAAATTATGACACAGAAAGAAAATGAACAATTGACTTCGGAGACATTTGCTTGCAAACAGATGGATCTGGGAAGCCACCCCGCAGGTTTCTGTGCCGAGAGAGATTGAGGCAGGCTTGTGAGTGCGGGGTTGCTGGCAACGTTGGAGATGTGGAAGTGGCGATTCCTCCTGGTTAGATCAGCCCAGAGCAGAAGGATGTGAGTGTGTGTTTGTGGGCACACAATAGGCGTTGTTTCTTGCACACTGTTTGAAGAGCTGAATAAGACCGCTTTGTGGCTGTTCGTGCTCAGTTCTGCCAATCTGGACTTCACTAAAATCAATGGTGCTAGTCCTCATGGTCCTTTCACAGATCCTGAACGTAAATGCTTGTGTTGGGGGGTTTTTTGGGTCTTGATGTTTAGAATCCAGACTAGTTTTCAGTTCCTTCCCTGTTCCCAATTGCCTTCAAGTTTTGTCCACATTTTCCTGCTCCCTCTTTGCGCTCAAATGTTCTTTGACTCCCAATAATTCTTACGTGTCAGTCCAAAAACCATTATGGGAAGTCCTTAATAGATATGGACTCTGTTGTCACTGTTGCACGGACAAGTGACCAGGACTCACCTGTGTGGTCTATAAGGTGGTGGCTTTCTGGATGCTGTTGGACACACAAGCTGCTTCCAGCTACCAGCATGGTGCAGTGATCAGGGAAGGTGGGCGCTGGAGTCCAGCAACATCTGGAGGTCACCAAGCTGAGCGAGTATGGGGAAGCAGATGTTGCTGGACTGCCACTTAAAAAAAAAAAGTATTGCGATCGTTATATGGGTAAAAATGCTCAAAGATCATTACTTAATTCATGGTGATCTTGGTGTTATCGTGCTTTTCTGATTGTTTGCAATGGTCGATGGCTCAACAAACATATTTCATTCATTCAAAATAAAACCCAGCAGGCATTTTAAGTAAGCCTTTCCTGATTTTTATGGTTTATTTGAACAGATTTTCTCCTTGAATCTGTATTTTTTTTGTAATTTCATTATTCACTGCTTGGAAATGATGATGTTAAGCGATATATAGATGGTTCAAATGAAATAGTTAACAATAAAAGATTCCCCATGGCAGCCAGCATGGCTAGTGGTTAGGGATTCTGGAGTCATCCCCCTGAGAGCTCTGGCCCTTAATACCACCAGGGGCTTTTTATCGGGGTGGGGAGTTTATAACTAACAGAGTCTGGTCTGGTCGGTGCTTGGATGGGAGACTTCCTGGGTTTCTATGATGAAAAGTAAGGCGGGGTATAAATGTAATAAATAAATAAAATAAATAACTATCGTTATCGTGTGAGGAAGGGCCATAGCTCAGTGGTAGAGCATGCAAAAAGGTCCCAAGTTCAGTTCCCCCCTCAATGGCAGCGTCTCCAGATAAGGCTGGCAGAGACCCCCAGCGTGAAATCCTAGAGAGCCATTGCCAATCAATGTCGACAGTTCTGAGCTGTCAGTCAGTGCAGGCAACACTGAACTAGATAGAACCAAGGGTCTGACTCAGTATAAGTCAGCTTCTTGTGTCCCTATTTAAATCAGTCCTTTATTCAGAGCCACGAGGACCGGTATCTTACTTTATTTAATAGGAAAGGCCATAGTTCAACGGGAGAGTGCACGTTTCGCATGATAAGAGAGCCCACATTCGGTTGCTGGCATCTCTAGGTAGGTTTGCTATTTAAAAAAGGCTACACATCACCCAATTGTTGGATTCCGCTCGTTCAGAAACATGAGGAATGGAACCTTGCTTTGTTTTTAGTGAAAAGACTATAGCTCAGTGGGGAGAGCACTTGTTTGCACTGCAAACGGTCCCGGGTTCAACACCTGACACCCCCAGGTTGGGCTGGGAAGGATCCCGCGGCCTGGAACCCTGGAGAGCTGTTGTCAGTCAGTGTAGGCAATACTGAGCTAAATGGACCAACAGTCTGACTCGGAATAAGGCCGCTTCCTAGATTCCTCAGTTTGGTTGGAGGGTACAAGGCGATGATGCAACTGTGACGGCCTTTCAGCTGGAATCTCCTCCCCTCTCCCTGGGTTGTCCAGCCAGCCTCGAGCCTCACATTGCAATGCAGCTGGCTGTGTTTACAACAAGATCCGTGCACGGGGGTGGGATGCGGGGGGCTGTGTGTGTGTGTGCGGTTGCTCCCTCTCTCCCCCCACCATCAATCATGACTCCTTTCCGCCTACACCGCAGAGGAGTCTTTGCTGCCATCTCCTCCGAGTTAACTCACTTACGTGGAAGGAGGCAAGGGGCGAGGTTGCTAGGCGACTCATCTCCACGGGCAACCGGAAAGGCTTGGCACTGATGTCTAAGTGACAAAATGGGTAGTGTGCTTTTTTTATTTAAAAAGAAAGAGTTTTTTGTTCAGAGAGAGAGAGGGAGAGCCATGCAGAATCCTTCCCATTTCGACTGAAAAAAGGCGAGTCAGCTGGACTCTCAGCTCAGTATTATCATCTGCACTGACCGGCAGCAGCTGTCTAGGGCTCTTTCCAGCAGGGGTGTGTTTTTTCTAGCTCTGCCTGGAGGTGCCGGGGATTGAACCTGGGAACGTCTGCGTGCAAAGCAGGTGCTCTACTCAGTGAGTTTAGGGGGCCAGTGGCGGATGGCGGCTCCATGCCAGCGGAGCAGTGGAATCCGCTCCAGGTTTTAGTCCCAATTTTCAAGTCACGTCCTTGGTCCATCTAGATCAGTGTTGTCTACACTGACTGGCAGCTGCTCTCCACGGCTTCAGGCAGGCAATCTCTCCCAGCCCTACCTGGAGATGCCATTGGGGACTGCATCTGGGACCTTCTGCATGCAAAGTGAGTGCTCTGCCACTGAGCCTTAAAAAGGAAGCGATCCCCATTCTCTTGTTTCTGGATAAAGGGCTGGTTTTAAATCAGAGTGTATGTAGAAAGCTGCAGTATACTGTGCTGACTGTAGTTAACCTACCATGTGTTCTGGGGGGCTGAATGTGTGTACAAATGCCCTGAGGTTTGGGAATCTTGCTGTATTTTTAGGAGAAGGGGGCATAGTCTGGGTGGCAGAACACCTGTTTTGCGTGCAGAAGGGCTCAGGTTCAGTCCCTGGCAGCATCTCCAGAGCAGGCTGGGAGAGGCTCCTTCTGGAAACCTTGGAGAGGCTAGATGGGCCAATGGTCTGGCTCTGTGTAAGGTTTAAATCAACCATTTATTCAGAGCCATGAGGGCTAGAACCTTACGTTGTTTTTAGGAGTAGGGTAATAGCTCATTGGCAGAGATTGCAAAAGGTCCCGTCCCGGATGTCTTCAGGTCAGGCTGGGGAAGACTTTCCTGTCGTCAGAACGTGAGAAAAACCTGCTAGATCAGACCAAATGGGACTGGCTAGGCCCGCCGTTTGTTCTCGCAGTGGCCGAACAGAAGCCCGCAAGCGGGACCTGAGTGCGAGAGCAAGCTCTCCTCCTGCCGTTTCCAGCAACGGGTGTTCAGAAGCATCCTGCCTCTGACTCCGAAGGCCAAGCGTAGCTGCTGTGGCTAGTAGCTGCTGGCTGCCTTCTCCATGTGTTTGTCTCCTCTTTGAAAGCCGTCCAAGCCTCTTGTCTGTTTTTTTTTTCCTCCTGGACTCAGCGGCTGGGTGCTGCCCTCGCCTTTTCTCTCTCTCCACCACCTGTGCCCTGTTTTGGAGTAGCCCAGCTGTGTCCAACTGGTGCCTGTGAATGGCACAGAGGGTAGCGACTGCCAGTCGCTCTCTCTCTCCTCCCCCCCCCCGGGTGGCATGGCAGTGACGCGTGCTTGTTTACTCAGTGCCTGGCAGCGGGTGGCGTGGGACCCGATAAGACAACTTCTGATCTGTAGGGAGCAAAATAGGGGGGGGGTTGCTTACGGTGGGGAATGGGCACCGCTTCATTTGAACCCGGGATTTTGAGTTGGCTGACAGTCTCTCAGGACGCGGGGAGCGCTTTTTCCAAACCCTGAGCATCTTGGGCTACAGAGCCCATCTGGAATGAACCGCAGCTCTAAGGATGTAAGAGTAGAATTTCCTGTTTCCAACAGGGGACAGCCAGAGGCCTCAGTGGGGAGTCACCAAGAAGCATAAAGGCCCTCTGCTGTACTTTTTGGTCCATAGCTGTTGATTGTTATGTGCCTTCAAGTCGATTTCGACTTATGACGACCCTATGAATCAGTGACCTCCAATAGCATCTGTTATAAACCACCCTGTTCAGATCTTGTAAGTTTAGGTCTGTGGCTTCCTTTATGGAGTCATCATTTAAAACGTTCTTCCGCTTAGCGATCCCTGGGTTTGGCAGGCACAGCTTCCTTCAGCTGTCAAGTGCCTGGGAAAACCAGGAATGTTTTAAAATTCCTCCTGCAAGTCAATAATTGTGGCAGTAGATGCACCTCACTGGAGAGGCTGTTCCACAAACAGGGAGCCACTACTTGAAAGGCTCTCTGTGCTGACTCTGTGGGAAGCTGTTTTATATGTTTATTCTGGGCTGCATTTCATGTTGCGTTCTTCCTTCTCATCTGCAGGGCGAGAAGAACCATGGTTTTGACGTCCTTTATCACAACATGAAACATGGGCAAATCTCAGCCAAGGAGCTGGCAGACTTCGTGCGGGAGAGGTAAGGACTGGGTGTGGGCGTGTGGGCTCCTTCTTCCTCCTCTCCTGTGTGCTACACAGCTCACCAACAGCGTTTGAAGCATGGATTTCCCCCCTGCCAATTTTATCCTCCGGTGCTCGCAAAGTGTTGACTTGTTGATCTTCCCTGAAACATTGGCAGTCGGGGTAAACTCTGCAAGAGCTGAGATGCCAGCCTGACAGAGATCTCTTTGCAAGACCTCTTCTCCGCAGCGGGCTGAAAGCTTGCTTGGTTTGATTCAACAAAAGCAAGATCAACATTGCAAAAGCCACGCAAGGTGGTTGTTAATACACATGTAATTTCTTTTAAACAGGAGGAATATCGCAAAGCAAGCAAATGCTGGATGTTGCTTTAAAACAAATTGTCTGGGTTCCCCAAGCCTACATTTTTCAGATTTTTCACATTACTTTTATTTCATAGAATCATAGAATAGTAGAGTTGGAAGGGGCCTCTAAGGCCATCAAGTCCAACCCCTGGCTCAATGCAGGAATCCAAATCAAAGCATTCCCGACAGATGGCTGTCCAGCTATTTATTTACTTATTACTGTTTATTGAATTTATATCCCCCCCTTTCTGAAGGAGCCCGAGGCAGCAAACCTACTAAAAATGGTTCAAAACGTTCCCAAACACAGTGACAACTAAAAACATCCTAAAACGCAGTTAAAATTATTCTACAACACAGTTAAAAATATTCTAAAGTACAGCACGTCGAACCAGAAGCTAAGGGGTTTTTTTTTAGGTACTTGGAGAAATGCACTCCTTGTGGTGATGAGTTCCAGTTGACAACCTGGCGGTGGTGCGATCCGGTGTGGTTGCACTTTTCGCAAACGCTTCAGGCTTGATGCGTTGCAGCGATGTAGCCTAGGTGTTGTCGAGCCAGGTACAAATCTGGATGGATCCTGTCCGGTGCATTGTGGAGATGGCAGCAGCGCAAGGCATGGAGGGCAATGTTAATGGATTGGTTTGTTCTGCTCTGGTTCCAAATTGGACACAATTTGAGTTTCCTGCTTCCAAAAGCCTTGGCAATGGCTTGCATCTCCTCTCGTGACCACTGGAGGGTAGAGTGGTATCAGTTTTGATACCAGGAACTGCCTCCACAACTAATTCCTAATTGATTGCATTTGTATGGTTGCATTTCAGCAAACTACGCGGCACAAAGGCTGGATTTTTTTTTTTATACAGGGTGCAGAATCCAGCATCTGGAGAATCTCTCTCCCTTTAACAGTATCGAGCTTCTATCCCTCATGGTTGCAGTGGTAACTCTGAAGTCATTAAGGGTGATACGTTGTAGCATCTGAATTTGGAGCAGCACCTTGGTTAGCAGAGCCTCCTCACTCCCCCTTCTTGGCTTGAGGAAGCAGG